>NC_090437.1:908417730-909033199 GCF_031143425.1 Pleurodeles waltl
CCACAGCCATTGCAAGGCCACACCACGATAATTGAAGTAGACGGGGGTTGGATAGGACAAGAAGGTGGGAACATACAATTTGGGCAGAACCTACACCTAAAGGATGTGACGCAGACGTTTCCCCAAACTGCCCACACTACATGTGACATGCAGGTCGGGCATAGGCCAGGGAGAATGCTAATAATGATGAGAGTAACAAATAACAAAAGCCAAGATCACAATGTGCAACTAATAGGAAGTCAGGAAACTCACATTACAAATGCCACAACACAGACACACTAAATGTACAATATCTCATATCTCATCTCCTGGGGATATGCCTGTCCTGGACTTCCCTGATGATATGGATGAAAAGCTGACAAACATCAGCCAGCAGACCCTCCAAGATGTCCTTGGAACCCTCCAGACCACACCTTCAGACGCAAGGAGGAGCACAGAAGTAGCAGCCATCACAGAGGATCCACCCACCACCCCAATTGTACAACCTGCCAGCTCCAACCCAGCTGAGGACTCTGACAACACTGGCACCAGCTTTGAGAGGACTGTAGTTGGAGTACAGCGGGAGCTGGCCAAGGAGGTGCGGGTGGGGATGCAAAAAAAGGCAGCCAGCCTAGAGGGGGTACATTCATGCATGATTCATCTGAAGAACAGGCAGCAGCCATGCGAAGGCGAACATCTATCTTGCAAGACCTTCAACAAAGTGTGAAGCAAATCAGCACAGCAGTAAGGGATTTGCCATAACAATTCATACACCAAACCTTTCACTGCCTGCACAAATGCAATATTGACCCCCTCAATGCAGCCTACCACAGTGATGTAGCTGCTCTACTTAAGAACCAGCAGCTCCTCCTTGCTGCAGTACTGCCCTTAATAGCCCCACAGTTGGCAGCTACTGGGATTTTTGACTCCACGGCTTCAAACACTGAAGTGTGTGTTGCCCCTTCAAACCCACCACAACCAAGGGCAGAGGAGACAACACACACATCAGAAGATGAAGTCGTGGAACAGATCACCTTCACCCATAAGAGTACCCGGTAGCACAAGTCCATGCCAAATTGGCACTTATATCCAAGGTCCTGTGCTTCGTAACATGGCAGTCTTGCAACAGTTGCTCACATGCACTGTTCTCCAGCCCACTGTTTACCTTAACACTATGCTCTATGATTGTCTCTCACTACCTCAGTGGCAATTCATGTTCCTCTGCACTGTATGACACTTCACCCCAGCATGTCCAATGACATGTCATTTTGCACTTGTGTAGTACCACAATAGAAGGTGTCACACTAATGGACTCCCAATCCTGGACTATGTAAATATAGCACTAAAATAAATAGCACTTACACAACTACTTTGTCTCTGTGTAATGTGACACATCAACCGTGTAGGAGATTAGTGATGCTTGCCGCATATCAATGGCCAGAGAATGTCAATACAACTGCCTTGAAACATTGTGGGCTGATAACTATGCACTGGGGTCTGCATTGTACCATCATCTGCCCTTCCTGAGGGTTATTTCTGAAGTAAATAGAAAAATAACAGTATAATACCGTGTTGGACAGAATAAGCCTGCTTCAAGGGATGCCTAAGCAGAAAATCAACGTCTTCAATTTTTTCTTCTAGACAATATTTGGGTATGGGCCATCTGACTCTAAAATTTCATCACACACACACCATACAGCAGGAATGGATATGTACGAGTGTACGGACATAAATGTAACCTGGCAGTACAATGTATGAAATTATAGGTGTGAGTTATGTATACAATACTACATAAGATTATACCATCACTCACCTTATCAGGGTTCACATGAACATCAGGCTGCAGGCAGACGTACCACAGTGCCCAAGATTCAAAATCTGGTCTCAAAGTATGACAGATTGAAAACATACATCCAAACTTAACAACACATTGGGAACTATAGTAACCACGAGTGGTGGGTGCAATGGATGGCAGATGCATAGAGAAGTAGCTTTGGTGTAGCTGCCAATGTGACAGCTCAATTGGGATATGGATGCAGGATGGAACACAAATGCAAATACTAAATTGACACTGTTCACCCATGGCAAGGCCCTAATCCCCAAGCCTATGACACATACTGTAAAGGAGTACCTAAATATTTATTTAACTGTAAAAAAGGATACTAAAATTAGGGTAAACACCTTAACTAACCTAACCTATCCTAACTACACATTACCCACAACATTTAACTAAACAATCTAAAAATCAACCCCCCACCCCCCTTATATGATGGGATTCATGGGGGACACCATATACTAACCTAAACACATACTATCTTATCCTAAACAATTATATATATATTTTTTTATATATATATATATATATATATATATATTTTTTTTTAAACACTAAAACCACATCATCCCCCACCCACCCACCCACAAAAAAAACACATGTAAAAATATCATACCCTCCACCCCCAACCCACTTATAATAACTAAACTAACAGCTTATTCTAACCTAACACTAAGCCCCCTAACCCCACTAAATATAAGAACCAGGAAAGAGGAGGGAGGGGAGGGAATCATGGCTGAGGGTCCAATAGTTATAAGTTTGCCCTCTGCAGGATCTTTTTTATCCCACACACTCTCTTTGTAATCTAGAACACCTCCTGCTGCAGCCTGTCTATTCTGCGCAACATCCGTTGCATGTCACATTGCATGTTCCGAAATTCAACATTGTCAATGACTGCAGCAGGGGTGGTCTGTGTGCCAGTTGTGGAGGGTTGTGCTGTTGCCGGTGTCATGCTTGGAGGGGGAGGTGCAGGGGCTGCTGTCAGTGGTCCAGGAGCGGATGATGTTAAGGGATCTGCATTGGTGGCTGTCATCCTTGGTGCCACATGGATCGGATAGGTGGTGCTGGTGGTGGTGGCTGTTGTGGACAGAGATGGGCCCCCTTGGGTAAATGCCCTCCAGACACCTGTGGCTCTCTCATGGCGATAACGCTGTGCCATGTGGCGGAACCCAGACTCAACATCCAGAATGTGGCAGTAACACATCGCCCTCCTCTGGAATTCATGGATCTGATTGCCATCCATATTGGCTGCTGTTAAAAAAGATGAAGCCAGACATTAGTTACATCATTGTGTGGAACAGCTACTAATGATATTCAAAAAATGCATCAAAATTAGCTTAAACAGGCCAAATCACAGTACAGATCAGAGATTGTTCCTGAGGAAGTACATGCCAATGCAGCCTACACATGTCCTATCTAACAGCACAGCAACGCTCTAAAAGATGTGTACCTACTTAAATGATCTAAGCATCATTTTTCTGCCATTAGTCATATAACAAATGCTGCAACTCCTCTACATGTGACAGGCCAACTAATGACTATCTTCTGGATGTCAATCAAGGGCCACAAGATCTGTGATTTGTAAATGGAATTGCCAGGATGGTATGCAGTTGCTAATCATGAATGAGTATCCTGGGTTTAAACAAATGAATTTCTGAATTACATGTCTGTGTACTACACTTGGATCCTCACACCTAGGTACACATATTTCATAACTCTAAGCCTGTGCCTCAGGGGGGGATGGACATACAACACATACTTTCAAACATCAAGGACAGCCAGAAAGCTTTTCACAGCTGTCCATGGGTTTAGTTAGTCCACCACAGGTAAGGAGGGTGTCCAACTAGGATAGACACAAACATTGTACAATCACATCCACATTTATGTTCTTAATTGCGGACAATAGGCAACATCATTTGATATCACCAATACCTGTCCTACAACAAGCACATAGATGCAAGCACCCGTCTGGGCTTGAGCTGCATGCACACCCATGACATTGTACTCAAGTGCCACATAAACGTAGCACAACATGAGGAGGTAGATGCTGCTAGGAATTCAAACATACAGTCCTACATGTTCATTAGTTAACAGGGAGGCTCAAGTCTGTCGATAATACTTCAGCATCCCTGCTCTGTGTGATTCAGGGTATGACTTGCCGACTAAATCATGAAAATGGCTACCTCTAAATTTTTCATTACAAGAAATGTAACAACAATGTCACCCTATTCACATGGCCATGCCTACAGCGCTCCACTACAATCCCAAATGATGACTCTACGCCACTGATTGTCCATCTCAAATATGGAAAAAAAAGTAAAACTCCAGTCAAGTCAAATAAAGGATCATGTGCCAGCACACCATACCTCTCTATGTGTCCAAATCACAGGAGTCGATCACACAACAGCTGCAAACACAACACAGAACTGAAAAATCAACACTTCCTGGATATGTCTGGGTTCTCAAATCAAGCCGCTTCTCCAATTGTGTAGGGGGCAGGTCCACCTGCAAATCATAGAAGGGTGAAATGTGCTCCATGTCTGTGCACTGTACAACACTTTGAAGAAAAAAATACTGTGTATGACATTATATCTGATAGTCCAGACCCTCAGGCATGATGACACTCCATACATACCACTGCAAACATGTATTGACCCTGTCACTCCAGTGAGTGATACACACACATATGCACACATGCAGTGGCCCTAACAATCATGTGGTGACAAACATGATTCCTCAATTGGTTGCAGATTCATTTATAGAGTGTACTCCATTTCTTCATTTGTTGTTATGAGAGACATGCAAAGCCACATTCCTGGTGCACTGCAATACCAGTCACTCAGGTATTGTGGCTTGTGCATCAAGAGGCAATCAGTTACTGTGTGATGCTCATGTGGGTTGAGTTTAGCTCATGAATTATTATGCTTTCTATTGTCCATTGCATGTGGGCCTGTCTTGTCTGTAGGTTACATATGCTATATTGACATTGTACCCAGAGCCAGCTATGCCCCCTATGACACCATAATGGCAGGGATCCTGAGTGTTACTTGATGACAATCTGACGCTAAACATGGATTGGCCATACAACGAAGAAATATATGCTGACAGTCTCTATTTTGGTCATCCGTGACAGAATGCATGGGCACAGGTGTAGTCATTGCACCTGAAATTTGTAACACATTGCCCTGTGTACCCATATCTCACCCATATCGGGTATTGGAATTCACAGATAGCCACATTCATCATCTTACATTAGCCAAGTTGGGTGATCTGCGGGTATACAACAAAGTGACACTGTCCCATTATTGAAACATGGTTTAGCAAATGTCCTCCTGTGGCAGTCTTGATGATGTAGGTTTCAATTTATATGCACCTTGGGAATGGCAGCAGTCACAGGAATGCTGGTCTTCTGATCTTAGCATACTCCCATGTTTGTGATAGCCTTCATACTGGGAAGTTAGCTATTGTACATATGCGGCACTAGATCAGCAGGGGTGTACCATATGTAAAGTAGCAAAGTATTTGGGCACTTTATATGTATGATGGAATTGGTCAGGGGTCCCTTGCACAACATCATGCAAGTAATAAATTGTGAGCATGCAATCACCAACTTCAGGTATCCCATGATGACCCAATAACTTATGAAAATTGCATGGCTATAAAGTGACACAGATGGCAAATGCATCAGCTCTGTTCTAGCTATTGTACCCGAGGCAAATTGAAACAAACAGGAACAATGAACAGAGGGCCAGATATATTTTTATTCCTCAATTTGTAGCATTTGGTTCATGTTTTACGCTACAGCTATGGAAAGTATCACCAAACATTTAGATATGAACCCATGTGCATTACTTTAGCATCCATTTCTAATTTAAATGCTGCACAAACCAAGTCAAAGTATCAGCCTAAGATATTACCTGAGGTTAGGAAGAACTCTGTACGTATGACCAGGAATACAGTTCAGAAATGTATTCCAAATAATTGGGGACCACATTAATTCCTTGCTTTAGTGAATAGATCTCTTTCCCGGTACACACACAGACCATGTATGAGACATATGTTTGAGCCGCATTACCATCATCTATTGACATCAAAGCAGCACTAATTTACAAGATCAAGTTGTGTTTTGTAAGTTTGTGCAGCTGTTGCGTCAACAAATGACGGTAATGTGTAGCAAATATTGCATAAATCAGGGTCACTGTATATTTAACTTGCATTCCACATGTCCAAAAACATTGCATGTAGCATATCAACAAATCTGCTACTGTCACTACTGTGCATTTAAATGTGCACATGTGTGAACAAAAGTGAAATTTGGTGAATTCTTGCAAGTCGTTTTCTGAGGAACAGCCCACTGGAGAGACCTTCAGAGGAAGATTGGTTATCTAGTCAGGAAAGCACCTATCAGAAGGGGTCTCTGATGTCACCTGCTGGCACTAGCAACTCAGAGGCCTCCCTTGTGCCCTCACGCCTCTGGATTCAAGATTGCAGAGCTCTGAGACACACTGGTGGAGCTCTGGGCAGCACCCCTGGGGTGGTGATGGACAGGGCAGTGGTCACTCTCCTTTCCTTTGTCCAGTTTCATGCCGGAGCAGGGACTGGGGGTTCCCTGAACCGGTGTAGGCTGGCTTATGCAAGAAGGTCACCATCTGTGCCCTTCAGAGCATTTCCAGAGGCTGGGGGAGGCTACTCTTAACACCTATTTCCAAAGGGAAAGGGTGTAACAACCTCTCTCAGATGAAATTCTTTGTTCTGCCTTCCTGGGACTGGGCTGCCCAGACCCCAGGAGGGCAGAACCCTGTCTGCAGGATGGCAGCAGCGGTAGCTGCAGAGAAAATCCCAGAGAGCTGGTTTGGTAGTACCCGGGGTCCACAGTGGAGCCCTGTGGATGCATGGGATTGGCACACCAATACCTCATTTGGCATGGGGGGACAATTCCATGATCTTAGACATGTTACATGGCCATATTCTGAGTTACCATTGTGAAGCTACATATAGGTATTAACCTATATGTAGTTCACGTGTGTAATGGTGTCCCCGCACTCTCAAAGTCCGGGGAAATTGCCCTGAACTATGTGGGGGCACCTTTGCTAGTGCAAGGGTGCCCCTCACACTTAGTAACTTTGCACCTAACCTTCACTAAGTGTGCGTTAGACATATAGGTGACTTATAAGTTACTTAAGTGCAGTGAAAAATGGCTGTGAAACAACGTGGACGTTATTTCACTCAGGCTGCAGTGGCAGTCCTGTGTAAGATTTGTCTGAGCTCCCTATGGTTGGCAAAAGAAATGCTGCAGCCCGTAGGGTTCTCCTGGAACCCCAATACCCTGGATACCTAGGTACCATATACTAGGGAATTATAAGGGTGTTGCAGTGTGCCAATTAGAATGGGTAACTAGCCTATAGTGACAATTTTAAAGGCAGAGAGAGCATAAGCACTGAGGTTCTGATTAGCAGAGCCTTAGTGACACAGCTAGGCACTACACAGGTATACACATTCAGGCCACAAACTATGAGCACTGGGGTCCTGGCTAGCAGGGTCCCAGTGAGACATATAAAACACACTGACAAATAGGGTTTTCACTATGAGCACTGGGCTTCTGGCTAGCAGGATCCCAGTGAGACAGTAAAAACACTCTGACATATACTCACAAACAGGCCAAAAGTGGGGTTAACAATGCTAGAAAGAGGCTACCTTCCTACAATTACTCTGAATTGTATTCACCAACAGGGCCACCAATCACCACAACCATGTGGTCCAGCAGGTCTTGCTCTCTGACAACAAGGTCAGCCTAGTGATGCTTGAGTTGGTGGTAGTTGCGTGGTGTGTCAAAAATTCTCCTCAGATGGTACAGCACCTTGGACCACCTGAGCCTCCTCGCCTCTGTTTGTTACCCCTGTATCATTCTGCCACCAGCTTCAATCATCAGGGGGAGGAAGTGGCACACCAGCCAAATGAATGCCCCAAGCTCTTCCTCACCCTTTCTCCCCAGACCTGGCTTACCCAACATGACCGAAATAATAGTTATAGGAAAGGGTAGAGAGGAAAATACAGGGGAAGGAGGGAGGGAAATGAAAGTAAACAAATCCACAAACAGCCCAACAATCCCCAAACTAACAATACCCACTACACACTCCCAACAGTACAAAGTCAAAATTAGACACCAAATATGACCAAAACACACTTACATTGAACAACTGAGACAATTACTAAAACAACAGATGACAAATAGGATGGCACACAGGAGACAAAAGCACAATTTGGACAGACAAAACTCTCAGCGCAGCCACACAATCTATAAAAATCACAGACTTCAAAGTGAAAGTGAAAGTACACCGCATTCTGTAGACAGGATATCCTATTAAATCACTTCCTGTCTCAAATGCGGTGCGTTTTGATTATGATGCATGAAAATGTTATGACGGTTACAGGCTTTGCGTCAATTTTTTTTTACGCAAATGCTTAACATTTCCCCAGCATTCAAATGTTCCATATATTTTTCATTGGTAACCAATATCATGGGTTACAGTGTAGGAATTACCGCTTGGGCCCAATGGATGTATGCGGCTATTTTTGATGCATAAGCGTCTTTTTTTACGCATATGCGTAAAAATATCTGTCTTTAACTGTGTTTCTGTCATTTCTCTCATTTTTAACGTACATGAAAGCTGTAACTGTACAGAGATAGGCTGTCTGCGCCTGCATTGTGTGTTCCAGTGTTTGGGCACATGTGGCAAACCACACTACTGCAGACCATATTACTCATGTTATTATACCGGATGAGCACTCTTAAATGACACAACAGCTACCCAAACATTTTGAATAAAAATTGGTATTACCTAGTTTGAGCAGGTGGTGCATCAACAGAGGATGCAACTTAATACATTCACTCACGGCCTGTTTGTTTATGTCTGTGAATTGACTGTTTCAATTGTTGTTGGGCCTCTGGGTGAACATCACAAGACATGCTTTCCTTAATGTGCTTGTATGCATGTGTTGTAAATGTGGATAACCATCAAATGCTATTCAGTGTGGAAATGGGTCAGGATATGTGTTTGTCATACACGTAGCATGTAATGCTGTGTGAACTTCCCTGACTTTTGGGACAAAACATCACCCATGACAAACTATGCACAGGATAGCTAGAGGACGGTTGATAATGGCAATGTTACAAGAGTAAGCCATCACATGTACTGGAATGTTGGATACCACTTCCTGGTCACTTGTTTGTATACTACCCATGAGTCAGGCATTCGAAAATGCTATGTAGGTACAGTGTTTGTGACACAGAGTCCCAAAACCAATCCAAAATGTAATGTCACTCCACTGTTTGAGTCATATAAATGACCTATGTTTCTCTTGTGGTAGTGGAGGACCAGCAGACCAAGATGCATGTGTTCACATATTTCCAGTGGTTAATTGCACATGTCCAGTTCAAGTGTATGGCCATGTGTACCCTGTGTCATTATTGGCCTCCATGTTGTCACAGTTACGTGCAGGTCTAGTCATGAGTCTGTGGAGTCAGTCCCTGCATTAACAGAGTATTTTTCAAAGCAGAATTGTCCGAAAGCCAAAGAGGAATTGACCACACACATGGGGATAGTCCAGCTATGGCACTGCAGACGTTTTATGAGACTGACAACAGGGCAACCTTGGTGTGCTCACAAACTTAATGGATCAGTAAATGGAAAGCAGCAGGTTTCATCACAACATTTGTACACAGGGTGGCCTCTAAAATTCCAACTGCAACAGGGAACATCAGTGCCTCTGTGCTGATTAATCTCATAGCTAGTCACCACACAAGGACCATCACTAGGTTGCGGCCAATGTGAATATGTGTGTGGACCGTCAGGGCACAAACATGTTTTGTCCATTCATGCACATTAGCAAACGTTATTTGTTGTACTCGAGGCACCATACCCAATCCATGCATACAGGCATAGTACACTGTCAATGTTTGTCACTCATGCATACATGAAACCCAGACAAGGGATAGGGCTGGGATTAGGCTATTTGAATACATGTCCCAGACCATGATACAATAAGTAAACTCATTACACTATACAATCTATTTGAGGGTTCATCGTATACCTACCAGACACAATACCCCAGGAGGAAAATGAGGGCATGGAAAGCAACTATGTTACAAATGTAGCCACAGGGAACCTCTATGTGAACACAAAGACAGGAACCAATCAGGCTACCAGGATGCAGGCTCTGTTAGGCACTAACACTAACAAGGCAAATGCACAGTGAGCAGACTCTGACTGGGAAAAGCTGTAACAACACTGTGGAAAATAAAAACTGTATTTGTGTTGTAGGCTGCAATGTTACACCATAACCCAAGGCCTGTGTTACACAACTGATTTATACGGCAATGCACAACAAGGATATACATAAAGTGGCAGCCTCTAAGCCATTCCAGGCAGCAGCAGTGGCAGTGCTGGTTCAAATGGCTGGTCTGCATGGAAGTGCTCACAGGTGTGTGCAGCTTCAGTCTCTCACAAGTCCTGTAGGTGAGAATCAAGTTCAAAGGGCCAACAGTACCTTTCACATGGGAAGCAATGGACAGGTGATTACAGGTCCTACAGACTACCAGGCAGTGCATTATCGGACCTGAAGTCCATGCAGACAGATGAACTAGAACTATGGCCTCCATACTAAAGAGGGAAGCACACTGGAGTCAGAATGTGAGTCTGGGTGTGTGTAGATGAAGGATTATCAGGGTACAAATAGTCCAGTTACAGGGCCCCCCTAGAGAAGGGTGGGGAGAAAATGAAAACATGCCTGTGGCGGGACTTATTACCTGGGATGGCATGCGCAGGGCATGTCTTGTGGGCAATGCTTCTCATACCTGGGGCACTCGCTCTATCCATTTGCAGCTTACATGGACTTCTTGTCACACATGCTCCTTGTAGAGATAGCTGATGTCACACTTACTGCTGCCAATGCATTCCTGTTACCAATGCAATAGCACACCCACTGCCTCATGTATAAAGCAGTTTTTAAATCATTATTGATGGTGTCTTAGTTTTGTGCCATATGCTGCAATGAACCATGTTGCCACCATGGATGTGTGCCATAGCTGTGCTACTCTGAAATTGTCCTTCAAATGTGAAATGGACAGGATATATGTAATTTACTCTGTGTGTGAAGTTGGGTGTACATTCATACTCATCAATTGTGATGTGGCTTTTTCAGTATCCTAATCTGTATATCTGCAATGATCTATGAGGCTAAACTCTGATAATGATTCCTAGGGATCATGCAATGCATAAATAATTACCCAAACCCTAATTTAGTGATGAATTGAGGTGTTTAATGACATATGGTAAGACAGTGGAGATGGTGACTATAGTTAAAAGACGTTTTCTACAATGTGTTGTCTCCGTCGCAATCCTGCAGCAGTGTTTGGATCGTCCCCCTCATGTTGATGGACAGCATCCTCCTCTTCCTCCTCTTCAGGCATTTGTGGGTCTGGTTCATAGAGGGGAATGTTCCTCCTTACACATATGTTGTGCAGGATGGCACAGGTCAAACTGATATTGCAGACCATTTCAGGTGAATATAAGTGGCTACCTCCGGTGATGTCGAGGCACCTGAATCATAACTTCAGGATGCCAAAAGTCCTCTCTACTATGGTGCGTGTCCTCCGATGTGCCTCATTATAGGCTCGCCTCAATGCTGTGCTTGGGTTGGCAAATGGGGTCATGATCCATGGCTGGATCCCAGACCCCTGATCAGCTGAAAGAGAAAATGAGTGAATAAATGTTGATGTAGCTTGCACCATGATTATCACTTTGCATGGCAGTTGTTTTCTTGTGTTGTCTGTGACTCATCTGTGTTTGTGTTATTGTGTGGAATCCTAGCCTTCTAGGATGTACCATCAGCATTGGGTTGTTTAATTATCTAAACTGGTGTTTAGCTGATGGACCGGATATCAGCGGTATTTTTGTACACTTGCAGTACATTGTGTACTCCCCTGCATTATGTCATGTGAAAGGAGTGTCCCTGTGTCTTCACTGGGGGTGACATGGTACTTCCATACACAGAATCGATAACACAGTGGTGGTAATACGGTTGGACTATGTGGCCTGTAGATACCATTCAATTCAACATATGTAATAGCATGTGAAAAACAACAGTGGGAACCTTTGATTTGGCTATGTGACAATGTACAACACATCTCCATAGGCTGGCAGCACTGAAGTGTTGATAATTGACAATGCAAAAATAACCCATGTGTGACAAGTTCTATGCAAAACTATATTTGTGCCCTCACTGAGTTGGCTCATGTGCAAACATATACCTACACTACTAAACCTGCTCCAGGTAAGCTGGCTAACTTGGTTGTGGAGGTGAAGGTTTAATTGTAAGAAGGTCAATATGCCTCTACATCTGTTGTGTATATGTGTAATTGTCTCAATCTGTATGTGTAGCAATGTGCACTTTACAATAATGTCACATCAATATGTGTTCTTAGCACAGTCAACTTGCTTATTGGTAGTGGGCAATGTCACCCCAGGAGTGATGTGAGATGTTGGTACTACCTCAATGATTCCATGTCACCTTCATTAGAGTCATCATCATCATCATCATGCTATGTGTCTCATGGTATTTGACCTGCAGCAAAACACATTAAACACCGCTTACACAGTACGTATTGCTTGGAAGGGTGTGTGATTGAATGTTATTGATGTGATGTTGTAAGATTCATCTTCCAAGTTGTACTGCCACTTAAGGCCATATCATTGTCACTGTGTGGTTTTAAATTGGTCCCTTGTGGCTCTGGAGTGGCATCTATTGTTATTTGCATCCGTCATTTGTCCATAGGTGTATATCCCATTGGGTCGGGATATTAAACATGACTACCAGTGTCACAACCTCAGCGTCTTCCTGGCCATATGTCAATGTAGTGATGTATGTGATATGTGTCCTACAGGTTTGCTGTGCAGTGTGTATATAACTGGGTTTCTGTACTTACCAACAAGTAGGCCATTTCCATATCGCCCATCCTGGAAGTGTTGATTGATGGTGCAGTGGCGGAAGATGAATGAATCATGTACAATCCCAGGATACTTTGCCACGATGTTGGTGATCAATCCCCAGTGATCCACAATGGCCTGCACATTGATGGAGTGTGTGTACTTCCTGTTGCGGTATAGATGCTCGGTTGCAGCAGGTCGCACAATCCGTACATGTGTGCAGTCAATGGCACCAAGCACGTGTGGGAAGCCGTTGATTTGGTAGAAGCCCTGTTTGGTCTCCTGCTGCTTCTGCTGTGTGTTGGGGAAGCTGATGTGGTGGGGTGTGAGGAAGATGATGGCATCCAGTACCTTGGGTAGGAAGGCTGAGAATGAGGGCTGTGAGATCCCAGCAACCAGGGCACTAGGTGTTTGAAAAGAACCACTTGCCAACATGCGGAGGACAGCTCACATCTTGGTCTCTGCTGAAAAGGTGTGGGGTGTCTGCAAGCTGGGTGCCAACTGTGGTTCAATGTGGCGCATCAGCTGCTGTATGGCTTGCCAGTTTAGGCTGTACCTCTGGATGATGTCATGTTTCCTGAGGCTCAGAAGGGTTGTCCTGGTCCGGAATATCCTCTCCTGCCTTCTGCGTTGCCTTTGGGGTCCCTGTTGGTGTGGTGGAAGCTGCTGCTGTTGGACTTGTGCTCTGCGTCTCCGTGCATGCTGGATGAATAGCACCTCCATATCTTCCTTTTTGAGCTCTGATGTTGCTTCTGTGTGTTTTCCTTAAGTATTGGTGTGTTTGCCCCATTTTAACGCATGCCCTGACCCAGGTGTTATTTTATGACGCAAATCGAGTTTTGTGCCATTTTCCGACTCCGCCTCCCAGCCGTACGGGATTTTTGCACGGTAGGATAAATAGGGTGCAAGGGTGTTTAAGTAATTTTTGGACAGAAATGGCTACCTTGCATATCATTAACACCAGGCGGTTTCACGCATCAGGAAATTAATGCACACAGTGGAATTTTGACGTTCACGGGGTCGGGCGTCAAAGTATAAATATGGTGTTAGGTTTGCGCCGAATTTGCGTAAAAAAAATGATGCAAATCCAGCGCAAGCAGAGTATAAATATGCCCCATAGTGTCATGTGGTCACATTCTGGGGATGTGATAAGGGCAGAGTCAGGAATCCCTGTACTGCCCAAAAATAGGTCAACATGTTTCTCACTCAAGTTGTCAATAGTGATCAGGTGCGATCCGTCAGGACCGTAAATAACCTACCTAATCCTCAATTTTCAGAAAAACTAAAATACCTGTGTGTTACTGGAACCTGCAAGAAAAAGCAGAACATAAGGCATAGTACATCACTGATACCAAGCGAACTAGTGAAAACGAGGAGGGCCAAGACACATCAGTGAACGAACCCCTTGTGAAGTGATCAACCTTTCGTGAGTGTAAGAAAGTGTTCACTTTTAAATATTAATGATTACCATCCTTACCCTCCTCACATTAAAGGATGGGCACCAGAGGGATGGTGAGCAGTCTCAATGGTTCAATCACTTGCGGATATCTACATACATATAAATGTAGAGAAACAGTTAAATATACATTTCATAGTGAATCAATCCTTCCAGTTGTAGACACTTACAAACCAGCCAATATATATAATGTGCCATATTATAACCTGCAACCTGTTTTTGACTTTTCCTTTTTTGATTTCTTAAGTTTAGTCACATCCAATTCAGATAGGCCAGATACTGGCCAAGTTGCAGGAGACCCAGCGGCTGCAGGAGGGACAGTACCTTGGGATCAGGGAGGGCCTGAGGGACATCCACACCACCCTGGACACCATTGCAGGGGTGCTGGCAGACATGGCCAACACCATGACGGAGGCAGTGGCACACCAACAAGCCCCTGACACTAGCCACACCGATGAACAGCCCTCCACCTCCGCTGACGCTTAGTGGACAGGAGGCCCAGCCACAGGAACAAAAGGCCACCAGCACCCCTCCCCCTGCAGAAGGAGAACCACCCCGCAAAAGATCCCTGCGATCTAGGCAGAAGCCAGAGAACATTGCCAAAAACCCCGCCAGGAAATAAGACTCCCCTGAATGTCCCCCTTTTGTCCCACTATGTCACCCTGTCCACCATGAACTGCCATTACTCCACTTCCTATGCCCCCTTGGACAATGCACCTGTGATACCAATAGACTGGACTCTATCCTGGACTTTCCCACACCATCACCCCAACCCACTGCACATACCCCTCTACTTATTAGCACTTAGATAAACACCCTTGTAACAAATACAAGTATGGAGTTTGTCAATTGATTGAAATATGTATTTGTTTAACAAGCTGTAAACATTGCAATTCAGTTATGTATACATAGGTATGACCTGTAGTGGGCAGCATTAAACACACCAGGAGCCAGAGTGGGGCACAGATATCTGAAAATAGAGATACCAAAGGGTACAGTAAGTGGCCATAGAATTTGGAAAATCAGGCTGCCACATAAAATGTCCAACACAAAACTGCAATGGAGGGTGAAATCACAGTGTCTTACCTGTGTCACTGTAAGTACTGTTGATTTAAAGTTGCTCTGTTGTCCACATCCTCTTCCTCTGCCTCCTCTTTGTCACTGTCTACAGTCTCCACCGCTGCCACATCACCATCTCCAGCCTCATCCTCCTGCAGAAAAGGCACCTGGCATCTAAAGGACCGGTTGAGCAACATGCAATATGCAACAATGATCTGGAACACCTTCTTGGGTGAGTAGCACAGGGATCCACCTGTCAGATGGAGGCACTGGAATCTGGCCTTCAGGAGGCCAAAGGTGCACTCAAAGATCCTCCCTGTTCACCCAGGTGCCTCATTGTAATGTTCCTCTGCCCTTATCCCAGCATTCCTCACTGGGGTCAGTAGCCATGAGAGGTTGGGGTTACCAGAGTTACCTGTGAATATCGAGGTATACCTCTTAGCCAGACACTCACCTTTAGGGCCAACCCCTCACCGATATACCAACAGACACTGGGTGGGGACCATGGGCTCACCTATTAGCCACACCCTGTGCCTCTGGAGTTGAGACATCACATATGGGATGCTGCTATTCCTCAAGATAAAGGCATCATGCACAGAGGCAGGATACTTTGCATTGACATGTGAGATGTACCAGTCTGCCAGGCACACTATCTGCACATTCAGAGAGTGAAAGCTCTTTCGATTTGCTGAACACCTGTTCATGTCTCCAGGGGGACAAAGGCAATATGTGTACCAGCAATAGCACCAATGATGTTGGGGATATGTCCCAGTGCATAGAAGTCAGCCTTCACTGTGGCTAAATCCTCCACCTGGGGCAATACGATGTAGCTGCACATGTGTTTCATCAGGGCTGACAACACTCTGGTCAGCACTTTTGAGAACATAGGCTGTGACATCCCTGCTGCCATGGCCACTGTCGCTTGGAAGGACCCACTTGCCAAGGAATGGAGCACTGACAGGACCTGCACAAGAGGGGGAATACCAGTGGGGTGGCGTATAGCTGAGATCAGGTATGGCTCCAATTGGGCACACAGCTCTTGAATCGTGGCCCTATCAAGTCTGTGGGTAAGGATAATGTGCCTATCCTCCATTGTCGCCAGGTTCACCAGGGGTCTGTACACGGGGTATGTCTCCATCTCCTATTCATCCTCAGCGGTTGAACTATAGGTTGAAAAAACGGTGGGCAGATGGTCATATTCAAAGACATCCTCAGAGTAAGATGCCTTGCATTTTGTTACAGAATCAGTATGTGAATGTGTAGGTCGGTTGATGTGCCTATGTCTGCTGTGATGCAGTTAGGTGCCATGGCCTGGTCCCCCCTAAAATGGCGGCCACCTGACCTGTGAGAAGGGACATGTGGAAATGAGATAATTCCGCTGATGTTGTGAGCCGTTGCGGCAGGCGGTCGACAACTGCTGTGCAACACCTCATTGGTTATCATTGGGGCCTATGGGTTCCAGGAGTCAATGGTGATGTATGCCGGCAGTGACGGTACGCACCGCCGCAGACGTGACCACCATTTTCTATCCGTTCACTCACTTGCTTCCTGACATTTGACAGGAGAGGACCTACACTGCAAATGCTACAGTGACCTGTGTCTGGAAGTGACCATGGCTCGAGTGTCTGGGGAAAGGGCCCCTGCCTTCACCTCCAAGGAGTTGGAGAGACTAGTGGATGGGGTCCTCCCCCAGTACCATTTACTTTATGGTCCTCCAGACCAACAGGTGAGTACACTGTGAGCACGATGCATGGGACATGAAAGTATGGAGTTCTGTGTGTGTAAGCCTCGTGTGGGGGGTGTATGGTGGGCAATGTCTATGCGTAAGGGGATGGGAGGGATGTGGACAGTCCAAACGGTATGACTAATACCTTTTCTTATGTATCTTTTTCTGCAGATCAGCACCCATCAGACAAAGGGTATTTGGCGTGCCATCGTCAAGGAGGTGCGGACCCTGGCGATTTTTGACAGGCGTAGCACACACCATCGCAAACAGTGGGAGGACCTGCGCCGCTGGGCAAGGAAGACAGCAGAGGCCCAGCTGGGGATGGCCTCCCAACGAGGAAATGGGTGCCCATCGTACCCTGACCCCCCTGATGTTCCACATTCTGGCTGTGGCCTATCCGGAGTTGGATGGGAGCTTGAAGGCATCACAGCAGCCACAAGGGGGTTAGTACAGATTCAGAATCATGAAATTGCACGTGTTGAGATGTTATCTGGGTGGGGGATGTGGGTCTGTGGGTGCCCCTAGGTCAGGACGAACATGTCTTGGGCATCTCCTACTGGGCAGGGTCCTGTGGGTTTCAGGTGTGCTGCTATTGGCGTTAGGCATTATACCCCATAGCCTGGTGACTAGCATTGTAACTGGTAGTGCATGACCTAGTGCATAAGGCTGTTCCCTGTGTGTTGTGTACGCCAACAGTGGTGTTGTTGCTGGCATTGACCAAGTGTATCCCCTGTCTCTTTCCCTCCCTTTTTGTTTTGTCACCCTGTCCTTGTGTGCATTAGCATCATCTGGCGGAGGAGCAGAGGCACCGGTGATGGAGGAAGCTGCATCCCACATGGCCCATGAGGCCGAATCCACCGACGGTGAGGGCACCAGCGGGATGGAGGGCGAGCACCACGGCGAGGACTGGAGGGGACAGTTTGGACAGCAACAACTCCTCAGATGGAAGCTCCCTGGCGGTGGCGTACACCTCTGTGCCTACCCCAACTACAGGTACAGCCGCCACCCCCTACCAGTACTGCCCTCCCAGCAGCCCCTCAGCGTGTTTCCCGTGCCCGCTCACATACGTAGGAGGGCATCTCCTTTGCCCCAGACACCTCAGGCCCAGCCCCAGTCAGCCCTGCCGCCCTGAGTGAGGAGGCTATTGATCTCCTGCGATCCATCTCTGTTGGGCAGTCAACCACACTGAATGCCATCCAGGGGCTAACAGTTCATTTGCAACGAACAAATGCATTCCTGGAGGGCATTCACTCTGAGTTTAGCGGCCCAACAGAGATCATTCCAGGCTCTGGCCAACTCCCTGATGGCAGCCATTGTCCCTGTCTCTAGCCTCCCCCTCCAACTTCCTCTACCCACTCCCAATCCCCTCAACCCCAGCCTATCCCAAGCACACCTTCAGACCAGCATGCACCCAAATCAACACACAGAAGCGGCTCAGGCAACACAAGCACCACACTTCATCCCACAGGCACTCACGCAAGCACCATCCAGATGCAGACACACCAACATCCACTGCCTCCTCTGTGTCCCCCTCCTCCTCCTCGCCCACCTCCCTCCCAGTAGCGTCTCCACTCACACCTGCATGCACTACATCTTCGTCCACTACCTCTATCATCATCAAACCTATCACAACACGCCCCTCATTGGCAGTCACCACCCCCATATCCTTGCACACGTCCCCTGTGTCCTCTCCCACTGTGTCCCCTCCTCCCAAAATACACAAACACAAGCACTCAGACACCCAACAGTCATCCACCTCACTACAGCATCCAGCCCATGCACCTCAAATCAAACACAGCAGACACCTACTACAACCACTCCCTCTTCCTTCACTCCCAAACCTTCACCCTCTTCCAGACCGAGTGCCCCTAAAAGTCTTTTCCTCTCCACCCTTGACCTATTCACTGACCCTCCCCCCGTCCTTCACTTCGGGCCAGGGTGGGCAGAACCCAGGCCAGGACCACAGTCACCCAGTCCACGGCCACTGTAGTTTCTGCAGCAACTGCAGGTGTGAGAGGATCCAAGGAGACACCCGTCAGCACTGCCAGTGTGCCTGCACCAGCTGCCAAGGGCAAGAAGGGTCCACCAGCTAGCAAGGGCAAGGAGGCACCACCAGCTAGCAAGGGCAGGAAGGGAACACCAGCTGGCAGAAGTAAGGAGACACCACCAGCTGCCAAGGGCAGGAAGGGAACACCAGCTGCCAAGGGCAAGCAAAAAGGTACAGACTCCGCAGGCAGGATGGATCTGGTTCCTGGAGCAGCATCTGGGCAAACAATACCGGCCATGGCACTTCAGCTGTCTGAGGCTGCGGGATGAAGGGCTGGAGCCTCCCCCACCACTGACAGCACCGCCACCTGCACTGCCACCTGCATCGCCTCCAGCACCGCCACCTGCACCGCCACCTGCACCGCCAGGAGCACCACTTCCAGCAGCAGCAGCCCCGGTGGGCAGCCGTCCGTGGCTGCAGGGGAAGAGCTGGAGCCTCCTCCCACCACTGACTGCACCGCTGCCAGCCCTGCAACTGCCACTACTGGGCAGCCTCCACTGCCGGCGGGCAGTGTGTAGTTGTGCCTTCATGGGCTGTAGTGTGTCCTGGCCCCTGCAACAACTGTAGGTGTGACACCCAGGTGAGAGGCTGTGACCTTTCACCATCCAGGATCTGCATCGCTGTGCACAAAGCCCCCACTGGAACCAGTGGAAGAAGACATGCACCCACCCGCCTTGCCAGGAGGAAGCACACTGGACGCAAGGCCCCCTCTAGAACCAGTGGAAGAAGCCATCCACTCACCCTATCCATGCCAGGATGAAGCACATTGGGCACAAAGCCCCCTCCAGAACCAGTGGAAGAAGGCATCCACTCACCCCCTCCTTGCCAGGATGAGGCACACTGGGCACAAAGTCCCCTCCAGAACCAGTGGAAGAAAGCATCCACTCACCCCCTCCTTGCCAGGATGAAGCACACTGGGCACAAAGCCCCCTCCAGAACCAGTGGAGAAGCCACCCACTAGAGAGACTGTGGCTTTGCACTCCCCAGGACCAAGCGGTGGGCAAACCACCCACTTGAGAGACTGTTGCTTTGCACTCCCCAGGACCAAGCAGTGGGCAAACCACCCACTTAAGAGACTGTGGTCTTGCACTCCCCAGGACATCGCACAGGACATGTACCCCACTCCAGGACCAGTTGTGTTGTACCATCTTCCGGCTCAAGTGCCCCCATTCCCCGTTCCCCTGAGGTGCCTGTGTATTTTCGACGTGATGCCCCTCCAGTGTTCTCTCTGTGTTGTTGCAGGAGTCAAGTGGGGCCTTGGCCTATGTGATGTGGCCCTGTGGCCCACGGACATTGTGGACTGGGCGGTTTCCCTCCATTTGTATATATGTATATACTATTTGGATTTTGAAGCACGATTTTCTACACTTTTATCTTATTACACTCACTTTAATCAATTCCTTTTGTCCTTGCATTATTCCTGAGGGATACGGGGCAAATATGTAATGTTACTGCATCTAGTTATTTGTATGCTGTTGTGGGTGGGGGTGTTGCATGTTGCGTGTGTGTGTGTCACTCTTGTTTTCCTCCCCCCCTCCCCTGTGTGCTAGGCGGCAGTACTCACCGTGGTCGTCTTCGCCGGCGTGTGTTTTCATAGTGAAGAAGGAGATAAAAGAGCACGGGTAACACCTGCAACTCTGGCTCCATGGTGGCGTGGTTCTTCCTCGTGTCTCCAGGGGTGAGTCCTTTGCCTTCTGTGTACTGTTTCAGCCGTGCTTTTGATGTTGTTGGTACTGCCCCGGGAAAGGTGGCGGATAGGCCTGTCATAATAGAGTGGGTGGTACATTATTGGCAGTTACTGCCATGGTGTTTGTTGCTACCACCATGGCGGTCAGAGTGTGTTAAAGTGGCTGTCTGTCTGAGCGGTTTCCGCCGTGGTCATAATTCCATTTTTGTTACTGCCAGCCTGTTGGCGGTATTACCGCTGCTTTATCACCGACCACCAGCGTTGTAATGAGGGCCTAAGTGCCTGTGAGAAATTAGGTTGTTGGTTGACAGCGATGTGAGCTCTGGTCAAGCAACAGCCCCAGTCCCTTGCAGAGCGAACCACAAGATTCACTAAATAATCTGTGCTTAGCCACGGGTAGCCCGCAACAAAATGCAGCCTGGCTTAACTTAGAGGAAATGTGTAAAGTATTTATGCAGCTCACAAACACATTTTAATAAAGTATTGCCACCAAAACAACAAAAATCCAATTAATTGTTAAAGTTTAAGGTTCAAAATTTGGCTTAAAAGCAAAAAACATCAATTCAGATATCTAGTTGTAGTAGGCCAAGTGTAGGAGGCTGGACTGGCTTGTAGTGAGTACCAAGGGGTACTTGCACCTTGTACCAGGCCCAGTTATCCCTTATTAGTGTATAGGGTGCCTAGCAGCTTAGGCTGATAGATAATGGTAGCTTAGCAGAGCAGCCTAGGCTGAACTAGGAGACGTTTGAAGCTACTACAGTACCACTTAGTGTCATATGCACAATATCATAAGAAAACACAATACACAGTTATACTAAAAATAAAGGTACTTTATTTTTATGACAATATGCCAAAGTATCTTAGAATGTACCCTCAGTGAGAGGATAGGAAATATACACAAGATATATATACACAATAGCAAAAATATGCAGTATAGTCTTAGAAAACAGTGCAAACAATGTATAGTTACAATAGGATGCAATGGGGACACATAGGGATAGGGGCAACACAAACCATATACTCCAAAAGTGGAATGCGAACCACGAATGGACCCCAAACCTATGTGACCTTGTACAGGGTCGCTGGGACTATTAGAAAATAGTGAGAGTCAGAAAAATAACCCTCCCCAAGACCCTGAAAAGTGAGTGCAAAGTGCACTAAAGTTCCCCTAAGGATAAAGAAGTCGAGTTAGAGGAATAATGCAGGAAAGACACAAACCAACAATGCAACAACAATGGATTTCCAATCTAGGCTATCTGTGGAACAAGCGGACCAAGTCCAAAAGTCACAAGCAAGTCGGAGATGGGCATATGCCCAGGAAATGCCAGCTGTGGATGCAAAGAAGCTTCTACTGGACAGAAGAAGCTGAGGTTTCTGCAGGGACGAAAATGGCTAGAGACTTCCCCTTTGGTGGACGGATCCCTCTTGCCGTGGAGAGTCGTGCAGAAGTGTTTTCCCGCCGAAAGAACGCCAACAAGCCTTGCTAGCTGCAAATGGTGCGGTTAATGTTTTTGGACGCTGCTGTGGCCCAGGAGGGACCAGAAGGTCGCAAAGTACCTGCAAAAGTCGCGGTTCCCAGCAATGCAGTCTAGCGAGGTGAGGCAAGGACTTACCTCCACCAAACTTGGACTGAAGAGTCACTGGACTGTGGGAGTCACTTGGACAGAGTTGCTGGATTCGAGGGACCTCGCTCGTCGTGCTGAGAGGAGACCCAAGGGACCGGTAATGCAGCTTTTTGGTGCCTGCAGTTGCAGGGGGAAGATTCCGTCGACCCACGGGAGATTTCTTCGGAGCTTCTAGTGCAGAGAGGAGGCAGACTACCCCCACAGCATGCACCACCAGGAAAACAGTCGAGAAGGCGGCAGGATCAGCGTTACAGAGTTGCCGTAGTCGTCTTTGCTACTATGTTGCAGTTTTGCAGGCTTCCGGCGCGGTCAGCAGTCGATTCCTTGGCAGAAGGTGAAGAGAGAGATGCAGAGGAACTCGGATGAGCTCTTGCATTCGTTATCTAAAGTTTCCCCAGAGACCCTAAATAGCCAGAAAAGAGGGTTTGGCTACCTAGGAGAGAGGATAGGCTACTAACACCTGAAGGAGCCTATCAGAAGGAGTCTCTGACGTCACCTGGTGGCACTGGCCACTCAGAGCAGTCCAGTGTGCCAGCAGCACCTCTGTTTCCAAGATGGCAGAGGTCTGGAGCACACTGGAGGAGCTCTGGACACCTCCCAGGGAAGGTGCAGGTCAGGGGAGTGGTCACTCCCCTTTCCTTTGTCCAGTTTCGCGCCAGAGCAGGGCTAAGGGGTCCCCTGAACCGGTGTAGACTGGCTTACGCAGAATTGGGAACATCTGTGCCCAAGAAAGCATTTCCAGAGGCTGGGGGAGGCTACTCCTCCCCTGCCTTCACACCATTTTCCAAAGGGAGAGGGTGTAACACCCTCTCTCAGAGGAAGTCCTTTGTTCTGCCATCCTGGGCCAGGCCTGGCTGGACCCCAGGAGGGCAGCTGCCTGTCTGAGGGGTTGGCAGCAGCAGCAGCTGCAGTGAAACCCCAGGAAGGGCAGTTTGGCAGTACCAGGGTCTGTGCTACAGACCACTGGGATCATGGGATTGTGCCAACTATGCCAGGATGGTATAGAGGGGGCAATTCCATGATCATAGACATGTTACATGGCCATATTCGGAGTTACCATTGTGAAGCTACATATAGGTAGTGACCTATATGTAGTGCACGCGTGTAATGGTGTCCCCGCACTCACAAAGTCAGGGGAATTGGCCCTGAACAATGTGGGGGCACCTTGGCTAGTGCCAGGGTGCCCTCACACTAAGTAACTTTGCACCTAACCTTTACCAGGTAAAGGTTAGACATATAGGTGACTTATAAGTTACTTAAGTGCAGTGTAAAATGGCTGTGAAATAACGTGGACGTTATTTCACTCAGGCTGCAGTGGCAGGGCTGTGTAAGAATTGTCAGAGCTCCCTATGGGTGGCAAAAGAAATGCTGCAGCCCATAGGGATCTCCTGGAACCCCAATACCCTGGGTACCTCAGTACCATATACTAGGGAATTATAAGGGTGTTCCAGTAAGCCAATGTAAATTGGTAAAATTGGTCACTAGCCTGTTAGTGACAATTTGGAAAGAAATGAGAGAGCATAACCACTGAGGTTCTGATTAGCAGAGCGTCAGTGAGACAGTTAGTCACTACACAGGTAACACATTCAGGCACACTTATGAGCACTGGGGCCCTGGGTTACCAGGGTCCCAGTGACACATACAACTAAAACAACATATATACAGTGAAAAATGGGGGTAACATGCCAGGCAAGATGGTACTTTCCTACACCAAGGCAAAGTCAAAAGTTAAGGCTGACCACAATAGAGTGCGGTTCAGATACCCAAAGTGGATTGGACCCGGTCAGTGCTTACCTTCGGACTTAGAAAATGTTTGAAGAAAATGAGAAGATAGAAGTTTAGAGGGGCAAGGATGCAGGACTATCCAAGGAGGGAGCATTGTTGTCAGATGGTGTGGAGCAAAGCCGCAGCAAAGATTTTTAACTTCAGGCTTAGTTGTCAAGACGGAAGTCAATAATCTCCAGTGGGATGCAGAAGAAGGCTATAGCTAACGAGAGTTCCATGAGGTCAGAAACTCATTTGCGAAGGACTGTTGAAACATATTTGCTGCTGTGGAGAACAATGAAGCAGGAGAAGCCATGAAGTATATCTGCCCGGGGATGTACCTTAGGTGGGTAAGCAAGCAGGGTGGTCCATGTCTCCTCCTGATGCACAAAGCACTTTTGACCACATTTTGTTTAAGTCTTGAGTTTAGGAAGTTGGCCATCTGAGCACCTTTAGCACCACAACCAAGGGTCCAGGAATAGATGGAGACTTCTTGAGGGTTCAGGACTCACTCAGACTTGGTCCAGGTGCGGGTTCAAGAGGATGGAAACCTTTTATGTCCCTGTGGCTCCGAACAGGAAGTCAACAAGCTAGCTGTCAGAGTCACTTCTGTAAGTCCTGAGTACAGGTGAAGATGCAGGGCTCAGTAGCAGAACAGGCCTCTGAGGGTTCAAGGCAGGCTGCAGCAAGCTAAGCAGTCCTTCCAGGTATAGAAGCAGGCGGCTAGAGTGCACAGCAGGACATAGCAGCAGGCAAACTTCTGAGAGTCCTTACAGAGGTCCAGTAGTAAACTGAAGAATGGGTCTGGGAGCCCTATTTTTAGACCCTGGTTCCCTGCCTCTAGAAGGCAGGGAAAGGTTTCCAGATAGGTTCTTCAAAGTTCTGGGAGTTTCCTGTCTCCTCTGCCCTGGCTCCAATCTGGCTGCCCGGACAATACAAGGATGCGAGGAGTCAGGGCACAGCCTATTTAGATGCCATTGAGACTGTACTTAATTACACCTATTCGCGGTTACACCTAGTCCTATGACCTAGGACAGGCTACTTCCTGAAAGTGGCATTTTCGAACTTGTAATGAAAAAATCAACTTCATCACTAAAGAGGATTTATCATTACCAGTTCATAGATACCAACCATGATACATCTACTTCCTCTCATGTCGAATTTATAGCATGATAAATCCCTGCATTGTGTTAATAAATGGAATATGAATCCTCAATGTTATCCAATGGGAGGGGAAGCCTCACAGTAACGAAAAACACATTTGGGAATTTTTCACTACCAGGACATGTACAACTTACAGTGCATGTTCCACCTTTTAATTTAATTACATAACACCCTGCCCTGGTGGATACATAGGGTCTACCTTAGGGTTAATGTATTTGTCATAGAAGGGGAGTTTAGGGCTTGGCAAGGGTTTTACATGGCAAGTCTACAAGTCTTTGCATTCAGGGTGCACTTGCAGACCCTGGCCATCTTTCACAGTGCCATTTAAGTGGGTGGCACAATAAGTGCTGCAGGCCCACTGACAGCATATATTTTAGAGGCAATAGTTATTTGGTACACCACTCTACAAGGGACTTACAAGTATACTAAATATACCAATTGGGTACATGCCAATCAAGCCAGGTTTAGGTGAGTGAGCACAAACAATTTAGCTCTGGTCCGCAGTGGTAAAGTGCACAGAGTCCTAAGGCAAATAGAGCAAAAATCCAGAAAAAATGGAGGCAAGCAAGAAAAATATTTAGGAGAGGACCAGGTTAAGGCTGACAGGTCTAACTGTCCCAGTGCCCAGAGCTCTAGTTAGAAGCAAGAGACCGTTGAAATTAAACGTCAGTGAGCAGAATACCAAGACTGTGTAATCTTGGAGTCAACGTATGCCTCTTTAATCCACTACCCAAAAATCCCTGCCCTTTATTTCACTCTTGCATGTTCCGGCATTCTTCTTTCATTATGGTTTTCACTTCTTTATCTTCCTCCATCATTCTGCTTAGTACGTCTTTCTCTTCGCTTCCTCTCAGTAAATTACTAAAGCAATAAAATAACCCCCCCCCAAAAAGATAGAGGGACTGAGTAGTGGGAGGTTTTTAGGAAAAGAGAAAGAATGGTCCTGTGAATAATACTCCCATATAAATAGCACAACACTGAATGCACAGTTCCATAAAAAAACAGAATGAAAAATAATCCCAGTATGGGAGAGAAGAGCAGGTCCCAGTGAAGATCCTAAATCAGGAACTAGAGCCCTCACTCACCTAATGGTGACATGCTTCATCATTGGGCTTTGCTCCTTGTCAGGCCGGCACTGCAATGCCAGACGGGCCCCTCCAGGGGGCTCTTTGCCACAAACCTTTTACTAAGGAAATTAGCCGGTGGATGAATGCAATTATGTGGGATTGGTAAAAAAATGCTGTTAAGAATGAATATAGAGGAAAAAAAAGAAAATTTTATTGACAGACTATAACCGCCTCTGTCATGATTAACCCCTTCACTGCAAGGCCTTTTCCCCCTCAGGTGGCAGGCCTTTTTTTTTTAGCTATTTTGGGCAGGGCGCGCTTAGGCCCTCATAACATTTTGTCCTCATAAGCTACCCATGCCAAATTTGTGTCCTTTTTTTCCAACATCCTAGGGATTCTAGAGGTACCCAGACTTTCTGGGTTCCCCTGAAGGAGACCAAGAAATTATCCAAAATACAGTAAAAATCTCATTTTTTCACAAAATTGGAAAAGAAGGCTGCAGAAGAAGGCTTGTGGTTTTTCCCTGAAATTGGCATCAACAAAGGGGTTGCAGTGCTAAAATCACCAGCTTCCCAGCTTTCAGGAACAGGCAGACTTTAATCAGAAAACTCTATTTTTTCAACACAATTTTGGCATTTTACCGAGACATACCCCATTTTTATGATTTTTTGTGCTTTCAGCCTCCTTCCAGTCAGTGACAGAAATGGGTGTGAACCCAATGCTGGATCTCAGAACCTAAATATTCCTGAAAAGTAGACAGAATTTTGAATTCAGCAATGGGTAATTTCTGTAGATCCTACAAGGGTTTCCTACAGAAAATAACAACTGAAATAAAAAAATATTGAAATTGAGGTGAAAGAAACAGCCATTTTTCTCAACGTTTTACTCTGTAACTATTTCCTGCAATGTCAGATTTTTTAAAGCAATATACTGTTATGTCTGCTGGACTCCTTTGGTTACGGGGATATATAGGGCTTGTAGGTTCATCAAGAACCCTCGGTACCAAGAGCAAATAAATTAGATGCACCTTGCAGTGGGTTTTCATTCTATACAGGGTATACAGCAATTTGTTTGCTGAAATATAAAGAGTCAAAAATAGGTATCAAGAAAACCTTTGCATTTCCAAAATGGGCACAAGATAAGGTGTTGAGGAGCAGTGGTTATTTGCACATCTCTGAATTCTGGGGTGCCCATACTTGCATCTGAATTACAGGGCATTTCTGAAATAGATGTCTTTTTTACACACTGTCTTATATTTGGAAGGAAAAAATGTAGAGAAAGACAAGGGCAATAACACTTGTTTTGCTATTCTATGTTCCCCCAAGTAAAAATGGTACCTCACTTGTGTGCGTAGGCCTAGCGCCCGCGACAAGAAATGGCCCAAAACACAACGTGGACACATCAAATTTTCCCAAAGAAAACAGAGGTGTTTTTTGCAAAGTGCCTACCTGTGGATTTTGGCCTCTAGCTCAGCCGCCACCTAGGGAAACCTACCAAACCTGTGCATTTTTTAAAACTATTGACCTAGGGGAATCAAAGACGGGGTGACTTGTGGGGCTCTCCCCAGGTTCTGTTACCCAGAATCCTTTGCAAACCTCAAAATTTGGCCAAAAAAACACTTTTTACTCATATTTAGGTGACAGAAAGTTCTGGAATCTGAAAGGAGCCACAAATTTCCTTCTACCCAGCGTTCTACAAGTCTCCCGATAAAAATGGTACCTCACTTGTGTGGGTTGGCCTAGTGCCCTTGACAGGAAATGCCCCAAAACACAACGTGGACACATCATATTTTTCCACAGAAAACACAGGTGTTTTTTGCAAAGTGCCTACCTGTGGATTTTGTCCTCTAGCTCAGCTGGCACCTAGGGAAACCTACCAAACCTGTGTATTTTTGAAAACTAGAAACCTAGGGGAATCCATGACAGGATGACTTGTGGGGCTCTCACTAGGTTCTGTTACCCAGAATCCTTTGAAAACCACAAAATGTGCCAAAAAAAACATTTTTTCCTCACATTTCGGTGACAGAAAGTTCTGGAATCTGTGAGGAGCCATACATTTCCTTTCACCCAGTGTTCCCTCCAGTCTCCTGATAAAAATGGTACCTCACTTGTGTGGGTAGGCCTTCTGCTCGCATCAGGAAATGCCCCAAAACACCATCTGGACACATCAAAATGATCATATAGAAAACTACCTGTTTTTGCTGGCGAGGGCACCAGCGTTTTTGGTCCTGGGCTCAGCAGCCATCTAGGGAAACCTACCAAACCTAGACGTGTCTGAAAACTAGACACCTGAGGGATTCAAGGTAGGTGTGACTTGCGTGGATCCCCCAATGTTTTCTTACCCAGAATCCTCAGCAAACCTCAGATGTAGCTAAAAAATCGCCCGGGGGCAGATATGGCCTAAACACAATTTTGCCCCCCAGGGCGGGAGCCTTGCCTAAGGGGTCGCTCCCTGCACATAAAAGAAAAAAATAATAATAATAATTCCCTGGTGTCTAGTGGGCATATTGGCCTAATTATATTAGGCCGATCTGCCCCCGGGGGGGTCAGAAATGACATAAAAATAATTTGCCCCCCTAGGGAGTGACCATTGCCCACGGGGCCGCTCCCCTCATGTAAATTTCAACAAATACAAAAATCCCTGGTGTCTAGTGGGCATTTCTGCCCCTCCTGGGGGCAGATCAGTCTAATTATATTAGGCCAATGGGGGCAGAAATGGCCTAAACATAATTTGGCCCCCAGGGAGCGACCCTTGCCTGAGGGATAGCTCCCCGCACATAACAAAAAAAAAAAAAAAAAAAAAATTCCCAGGTGTCTAGTGGGCATTTCTGCCCCCCCCCCCGGGGGCAGATCGGTCTAATGACATTAGGCCAATCTGCCCCTAGGGGGGCAGAAATGACCTAAAAATTATTTGGCCCCCTAGGGAGCAACCCTTGCCCAAGGGGCCATTCCCCTCATATACTGTACATTTTTTTAAAAACTGAAGTCCCTGGTGTCTAGTGGGCATTTCTCCTGCCCGATCGCATCGCGATCGGGCAGCAGAAATGCTCAGAATGACATCGAAAGATGTCTCTCCCGCCCCACACCTCCCGAGCGGAAGAGAAATTCTAAGCTTCCAGCACGACGGGCGGCGATCGCGTGCTGGCTTCATCTGACGTCACTGGGAGGGATCGGGGGGTCGGGGATGAAAGGGGAAACAGGGGTTTTTGGGTGGGGTGCCCACGGGGAGCGCTAGTGCTTCCCTTGTGGGCTTGGTGCAGGACGAGGTGGCCTCGTCCCAGGCACACGGGAACCGTGTGCTGGGACGAGACGACTTCTCCCAAGGCACCGTAGGGGTTAAAAACAAAAAGAAAGGGAAAAACCAGAAAAATTTCTATTTTACCCTATTCACATATGGGCCCTCATTACAACCCTGGCGGTCAGTGATAAAGCGGCGGTAATGCCTCCAACAGGCCGGCGGTAAAAAAATGGAATTTTGACCACAGCGGAAACCGCCAACACAGACAGCCACTTTAACACACCGTCCACCACGGCGGTAGCAACAAGCACAGCAACAGTAACCGCCAACAGCCAGACAGAAGACAATGTACCGCCCACTGTATTATGACACACCAATCCGCCACCTTTTCAGGGGCAGTACCAATGCCATCAAAAGCACGGCGGAAACAGTACACAGAAGGGAAATTACTCACCTCTCAACACTAAAGGAAGAACAACAATGCCATGGGGCCCGAACTGCAGATCTTGCCCATGCTGGTATACCTCCTCCTACACCAGGAACACGAACGCTGGCGAAGACGACCACAGTGAATACCGCACCTAGCAAACAAGGGAGGGGTGGAGGAAAAAGAGAGTGCCACACACACAGCACGCAAAACCCCCACCCCCACCCCCAACACCATATACACAAACAAATGCAACAACATTACATATCCACACTGTACCCCTCAGGAATAACGCAATACATTTTGAGAAATAAGTCCTTAAAGCACAAAACAGTATCTACAACATATACAAATGGAGGGACAATGCCCAGTCCGAAATGTCCGTGGCCCACACGGTCATAACACATAAGCAAAGGCCACACTTGACTGCTGCCTCAATACGGAGAGAACACTGCTGGGGCATCATGTTGAAGATACACAGGCACCTCAGGTGGACCTCAGGTGGAAGGGGAAGGGGGTTACCTCAGCCGGAAGATGGTAAAATGTCACTGCTCCTGAAGGGGGCTAAATGCCCTCTGTGATACCCTGGGGAGTGCAAAGCCACAGTCTCTCTAGTGGGTGGTTTGCTTACTGCTTGGTCCTGGGGAGTACAGAGCCACAGTCTCTCAAGTGGGTGGTTTGCCCATTGCTTGTACCTTGGGAGTGCAAAGCGACAGTCTCTCAAGTTGGTGGTTTTCCCACTGCTTGGTCCTGGGGAGGGCAAAGCCACAGTCTCTCAAGTGGATGGCTTCTCCACTGGTTCTGGAGGGGGTCTTGTGCCCAGTGTGCTTCATCCTGGCAAGAATGGGGTGAGTGGGTGGCTTATTCCACTGGTTATGGAAGGGGCCTGGTGCCAGTGTGCTTCATCCTGGCATGGATGGGGTTAGTGGAGGGCTTCTTTCACTGGTTCTGGAGGGGGACTGATGCCCTGTGATGCTGCACTTGGGGAGTGCAAGGTCACAGTATCTCACCTGGGTGTCACACCCACAGGACATGCAGGATCCAGGACACACTACAGTCCATGGAGGCAGGACTACACACTGCCCGCCGGCAGTGATGATTGCTCAGTGGTGGCAGTGGCAGTGGCGGTGCTGGTATTGGTGCTGGTATTGGGAATGCCAGTGGTGGGGGGAGGCTCCAGTCCATACCCTGCAGCCTCGGATGGCTGCTCTCTCGGGCTGCTGCTGCTGGCAGTGATGCTGGCAGTGGTGCTGGTGGCGGTGCTGGTGTCAGGAATGCGATTGGTGGGGGGAGGCTCCAGCCCTTCCCCTGCAGCCTCAGATGGCTGAAACACCATGTCTGGTGTTGGGGGCTCAGAGTCAGTCCCAGCATGAGGCCTCCTGTCCTTCCTGGCTGCATGGGCAGGCCCCTTGCCCTTAGCAGCTGGTGATGCCTCCTTGCCCTTGGCAGGTGGTGGTGCCGCCTTGCCCTTGGCAGCTGGTGGTGGCTCCTTGCCCTTGGCAGCTGGTGGTGTCTCCTTGCCTTTCCCCTTGGCAGCTGGTGGTGCCTCCTTGCCCTAGGCAGCAGGTGGTGTCTCCTTGCCCTTGGCAGCTGGTGGTGCCTCCTTGCCTTTCCCCTTGGCAGCTGGTGGTGCCCCCTTGCCTTTCTTATTGGCAGCTGGTGCAGACACACTGTCAGTCCTAATGGCTGGTTCCCCGGAGCCTCTCACACCTGCAGTAGCTGCTGACACTACTATGGCTGTGGACTGGGTGACTGAGGTGCTTGCCAGAGTTTTGACCACCCTGACCTGATGTGAAGGACGGGGGAAGAGGGGGAGGGAAGACGTCAACGATGGAGAGGAAAAGCTTCTTAGGGACACTGGTGCGGGAAGAGGGAGAAGGTTTGGGAGTGGAGGAAGAGGGAGTGGTTGTAGGAGGTGTCTGTCTGCTGTGTTTGGTTGTAGGTGCATGGGCTGAATGTTGGTGTGAGGTGGATAGCTGTTGGGTGACTGAGTGCTTGTGTTTGTGTACTTTGGGAGGAGGGGGCACAGACACAGTGGGAGAGGACACAGGGTACGTGTGCATGGATGTGGAGGTGGTGACTGCCAGAGAGGGGTGTGTAGTGATAGGCGTGATGGTGATGATGGTAATGGAAGGGGATGTAGTGCATGCAGGTGTGAGTGGAGATGCTACGGGGAGGGTGGTGGTTGAGGAGGAGAAGGGGGACACAGTGGAGGCAGTGGATGTTGGCATGTCTGCATCTGGATGGTGTTTGTGTGAGTGCCTATGGGATGATGGGTGGTGCTTGTGTTTGGCTGAGCCACTCCTGTGCGTTGTCTTGGGTGCCTGCTGGTCTGAATGTGTGCTTGGGATAGAATGGGGCTGAGGGGAATGGGACTGAGTAGAGGAAGTTGGAGGGGGAGGCTAGAGACAGGGACAATGGCTGCCATCAGGAAGGAGGCCAGAGCCTGGATTGATCTCTGTTGGGCCGCCATGCCAGAGTGAATGCGCTGCAGGAATGCACTTGTTTGTTGCAAATGGCCTGCCAGCCCCTGGATGGCATTCACTATGGTTGACTGCCCAATAGAGATGGATCTCAGGAGGTCAATAGCCTCCTCACTCAAGGCAGCAGGGCTGACTGGGGCAGGGCCTGAGGTACCTGGGGCAAAGGAGATGCCCACCCTCCTGGGTAAGCAGCCTGCTGGGAGGGTGTGGCTGGAATGGGGGTGGCAGCTGTACCTGTAGTTGGGGTGGGCACAGAGGTGTCTGCCACCAGCAAGGAGCTTCCATCGGAGGAGGTATCACTGTCAGAACTGTCCCATTCTGTTGCCGCCGTGGTGCTCTCCTCGCCCTCCGTCCCACTTGTGCCCTCATCATCGGTGGATACGGCCTCATGGGCCATGTCGGATGCAGCTCCCTCCGTCACCGGTGCCACTGCTCCTCCGCCAGATGATGCTAATGCACATAAGGACAGGGTGAGTAAACAAAAAGAGGGGGGAGACAAAGGCTACACTTGGTCAATGGTTGCCCCAACAACACCATTGGGAACAGGCCTATGCACTATGTAATGCACTACCAGTCACAATGCTAGTCACCAGCCCAAGGACAGGAATACCTAACGGCAATAGCAGCATACCTGACACCCACAGACCCCTGCCCAGTAGTGAATGTGTACTAGCTTTGCAGGAGGTGGTATTCATCAGCCCCTGCCCGACATGGGACCTACCCTGCAATGTCCCGCCTGGCCTAGGGGCACCCACAGGCCCACATCCCCCACACGTAGACCACCACACCACACGCAAGTGGTAGATTTGGAAACTGTACTCACCCCCTTGTGGCTGCTGTGATGGCCTCAAGAGCCCATCCGGTTCCGGATAGGCCTACACCGGTATGCAGAACATCAGGAGATCAGGATTCGACGGGCACCCCTTCCTCGTTGGGAGGCCATCCCCAGCTGGGCCTCCACCATCTTCCGTGTCCAGCGTCTCAGGTCCTCCCACCGTTTGCGACAGTGGGTGCTCCGCCTGCCACGGACTGCCAGGGTCCGCACGTCCTTGGCGATGGCACGCCATATACCCTTTTTTTTGATGGGCGCTGACCTGCAGAAAAATACACATAGAAAAAGGTATCAGCCATACAGTCTGGCCTGTTACTCTCATGGCCCACCATAGCCCTCCTATCCCTTTACGCACAGACATTGCCCACCATACATGCAGCAAGCTGCCCAGGACCCTTCCACCAACCCCCCCTTACACGAGGCCCTCACACACAGCACTACAGTCATTCATGCTCCATGCATCGTGCTCACAGGGTACTCACCTGTTGGTCTGGGGGCCCATACAGCATTCGGTACTGGGGTAGGACCCCATCCACCAGTCTCTCCAACTCTGCAGCGGTGAAGGCAGGGGCCCTTTCCCCAGTGAGTCGAGCCATGGTCAGTTCCAGACACAGGTCACAGCAGCACTTGCAGTGTAGGTCCTCTCCTGTTGAATGTCAGGTAGCAAGTGAGAGAACAGATAGAAAATGTCGGTCACGTCCGCAGCGGTGTGTACCATCACCACCGGCGTACTTCACCATTGGCCAGTGTAACACATAGGGCTCAATGACAACCAATGAGGAGTTGCAGGTTGGAACTTGACTGCCTCCCGCAACGGCGCACAACGTCAGCAGCATTACCTCATTTTCACATGTACATTCACACAGGACAGGCGGGTGCCATTTCAGGGGGGGCAGGCCATGGCACCTAACTGTGTCACAGTACACATAGGCACCATTTGGGCCTATCCAAAAACATACTGTTACTGTCACAATATGCAATACAGTGTACAGTTTGGAAATGTTGAATACTGACCAACTGCTCACTCTTTTGCACCCTAGAGTACAACCGCTGCAGGTGAATAGGAGATGGAGACATCCCCCCACGTACAGATCCATGGTGGACTTGGCAATAATGGAGGACAGGCACATTATCCTCACCTATAGGCTGGACAGGGCCACAATCACGAAGCTGTGTACCCAATTGAAACCAGACTTGATATCTGCTATCCGTCACCCCACTGGGATCCCCCCTCTTGTGCAAGTCCTATCTGTGCTCCATTTCTTGGGAACTGGTTCTTTCCAAATGACAGTGGGCTTGGCAGCAGGAATGTCTCAGCCAATGTTCTCAATAGTGCTGACCAGAGTGTTGTCTGCCCTGATTAAATACATGCGTATCTACATCCTTTTCCCCCAGGTGGAGGATTTGGCCACAGTGAAAGCTGATTTCTATGCAATGGGACATATACCCAACATTATTGGGGCTATTGATGGTACACATATTGCATTTCTCCCCCCCCTGGATAAATGAACAGGTGTTCAGAAATCGAAAGAGCTTTCACTCTATGAATGTGCAGATAGTGTGCCTGGCGGACCAGTACATCGCCCATGCCAATGCTAAGTATCCTGGGTCTGTGCACAATGCCTTTATGCTGAGGAATAGCAGCATCCCATATGTGATGGTTCAACTCCAGGGGCACCGTGTGTGGCTAATAGGTGAGCCCAGTACATGTTGGTGTATGGATATTGTGTTGGCCTTTAGGGTTAGTGTTTGGCTAACAGGTATCCATCGATATTTGCAGGTGACTCTGGTAACTCCAACCTCTCATGGCTACTGACCCTAGTGAGGAATCCCAGGACAAGGGCAGAGGAATGTTACAATGAGGCACATGGGTGAACAAGAAGAGTAATTGAGAGGACATTCGGCCTCCTGAAGGCCAGATTTTGTTGCCTCCATCTAACAGGTGGTTCCCTGTGCTACTCACCGAAGAAGATGTGCCAGATCATTGTGGCATGCTGTTTGTTGCATAACCTTGCCTTGAGACACCAGGTGCCTTTTCTGCAGGACGTTGAGGCTGGAGATGGGCGTCTGGCAGCAGTGGACCCTGTGGACAGTGGCGAAGAGAAGGCAGAGGATGACGATGAGGACAACAGAACATCAATCATACGACAGTACTTCCAGTGACACACAGGTAAGACACTGTAACTTCACTTTCCATTGACAGTTTTGTGTTGGACATTGTACATGGCGGGCTGATTTTCCCACTTCTATGGCCACTTACTGTACCCTTTGGCATCTCTATTTTCAGATATCTGTGCCCCACTCTGGCTCCTGGTGTGTTGACTGTTGCCTACTACAGGTCATACCTATGTATTAATTTCTGTACAGTTGAATTGCAATGTTTACAGCTTGTTAAATGAATACATATTTCAATTTATTGACAGACTCCAAACATGTATTTGTTCCAAGGGTGTTTATTGAGGTGCTAATAAGTGGAGGGGTATTGCAATGGGCTGGGTTGCTGATGGAGCAAAGTCGAGGGTAGAGTCCAGTCTATTGTTATCACAGGTGCACTGTCCAAGGGGGCATAGGAAGTGGAGCAATGGCACTTCAAGGTGGACAGGGTGACTGAGTGGGACACAAGGCGACATTCAGGAGAGTCTTATTTCCTGGTGGGGGTCTTGGCAATGTTTTCTGGCTTCTGCCTGAATCGCAGGGACTGTTTGTGGGGTGGTTCTCCTTCTGCAGGGGGAGGGGTGCTGGTGGCCTGTTGTTCCTGTGGCGGGGCCTCCTGTCCACTAGCGGCAGCAGAGGTGGAAGGCTGTTCATCATTTTGGTTTGTGTCAGGAGCCAGCTGGTGTGCCACTGCCTCCCTCATGGTGTTGCCCATGTCTGCCAGCACCCCTGCAATGTTGACCAGAGTGGTGTGGATGGACTTTAAGTCCTCCCTGAACCCCAGGTACTGTCCCTCCTGCAGCCGCTGGGTCTCCTGCAACTTGTCCAGTATCTGGCCCATCGTCTCCTGGGAATGGTGGTATGCTCCCAGGATGTTGGTGAGTGCCTCCTGGAGAGTGGGTTCCCTGGGCATGTCCTCCTCCTGTCACACAGCAGTCCACTCAGCTTCCCTGTTGTCCTGTGCCTCTGTCCCCTGAACCGTGTGCCCACTGCCAGTGACCCCAGGTCCTTGATTGTCCTGTGTTTGTGGGGTGGCCTGAGGTCCCTGTAGTGGTGGACACACTGCTGATTGACGTGTCCTGGGGACAGTGGTATGGGCCCGCTGGGAGGGTGCTGTGGTGGTGTTTCCTGTTGGGGGAGGCTCTCAGGTGGTATGGGACTGTCCCGGGGTTACCGACTGTCCGGAGGATCCTAATGGGCCAGGTTGATCATCCAGATCCAGGTGTCCAGAGCTGCTGTCGTCAGTGTGGGCCTCTTCTGTGGGGGGACTGGATGTTGCTGGCACCTCCTCTCAAGTGACATTGGCTAGGGCACCTGTGGGGATGTAAATGCAGTGTTATTGTTTCTGTGTGTGCCATCTTGTGCATGGGTGTGTGGCCCTCTATGGTTATTATTTCCCTGGCAGCTTAGCTTTATGTGAGTAGAGATTTGGTGAGCTAGGTGATTGTACATAGTGTGCATGCTTTAGTGATGTGTGTCCGTGCAGGTCGGTGATGGGGGTCCGTGCATTGGTGTTACGTGCAGGGCTTGGCATTGGGATGAGTGGGTTGTCATGGTGGGGGGTATGTGAGGTGGTGGGGTGATGGGGGTGAAGGCAGGGGTGGGGGTATGTGATGGCATGCACGTAAGGAGATAATAGTAGTAGAGAGTTGACTTACCAGAGTTCAGTCCTCCTGCTATTCCTGTCAGGCCCTCAGGATGCATGATTGCCAGTACTTGCTCCTCCCTTGTTGTTAGTTAGGAGGTGGGGGTCCACTGCCAGTCCTCTGTACTGCTATCTGGTGTCTTGCTGCCACAGAATGCACCTTCCCCCGTAGGTCGTTCCACCTCTTCCTGATGTCATCCCTTGTTCTTGGGTGCTGTCCCAAAGGTGTTGACCCTGTCCACAATTCTCTGCCATAGCTCCATCTTCCTAGCAATGGATGTCTGCTGCACCTGTGACCCGAAGAGCTGTGGCTCTACCCGGATGATTTCTTCCACCATGACCCTTAGCTCCTCCTCTGAGAACTTGGAGTGTCTTTGTGGTGCCATGGGTGTAGTGTGTGCGGTGTGTGTGAGGGTGTGTGTGGTAATGTGTTGGGGTGTGTGCTGTAAGGTGCGTGGTTGGTGTATGGGTGATGGTGTTTAGTAGCTCTGGTTCTGTGGGTGCTCTTGGTCTGTCTGTCTCAGTTGGCAATATTTTTTCATTGTAAGGGGTAGTGGGTATTGTGTGTGTGTTTTATAGTGTTGTGGGTATGTGGGTGTGGTGTGTGTATGTATATTTTGAATTGTCCAATGTGGTGTTGTTTTGTTAGGTTGTGTGCATTTTGAGCGCAGCGGAATGTACCGCCAATGGTTTACCACAGTTGAATGTCTGGCTGCGGTGATTCGTGGGTCATAATGTTGTGGGCTTAGTTCTGTTGGCGTAACGGTGTGGGTTTTGATACCACCAGTTTATCACTGACCTTTGGGCTGGCGGACTTGTGGGTGTGTCTGTATAATGACGGATTGGTATATGTGTGTCATAATATGGGATCGGTAATTTACCGCGGCGCCGGTATGTTGACGGCAGTCGGCATGGCGGTAAGCAGGACTTACTGCCAATGTCATAATAAAGGCCATATTCTTTTAGAAATTAAGCCTGTCCTGAGGCAAAGCAACATGGAATTCTAGGTGTGGTGCACCATTCGCCACCAAACTGAAAAAGGCAAACATTCATCCCATAAACCAGTAAGTTAGGCTATCTCATAGGGTAAACTGAAAATTGAAACATTGTCATAGACATTATGGGCCTGATTATGAGTGGTTGGGTGTATTCTGCCCCGTGTATAAATCCCAGATTGTGAGGAGGTCAGAATTACAAGTTAGGATGTATTAAACATATCTGATAATTATCAGATGCACTAAGTAGTTAAACCTTCATTAAATTTCAGCAGGAAATGTGCACTATATTTGCCATAGCATCCGCATGTCATTCCCGAAAAGTTGTAATAGGTGCTATTTATCACACTCGAACAATAACATACCCTTGGTATTGTTATCAGTGAGGTGCGATATATTGCACTTTCACCTGTTGATCAGGCTCATAATCTTAGCATGTATTGGCTACTTACCTCCAAGAAAATGTTTTTATTCATATGGAAAGATGACTTACTTTAATTTCCGTAATTCTACTCATGGATATTTTTTTGTTATATAATGTATTCATCAGTATGTATAAATAATGTGCATATTTTACATTTCTACTTTGCAGTCTTCTCCCATCACAAAAACGTCTGCCATTTATGCTAGAAGCTCCATCATGCATCCTATGGATTTCAAATTGATTAGTGGAACTCATTCCACTTTTCATCTCATTATGAAAGATGAAGTTAAATGCAAGTTAGGTGTATCTGAAACTATTATGGGTGCATTTCAAGCTTTTTTGTTGAGACTGTGGTCCAATAATTTGGGAGCTTCAGATGATTTACTATGTTAGTTCTTGATAAATCTTATAAAGTTCTTATATCATGATTGCATCCCTTGGTCTCCTCTCACTTTAGACTCGCTTAGCTCCTACTCATTGATAAGTAACTTTGGCGTTACTTTTCCTATATTCATGTACATTCTAGTTTTTTGAGTCACATTTATGTTCAGCATGTGTCAGTATTATTGGCCTGAAGTGGGTTATGTTTGGTCATTAAAAGAGATTTGTAAATTTAGCCAACTGTTGTAGAGCAGACTTCCTTCAACTATGCTTCAAGGTAATTAGAAAGTTTACCATCAATTCTAAGATGTAACACTTCTAAATAAAGTTCACAAAATTGAAAATAAAAATGATAGTTTCTGCAAAACAAGTAGTTTCAAGAATGCTTAATGCTTTCCATAGCACATGAATGGCGTTTAGTGCAGATGGAGTATGAAAAAAAGCCAATTATTTTGTGTTCTAAGCTCAATTTCTGCTAATCTGTTTCATAGTTACATTTCTGTCAAGCTAATTTAATGCCGGAAGAGGAAATGTAAGAAGGAATTCTATATACAGAACAAATGGCTCAAAGCAAAATCCAAAGCAATGAAAAATATTTTTCTGGCTATGAAAGAAAAGCTACAATGATTCGACATGTGTGTGGAGGAATCCCATTCATGTGTCTAGGATTGCAAAATTATAGATTTATTTTCACGAGGGGCCTGATAGCCTATGAAGATCATATTATGGTGGACAGGATATCCATCACCTTTGTGACAGTGTAACCCCCTCTGCCAAACTCTAAATCAAGCCGTACCACCAAGCCGCATCAATGGTGGACCTTGAAAAGACCGTCAAGGCAACTGTTTTTCGCCTGCCAAACTTAGATGTTACAATTCTGCAAAAGTATTGAATGGCAACGGATTGCTGATGGAGGGAGGCAGCAGTGGATCCTAATAGTCTTCATACAATGCAGGGGCTATGGAATAGAGGTAAGTGACACACACACACACACAGTACATTAGCCATAGGTGTATAGGTGTACCCCTGCACTGCATAGTACACAACACACAACATGCACACAATAAGCCATTGCAATTCCAACACAACACAACCCAGACAACCAACACACCTACACACTCAGCTATACAAACACACTCACACACAAGCAAAACTACACATAGCATAACAACAACCACCACACAACACTCACCTAAATGTGTCACTCGGCAACACAAGATACACAACAACATTGGTCTCACATGCAAGTGGCACACATACAGATACAACCACATCACCCACGCCTTCTGTCTCAAACAGCCTATCCACACACACTCTCATACACATACTGACTCACATTCACAACAGACTGCACAAACCAACCCGTTATGTTCACTTTGAAGTGCGCACACATGGACACCATTGTCTGGTGTGAGTATACCGTCATTGTGGTGCCAGCATTCACTTTGCAATGAAACATGACACCACAATGACAGTTGTGTTAAGGAACCAGTAGTGAATGTAGTGAACATTGAACTGGGAGCAAGAAATGGCTACACTATTCGGTGGTCACAGATTGAACCTACAGGTTTCATGAAACAATTAATGAGTAAATTTGCCAATGAGTTTGAAACCTGTCTTTCAGACAATATCAGTCCACAGGATTTTATTAAAGCTTTCATCGCAATCACCACTGGAATAAAACAGTCCCTTACAGTTAGTTTTGGCAAACCTAGACCTCAGGTAGACAAAGGATGGTTTGATAGCGATTGTACACAAGCCCATAAGAATCTAAAACAATATTTACAAAGACAAAATCCTGAAAAACATGGAATAAGTCTTCGGAGGAAGGAGTACAAAAAGGCAATAAAAAATAGGAAACAGAATAAAAAATATGAGGCATGGCATTCTCTTCATGACGCAAGTCTTCAGAATGACAATGTCAAATTCTTGAAAATCGTGAACTCTCCCCTCCTATGTGATGGAACGTCACCAACAATTGAAATAGCCATCACGGAAGAGGATTGGGTCACTTTTTTTCCGGTATACACTCCTCAAAAGACTTGGCCTTGGAATCAAATCCCCCTAGGCTAGATTTTCACCCCATCACTACACCATTTAGTTTAAATGAGGTTACTGACGCTATTAACACTAGTAAAAGTGGGAAAGCACCAGGCTCAGATGGAGCCCCAATTGATATTTACAAGTCTAATGTTTCACTATGGGGCCCATTACTGACACAGGTTCTACGTGCCTGTTGTGCCACAGCCTTTATTTCGACCTGGGCTGAGTCCATTATTGTTCCAATCTTTAAAAAGGGAGATCGTCATAACCCTGCATGTTATTGCGCAATTTCTCTGCTTGATACTCTTGCAAAGATTGCTGGACGTATTGTTCTAAATAGGCTACGAGATTGGACGGAAGATAATAACATTCTCTCGGACTTGCAATATGGCTTTAGGGCTGGGATAGGGACCATGGAGCAGGCTCTGAATTTAGACATCATACTTGGTAAATATACGAAGGCCAAGGCAGGAGCTTTATACCTTGTGTTTGTCGATCTGACTTCAGCATTTGACTGTGTGGTTCATAGCAAATTGTGGCCTATCTTATTGGACATGGGGGTAGATACAACTATTGTTCATTTCATTAGGGAACTATACGCCGGGGCCAATGCCAGGGTGCGTTATGGACCTCAGTTGGAATGTACCTCAGCTTTTCCCATTGAGGGGGGGTACGCCAAGGCTGTGTTCTAGCTCCCTTATTGTTTGCTTTATACATTAATAAATTAGAGGGGGTGTTGTCTGACGTTTGCAGTGATCTCCCACAAGTTGGTTTTTGAAAGATCCCAACACTCCTGTATGCGGATGACGCCGTTCTGATGACCCGCACTCCGGTAGCTTTGCAGCGGTTATTAACAACGTTTGATAATTATATGGAAGCCTTAGGCCTTAGAATCAACCACTCTAAAACCTTCTCAATGACATGTGGTAGAAATTCCACAAAGAAACCCCAGATTACGTTAAAAGGTGCAAAATTAGATGACACAGGAACCTTTTCATACTTAGGCATCATGTTTGATAATAAAGGTATCTTGTGACAAGCCATAAAATCGAGAAAATTGTTATTTACAAAAACTATTATGGCTACAAAAAAAAATTCTAAAAAGGTTGGCAGAGCGACCCCTAAGGACATGATGACATTGTATAACGCAAAATGTGCTTTTGTTGCATTGTATGGGGAAGGACTCTGGGGATATAGGAATTGTAACATCTTACAGGTAGTTGCAATTCTACCCCAACACTGGTATGCCATATAGAAATGGGGGTAACATACCTCACAGACTAAATTCGCATTCAACCAATTTTATTATGGCATAAAGTATGGACTTCGGACTCTGCTAGGCTGAACAGGGCTTCTATAGAAGATGCACTAGCATTAACTCACTCGCTGAAAATCCCATGGCTGAATTACATAAAGAATTTTCTCATAGAGTTGGGCTGTTCTGAGCTATATTTTACTGCAGATGAAATGGAAACAATCTCTAGGAAAGACTTGAAAACCATTTGTCTGACACATTTGGCTTATTTGAGAGGTGCTACTGAGGTAAAAAATACCTAGCGTAATGCGGAATCCTATGTTGCAACAAATAGATGGCATGGAACCATATTTAAGAAATGTATTGAACCCAAGGCATCGGTTTGTCCTTACGTGCCTAAGACTAGAGATTTATCATCGTCTTGTTAGTTTTCTGCTTATTAATGACTGGACTTTAGTTTTGGAAAAATGTCCTTGTGATTCAGTGTCTGATCAAAGCACAATGCACATACTTTTTTTTCTGTACATTTTATTCAGATTTGAGGAAAGTGTTTGTGATCCCATTTTTAAAATCAATGCATTTTAAACAATGTCGCCCAACCTTTATTTACCTCTTGTCCTTCCCATCTATCATGATCTGTAATGGATTAGCTTTCTATCTATGTTCAGTGATCAAGGCTATTAGGCAATTCAGCAAGGTTTTTTTTTTAATTTTACAAGTATTTTACCCAAGATAATAGTTTCTGTTTTAAACATATTGTTCTATTGATATTATATTGCTTCTCATGAGAATTAATTTAATCTTTTGTAATGTAACATGTTATATGGCTTTTATCTTTTTTGTATGGCTTGATTTATTTTATGTTTCCTTCATCTTTTTTGATTGTTGATTGATGCTATCAGTATGTATTTGCTTTTATGATTATTGAATTTAATTGAATAAATTATTTTGATGATGGTGACAGTTGTGTATGTGTGCAATATGCATGTTGTGCCAGTGTGTCCCCAGCCATGTGTGACACAATTGTGTACCCTACATATGCATGTCATAGTAATTTGAAGAAATTACTGTGACATGTACACGTCTGCAGAGGCCTCGACCTCCCGTTCAGTGCCCAACAAATGTGCCTTGGCAATGCAGTGACCCTACTGTCGAGTCCAGTGACTGGGGGGGTTGTGTTTACTACGTGGGTCAGTGGCAGCAGCAATAGCAGGTGTTGTCCAGTAATGTCCACTCAAAGATGGGGTCGATTGAGGAAAAAAGGTGATTTTTCACTCCCTTCCCCCTAATCTGCCAACTCAAACATTAATGTCGGACCACCACTTTTTTCTTGGTGGTAAGGCGCATACAAGTCTGCACGGTAGGAGGGGTGTCTGCGGTTCTACCATCAGCCACTTTTCCCTATTGTCACATCAATGCAGGCAGTCTTTCTTGGTCGAGATAGCGGTTCATATATAGGCTTCCATCTATGTGACAGCCAAAATCTAAATATAGCTGGCGGACCATCACGGCAGCGGAAGGGTTTTCAGTTGAAAAGTTTGACAGGGGGACTGTTGCCACCAATATCTAAATCAGGCCCTCAATCTCTTGTGCAAATAAATGCACTTACATGCATGGAAAAGTGAAATCGCTACTTGGAAATCCTAGCTCTTATTTTTAAAGACAGGTTCTGTAAATATTGCCAAGTGAAGATTGAACATACGAAACATTCATCAGGATGGTACATTTAGTTTGATTCATTCGCCAGAGAGGTGCAATGTTCTGCTTTTTTTGTGGATGCAAAGTTGTATTATTATAGCAAAATCTTACATAGATCCCTATTATTGGCCGAACCCCAGTTTACATTGTTGCCCAATTCTCATTGATTGTGTGTCTGTCCTTTTTTCAACTACCTGCTTTTCTGCACCAGACTAATTTCAAGGTGAGGGCTCAATATGATATTCATTTCACAAACACCAACCCATTCCACACAGCATACGTCCAAACGCACTCACACATGCACACACACAAACATATACTTAAATACAACCAACTACAATATTTCTATGGGTCATGCATGAAGACAGATTGATTTAAAGGAATTCATGTCTAGAAAAATGGCTATATGGTTCCATGACAAACTATGATGTTAAAAATATAGAAGAACATAAATATTGTTTCAAAAATATTGTTTACTTTAATATTGTCTTCCTATACTATACTGTATAATATGGATGACAAAAGTTTGTCACAAATATAAATCTATTGTGGAATAGAATACCATTAAAAAAAGTACAAATATAGCTTCATAAATATTTTAAATTAAAATACAATAATACAACATAAAACAATGTAAACTACATAGTTTTAACCTCTCGGGTGCCCAGGGCATAGCCGTTACATCCTTGGCTGCATCGCGGTGATCGGGGGTGGGAAAGATCAGAGAGGCATCAAAGGCTTTTCCTTTCCTTTGACGTCATTCTCAGCATCGCGATCGTGCTGCAGGAATGCCCACAAGACACCAGGGATTTTGTTTAGTTTGTGTGAACAAACAAGGGGCGTACCCCCTTGGGCAAGGGTCACTCTCCAAGGGGGCATTTTTTTTTATTAGGCCATCTCTGCCTAAGGGGGGCAGAAACCTCTGGCACTACGGATTTTTTTTATTTGTATTTATTTTACAGCAGGGGAGCAGCCCCTTAAGCCTTAACTCTGGTTACCTATAGAATTCCTTGGGATGTTTGAAAAAAATATATATATATTTGGCGTGGGTAGCTTTTGTGGACAAAAAGTTATGAGGGCCTAAGCGCAAACTACCACAAATAGCCCACCAAAGGCTTGGCACAGGAGGGTGGAAAGGCCTGGTAGCGAAGGGGTTAATCAAGTGCATAAGTATAAATACAATGCCACTGGTTAGTTATAGTTAGGGTCATGTTTCTATAGGAAATTGAGTTGTTAGTGGATTATTTTTTAGGGCAGGTAAATATCTACACTTAGCAACATGCTGCAAATCCCCCCTAGGTCAAGTCAAAGGGGTTCATTACGACCCTGGCGGCTGGCGGTGTTCCACCAGCTATTATGACCGTGGCGCAATAGCCACGGCCATACCGCCGGCCCCTCCAATATACCGCCAGGTTTCCGCTGCCCTGGGGATTATGAGTCCCCGACCGCCAGCCTGTCCGTGAAGGTAAACACCGCCATGGAAAGGCTGGCGGTAAGGGGACTTTGGGTGCCCCTGGAGGCCCCTGCACTGCCCATGCACTTGGCATGGGCAGTGCAGGGGCCCCCATGCATAGCCCCGTCGCGCATTTCACTGCCTGAATTTCGGGCAGTGAAATGTGCGACGGGTGCTACTGCACCCGCTGCACATCAGCATTGCCGCTGGCTCTATTACGAGCCGGCAGCAATGTTGATGTGACATTTCCGCTGGGCCAGCGGACGGTAACACTGTTACCGTCCGCTGGCCCAGCGGTAATGTCATAATAGGGAGCCAGCAATATCGCCGGCAATGGCGGTATTCTGTCTCCCGCAGTTGTAATGACCCCCCAAGTCTCAATAAATTCATCCTGGCTCAACTCTTGGTAGCTTGGCAACTAGCGATTCTGCTTAACTTACAAGACAGGTCCGTAAATCTTTAATATCAACAAAACTGTAAACAAGTAAAACAGAAAACAGAATAAAAATCACCCTGAGTGTATAAAAATTGATTATATTTTTATCTTTAAAATGACACAAAAATGACAAAGATCCAATAAAAGGAACTGGCAATATGAATAATGAATAAAATATGAATTGATTAAAGGTTTCAAATACTTAGAAATCAAAAGCGCCAATCTGGACATCGGGTCGGACTTGACCGGGGCAAAGTCAAAAGTTAAGGATTACCGCGATGGAGCACTGCTCGACTACAGTGAGCGGGAGGCCTCCTCAAAGTTTTACTTTCGGACTTAGAAGAATTTTTGAAGGTCTCTCACAAGTTGGGGCCGACCTCACTGGAGCCCTCCTCTGATATGCGTTGCAGGAGACCTCGGTCCAAAGTTCTATGTTCGGACTTAGATCATTTTTCAGAACAGAAATCTTCTTCCGGGTCCAAGTTGAAGTTGAAGCCAACCTCGCTGGATCCCTCCTTGGATGTCCTTCATGGCAGACCTCTGTAAAAATGTTACCTTTGGACTTAGAAATGTTTTTTTCCCCAACGTCAGAGGACCCTCCAAAGCAAGCGGATTTCGATGCAACATCATTAGATTGCCTTTCCATGAGCCCCTGGTGAACTCCTGGAAGACTGGGGCTCCAGAGCTTTTCAGTGGGATGATTGTTTTCAGCAAGTCAGGCCTGGTCACGGTTGACATTGGCCGGCTTGACTCACAACGTTGGGTGGGTGCACTTATGGAGCTTTTCTTCAAAATTGCTCCAAACTTCTCCAATCTTCTGGATCTTTTTCAATAAGTACTTTTAAGGTTCTTTGAGTGTCCACAACTCACTCCAAGGTTCCAGAAGCTCTAAGTTGTTTCTTGGGGATTGGGACATCAACTCCCAGAATGCACATGGTTCAAATCCAAAAATGTCCACTGGTCCGCTGGTTAATTTCTGCAGGGCTTGATGCAGGGGACTTTGGTCCGCTCTATCTGCCTGTACCCTACAGGGAGCCCCTTCTTGGAGTAGTAGAAGTCAGGCAATGCCCTTTTCTTGGTGAATCCCAAGTGCGCAGCTGGTGCAGTCCTGAGTGCAGTGTCCATGTGCTGGCCAGGGGTCCAGCAGGGTAGTCCTTCTTCTTCTTGTCTTGCTCCAGTAGGGATCTGAAGTGTGGGGCAGCTCTACCTGTTTTATACTTGCTCCTGGAGTGGAAAGCACGGGGGGACCTGTCCAATCACTTGCAGGTCACCACCCCTTTGAGTGACCACTTCCTGGCAAGTGTGGCAAAAATCAGTCACAGGGAGCAGCATTCCTCTAGAATCGAAGATGGCAAAAATGCAATCTTAAAGTTTAGATCTGGCTGGGCCCACCCACTAGTGTGGCTAAGGTTCCATTAACACACCTCTTCCCAGCCCCCTCTTAAGCTAATGAGGGGGTACCTGGTTGTGTGGGGCTGCAGGAATAGGGGGAGGTACAGTTGCTGTCCCAAATGTCCTTCCCTCCTTTGAAGTCCAGTTTGGCTGCTCTTCCACCATCCTGTTCTATCATCTACTGAGGTGGATGTCCTCCCACCAAATGCTTCCTTTGATCAGCCCAGACCACTTCACAACTCATCAAGGCAGGCTGGCCCAGACTTCCAGAGGCTGACCAATCAGAGAAGGGCACTACAGGTCTGAAGTTGGTAACCTTTAGTAAGAGATCGAAAACTCTTCCCCTGTTCAAGTTATATGAAATTCAACAATGGCAAGTTGGAGGATTTATTATAAATTTCTGTCTGATACTAAACCTGCTATATTTAGCTCCGTCCTATGGAAAATAAGACCATTATTTCAAAATAAAGCCTCCCCATGTTAGCCTACGGAGCTAATTCGTGACAATGGGGAAAAATTATTTTGGCTATTGATAGACTTTTCATCCTTGGCGTGGTCTCCCTTAACTTTTTGCCTCTGTTCCCCAAGCTGTTGATGTGTGCTGGACTCTGATTTCACTGTTTTTGTTACGCTGGGCACTTTACCACTGCTAACCAGTGCTAAAGTGCAAGTGTTCCTTTACAAAATGTGAATGTGATTGGCTTATCCATGATTGGCATATTTGATTTATTAGTAAGACCCTAGTAGAGTTCATCAGAGGTGCCAGTGCCTGTAAATCAAATGCTACTAGTGGGCCTGCAGCACTGATTGTGCCACCCACATAAGTAGCTCTGTAATCATGTCTCAGACCTGCCACTGCAGTGTGTGCAGTTTTTAAGTGTAAATTCAACTTGGCAAATGTCCCCACTTGCAGGCTTAAATCTTCCTTTTTCTTACATGCAAGGCACCCCTAAGGTAGGCCCTAGGTAGCCCCAAGGGCAGGGTGCAGTGTATGGTTAAGGTAGGATATATAGTAATGTGTTTTATATGTCCTGACAGTGAAATATTGGTAAATTTGTTTTTCAATGTTGCAAGGCCTGTCCCTCTCATAGTTTAACACGGGGGCTACCTTTACATCTGATTACAGTGTAGATTCCCTTTGGGAGCGGATGGACTTGTGGAGTTTGGGGTCTCTGAGCTCACAATTTAAAAATACATCTTTTAGTAAAGTTGATTTTAAGATTGTGAGTTTGAAAATGCCACTTTTAGAAAGTGAGCATTTTCTTGCTTATACCATTTCTGTGACTCTGCCTGTCTGTGGATTCCCTGTCTGGGTTAGTTTGCCAGTTGGGCTGGTTGCACCTCACACTAGACAGTGATGCAAAGGAAGCTGAGGTGTATTCTGCATATCCTGATGAGCCATCGGTGCTAGGAGTGGGGGGAGTGGTCACTCAAACCTGAAAAGGCTGTGCCTGCCCTCACACAATGCAGTCTCCAACCCCCTGGTGAGTGTCTGGGGCCTGGCCTGGGCAAGGCAGGATTTCACATTCAAAAGAGACTTTACTTTGAAGTAGGCCTACTTCAAAGGAGAAATTGGGTATACGAAGGGCACCCAAAACCACAGACTTTAGATCACTTCTGGACATCAAGAGGAACCTCTGCCTAGAGAAGAGCTGAAGAGCTGAGGAAGAAGAGTTGCCATGCCTGTGACTGTGCTTTGTGGAACTATACTGCAGTTGCTGCTTCTGCCAGAGTAAGAGGGCAAAGACTGGTCTTTGTGTGCCTTTTATCTTGAGAAGAAATCTCCAAGGGCTTGATCTAGAGCTTGCCTCCTGTTATTTGAAGTCTCAGGGACACCAAAGATTTCTCTCTGCCAGCACCTGGAGTCTCTGGAGAGACTCCTACTCTTCCCTGTGGTGCTCATCCAGTTCCTGGGACCCTGAAAGGAGAAGCTGGCAGCCTAAAGACAAGGAAATGCACACACAGAGCGCCGCCGATCTGCAGCTGAGGAAACGACGCGCCAACAGCTCCGCAGCTGAGAAACGATGCTCGCAGGAAACGCGACCGAAGAATCGATGCAGAGCAGGAGAAACAACGTGCAGCATCGCTGACGGAGGCTGGGAGGTCACAACCCACGCTGCGGGGTTTTTGGAGCATCGTGCAGGGGGATTTCTGACTCAAGTACTGCTGGGTATGGAAAAACAACGCAAGGCCTGCCCGGACCCAAGAGTGCTAATGGGATCGACTCATCGCTCTCCTGCGGAGAGAAGAAACAACACACCCCGGCCCACCGAAAGGAGAAACAACGCAAGGTCCAGCACGTGAGTGGAATCAATGCATCGCAAGCCCTTTTTGACACGCACTCGCCCGTGCGGGGTTATTTTTGGCACGCCCAAGGTACTTTTTCATGCTGACAGAGTTAGTGTGTGTTTGAAACTACTTAAAGAGTCTTTTTGATTTTTAATTCATAACTGGACTTTTGTATTGTGGGTTTTTGTAGTTTTGGTCTTGTTTTGTTTAGATAAATATTTCCTATTTCCCTAAACTGGTGTTGTGTCATTTTGTTGTGTTTTCATAAAGTTACTGTGTGTGTTGGTACAAATACTTTACACTTAGCACTCTGAAGTTAAGCTTACTGCTCTGCCAAGCTACCAAGGGGGTAAGCAGGGGTTAGCTGAGGGTGATTCTCTTTTACCCTGACTAGAGTGAGGGTCCTTGTTTGAACAGGGGGTAACCTAACTGTCAACCAAAGACCCCATTTCTAACAGCTACTTTCCCTCGCAAGGGCTTATACACCATCTTTATAAGTCAGTTTTTAATGTTACACTGCAATCAACCCTGGGTACACTTATAGCATACTTTAGGGGCGACTTATATGTAAAAATAAGGTAGCTCAGGACTTTGGAAGTACTTTTAATTCCAAAGTCAAAGATAGGGTTGATTTTAACTTAAAAGGAGCCAACAAGGCAGGCCTGCTTTTAAAAAGACAATGGGCACCACAGCAGTGTACCTATGGATGTACTATCTATGCTGGGGTCCCTAAATCTACCTACCATATACTTTTATACCAATTATAATTAGATTAATTTGCATACACAATTTTTTATCAGAGCACCAGGCCTGTAACTGTTTAGCAGTACCCAGGGCACCATCAGAGTCAGAAATACACCAGCATGAGTGACAAATGGAGGCAAAAAGTTAGGGGGCTTCTGAAATCAGCCCAGTGTTCCCACATATATGTATGTATGTATATATACATACACACACATATATACACAAATGTTTTCAAATGATGTTTCATCGTGTCAGCAGCAACCAAAACAAGGCTCACACTCCGGAATGTGCAATCAAAAGGAGTATATCTTGGCACAGTGCCGGAGATTTACTACCTTTTATTTATTTTTTGTCACTTGACAAGTAACATGATATACATAGATTTTATTCTGTCTCAAGTTTCATATGTGTTCTTAATTAAGGACTCAGTGCCTGTTTACTGCCCTCACGACATTTATGGCACTTGCCAAATCATTTTATTTACCATTTTTCACAAAGCTTTATTGCAAGGGTCTGTTGACAGATATATGTTTACTTTGATTTTTTCCATATCTATCATTCGAGTGGTATATACAATTAAGGGTGCCTGGGCACACTATTTGGGCCATGATGAAGACCGCTTGGTCGAAACGCATCACCTTTAAGTAAAACCTTTTGATTGCACATCCCGGAGAGTGAGCCTTGTTTTGGTTGCTGCTCACGCAATGCAACAAAATATCCTTTGAATTTATAGGGGGTTGGGGGTTTTCTGCGCCTGTGGCTTGGCACCAACCCTGAATGGTGGAATAGACCAGTGTTGCAGAAATCATGCTGGAATTCAATGTATCCAGTTCCCACCACTGCAAGGCTTGAACACGATTATTTACTGGACCTTGGAAGAGCCCAGCGAGTGGCAGATAGAGCATCGTCTGTACCAGTATGTGCACGGTTGCGGCTAACTCCCACTGGAACACAGAACTTTGTCTTGACAGTGGCAAGGGTGTCCACCATAGATTTGCAGTGGTGGTAGAGGATGTGTTTCTGATACATTTTTGTAAGTTTGGGAAACAAGATTACCAGGGTAGCCATGACAGACGCAATACTGAAGATATTGGGAGTAGTAAGCCAACTGTTCAATGAAAGTGATGAAAACAGACAGTCTGACCTAGAAAATGCTTTGAGGAAGAATGAGTCTTGGAAGACTTTAAAGTAGAATTTAGTGCATTTCATTTACCAGCTATATAGAGGTGGGCAGGGTCTTAGGTGACCTGAGGATTTTGATTACACCAATTTTCCAAAATCCACATCTGAAGATGCTGGAAGAGTTGTCACAATTGATGGCGGCCATATGCAAAACTATGATGGAACTATTAATGAAACATGCCAAGTAAAAACTCGAGATGTTATGCTTTTGCCTTGAAAATAATTTCCTTCTGTTCATGGACAAGTGGTATAAACAGCTCAGTGGGACTCCTATGGGAAATTGCCTTGCTACCAGCTAGGCTGGGATTTTCATGGGATGGTGGGAGTCCCAGTATATCTGGACAGTCTCCAATAAACACTGGACCAAGCATATAATATTCTGGACAAGGTATATTGACGACTTGTTCATCATCTCCGATGGCCCTTCTAACCAGCTAGAGGAGCTTTCTCAATTCGTTTCATGTAACAAACTGGGTTTACAATTTACATACAAAACCAGTAAACAGGAATTTGAATTTTTAGATGCCCTTTCGAGAGTCCAAAGTGAATCCATTCAGAGCAGTTTGTGTAGGAAAGAGAAAGCTGGCAAAAGTATTTTGCAAGCCAGAAGGCATCATCCTACCAAGCTGGGATGGAGAATTCAGTTTGGGGAAATGATGTGTGCAAAACATAATTCTAGCATCGATCAAGCCTTCAGAAAGTAGCAGACAGGAATGATTTCTCACTTTAAATCCAGGGGATATCCTAGGAAAGTCAAAGAAGTTGCAAGTGCAAAAGCAAGAATCATATCAAGAGGGAGTTTGTTAATGAGTAAGAATAAGACATTGAATGATTTAATACTCATTACAGCTTTCGTTGGGGAAGGTCCCTGGGACATTGTGGGAAAAATAGAAGGGGCCATGTGGGGTCCCTGTCCTCGGGCTTATAGAAGTCAAGAGGAAAACCACCTCCCCGGGCTACGGTACCAAAGTATGCAGGCGCGAGTGATAGCAAGTTATTGTTACCATAGTTCACGAGATATAGTTACTTGACATAACTCTAACTGGTGAATTTCTATGCTTTTTTTTAGCCTAACTAATACATACCTGTAACCTTTGCTTTATTAAATTAATCTAACTATAATGTCCCTATAACCTTGTTTTTTTCAGTGAATATATATGTATATTTCAGAAAATACATATATATTACCTAGTGGCGGTCACCACTAGGTAGTTATAGTTAGGACCTGGTTTCTACATAAAAAGCATTTTTTTACTTGTCTGTATCTTTGGCGCAGCTTGATGAACCTTCACAAACCTTTCCAAAAAGATTTGACAGTCATGTAAGCTGCTATCTGGAAAGTTTTGGGGTCATCCGTAAAAGGGGCAGATGAAAAAACGGGGTCCCAAAACACATTTTCCTGAATGATTTTGAACAGTGATAGCACCAAAACTACTAGACGAAATTACACCCAATTTGGCAGAACGGTAGGTCCTGGTCCAGAAAGCTTTCTTGGTTTTGGTGTAATTCTGTTCAGTAGTTTTTGAGAAATTAAGGGGAAAACAAATGTGTATATATAGAGCCGCAAATGATTCATGACTTCTGATCTTGTGCAGAGATCTGATTGGCTGCCAACACTTCGACCAGGAAGTGTTGGCAGCCATCTTGGGACTTGGTAGCCGAGCAGCAGAAAAAAAAGTTTACAAATAGAAAAGGGTCCATTGAACAGACACTCTGACTCCTTAGCTCCGGTGGTGGGATCCCAGAGGGACCCTCCAAGGGTTTAAAGCATTTTTAAAAATAGTTTTCAAACAGATCAGCAGCGGATCCTCGGATCCGCTGAAAGGTTTTAAAGAACTGAAGCGTGGGATCTTCTGTTTATTGTGCCCCAGGGTTGGCCATGTCTTGAGGGCAATCTTTTTGAAGTGTGGGGGGCTTCTTGGCCCCCGCAACCCTGGGGCCAAGCACCTCCCCGGGTTGAAATGGAACTTATGCGTGGGGCCCGGAGATCACCATCACCCTGGGGCATAATTGTTTGTTGGCATTGGGGAGGCCCGTTGACCTCCCCCTCTGTCCCAGGGACCGCCACCTTCCTGGGGCTTCAATTACTTAATAAACAAAGAGACATCCGACCTCCGCTGCCTGGGGGATCACCACCTCCCAGGGCTACATCAAATAAATATGGTGGTGCCTGGCACCCCCTACCCGAGAATCGGCACCTCCCTGGGGCTTCAATTACTTAATAAGCGGGGGCACAGTACTATTTAGTGCAGGGGGCAGCATGGCCCCCCACTGCCCGGTGGATCACCACCTCACTGGGGAAATTATAAAAAAATAGTGAAGGGGTCCATTTCGGACCCCCATTAACCCCAGGGATCACCACCTCCTTGGGGCCATGTGCACATTGGAGGGTGGGACCTCGTGGCCCTCTCAAGGAGCCACTGATGGCCCTGGGGACTGCAAAGCCCCATGGCCAGCTCCTGCTATGTCACGGGTTGCCCACACCTGGGACATACCTCTTTGCTGTAGCTTGGTTGCAGCTCTGCAGCAAAACACTTTGGATTTTGATGCGGGACCTGTCAAACAGGTTCCACTGTCAAAAACTGAAGCTTTCATCTCTGTCCCTAGCACGCATACAAGGTGACAGAGAAGAAATGATTCAGCAAGCAGGGAGCAGCTGTTAAAGAAGCTCCGTGCTTACTGAAGCAATGGAACCATGAGGCAAGCCTTAAGCCAGAAAGCCTGTAAAGGGCCTTTTCAGATACCCAAAAAATAAAATTAATATGGAGGGACCGTGGGGTTCCCTTGAGGGCTCCCTCATAAAGGACTTAATAAAAAATAAAAAAAAAGAAGTAGCTCAGTGTTAAATTTGCAGACCTTCACACTGACCACTCAGGGTTCGAGTCCGCCTGGATTCACTTCCCTCATTGTTTTTTTTAAAGTACAAATAATTTACATTTTTTAAAATGGCAGATAAGTTTTACATTGTATAGAAATAACTCATTCATTCTAAGTATATCATACATCAAACCATAAAAAACTCTCTATTTCTCTCCCTCTCACTTTCTTTGTTTCTCTTTCTGTCTCTCTTTCAATCAAGTTCTCCCACTTACACACCCACTCAGACACTTATGCACCCAGTCAGACACTCATTCACCCACTCACAGACCCAATCAGACAGTTATGCACCCATTCACAGACCTACACATACACTGACACACCCACGAAAACACTATTGTATGCACTCTTACACCCAGATACTCTCAGACACTCTCACTCCAGATACATCGTCTCAAACGTATTATGACACCCAGAAAGGCTGCAGACAATTTCCACCATGCATGGCTAAAGGACTGTGCACAGCATGGGTTTGGGTAGTTGAGAGGTCTGCCGCAGGGTCTGGCTGCAAGCCAGATCTTGCGGGCAACCTCTGCTACGCATGGGTGAAGGCCATTCATTTTGGGGTTGGCCCCAGGGCCTGTCCTGTGGTGCTGTGCACAGCCAAAATGGGTGATTGGATTAATGTATAGCAAGGAAAATTAATATAAGTTAAAAGAATTATAGAAATTCATTGGAAAAAACAAAGGATACAGGAACGTTATAGTTAGGAAATATATTTTTTTTAAAACATACAATTAACTTTAACATCAATTCGTATGACAAAAAGTGCTGAGGAGTGGAGGACAGTAATTAAATGTGATTGAGTAATTACATAATTATGTGAGAAAATACATATATTATGAGTGCCCAAGATTGGTTTTAGCAGGGGTTGGACCAGGAGGTTGGTCTCCTTTCCTTCTTGAGCTGAGAAAGGAGGAATGCATATCGGTAACTTGTTTCATGACTCGAGTCAGCTATAAATGCTGAGATTGCTTTCTGTGTTTTACGATTTTTGGAATCCTAATCTAGCAAATTTGTTGCTATGTACTCTCTAGTGGCACGATATACCCGTACTATGTACTAGAATTATAAATTAACCAGTAGATTTTGACTAGCATTCCTGGTAAGAGGGCTAGGCAATTTAGAACCCCAATAGTGGTGAAATCTGTTCTGCTCTGTGATCAGATAGGCCGCAGCTTGAAAACAGTTTTTACAGAAGCCAGGCCAGTGTTTGGAATGTCAGTGACTAGTGTTTAACCACCACTGTTTTAAGGTAGGGCCAGTGCCTCATTGGCGCTGTTGAAGTATGGAGGGGTGAGTTAAAGCTTTAGGCTGCAAGGAGACTTGGCTAAAGCAAGGCCATTTGGCACTTCTTGATTATCTGGCCTTTACGCTGAAGTTGGAGGCACAGTAGAAACCATGTTGTATAATAAATTTACCTAGTGAAGGGTAACTACCATATTACAATTCAACCTACTTTTGTACACTCTGTTTCCAGCTAATCGTATAAGTGTTTACAAAACTCATGTGCCCCTAATTCACCAGAGGTGTCTAGAGTTATTAAACATTTTTAAATCTTTGTATTGAAGAGTAACTCTGTGTGCAAGTGACAGTTGACCTGTGTTCATTATGTTTCATACAATATATTTGGTACTGCAGAAAACGTTTACTGCAAGGCAAAGATTTAATGTACTACATACTAAGGGGCATATTTACAAACCACGTGAGCCTCACTTTTTTTGATGTTCAGTGGCGCAGACTGCACACATATCTATGAGGCCACGAAAAGCATGGCCTCAGAGATGTGAAGAAAGACAAGGCAGCACAAGTTGCTGCGTTGCCTTAATCTGTGTCAGGAAGCATTCCATGGCTGTTGTGGTGGGTATTTTCCATGCAACACCCATGGGATTTAATGCATTCCCTGAATTTCAAGGACTTGTAAACCTGGGAATGCATCATCATTTTACGCCTCTCCAGGAGAGGCATAACAAGGAAAAATATATTTATTTCTTTTTGTTTCTTCCTCTTTCTATGTGTGCTGCATTTTGCAGCACACATAGAAAGAGGAAATCATCTCCATGTATTGTTTTTGTGCAGGAAGGTGCCCTTTAGTGCACAAAAACAATCCTGCATGCAACGGGGCACCCTTTCACAATGCCTAAATGGCAACAGTGCAGGGGGAAAGGAGAGGAATGCACTGTATTTCATAAATAGAGTGCATTATTGCCCTGTTCCTGTGGCACAGGGCTGTGCAGCAAGGTAACTTAAATATGCCCCTAAGTATCGTAAGCAGCCTTGAGTTAGACAGAATCATCTCAGCATTACAATTTCTACTTACCATATAAGACTGTGTGCACCAGGTACTAACCTTTGCACACGTGCTTGGTTTGCCTCTGCAGAAGGGCTATCTGTAAAGTTTTCATCACTGTATGAAGGCTGCAGGTAATATGATCTTTAGCATTTTCAGACTTTGGTTATTTTAAGTGAATAGTCACTCTTTTGACCTGTTTTGCATATAGTGTTCATTGTGCTTATTGGATACTTTGTAATAGTCTGTGATGTATTTCCCATGAGAGTTGTACTGTCTGCAGACGGTGTGGTATAGAGTAAAACTCTCTTTATGATATAATAGTGTTAACACTACCCGCTTTTCAACTCATATCCACTTCATGTCTCAATGTAGGTTGACTGTCCACAGTAAGGCATTAGTTATGTAACAGGGCTTGAGTATCTAGAGGAACTTGTTTTTCTTTGAACAGTTGTATACAGTTTGAACACAGTGTGCAGAATAGGTTACCCTTCATCTTTGTTCAAAGTCAACATGAATTCAGCTATTCATGAAATGTATGGTATGGGGTCAATGTTGTAAATAATAAACTTGCTTTACCTTTGAGGGATATATGTATGATAGCAGTAAAGATGCTTTATTCTGCTCTTACTTTCATAGCTCAATAGTTTGTAAAGTAATGTGTACAGAAGAGGTTTGAATGATGTCATCAGTGATGTCATCAATAGCATCATTAATGATGTCAATTCAATTCTCTTTATGCGGTCAGAATTTAGACCATTAGAGTGCAGTCAACCATACAACAGTACATTAAAAAAGAAAATATCAAAATAAATGATAAAACTCTTAATAAATACTAAAAGCAAGAACAACCATTGGCTTCTTTATAATCTGGAGAAAATAACAGGAGACCTTCTTGTCTGCTTAAAAACCGATCATCAGCACATTTTGGCAAGCTCCTGCTGTAGGCTATTGAATTTCCATTCTCAACTATTTAAAATGGAATGTGCTTTTAACCATTAATACATATATAAATACATAATAGAGTCAGGACTTCAATGTAACAATAATTCCGGGACTGCTAGTCTAGGATTCAATATACCATTATCCTAACGAAAGGCACATTTTATGGCCAGGACCACTCGTATTAAAATAGTTCTAGTACTAACAGTCTAAAGTGTACTTGTTGGCCTCAGAACTATTCTTCGATCATTGAGCAGTAAAACTGTTAACTGGTAAGGTTCCATATCTAAACTGGAGGAATAAAACATGGGCATATGCAGGAATTGGGAGATCAAAAAATTGCTCAGGCCATGGTTCTTGTTTTGTAAGCAGGAACTCACATAATAATCGGCCCACCCCGTTACTATGGAGGATCTCTTCGTTGGCCTTCTCCTTTGTTTAACTTGTGAGGTAGCATTGGTGGGGACCGACTCGGGTCTCTCCCAAAAGTGGGGAAAAGCCAGTTCGTCCCAGGCCAATTTCATCTCCCTTAACCAGCTGACCTTTTTCCAGCTTCACTGGGTCTTTATAAGATATTTAATTGCCTCTCGAAAGGGTTCCAGTTCTTCCATTTTCCATAAGCAGATCATATATAAGAGAGGTCTCAGACCCGCTACATCTTTGATGCTGTTTGTTCTGAGATCAAGTCTGAGAGGGATCATCAGTATACCCTTCCCCAACCTAGTGATATACCTGAAAAAAATATTCTCTTTAATTTGGAGGACGTCCAACTGCCTTTGGGAACCCCATAACTCTGCCCCGTACAGTGCAGCACCTCAAATTTGAACTTTGTATATTTCAAGGATAGGATTCAAAGGTGGACTAGCTACAGTTCTCCCTTTGTGTCGTAGGGCCCCGCCTCTTTGGCATATGATATGAGCTCCTTTTCTAATAGCTACGACCCAGCTGCCCGAGTCCGTTAATCTGATCCCCAAGTAGTCGTACTCAGTGACCCTTTCCAAAGGAATGGAGTTAATTGAAATGGTCGTTTTTGCTTTTGTTTTCCGTAAACTACATATCATAAACTTGGTTGTCTTGACATTAACTTCCAAACCAAAGTCTCTACAGAACAAGCAGAATTGGTCAGCCAGATTTTGCAATCCCATGGGAGTTTTGGCTAATAGGATGGTATCATACGCATAAAGCAGACCTGGGATTTTCTTACCTGCCAACTTTGATGAATCATTATTGCAATTGGTTAGATATTTGATACAGTTGTTTATGTATAAAAGAAAGAAGGTAGGTGCTAAGACACAGCCTTGCCTAACTCCTTTTTCGATAGCAACTGGGTCAGATAATTCACCATCCTTGCTGCTCCTAATTTGGGCAAAAGTACTTTCATGGAGTCAGATTATAAGGTTTAGAAGACCTTTGGGGACGCCCATATCAGTTAGTGGGAACCAAAGTTTGTTCCTAGGTACCAGGTCAAAAGCCGCTCTAAGATCGACAAAGGCCACATATAGGTTCCCACCTCCAACGGCCACTGTCTTCCATTTAATTGCTGAGAACCTCAGGACCTGGTCTATTGTACATCTGAGATGTCATCAGTGATGTCATAAATTATGTCATAGATCATGTTATGAGTGATGTCATAAATGTGTTCATGGTGAGGGGCAAGTAATAGTTAGCTCTGCTAGGCATAACTGATGAATTTCTATGTTATTTCGGTTCAAAACTTTAATGTTGTCACTGATGAATTCAACTAACTATAATGTTACTTTAACATTTGGCTTTCAGTGACTTTCCAAGTTTTTTAAAAACAAAACAGATCTTTTTTCACACTGAGTAAAATGTTACTTTAACCCTTCGCTTTCTTCGGTGAATGTGTAGGTTTTTTTTAATTGAAAGTAATATTTAATTACTATTTGAAAATCCTGCATGGCCCCCATTCCTTAAAGTAATTGGCCCCGAAGGTGGCCTTCCCAGGGCCTTTAGTGGCTCTGGGAGGGGGTCCAAGTGTCCCCCACAACAGTTTGTTCAGATTCAGCCCTTGGATGGGCTTCCGATGGACTTTTGAGGCTCGGGGAAGGGGGCTGTGTGATCCATCTCCTGATACTGTTAAATTTCAGCCACTGGGATGAGCTGACTCGGGCCATGTAGGCTCAGGAAGGGGGGACATGCAGCCACCTCCCATATAAACATGTTTTGGCCCAGGGAATGGGCTCCTTGGAGCCTCTAGGGGCTACCTCCCTTTATGAATATAGCCTCGGGAGTAGATTCCTAGGGCATAAACATAGTGAATGTGGCCTGGCTGCCATTTATTTCAATTGTGGATCATGGCATTTTTTGCCAATTGTTTTTTTCATATTAGCTCCAAGGGGTGTCCCTTTGCGGCTCCATGGGACCTAGGGGTGTTGGGTATCCCTACCCTTCTCATATTATTATTTGTTTCTAATGTTATGACAAGCTACTTAGTTCCTGAGTCCTGCAATGGATGCCAGCAATAGTTTTCTAATTTTGCTGGCAGCCAATGAGAGAGCTTGCTCCCGCTGGTGTCTGACTCCTGCGGGAGCGGGATGGCCCAAGGGAAATAAAGCTCTCTAGGCCATCCAATCAGATGCTCTCTTTTTAAATTGCCATTCCCATGAAGGTGTTTCAAGACTTTTATAGATATACAATTATTGTTTTACCGTAATTTCGTAAAACCGCTAAATGTGGTGTAATTCTATTCCACAGTTTTTGCTGTAGCCCTTCTCAAAAAAGACTATGGAAATTGCATGGGGATTTTGTGTTTTCCATCCCCCTTTTTTCTCTATCCCAACTTTACAGATCACCTAAAACTTTACCATGCACAAACTAGTCAACAAGTAGTACCTTTTGGAAAGTTTCATGGAGATTCATCAAATGGTGCCGAAGTTATTAAGAACACAAAAAACACTTTTCTTCTGGAACAGCAGATCTAACTATACCTATCTAGTGTGAGGGGAACCCAGTCCCAAAACCCAATTTGTTGTAGTTGAGGAAAAAGTTACAGCTCACTTACCCAGACAGACACCTGGCCAAGCTATCAGCCTCCTCCAGGGCAGAAAGGTTCAGCTGTGTTGAATTTCTCCAGGAATAGTACATGCATAGACTGCATTAGAGGAATGAAGCTGTGCCAAAAAAGGTGGAAGGTTTGCCCTTGGGACGTTTTACCTATTGGTCAGGAAGTGTCCACGAGTCATCATCATGCACTGACTACTAACTTCTATAAAAGTATTACCTCACTACCAAATCTCAGAACACATTTGTCGGTGACAAAAAAGAGAAATGGACATGCTGTGGGTGACCTATAAGGAGACATGAAGGGCTGGAACTGAATTTTACAGAGGACCGAGAAATGGACTCCAGGGGTCTGTTGGTTGACTTTATGTGTAACTACAGGGACATCAAAATGTTATTTTCTTGGAGAGAGTATCTGACCAGGTGCAAGTGGACCTGGATTGCACTTCGCTGGCATCCTCTGCTAGAGGAGTCCTAGTCCCTAAATGCTCTCCCTGAGTGTCATGGAAGCCGTTGGTAAGTTACTGCAATAAGTCTGTGGTACCACAAAGGATGATGCAATGTATGTTTTTTATGTCCTGTGACTGGTGATATCAAAGGACTGTATATCATAAAAGAGCTAATTTTGGCACCGGCCACCCCAGAACACTAATTTCATATTGGAGAAACACTAGTGATTTAGTTACACTTATGATACAGTCGCTCATTTCAAATCAGTAGAATGACTATGAGAAGAGATAATTGTTACCCTCATAGCACTTATGAATTGAAATGGAGGAGGTAACAATACCAGGGACATGTTTTCTAGTTTTAAGTATGTAAAGATATGCATCAATATTAGATCATTTTTAGTGGGTCAATACAACCAACACTACATTTTCATGAGGGATGATAAGATGTATATGCATAAGGGCAGTGTGTCCCATATCATTAACACATTACATTTGGAAAGGAGAAGATACTTTTGTAAGGATCGTAATCTCATAAGGCATGTAGGAGGTATGTTATTGCAACTATGATTTGTCCCATAATTAGAGGAAGGTGCCTTTGCAATCTTCTAAATCAAGCACTTTATGTGGGGAGCATGTACAATGGGTAAAGATTTTTTACCCTTCCATTTCATATATTATCTCTAAGAGTGTGACTACAGTGAAGCGTCTATCCCCACAGAGCCGATGGGGCCCATATAGACATAATATTGGGCAAGAGAAAAGACTCACATACTGTAGCAATCATATATCCTAGCCCCAGGGGAGTCTCCCATGAGGTGTGTGAATATATGCAATAAGAGTGAATTCCAGTGCATGGTGTCTGTTGTGTTTTAAATGGAGACTGAGTCGCATTGCTGTACACAAGTGTGTGAATGTTTAGACACTAACACAAGTAAGATGGAGCTCCCACAAAAGATGATATGCATTCTTCCTTAAAATGCTTTCCATTTTAAACAAAGTTTTTCTTTTTATGAATACCATACAGGTTCTCGAAGTCCACAAGGAGTTGAGCCGTATATCTCTATATTTACACATTTTCCCTGCATATGGTTAAGAGTAGGCAAGGAGGGCTAGTAGCCTTGAAGAGGGCAGACTGACCCATATGAGTGTACAGAATTCGGCCAAAACATGTTGCTAGCTTGGAGATGCCAGAGCCATTATGTTCCAAGAAGACATCAACAATCTTGATTTTAACTTTTAACTGTGGTATGGGTTCCCACTAATAAAGTTTTTTTCGTAAACCCATGACAACTTTTTCACCTGAAACTGGACCTCCAAAAATTGTCCAGAAGTTATGAATATATAAGAGCTCAGTCAGACGTGGCTGAGCCCACCCTATCTGTATTCCCATACTAGGTGAGAAAAAAACAATGATGAAGCAAGCCACTAGTTGGTGGGTGAGGAATATTTTATTATTCCTCTAACTTATAGAATATATCTATGTATATATATATATATATATATATATATATATTATATATATATATATATATATATATATATATATATATATATATGTAACAATTTAGAGGCCGCTACACTTTTTGTGTGTGTGTGTGTGTGTGTGCATACTATAAAGGTAAGGGCCTGATTCATAGTTGGGAGTCAAGGGTTGGGAGTCGAAAAAAATTGTGCAAATCGGGTTGAGGCGAAAAATTTGCCTCAGCCTGACTTGCCCCATTTTTTGGCACCCAAGCTCCATATCCCCCTATGCCGGCGCTGCCTGGTGTACGTCGTTTTTTTCCACGCACACCAGGCAGCGCAGGCGGCTAACGCCGGCTAACGTCATTGATTAAATACGGCGCCCGCATGGCGCTTCAGAATGGCGTTAGCCGGCGCTAATTTTTTTGACGCAAAACTGCGTTAGCGCAGTTTTGCGTCAAAAAGTATAAATATGGCCCCAAGTACTTAGTCATAAATGTGATGGATAGCCCTCTCTCCCAAACTCTTGGTCAGCCTGCCCCTTTTAGAGATGGGCCGACTATAAGCTTTCTGTTGTTGGAGTCCCTTTGAGCTCCACAAACTGATAGTATCTTCTGACAGCCCTATAGAGTAGTGACCATCAGACAAAGAGCAATACACCACCTGCCCTTCTTAGAATGGACAGTTTGATGCACCTTTTTCTTTCTGTGACCACCAGTTAAACACTGGAGTTGAGGGACAGAAAAAAAAGCAAATAAATATCCCAACACACTCAGGGAAAGCTTCCAGGGTGAGGGGATTATAATTTTTGTGTTTGTCAGAAACAAACTTCCACTTTGAGTGTTTGTTTCTGAAAAACAAAAACACATTTCAGAGTTTGGTGGATGGCCTTAAAAAACAATAGCACCTGTCCATCAAACATTTTGTACCTTGAAGAGAATTACTGTGATGGTACCCAAATGACACCTGAGCCAGCAGTCATCCCTAACTGTGATTGACTTTAGGGCCTATGCCTAAAACAGGCCATACATAAGTCAGTAGGTAAAAACGTTGATTCAATTGACCTCCACCTGAAATCACTCCTACATCATGGTCAATCTTTAACAGTGACTGTGGAGGGTGCTTTACTTTTCCAAAATCATACTTAGTTGTGCAACTTTTTCCTGAAACATTAAAAAAATTGTATTATATTTAAAAAGGTTTTTATTTCATTTTAGAAAGTGGTTGTGGGTTTTTCATTGTGTTGTGTTTCCCACTTTTTAATTGTTATGGCATACATGAATAACTAACACATTTTCCTTAAATTAAGCCATAGTGATCTGTCCCATATATAGCCCAGATGCTACTTGGCTTGCAGGTTGCACGTGACAATAATTTGGTCTCACTTAGGAATATCTTACATCATCCCAAACAAATAGCATCCTTTCTTAAACTCATGGTCTATGGTATTGAATGCAATAAAATGGATGACATTAAATAGGAAAGGTTCTCCCTTGCCTGTCATTTAAAGAGCAATAGTCAACTAACTGAATCATTTGTGGATAGGTCCTGCCTTTGGTGCAGACCCTTGACTGATAAGCTTGTTAAAGGTTATGTTGATAGATATATGTTATGTTGTAGTGCCGCTTCTTTTAAAAAAATGCATACTTAGTCAAGGGAGGTATTGTGATAGGGCAGTAGATGTGCACATTGTCTTGCTTGAGCTTTCGCCTCTTCAAAAGGGGAAAATGGGATGATTTTTGTAAGAGAAAATGTGTCTGAAATGAATTGAGTTCCTTGTGAAAACATGACTGAAAAATACATCTTGATAAACATGGACTCTAAAAAACAAACTGCCAACATTTCGACCTTACATAAATATCGGTCTACATGGTTGCAATCTGTACTTAAATAATTTGTTAATCCTGCCAAAATGGTTCCCACATATTTCAGATTTGGGCTATATTACTAGTCAAACTTCAATCCTTGCATATTTGGAGCAAGTTTTTAATAGTGGAAGTAGATGAAACTTAAACATTTTTATAAGGACATATTTATCCTAATTCAACATTTTGAAAGTCTATGTTGTAGAGGTTGAGAGAGCGCAGTTTATGTAATCTATATTAACCTGAAATGTTTATGAATTAATGTGTGATAATGCTGCATAGAAGCCGAAATAGTGACTTTGCTTAAACACGCACTTGAAATGTGACCACAGGGATTGGCCCCAATGTATACGTGGACTAATGATGGTGACTAAAATGTTTATAACATGTTATACTGAATAAGTTTTATACTAATTATTAATGATTACGCTATTGAGTTTGTGCTGAAATACTTGTAGGCCTTAAGTTAGCATGAGCCGGAGCTTAGCTGCTTGGCTCTCATATTAAATGTATTTTTCCTATCTTGCAGTGTGCTGACTCGCAAAAAGGACATGACCTCTTGTTTTCTTCAAACTAGAAGCTGAATGTAACCATAGCAGATCCGTTCTCACAAATTCTTCATTGCTTGTAGGGTGATATTAAACAAAATGCAACAGTGTAGATTAATGTAATGTACAAGGTCATTCAAACCGGTGAAGACAATGGAGCTACTGACCAAAAGATATGCAAAGAATTACAGAAAGATGAAATTATACCGGACGTGCTACCTCTGAAGACATCGGACAGGGACCAATGAGAGACTTTTAAAATAATATGGGTTGAAAGATTAATGACCTAATGTATTTTCTAATAGGTTAAAGATAGTGGGGTATAACCAATGTCCAATGAAATTTTAGGAGAAGGTACAACGAAAAAGGCATAAAAACCCATGACACGAAGAGCCATTTAGGTGGGTTAGGGAATGCTATTGATTTTATCCAGAAACTTTGTCACTCTGTTTGGTGACTTATTGGTTTGCTTAGAACCATCCTTGCCCTTAAAGTGCCCATTTTACACTTTACCTCCTAATGAGGGAAGTGCCCATTATTGCCCCGGAGCTGAATTCTGACTGATGGCGATTTGACTGATGCCCTGAAGACGAAGACTGAACCTGTGCGCTGACCTAAACCTTGGAGGGTAATTATGACAATGCATTTGTGATTTGTCTGTTTGCTTTTCCTTTCTAAGTACCAACTGCTTACTTTTGACAGGGACCATAGTTAGATGTTTTCCAAATTGGTGTTCTAAATCATTTTGCATGAAACCCAACATGCAAATGCTAATCGGTGGTTAGGACAGGTGTTCACTAAACTGACACAAATAGACAAACGACTGAAACTATGCTTTGTTGAACTGACGCGTTATTGAGACTTTGCTAATTGATCTATGTTTACGTTGTGTTATGTTCTGGTGTTTGTGATTCTCACCTTAATGAAATCTTATCAAAGTTGCCATATCGTGACTATGCTATTATGTTTCTTGGTTTTGAGATTAACTCATGTGCTTTTAGAATTGTAACCAATAGGGAATAAAACTCATAAAATTCTACTCAACTGGTGTGGTTATTCATGACTGCAAGGTCATGGCAGTAGTTTTGAATTGATTAATGACTTTGACTAAAGTGAAATGTATTGTTGTGATAAATATTGATGACATTATAGACGTATTGATTGACATATTGATTAGTTATTTTGTCCTTAGGTGTCTCTCAACTGGGTCAAAAGATTCATTGGCCTGAAACGAGTCCTGATGTGAAATAAATTATCATAAAGGGACGCGTTATCAGTTCTGGTAGCAGAGTGACGGTTTGGCCCTTTGGGGCCCTAGGACGGAGAATTGTTGTTTAGACTGTTTTCTGAGATAATGCAAATTGGAGATATGATGTGTTTCTAAATTCACTATGACTTTCCTGGGATCTCGGTGCCTGCCTAAGTGAGTTGGGAATGTTCTTGGCGTTTTAGCATGTGTGATGTAGGATTTGCGCTTGCTCAGCTTATGCATTTTGCAGGTGATTTGTGAAGTTTGTGTGTATTTAGGCCAGGTAATGTTGTTTTAGTAGGAGTGGGCGTACTCCGCAGTATGAGAGTAGGGAAGTTGGCGTACTTCATATGCTTTGTGCTCAAAATTATCCACGTGGTTGGTTGTTAATGCACGGACCCGTCATGGGCTAAGACTCCGGAGTATATTGACAAGTGTAGGAGACACTTGGGTTTATGTTGTAATCTGTGCGGTTTAATTAGGTCAATTGGGTGTGGTTGACAAGTCGAGTTTGAGTCAATTGTGCATATGAAACCTTCAATGGAGATTTGGCAAGTTCTAAAGTGCACTAGAGCAAACCATTCACAAGTCGAGAGTAGGATTTGCGGATCGAATTCTGCTTGCCACTGCAGGAACTGAGAAGGAGAGAGTAGCGGCCGAGGCTTCAAGTGAAATCTCTGTAAAGTTCTGAAGCGGATGTGTTACCCTTCCTGTAATAAACCGGCAAATTTGTGTTGTTGTTGTTGTTAAAGGAGCTCGCAGTAATTTTGCATTAGTTTAGTGTGAATCTAGTGAGGGGCGGACGAGCCGCAAGACTTTGTCAGCTGCAGTGTGTGTGAGTGTGACGTCAGTGGTGCCACGCTGAGATAGGTCAGTTGTCGAGAGGGGTTGCGCACGGATTGGCTGCCGTCCGTGAGAGGCAATAGGTTGAGAAAGGTGGGTGAAGAGTGTCCTGGGAATTAAAGTCACTTTCTGATTAAATACAAATAAAGGAAAAGATGCAAAGATGAATTTTATCAAAGCTTTTAAGAGCGCTCTGAAAGGAGACGCATACATTATGGCGAGTGAAGGGGAGCCTATACCGCCTGAGGATACTCCAGCTTATATAGTCATGGAGGAAAAGGGTGTCGCACCTTGCTTATGGATGAAACAGTGGCACAAATTGACAGAAAAGGAGGGACGTTTGGCGTTCCCGGAACACGGAACGTTCAATACGAGAGTCCTAGAGAATTTGAGGTGGATGTTAAGTGTACAAAAGCCACCTCCGAGGCCAGCTCAGTATGAGGCTTTAGCAATTTGGGATTTAATGGCTATTAAACAGAGACAACAGAAATTCGAAAGGAGAATAAAAAGGGCAGAAAAGACTTTGGGGGTCATTCCGACCCTGGCGGTAAAAACCGCCAGGGCCGGGGACCGCGGGAGCACCGCCAACAGGCTGGCGGTGCTCCCTTGGGCATTCGGTACAGCCGCGGTCAGAAACGGAAAACCGGCGGTGTACCGCCGGTTTTCCGCTGCCCTGGGGAATCCTTCCCCAGCGCAGCAGCTTGCTGCGCCGCCATGGGGATTCCGACCCCCATACTCCCATCCTGTTCCTGGTGGTTTTGGCCGCCAGGCACAGGATGGCGGTATGGGGTGTTGTGGGGCCCCTGGGGGCCCCTGCAGTGCCCATGCCAATGGCATGGGCACTGCAGGGGCCCCCGTAACAGGGCCCCACCAATATTTTCAGTGTCTGCCATGCAGACACTGAAAATCGCGACGGGTGCAACTGCACCCGTCGCACCCCTTCCACTCCGTCGGCTCCATTCGGAGCCGGCATCCTCATGGAAGGGTGTTTCCCGCTGGGCTGGCGGGCGGCCTTCTGGCGGTCGCCCGCCAGCCCTCCAGCCAGCCCAGCGGGAAACCCAGAATAGCCGCAGCGGTCTTTTGACCGCGCAGCGGTATTCTGGCGGTTCCAGCCAGGCCGGCGGCTTCAGCGGATTCAGAATGACCCCCTTTATGTCTTGGATAGACGAAGATGTTTCAGACGAAGATTAATTCCTAAATCAGATATTACATGATCGCCCGCCACCTTATGTGGTAAGCAACAACGTCCCGAGCACTAGTGCAGGTCCTGGGAACCAGACGCAGGAGAAGGGAGTTACTGATACAGTACAAACTAGTGATACTGTTTTGACACAGAATGGTGTCAGTGTACCCACTGCACCAGACATACAGATACAGTTGCAACCTCTACCGAAGATACAGAGAATCTATCCCGACGTCCCAGTACTAGAGACTACTACGAATCTGATAGTACCGCCAGACCCGATATATACAAAATCAAGGTTAGTACAGATTGAGCCAACTCCACAATTGTTGCCCCAGCCACAGCAACAGCTGATACCAGGGTATAATCCAGCAGCAGGACCTCCCTTAGTACCTGCCCCAGCTTCAGAGAATCACACTTTTGGAGTTGCTGCTCCACGGACTTTTGGACCAGGTCAGACACCTGCTGCCATATCGTTGCCAATTACTGTTGGTGCACCGGTGCCATTGTATGCACAAGGTAAGCCTGGTATGTGTGATCAGGGAGTAATGACCCAAGAAGCAATAAGAGGAGGGTCCATAGGAACTCCCCAGTTAATGGCCCCGGGAGAGCAATCAGTTGAAAGACCAAGGTCTTTGTTAGACCTTAGCCCAGTTGAAGCACCGTTGGAGGCAATGAGACAGGCAGGGCTAGGTGTGCTAACCCCGCAGTCAATAAGTACAAATGCTTCACAGTCACCAATGATGCACGCAGGGAATATTTCACTGCAAGTTTTTACGGTGCAACAACTAAATGACTGGCTAGAAAAAACTTACGCTCCAAAGACCGCAGCAACTGTAGAGAAGTTAGAAAGGCCTCAGAAAAATGAATACCTGAATTTTGTGAGACTGGGAGTGGAGGCTGCTGGATTAGTGGAAGGAACAATGGGGGTAAACAGATTAGAGTCATACACAGAAGCAGAATTGAGGTATCTGTGCCCTAAGATCACTAAAGAAGTAGGTAAGGTACATCAGAGGTTGGCGAACCTGGCAGACAAATACAATATTGTTATTGAGAATACTAAACATTTGAAAAGAAGCTACAGATTAGACTTTGATTCAAAGGACTTTGAGCACATGAGGTCTGCCGGAATGAAAGCGCACCTGAAAGAAATATTGCAAAGTGCTCAGATCTGGGGAGCCTTAGAAAAGTGGGAAGGCAGATGGGCAAAGAAAAGAGATAAGGAGAAAAGTGACAGTCCGGGATCAAGTCAAGCTAAAGCTTCACCAGATGCGGGATCAGTAAAGATGTTACCGATGAGAGAAACAGCTGGTGGGGTTCTAATCCATGTACCATGGACTAGGGGAGACATTCTGTCATTCACAAATGATTATCCCAGGTTGAGGGAGAAGCCGATAGAGTGGTATCACGAGACAGATAGGTTTGTGAAGCTTGCAAAGTGTCTCTGGGGATACTTGAATACCTTGTTTGAGATCATTGTTCCGCCCGACTTATGGCTTGAGTGCAAGAAAGGTGTAGACTGGCCGACACAGGAGCCAGCAAGGGATAAGGCGACCGGAGCACCTTCTGAGGAGGTGATGAAGTACTATCACAAAGTGATTGAGTTTTTGAAGCAGAAAGTATCGCCGAAAGTGACTGATTGGCAGAAAATCGATCGGACCTCACAGGAGGTTAAAGAATCTATCCATGCTTACTACGAGAGGTTGTTGAAAGCATTCAGACATTACAGTGACACTGAGATTATTGAGCCAAAAGACATGAACCATCTTGTGTTTAGATTTGATGAAGGGCTAAGACCAGAGGTTAGCCAGATGATTAAGAATCATTTGATTTGTTCGCAAGCAAAGCCGATTGATGAGGTGTTGCAGTAAGCGAAAAACTGTAGTGACGAGATTGAGCTGAAGCAGAGAAAACTAAAGGAGAAAGTGATGGTGATACAGATAAGGGCAGCGCAGGCAGGTATGCAGGGAAATGGAATTCAGCAGATGATACAGGAACAACCGCAAGGGAATGGTGTTTTGTTTAGGCACAACCGAGAGGCCGAGGTTTTGTGAATCGCTGTCCAGACTTGAACACTGTTGTAGTTCAAAATGATGTACAAGGGATAAAAAAGATGTCACCATGTCACACGTGCGGGGGTGTGGGGCATTGGAAGCGGGAATGTCTAAATGCGTTGCAGGATGGTGTCGTTCAGCAAAGCACTAATGTCGGTACATTACAAAATGTGAGAGGTCCAAGAATGACAGGTCAAAATCAGAACTTCCAAAATAACATGGTTCAGATGCAGGGGCTAAAGCCCATGCAACAAATGCAAATGCCGCGTGTTCAACCAGCGCAAATGCAGCAAGTACAACAGCAGGTTCCTATGGTACCTAGACAGCAAATGCAATTACCATTAGCTCCAATGGGACAGAAATGGGTGATGCTTCCTCAGCAGGTCACAGGTCAAGTAGTAAGCCAAAATAATACAGTACAGCAATTCCCATTGCGTGGTGAAGATGGAATGAATGAGGAATGGTCGGATGACAGTTCAGACAGTGAGGAGTGCAGGCTTGCAGCATCCCTAGAAGTAGATCAGAGGGGACCCTATGTAGAAGGAAAGGTGATGGGTCACAAGGTTTCATTCTTGGTTGATACCAGAGCTACACGCTCTACAGTCAGAAGTGCAGAGGTTCTGAAATTGCCACTTTCAGGGCGTACCATAAGAGTGGTAGGAGTAGCAAACCATTATTTGACAAATCCGATCACAGATCCGGTGCAAGTCGAGATTGCCAACTTTCAGGGACTGCATAAGTTTGTAGTCTGAGACTCAAATCCTGTGTCCCTACTGGGAAGAGACTTGCTGTGCAAGACGAAATGCTCGATTACCTGTTCCAATGATGGAATTGAGGTGCAGACAAACAGTGATGATGAAGGCGAGGATGGTCAGTTCTCCGAGTTAGAGACGGAAACCGCAAGTGAAGACTACCCTTTGATAACCTAATTCCCTTTGCTTACAGTGACTGACTGACTTACCTGCTGAATTACAGGGAACAGTCACAGAGAAAGTGTGGGATTTGACAGGAAAGGAAGTGGGACTGATAAAAGGAGAGGAACCAGTTAAAGTACAAGTGAAGCCAAATGCAGTGTTTCCCCAGGTGCCGCAATATCACATGGCACAAGATGTCCTTATTCAGGGGTTGCAGATAATTGCGGACTTTGTAAAGCAAGGGGTTCTGAAGGAGGTATTGAGCAGCCCATGTAATTCACCGATAATGGGTCTGATAAAGCCTTGTGGAAAGGTTCGAATTGTGGAGGACTTGAGGAAAATAAACGAGATTGTGGTAAAATGTTGCCCCATAGTGCCGAACCCAGCAGTGATTATGTTTCAGGTTCCGTATGATGCAGAATGGTTCACCGTTGTAGACTTTTCAAAAGCTTTCTTTTCGGTGCCTCTTCATGAGGACAGCCAATTTTTATTCAGTTTCAAATTCCTGGACAAGGTGTACAGTTGGTGCAGAATTCCTCAAGGGTTTTCTGAGTCACCGTCCATTTTCAATCAGATATTGAAGAAGGATTTGGAGTCATTAGAACTGCCTTTTAGTTCGACTCTGGTGCAATACATTGATGACTTACTAATTGCGTCCAGAACAAAAGATGACTGCAGATATGACACAATTGCCTTATTGAATCATTTGGGAAAGAACGGACATAAAGTGTCCCCAAAGAAGTTGCAGTACTGTCAAAAAGAGGTGCAGTACTTAGGACACTTGATTGAGAGAGGGTCCAGGAGAATATCAAAGGAAAGGGTGACAGCTATTTTGCAGATGAACCCCGTGACAACAAAGAGAGATGTCAGGATGTTTTTGGGAATGGTGGGCTACTGTCGTCAGTGGATACCCAACTTTTCCATTATCTCTAAACCACTGATAAAGCTGACAGGCAAGGAAACGAAGGATGACCCGTATACCATAACTCTGTCCAAGGAAGAGCTTGAGTCATTCATGGAACTGAGGGGGTGCATGTGCAGGGCACCAGCTTTAGGTATGCCTGATTACACGAAGCCTTTTCTACTGTTTTGTCATGAACGTGATGCTTGTTCTTTGTCTGTCTTAACACAGGTCCATGGAGGTGCAAACCTCCCTGTAGCATATTTTTCAGCTACCTTGATCCCCATCGCAGCAGCCTTACCGGGTTGTTTGGGTGCAGTTGCAGCAGTTGGTCAAAGCCTCACGCAGTGTAAAGGCATTGTGATGGGACATCCCTTAACAGTAATGGTTCCACATTCTGTTGACATTTTGTTGACTCGAACTAAAACCCAGCACATGACAAATGCCCAACTTACCCGATATGAGACAATTATTTTGGGGTCTCCAAATGTCTCCTTGAAGCAGTGTACTGTATTGAACCCGGCAACTCTACTTCCTGTTGAAAGTACTGAGATTAATAATGAAGAGGAAGTGGAGAATGATTGTCTTGAGGTAACAGAACTATGTACTAAGCCCCGACCTGACATTCAAGATACGCAGTTAAAAGAAATTGACTGCATTATGTTTGTTGACGGATCCTGTTTGAGAGATTCAGTCTGAATGGTGAGAGCTGGTTATGCTGTGTGTACCATAGCTGGTATCATTGAAGCTTCCTGGCTCGAGAGAGTGTATTCCGCACAAGTGGCAGAACTAATTGCCCTTACTAAGGCATGCCACGCAGCTGAAAACCTGGAATCTCTATCTATACTGACAGCAGATATGGATTTGGAATTTTACATGATTTTGGCCAATTATGGTCACAGAGAGGCTTCATGACCTCTTCCGGTTCTCCTGTGAAAAATGGTGAACACATTAAGGACTTGTTGCATGCAATTCAGTTACCTCTTGAAATTGCTGTGGTGAAATTCAATGCTCATATTAAGTCACAAGACGTTGTGTCCATGGGAAACGGCTATGCAGATCAAGTCGCAAGGTTTTGCGCATTGAACTGTATATTGTTTAAGGATCAGTGGGAATTGTTACCCCAAACTGAAAATTAAACATGTTTGAACTTTGCATTAAGGGTGGTTGATACACTAGATGAGCTAAAATCACTACAGGGTCGTGCTAGCAGAGAGGAGAAACGCTCCTGGCAGAGAATGCAATGTGTACAGAGCTGACGACTTATGGGTCTCAGAGGAGGGGAAACTGGTTTTGCCAAACAGCCTCTTGTCACAAGACTTTATCATGGACAGGCCCATCTTGGGAGAGATGCAATGATCAGGTCATTCAAAATTGACTAGTTTAACCCGCAATTAAGACAAGCCGCAGAAGTTACTTGTCACAGGTGCATCATCTGTCAACAGATGAATGCCGCAAAAGGGACTGTGGTAACTTTAAGCCACATAGGGAGAGCTGGCGGTCCATTTAGCAAGATTCAAATGGATTTCATTGAGATGCCTGTTTGTGGAGGATTGAAGTACGTGTTGGTGATTGTGTGTGTTTTCAGCCACTGGATTGAAGCTTACACCACATGTAGAAATGACAGTCTCACAGTTGCAAAGCTGTTACTTAGAGAACTAATACCAAGGTTCGGTTTTCCAGTCCCTTTAGAATCAGATAGGGGCATACACTTCGACAATGAGGTGATTAAGCACTGGTGTGCTGCATTTGACATTGAACAGAAGCTGCATTGTAGCTACCGACCTGAAACATCAGGACTAGTAGAACAAATTAATGGTACCTTGAAGTCAAGAATGGCAAAAATGTGCGCAGCCACCAATATGAAGTGGCCAGATGCATTGCCCTTAGTGCTGATGTCGATGAGAAACACCCCTGATAAGAAGACAGGACTATCACCCCATGAGATCCTTATGGGTAGATCTATGAGGTTGCCCGCAGTACCTGCAAATGCTCTTGTGAGTATCACGGATGATATGGTGTAGGACTACTGCAAAGGTTTGTCTGATGCGGTTCGCTCTTTTTCCCACCAGGTGAAAGCCAACACATTGCCACCGATCAGTGATCCAGGTCACACCCTGCAAACCGGTGACTGGGTGGTTGTCAAAAAGCACGTGAGAAAGTCGTGTTTGGAGCCGCCCTGGAAGGGGCCATATCAAGTAATACTGAAAACAACCACTGCTGTGAAATGTGCAGGCATTCCAAACTGGATACACGCCAGTCACACAAAGAAGGTAACATGTCCATCTGATGAGGAACTTGAAGTTTCTGATTCAGCAAGTCCAGAGAAGCAAGTCAAAGGGTCAGAAAACAGCCAAGGAGGAACTGAGACTGCAGGAGAGCCCACTGAGAACAGCCTAGTCCCTCAAACAGTAAAGGAGTTCGAGAGAGATGACAATGAGCCTATCTCAGTAGACGCAGCAGGAGAACTAAATCAAGGAGAGGTTCTCCCAGAAGTGGACAGATACGGGTTAGAGCTTGAACCTATTACAGACCCAGAAGAAGAAGAAGGGGAAATAGTAGAGAGAGGTCAAAGCACACCGGCATCCCCTGAGCCAGTTGCAGGTCTGTCAAGAGAAAACAAAATAGCACAAGAGGAGGGTGCTGTTCAGCGTCCTGAAACGACAAGCAGGAAGAAGACACATAAGGGTGATAACTGGCCAGAGAAACAGGCTGCGAAAGAAAAGGTCGTACCAGGAGAAACAATAACAGAAGAAACTGATAAATCCCGAGTAGAGGATCTAAGTGCAGGAGAATTGCAAGGCGAACGCAGATTGAAAAGAAAAAGAACTGCAAATAAAAGGTACGCAGGTCCTGAATGGGCATATGCGACGACATCTGAATGGCAACAAGAATTCTTAATGTTCTGTTTTGATCGAGAAGTACCAGGCCAATACTACGGTACCTGAAATCAATCAGAGAAAGAGACTGTTTTAAAACTGAAATTGAAAAGGAAAATAGAAAGCTGAAAAGCTAAGAAGGAGACTTATAAATTACCGGATGTGACACTGATAACCTGAATTGACTTTGAAAACCCGATTATGACAAGCTGCTAACCTGATTGACAAAAGGGTCCTGGAGTGAGTGAAACGCTGTAAATACACGCAGAGAGAAAAAGACTTTGCATCAAGAAAAAAAAGAGCTTTTAAATAGTCCTCAAGTTGATTGTTTGCTTTGAATTATTCTGCTATCTGATTCTTTACAGACCATGGCTCATAATAGAAGTAGTAGCAAGAAGGGTAAGGTGTGTGGGTGGTTAAGTATTATATTGGGTATTGTGTGTGCGATAATAATTATAGGTGTGATTGTGGGAATGCCGTGGTTGGATAAGAAAGCGACTAACAATGCTTCAAAACCTGAAACTACAACACTAACACCATGGGAAAAGTTTGAGCAAGATACAAAACACTTGTATGAGGGAACTAACTCAAAAGGGGAACTCTCCACTAATGTCTTCTATCACTTGCTGAATGAGTACGTCGAAACCACGGATGCGAAAAATTGTTATGTGTGCACAAAGATTCCTTCATCAGTACAAGAAGGGGTCACTTATCATAGTCTTCCCTTAACTTACGGGATGAGTTGTAGTTTGCTACTGACAAGATTCTATAATCAAGAGCATGTGCAATACTTTTATTCAAATTTAGATGTGGTGTTTTCTTTTGTGCCAGTGATTGAGTTTCTGAACAAATTAGCTAAGGAGCATAGTATAAAATTAGTTAGAGGTTTCTTTGAACCAACACTTACATTTGGGACAGCTTATGCACACCCCAACAATCTAACTTGCTTATTAACACCTGTTGAGAAAAGCTTCTTAGATCACACTGATGATAGACGCAAAGCTTTGAAAGAGCGACTAGAAAAGGGGCTAGAGAAATGTACATATGCAAATGATTATGCTTACACTGCAATAAAGACACAAGGCAAATTAGCTATAGATGCATTACATGTAGGATGGCTTTGTATATATAGGCCGAAATCTGAACATGACACTTTATTTGTGGGAACGAATGAATGCAGGCATGTGTTTTTGTTTCAGAGTAAATGGACATTCATGTTAAATGGACAGGATCCAGCGATCCCTGGGATCTATTATATCTGTGGACTTAATCCTTATTACCATCTCCCTAAGGGATGGTATGGGACATGTTATTTGGGGATAGTTTTCCCAAAGATTTACAAGATTGATGACTTAAAACAAATACCTAAAGCGTCTGAATTACAACATGCTAGACAAAAACGAGAGACAGCGGATGCTGTCATTGGTGACATATTTGGAGCCATAATTCCTTCAGTAGGGGTTATTCTAAACTCCATAAAGATTCGAAAGTTGTCTACTATCGTGGATAGCATGCTGACAAATTTTACAGGGGCTATACTCCTGATGGATACTGAACTTGCTGCGGAAAGAGCTATGACTCTTCAAAATCGGCTTGCTTTAGATATTCTTTTAGCAAAAAACGGCAGAGTCTGCAAGATGCTCAACGAGCCTCATTGTTGCTCGTATATACCAGATAATAGTAAAAAGATTAGAGGTATGCTTACTAACCTAACTAGAGATAGTAAAGATTTGAAGGGTTTGAAGGAATCTGGAGTGTGGGAGAAAGTGGGAGAAGGAATTGCCAGAGTAGGGAGTTGGTTTAGTAACATTTGGAATGGGGTTCTTGCAAAAATATTAGGGGGTCTATAAATTGTTCAGGCCTGTTTATTAGGTTTATGGGGAGCATGCAAAATTAATGACAAAATTAGAAGAAATTGGATAAAGAGAAATAAGAATAATGAGGAATGTGAAAGGGAGAAAATGTTTAATGAAATTTGGGAAAGTTCACACAAGGGACAAGATGTTGAAATGCGCATCATGCGCAAGGTGAAAAATTAAAAGTGAAAGGTCAAAAGGGAAAGGTTTGTGTGATGACGAACGTCATCAGAGGAGGGACTGAGAGAGCGCAGCTTATATAATCTATATTAACCTGAAATGTTTATGAATTATTGTGTGATAATGCCGCATAGAAGCTGAAATAGTGACTTTGCTTAGACGCGCACTTGAAATGTGACCACGGGGAGTGGCCGCCAATGTATACGTGGACTAATAATGGTGACTAAAATGTTTATAAAATGTTATACTGAATAAGTTTTATATTAATTATTAATGATGACGCTATTGAGTTTGTGCTAAAATCCTTATAGGCCTTAAGTTAGCATGAGCTGGAGCTTAGTTGCTTGGCTGTCATATTAAATGTATTTTTCCTATCTTGCAGTGTGCTGACTCGCAAAAAGGACATGACCTCTTGTTTTCCTCAAACTAGAAGCTGAATGTAACCACAGCAGATCCGTTCTCACGAATTCTTCATTGCTTGTAGGGTGATATTAAACAAAATGCAACAGTGTAGATTATTGCAATGTACAAGGTCATTCAAACCGGTGAAGACAATGGAGCTAATGACCAAAAGATGTGCAAAGAATTACAGAAAGATGAAATTATACCGGACGTGCTACCTCTGAAGACATCGGACAGTAGAACCAATGGGAGACTTGTAAAGTAATATGGGGTGAAAGATTAATGACCTAATGTATTTTCTAATAGGTTAAAGATAGTGGGGTATAACCAATGTCCAATGAAATTTTAGGGGAAGGTACAACGAAAAAGGGATAAAAACCCATGACACGGAGAGCCATTTAGGTGGGTTAGGGAATGCTATTGATTTTATCCAGAAACTTTGTCACTCTGGTGACTTATTGGTTTGCTTAGAACCATCCTTGCCCTTAAATTGCCCATTTTACACTTTACCTCCTTATGATGGAAGTTCCCATTATTGCCCCGGAGCTGAATTCTGACTGATGGCGATTTGACTGATGCCCTGAAGACGAAGACTGAACCTGTGCGCTGACCTAAACCTTGGAGGGTAATTATGACAATGCATTTGTGATCTGACTGTTGCTTTTCCTTTCTAGGTACTAACTGCTTACTTTTGACAGGGATCATAGTTAGATGTTTTCCAAATTGGTGTTCTAAATCAATTTTCATGAAGCCCAACATGCCAATGCTAATCAGTGGTTAGGACAGGTGTTCACTAAACTGACGTAAATAGACAAACGACTGAAACTATGCCTCGTTGAACTGACGCGTTATTGACACTCTGCTAATTGATCTATGTTTACATCGTGTTATGTTCTGATGTTTGTGATTCTCACCTTAATGAAATCTTATCAAAGTTGCCATATCGTGACTATGCTATTATGTTTCTTGGTTTTGAGATTAACTCATGTGCTTTTAGAATTGTAACCAATAGGGAATAAAACTCATAAAATTCTACTCAACTGGTGTGGTTATTCATGACTGCAAGGTCATGGTAGTAGTTTTGAATTGATTAATGACTTTGACTAAATTGAAATGTATTGTTGTGATAAATATTGATGACATTATAGACATATTGATTGACATATTGATTAGTTATCTCATCCTAAGGTGTCTCTCAACTGGGTCAAAAGATTAATTGGCCTGAAACGAGTCCTGATGTGTAATAAATTATCATAAAGGGATGCATTATCAAGGTTAAAGTTGGGCAAAAAGTGGCTTTGACGGTCTGTTTCCATGTGCTGATTTTCTGGAGCATTTACTAATGGTATAATGTCCTGGAATATTTTTTTTTTTCGGTATTGTTCTCTGTTTTCTGGAACAGCATTAAAGAGCTCACAAGACTGATATGAAATGAACTGACATATTACAATTCATTAGCATGTATGTCATTTTCAGGACAATTGAGCTTGTTTGTCTTTTAAAATATGATTTATTCACTTTCTTGGTTCTTCTCATTCAGTAAACAAGTCCTATTGTCCTTAGTTGTAAGGGAAAAAAGGGTCTCAACCCCATGTCCTTTATGAAAAGTATTGCGTTATGCCCTCAGATGTGTGACATTGCTCTGCCAGCCAAGAGCGAGACTGAAAAGTGTTGGGTTTTCTAAGTGGGAGAAAGCTTGTCCAGTCAGGGAGTGCAAAATATTGAACAGACACAAACAGACATTGGATTGAGGCGTTGTATTTGTTTTAGCATCGTTGGCAGGATGGGGCAGTCTGGCAAGAGGTAAGTCTATCTGCTGCTGCTCATGTGTATCCTAAAATAGGTGGAGCACGCCCCTATTTAGCTATGACTATTAACTAGGAATCTATTTATTATGAAATTCTATAATTTTCACATAAACCTATAAATGCATATGTTTAGTAATGTATTTCTAAATCACTGCAGGGGCTGCAGCCTCCAACCGAGGAAGAATAGTATCTCATTTTTAAAAAACTATTCAGGAAACAGAAATCACTCCCAAGACAGTTTGTTTTATAAACAAACTAAATTATAATCCAATGGTGGTGGGAATGGGGTGGAGCAACTTTCCAACGGCCACTGCAACATTGGTGATATATTTTGTGATAGACAGGGACATTTTTTCTTGATAGGTTGGGCTCTAATACTCTACATTTCCTTTTATAACAAAGTTTTTCTCTTGTTACATGTATTTCATAAATGATGTAACTGTTACCACAATTTTTAATTGTTGTTTGTATGTTGATGATTCATGCGTTTTTTTGTTCATTGTCAAAGTGTTGTGGTCAACAGAAGTGAGTTGTATGAATTACATATGTAGTTACTTCTATCATGGAAAGACCAAGAACATCCTTAAAGACCAATGTGTGACGCAAAGATGCCTTTATTAATAAATCCGTCCCATTAAGTGTTGACATTTTGAATCAGACCAAATAAATAGTCTTCTATTAAGTATTTCTTTATGCAGAGGGACCAATACAGAACAACAGATTTTCATAGCCAGCCTCAGAGACCGACTGATCTAAAACCATATGGATTTGGAAACTCATTGATTCTTTCCTAATTCCATTGGACAGACATAACAGATGGATAGTAGACAGGTTGATCAGAGAACTTGAAGGCTGGAACACTAGAGAGCACATACACTCACACATGCGTGCACACACAAACACACCCGCACACACACACACGGACAAACACACCTTACACACTTAGAAGACCCTTCACATGCTACAAACCCATAAACACATAGGGGATGATTCTAAGCTTGGCGGGCGGCGGTAGCCGCCTGCCAAGCGGGAACCGCCAGAAGACCGTACCGCGGTCAAAAGACCGCGGCGGTCATTCTGGGTTTCACACTGGGCTGGCGGGCGACCGGCGAAAGTCCGCCCGCCAGCCCAGCGGGAAACACCCTTCCCACGAGGACGCCGGCTCAGAATGGAGCCGGCGGAGTGGGAAGGTGCGACGGGTGCAGTTGCACCCGTTGCAAATTTCAGTGTCTGCAAAGCAGACACTGAAATTCTTCGTGGGGCCCTCTTATGGGGGCCCCTGCAGTGCCCATGCCATTGGCATGGGCACTGCAGGGGCCCCCAGGGGCCCCGCAGCACCCCCTACCGCCATCCTGTTCCTGGCGGGAGACCCGCCAGGAACAGGATGGCGGTAGGGGGTGTCAGAATCCCCATGGCGGCGGAGCGCGCTCCGCCGCCATGGAGGATTCTCAAGGGCAGCGGGAAGTCGGCAGTACACCGCCGACTTTCCGTTTCTGGCCGCGGCTGAACCGCCGCGGTCAGAATGCCCAGCGGTGCACCGCCAGCCTGTTGGCGGTGCTACCGCCGACCTCCGCCATGGCGGTAATTACCGCCAGGGTCAGAATGACCCCCATAATAGGAAGTTTGTTTGTATGTTGCACATTCCTACTAATTGTAAAACCTTGATGGAAACAGTAGAATGATTGATTATGAGACTATTAGACTATGGAAAATTGGAATGCTAAATACAATTTCTAATAAAATTAAGGTTGCAACAATATTATTTTCCTATGTGTAGATGAGTCACATTATACGATTAAATGAAATGTGATCTTCTATTTGCCATTTTACTGCAAAGCTAATTTTTCATGTCACTGTTATTTATTTTACACTGCATTAGGTTTTCTAATTAAAATACAAAGACAGTAAACAATCTGATACATTCAACCCCTCTCAAACTCTAATACTGTAATGATGATGGTGTAATTAAAAGCATTAAACAATGTAATGTAATTAATTATGATATTACTTTTTGTGAACACACAAGAGAATTCTAATGTTTGGACTACCGCAACCCAATGCTCAAATTGCTCGATTGATTCTCAAGGGCCTACGTATGTAAATAGTTTGGATAATACACTGACCTGCATCTTCTTTACTTGATGCTATTCAGAAATAAACAATTATTTCTCCAAATGCATTATGTGAATGTTATCGTGTAGCTAAAGATTCCTTTCCCTCGATGTTAAGAGAAATACATGTCTCTGTAATATTTTTTTTCCTATTTATAATAGTGTCTTCTCAAAAAGACTTCAATGATATTGTGAACTCCCAGTGTATTTTCATACTGTATTACAAGAGTTAATGAAATAATACGAGACAGGTTCAATCCGCCTATATTAGTCTATCAATATTCCTATTACAAATGCATTTTGACGCCAGAGCATGTCCATAAAAACAAATCCTTCAATTTTAATAATTATAAAAAGTAAGTTGTTATGTCACAGTGCGACCTGTCGATTGCCTTCTCCTTTTGGCTGACCCTGAAGATATTTGTCTCACCCCACAGGCATATACAAGAGCAGCGCCGACAGGGCTGAAGTACTGAGGCCGAACAGAACTACAAATACTACAAATAGTCTGGGCACACATCTCTTACCTGCCAAGATGCGAAAGGCCCAGGTGGGGCTAAGAGTGGAGCCCAAGTAGGGCCTTTAAGTATTAGGAAGCAAGCTCTTACTGCTCCACCCATCTATAGCTTCACTTGTGTCACCTGCCACTATGAAAGTCATGTATTGTAAAGCAACCCAGCGAGCTGTTTTCCGAAATGCATGCCCTTTTTCTGCATGTCGAGATAAGAATGCTAAAGATGGGTGCATTAGATCTGGAGCGTCTCACAATTGTAGTAAAGAGGGGCATTGGAATATTAAGTGTAGGTTTAATGTAGAGCCATAGGGTACTGGGGCACAAAGGATGCCTCAACTGGGATCACTGACACAATAAAGCAGTAAATGGTAAATATTTTGATCAATGCATTTAATATAATTTATATTATATATAAATATATATGTGTGTTTGTATTTGTTAGAAATGGGGTCTTTGGTTGGCAGTCAGGTTACCCCAAGGTAAGTCACACACAATCCAAAATATCCTGTGCCCACCCTCTGTTAGCTTGACACTGAGCAGTCAGGCTTAACTTAGAAGGCAATGTGTAAAGTATTTGTGCAATAAATCATGCAATAACACAGTAGAACCTGACAAAAATACACCACACAGTCTTTAGAAAATTCTATAATATTTATCTGATAAGATGCAGGTCAAAACGTTTAAGATGCAATACGTATATGTTGAAATAACCCTGTAAAAATGAGATAAAGGGGGTCATTCTGACCCTGGCGGTAGACTACCGCCAGGGCCAACGACCGCGGATGCACCGCCAACAGGCTGGCGGTGCATCCATGGGCATTCTGAAACGGAAACCGGCGGTGTCCTGCCGGTTTCCCGCTGCCCTGGGGAATCCTCCATGGCGGCGCTGCAGGCAGCGCCGCTATGGGGATTCCGACCCCCTTACCGCCAGCCTGGTTCTGGCGGTTTTGACCGCCAGAACCTGGCTGGTGGTAACGGGTGTCGTGGGGCACCTGGGGGCCCCACTAAGATTTTCAGTGTCTGCCAAGCAGACACTGAAAATCGCGACGGGTGCCACTGCACCCGTCGCACGCCTTCAACTCCGCCGGCTCCATTCGGAGCCGGCTTCCTCGTTGAAGGCGCTTTCCCGCTGGGCTGGCGGGCGGCCTTCTGGCGGTCGCCCGCCAGCCCAGCGGGAAAGCCAGAATGGCCGCCGTGGTCATTTGACCGCGGTGTGGTCATTCGGCGGCTCCCGCCGGCCCTGCAGTTACCGCGGCCTGCGGGAGTCAGAATGACCCCCAAAGTGTCTTTAGTCTTTTAAAAGCAACAAATGTCTCTTGCAAGCACAAAGTACCTGGTTTGCATTCAAATTCTCTGTAAGGGGCCGCAGAGGAGGAGATGTGTGGAAAACGGGTAGGTGTGCATCGATTTATCCGGCGCACAATGGTGATGCGCTGTTAAGTTTTCACACAGGGCAGGCTTTGCGTCGATTTCCGGTGCATAGACAGGGATCCCCTCCGGGTTGTGGGGTTTTCAGATGCCCCGGGGACGATGCGTTGAAATCCGGCGCTTGCAGGATGAAGTCACAGGGGCTGTGTCGATCCAGTGGGCATTGCGTGAAAATTTCTATCGCAAGGCAGGCGCTGCGTCAATTCCTCTCAGGAAGTCGGGCTGTGTCTTTCCGGCTTGGCTTTGCGTCGATCAGTGGGCCGTGCATCGAATTTCCGGTTGCAAGGCTGGCGCTGCATCGATTTTATCTTTGCAAAGTCAAGCTTTGTCGTTCCAGGTCGACGTGCGGTGATTTTCCCACCACGATGCAGGCTGTGCATCATTTTTTTCCGGCTGTGCATCGATTGTTGCCGCACAGGGAGTTCTTCTTGCAGGAAGGAAGACTTTTTGGTCCTGAGACTTCAGGCAACCGGAGGCAAGCTCTATCCAAGCCCTTGGCTAGCACTTCCCAGCACAGCCAGAGAGCAGCAAGTCAGCAGGGCAACAGCAAGGCAGCAGTCCTTCTCAGAAAGGCAGTCAGGTGAGTCCTTTGAGCAGCCAAGCAGTTCTTCTTGGCAGGTTGCAGGTTCTGGTTCGGGGTTTTTTCTCCAGTGGTAGAAGTGTCTGATGAAGTAGAGTGTCTACCTCAGAAGTGTCTGAGTTGGTAGGGTCAGAGACCCTGCTTAAATACCCAAATGTGCCTTTGAAGTGGGGGAGGCTGCAGTGAAATGCTCCATTTCTAAAAGTATAATTTCTAAAATAGTAATTTAAAATCCAATTTCATCTTTAAGCAGGATTTTGTATCACCATTCTGACCATACTAAATATGACCTGGCAGCTCCTTTCAGATCAGGATCTACCACTCAAACAGTATATGAGGGTAGCCCTAATGCTATCCTCTGAAAGGAGCAGGCCTCACATCAGTGTAAAACAAATTTAGAAGTTTTACACTATCAGGACATACAGAACATACATGTTCATGTCCTGCCTTTTACCTACATAGCACCCTGCCCTATGGGCTACCTAGGGCCTACCTTAGGGGTGACATATATGTAGAAGAACAGGAGTTTAAAGCTTGGCAAGTACTTTTAAATGCCAAGTCGAAGTGGCTGTAAATCTGCACACACAGGCACTTCAGTGGCAGGCCTGAGACATGGCTACCTATGTGTATGTGGGTGGCACAGCCAGTGCTGCAGCCCACTAGTAGCATTTCATTTACAGGCCCTGGACACATGTAGTGCACTTGACTAGGGACTTACAAGTACATTAAATAGGCCAATTGGGTATGAGCCAATGTCACCATGTTTTAAGGAGAGAAGATATGCACGTTAGCACTGATTAGCAGTGGTAAAGTGCACAGAGTCCTAAAGCCAGCAAAAATGAGGTCAGAAAAAGAGGAGGAGGAAGGCAAAAAGTTGGTGACCATGCAGAGAGGCCATTTCCAACATATCCCCCCTCCAGCCAAAAGCCAGGGTAGGCTAATCAACACTCTGATGGACTTCCCTGCTTAAGGGAATAGAACAAGGGGCACTTGCCAGTTGTACGCCGTTCTAAACTCAGTGAACCTCCTCTGTCTATACTCTCTGGGACCACCGAACTGACCCATGGGGAACCCTTCTCCTCCTCTGAGGACCCCATCTGTGAAGCTCCTAACTTTAATTTGCTCACAGATGCATCCCAGTAGGTAGACAGTTCCACCAGGGCCAACAAAGTGATGTGACCCGTTCTATTCCTTGGGTCTGACTTCTGTCTCCAACCCTGGGAAAACTCTGTCCGCAAGGACAGTAACCACAAGATGCCACTGACAGCTGTCAGTGTCAAGAGCCAGGCCCCAGACCATCCACTGCTAAGTGGGGACCTTGAGTGGGGCTTTTGGATAAGCTCCTCCTCCAGCTAGAGGGTGGTAGGGGGATTCCAAGGGGCTCCTGAGGCATCTCAGAATGGGGGGCAGTAGTTGTGGTACCCTGACACTGGTCCTTTAGCCCAGGGTCTGCACCCCGAGGCTGAACAGGGGACAAGGGTGAGTCCTTCTTCACCTTGACCCTCCCTCTGGGCTTCTGTGCCCTCCTCTAAGGAGTGGTACTGCCAGACAACTGAATTGTCAGGGGGCCGTTAGGGGCCACCCCTCTCAGATCACCTGACACTGGAGAGCTCCCATCAGTGGACAGTCTCTTGGTGCAGACTAGGTTACCCAGCTGGGGTCCCCTGTGGGAACAGTCCATGTACTGCGGCTCGGAACAGGGCTTCCTGGGCTTCTGCCCACCCCCACCTCTCCTCCTACCTTTAGAAGGGACATGGGACCCTTTTCCCCCATTACCATTATGGGACCTATCTGGGTCACTGTGTACCCCCCCCACTATGTTGAGGGGAACCTAAACCACTTTCCTTAGGATCGCACCCAAATGCCTTTTCAGACACTCTGGTACTCACCCAGAGGTCTGCCTCCTTTGCAAGTTCCCTGTGGTCAGAGAACTTACAATCAGCCAAGTGCTGGCGTAGCTCTGGAAAACAGTGACTGAACATGTGCTCTCTGGCCATCAAATTGAACAGCCCCTCAAAAGTATTTACCATACTGTCCTTCACCCAGCCATCCAGTACTTTACAAAAGTGTCCTACAAAATCCCCCCATGACTGGTGAGGCAGTTTCCTACTGCCCGTGAATCTCAACCTGCATCCCTCTGGGGTGAAGCCATATTTCTTGACAAGGGTTTCTTTCATGGTTGGATACCTCAATCTGTCTCTCCTATCTAGGGCCAGAAGGGCATCCCTCCCATTACCAGGTATATGCCCCCAGAGGACAGCCCCCCAATCTTTCTCAGGAACCCTGTGTACTACTGGGCTGACCTCATACACCTCACACCACTTGTCTAAGTCCTCCCCGTCTCTGAAGTCAGGTACCAAATCTCTGGGTAGGTTTACATCTTTCTCAGCACTGGGCATTCTAGTTTGCTGCCACCACTGGACTTAAAGTGGATTTAAAATGCACAAACATCCTGCCCTTCCTACCCTGGCTCCAGACTCACTACACAGGATTAATCAGCCCTTTGTGTGGGGACAGCACACAGCCTACTCAGATATTGGTGCGAGCCTGTGCCCAGCTACTCCCTTCCATACTGCCCAGGATGGCCCATCAGGTCACATGTAAGCTCCCATTGCATGCAGCTGTCTAGGGAGAATACCCAAAGCCCAGCTGTCACCCCACCCCAGACATATGATCAGAGACAGGCAGCAGGCACTTTCTAAAAGTGGCATTTTCAGAATTAAAGTTTAAAAGCCAACTTCACCATAAATTGGGATTTGAATTGATAAATTCAGAGAAACCAAACTCGAAAAACTTATATCTTCCAGATTATGAATTCCACTTATAAGATTTAGGGCCAGATATATCATGCATTTTTGCGATCGCAAACTGCCCAATCGGTATGTATAAATTCCAATTTGCGATTCGGTAATTTGTTACCTAACCGCAAATTGGAATTGCGACTATATACCGATTCGGTATTAGGAAGGGGCATGTCAAGGGCTTCCCTTCATAATACCGAATCACAGCAGTATGTGTGAATGTTTTGTGACCCAAATGGGCTCACAAAAAATTCACATTTTGCCACAGACTTCAAATAGGTGTAACACATTTGCAAATGGCAATGGGTCTCCAAGGGACCCCTTCCCCTTTTTGAATGGATGCAAAAACATTTTTTAAGAGCAGGCAGTGGTCCCATGGAATCTTAAAAATGAAAAGCAATCACAGACATGGTGGCCTGCTGAGCCCAGCAACCCACCATCCATGAGATTATAGCCATCCTCAATGAATATTAATGAGGTAGGTCGCTTTGTGAGCCATTGAGAATCGCTAAATGAAACTCCTGGAGTTTCATACATTCAAATAGTGATTACGTAATTGCTATTCGCAGATAATCGCTATTGGGTAATCGATATTTTGAAAAATGATACATCTGGTCCTTGATGAGGTAATCCCACATTTTTTCTATAGTAAAGATAGGCATTGCTGTTGGGAGTTTTTCCCTAAAAGGACATGTAAAACATGAAGGTACTTGTCCTGCCTTTTATATACATTACTCCCTGCCCTCTGGGTTGTCCCGGGCCTACTTTGATGGTGACATATGTATAAAAAGGAAAGGTTCAGGTGTGACAAAAAGGGTTATTGTTATCAGGTTACAGGTTACACAGGCATTTCAATGGCAGGCCTGAGGCACGGTTAAATGACTACTTAAGGGGATCAATCAGTGGAGCAGGCCCATAAGTAACATTTCATTTACAGACTAGGCACGTGTAGTGCAGTTTATTAGGGACTTATAAGTGAATTAAATATGCCAGTTGGGGATGAGCCAATATTACCATGTTTAGGGGAGAGAGCACAATCACTTTGTCACTGTCTAGAAATGGTAAAGTGCTCAAAGTACTAAAGTCAGCAAACAGGATCAGAAAAGTGGAGCTGGTAGCCAAAAAGGTGGGGGAAAGACCACCCTAGGAGTGTCAGGTCTAACAGTACACATAAAAAATAAATTCTTATCTTTGGTGTTCTGGTCCCTGGTATCTTTATAGTAACAATATATTTGACAAGATATTTAAGTTATATGGAATCAATAACTATGTCAGTCACCTCCCAAACAGCATTGTATATTGCATATGGATTGAGGAGTTGAACAATCCATCCTCATTTGCACCATTTTTTCTGACATTCATTCACATCCTTGGTCGACTGTGAGGAACACCAGAAACTGTATTCCAGCTACTTGAAATTTGCACTATACAACTTAAGAAACAGCTTAGCCTTAATCGGATTGAAATAAAACACAATCATGCTCAATATATGTTTTCACAGACTTGGAGCATTTTTTTTGTCAGGGTTTTTTCAATGTTGCCATCCACTCCATTTATGGACTCAGAGCTCTGAAGATGTGGGAGAGAATTGGTTGAGCACGAAGGTGCCAGAGGTAAAAATGCATCCCTAACAGGCTTTCCACTACTATGTAGTATTTTAGTCCCTCTAAAAACATCACAATGATGTCAAAGCCTTAGGTCCCCAGAGAAAAGATGTAAATGGTAGACTGGCCTGAAGAATCTTCTGCTTGAGTAACAGAAGGATCATCAGAATGCAAGGGTGAAAAGATGGTCTGAAGAATTTCCTAAATTAAATTTGAAGTCAATTCATTGGACATTGAGTTTTAAAGGGAGACACCTTAGAGGGTAAAGAAAAGAATGGGCGCCATATCTATTATACTTGATTTATTGAGGAGACAAAGGCCTGTAACAGCTACCTAGAGAATCCAGACAAGTTGGTAAATATAAAAATCTAGTATTGTAATTTGAAAGTTAGTCATGGAGCATTTGTAGACAAGACATGGGGGTTATTACAACTTTGGAGAAGGTGTGAATCCGTCCCAAAAGTGACGGTAAAGTGACGGATATACCACCAGCCGTATTACGAGTTCCATAGGATATAATGTACTCGTAATACGGCTGGTGGTATATCCGTCACTTTACTGTCACTTTTGGGACGGATTAACACCTCCTCCAAAGTTGTAATAACCCCCATAATGTTTTAAGTAATGCCTTTTCCTTCACACAGAACCATTGATGAGATCAGAGTGCAGGTGTAATATGATCATCGGTTGGCATCAAGACAACGCACATCGACGACCACGGAAGCACCGCCAACAGGCTGGCGGTGCTTCCTTTGCTATTCCGACCGCGGCTGTAAAGCCGCGGTCGCCCAGCCGGGTCCGGCGGTTTCCGGCACAGGATGGTGGGAACGGGTGTCGTGGGGCCCCTGGGGGCCACTGCACTGCCCATGCCTAACAGGGCCCCAGCAGGATTTTCACTGTCTGCTTTGCAGACAGTGAAAATCGCGACGGGTGCAACTGCACCCGTTGCACCCCTGCAACACCGCCGGCTCCATTCGGAGCCGGCTTCAATGTTGCAGGGCCTTTCCCGCTGGGCCAGCGGGCGCTCTTTTGGCGGTCGCCCGCCGGCCCAGCGGGAAAGTCGAAATGGCCCCCACGGTCTTTCGACGGGGGAAGTTTGGCGAATGACCCCCATAGTTTTGTGCTCTCTGGAGCTTGGTAAAAAATGTATAGAAGAGACTGATGTAAAAGCTATTACAATACTTACTGAGAGATAGGACCACAATGAGGATTAAGGCAAATTTCTGTGAGCAGTGTTATAATAGCAGTATGGCTTTCTTTTCATCTAGTTGCAATCTGCATTTATCTGAAGTTAAAATGAAAGATCTCTATTGAAGATCATACTCAGATTGTGTGCTTGAATCACAGGTGAATTGGGGAACCTAGGTCATCCAGAGGAAAGGGGATTTTCCTATAAGGCCAAATAACAATATTAAGGTTGTTTCACTGTTAGGACTTGCTCATTATTCTGCATCCATCCATGAATATAATAGAGGCAATGAGATAGCTAGGCAGGGCTGTCAGGGCCATCTTCAAGCTTGAGACAGAGCTGTGTGCCGTCTGCATACATTTGGTACCCAATCTTACAGGATTCCAGCATGACTACTAGGGAAACCATGTAGTCAGCAAATATGATGGAACGCAAAGCGTAGTACTGTAGAGTGACACAGTGGATGTAAACTATTCTGGAAAGAAAAGGGCACACTTTTACCTAATGCGTATGGTTATGAAATGAAATTGTCAGTGTAGTGTTACTGAAGTTGACAGGTTATCAATGAGCACATAGTGGTCAATGGTTTTAAAGACTGTCAAGAGATCAATTAGTATCATTGCACAGAGGGGTCCATGTTCAGAGATAGTACCTCTTGCCTGCTGTTTAATTGGGTAGTTTCACTGCTCCTTTGGGTGTCAATCAAGACTTTTAGACATTAAAGAGACCAGTAAACTCTAGATGGGAAGACAGTTGATGGGAGACAATGGTTTTGAGCATCTTAGTAGTGAGGATCAAGAAAGGTTTGTTATTGGTTTGGCTATCAGGATCCACTGTAGGTTTCTGTAGGATGGATATAATGAACAATTAGTAAAGATTGAGGATGACTCCACTTTTTATGGTATAATTGGCAATGTTGGTGATTGTTGCCAAGTGGTTTATTAGTAATGGGAGGTAGGTGCATATATTTAGTAATAAGGCCACAATCTCAAATAAAGTCCAGTCAAGGTCTCAATAAATAAATCCATGCTCAACCCTTGGGAGCAGTTAAGCTTAACTTAGAAGACAGTTGTTTAAAGCATTTAATATCAGCAAACAGTAAATAAGTAAAATACAACACAAAATAAAAATCCAACCCCAATTTATAAAAATAGGAAATATTTTTTATACATAAAATGACACCCAAATGACAAAAATCGAATGTAGGGAACCAGAGATATGAATTTTTAAAGATTAAGGGGGTCATTCTGACCTCGGCGGTAAAAGGCGCTTACCGCCGGTCAGAAGACCGCCATTACACCGCCGCAGCCGCGGGAAACCGCCACGGCCATTCTGACCCGCAACAGGCAAACCGCCAAAAACCCGACATCCAAAAAAGTCAGCCACACCAACGGCCAGCGAGAAACTGGCGATGACCAAACCTCCACCGTCACGCCAACAGAAATACGCCCATTCCATTCCGACCCACGAATCCACGCGGCGGTCTTTCAACCGCGGTATTCCATTATCGGTACACACCGCCGCGGTCAAAATACACACACAGCTCCAAAACACTGCCACATTGGTCATTTTGAAACACAAACACCTGATACACATACAAACACCACTCCCACACACCCAACACAATATAAAACACACACCCACATCACCCACAAACCCCTACGACCACCATTTATTGACTAAGGCCAGAGAGAGACACCACCAGCTAGTACAGAGCATTCACAGGCACATAACACCATCACTCACACAACATCCACGCACAAAACACCACACACCACCACACTCATCACCACAAACGCCACCCCACACCTCATCCACACCACCCCATGGCCCCCAAAGACACCCCAGGTTTTCAGACGCTGAACTCAGGGTCATGGTGGAGGAAATAGTTCGGGTAGAGCCCCAGCTCTTCGGGGCACAGGTGCAGCACACCACCATTGCCAGGAAGATGGAGCTATGGCAAAGAATAGTGGACAGGGTCAACGCTGTGGGACAGCATCCACGAAATCGGGACGACATTAGGAAGCGGTGGAACGACCTACGGGGGAAGGTGCGTTCCATGGTATCCAGACACAACATCGCGGTGCAGAAGACTGGCGGCAGACCCCCACCTCAACACCCAGAATTCACAACATGGGAGGAACAGGTCTTGGTGATCCTGCATCCTGAGGGCCTCGCAGGAGTAGGCGGAGGAATGGACTCTGGTAAGTCTAATCTCAACTACTTCATCCCCCCCACCCACCGGCATGCCAAATCATACCACCACCCTCCCCCCCACCCCATCACACATCCTCCTTGCTAATGTCTCACCATCACAACCCACCCATCCCAACACCAAGCCCTGCATGCAACCAAAAACCATGGACACCCCTCACCTAAGCATGCCCACTGCACATACCCATCCCCCCCCAAACCACCGTCACAACAGCCCCCACAAGGGAATGCCAGCACTGGGGTACACGGGCACCCACCCATTGCACGTTATGGCACACACAGAAGCAATAACCATACTCTTATACCCCTGCAGGACCCGAACACCACGACACCGCCCAGGAGGGTCCAGAAATGTCCATTCCACCCCCAGAAGAGGCCCACAGTGATGACAGCAGCTTTGTCTCCCTGGACCCAGATGACCAGCCTGGCCCATCGGGGACCTCGGGACAGTCGGTTCCCCTCAGACAGCCACAGGCCACAGCAGACCTACCCCCCTCTGGGAACACCAGCACAGCACCCACCCAGCGGGCCCATGCCTCTGTCTCCAGGACACGTCAATCAGCGGTGTGTCCACCACTACAGGACACCCAGGTTAACCCACCACCCCAACAACAACAGGCACCTGGGGGCAGTGGTAGTGAGCACACGATCCAGGGGACAGAGGCCCAGGGAAACAGGGCAACTGGGAGGGCTACTGTGCGACAGGGGGAGGACAGGCCAAGGGAACCCACTCTCCACGAGGCCCTATCCTCCATCATGGGAGCATACCACCACTCCCAGGAGTCGATAGCGACGGTCCTGGCCAGGTTCCAGGAGATCCAGGTACTGCAGGAGGAACAGTTTATGGGGTTCAGGGAAGAACTCAGAAATATCAGTTCCACAATGGGCACCATCGTTGTGGCTCTCAATCAGATTCTCAGCACATTGCGGGACCATGTGGCACCACAAAGGGCCCCTGTCACTAGCATGGACCAAGAACAGGCTACCACCTCCGCCGGCGCTAGTGGACAGGAGGCCCCGACACAAGAACAACAGGCCACCAGAACCCCACCCCCTGCAGAAGGAGAACCACCCCGCAAGCGGTGCCTGAGATCTAGGAAGAAGACAGAGTAGGATGCCAAGACCCCCGCCAGGAAAGGATACCCCCTGATTGTCATCCCACTGTCCCACATTGTCACCCTGTCCAACCTTAAACTGCCCCTGCTCCACCTTCCACAGGCATATGGACAATGCACCTGTGAGACTGAAAATCTGGACTCTGCCATGGACATTCCTCCACCATCACCCATCACCGAATTGCAACCATTACCCAAAATTGAGCACTTTAATAAACACACTTATTGCACAAAAATAATCTGGAGTCTGCCTGTATTTTTGAACAAATGTATTACACAGAACCGTGCCAAAATGTCCAGTTACATTGTGATGACAACATACCACTGTCACACAGCTGTAGTCCATGGGGAAACAAAGCAGAGGTCACGGAGTGGGGCCCACATCTCTGAAATTGGAAGGGAAAGTCACAACTCAGTTAAAAAACACTGGGGGGAAACTCAGACTGTAGAGAGGCAGGAGACATTAAGTAAATGTAAAATGCCGGTGTTGATTCTTACCTGTATGTCATTGAAAATACTGCTGTATCACTGTGTCCCTGTTGTCTGTGTCGTCCTCTTCATCTTCCTCCTCTTCACTCTCCGCAGGCTCCACAGCTGCCACAACACCACCATCTGGACCATCCTCCTGCAGGAAAGTCACCTGGCGTCGCAAAGCCAGGTTGTGAAGCATACAGCAGGCCATGATGATATGGCACACCTTCTTTGGTGAGTACATTAGGGATCCACCTGTCATATGGAGGCACCTAAACCTGGCCTTCAGGAGGCCGAAGGTCCGCTCGATCACCCTCCTAGTACGCCCATGGGCCTCACTGTGCCGTTCCTCTGCCCTGGTCCTGGGATTCCTCACTGGGGTTAGTAGCCAGGACAGGTTGGGGTAACCAGAGTCACCAATTAGCCACACACGGTGTCTCTGAAGTAGTCCCATCACGTAAGGGATGCTGCTATTTCGCATGATGTACGCGTCATGCACTGACCCAGGGAACTTGGCATTTAAATGCGAGATGTACTGGTCAGCCAAACAGACCACCTGGACATTCATGGAATGATAACTTTTCCTGTTCCTGTACACCTGTTCACTTTCTCTGGGGGGTACCAAAGCCACATGGGTCCCATCAATGGCACCTATGATGTTGGGGATATGTCCAAGGGCATAGAAGTCACCCTTCACTGTAGGCAAATCCCCCACCTCAGGGAAAACGATGTAGCTCCGCATGTGTTTGAGCAGGGCAGACAACACTCTGGACAACACCTTGGAAAACGTAGGCTGAGACATCCCTGATGAAATGGCCACTGTTGTTTGAAATGACCCACTTGCCAAAAAATGGAGTACTGACAGCACCTGCACTAGAGGGGGGATCCCTGTGGGTTGGGGGATGGGTGACATCAGGTCTGGCTCCAGCTGGGCACACAGTTCCTGTATAGTGGCTCTGTCAAGCCTGTATGTCAGTATGACATGTCTTTCTTCCATTGTCGACAGTTCCACCAGCGGTCTGTACACGGGAAGATTCCTCCATCTCCTCGCAAGTCCCAGCGGACGGTGCCTAGGAAGGACAACATGGAGCACAGAGTCAATCAACCCACAGGTACGTTCCCACAGCTTGCACAGTACACGATTCTCAATGCATTGAATGGCTTGTATGAGTGTTGATGCAAGGCCTAGGTATGTGTGACGCAGTAGAAATTAAGATATGGGGGCCCTTGAAATGGCGGCTGCCTAACCTGTGAAGTGCGACAGTGGGATGTGAGGTCAATGCGCTGGCGTGGCACACTGTGGCAGTAGGCGGTCGAAGACCGCGGCGCAAAGCCGCATTGGTTAACATTGAACCCTATGGGTTTCAGGACCCAATGAGGATGTGCGCCGGCGGTCGCGGTATGCACCGCCGCGGTACGTACCGCCGCGGGCGTGACAGCCATTTTCTATCTGCTTAATCACTCGATACCTGATCATCCACAGGAGAGGACCTATACTGCAAGTGCTGCTGTGACCTAGGTCTGGAAGAGACAATGGCTGCTGCGACTGGGGAAAGGGCCCCTGCCTTCACTTCTGAAGAATTGGAGAAACTCGTGGATGGGGTCCTCCCCCAGTATGCGCTACTCCACGGTCCTCCAGACCAACAGGTAAGTACACTGGGACCATGGTTTGTGGCCAATGCCTGGGTTGAGTGGGGTGAATGAAAGATGGTGGGGAGGGGAGTGAATGAGGCATGCATCAAACGAAAGATGAGAGCATTTGCCACATGGCAAGGGTGGGGATGGGGGGCCACTCACATCGAGCATGCAGAAGGTGATGTTTGTTTCATTTTCTCCCCCTGCCCATGTCACATAGGTCAACGCCCATCAGCAAATCGACATTTAGCGTGCCATCGCCAAGGACGTCTGGACCCTGGGGGTCCACAACAGACGGGGCACCCACTGCCGGAAGAGGTGGGAGGACATCCGCCGCGGGAGCAGGAAGACCACGGAGGCTCTGCTGGGGATGGCCTCCCAACGTAGGAGGGGTGCCAGTCGTGCTTTGACCCCCCTGATGTCCCGGATCCTGGCGGTGGCCTACCCCGATTTGGATGGGCGCGTGAGGACATCACAGCAGACACAAGGGGGTGAGTAGAAGCACATTCTGCTGATTTTGCGCACATTGGAGGTGTCTGGGTGGGGAAGGAGGGCTGTGGGTATCCCTAGGCCAGGGCGTTTTCTGTAGGCTAGGCCCCTCCGTGAGGCATGGCCCTGTACCCCCACCCCCCACCTCTATAGGTTGCCTAGTACAGCTAATCATGGCCCTGTGTCACCTATGTGTGGAGTAGTCGTTCATAGGCTTGTAGGCCATGTCCCACGGATTGAGTAGTGTACCCCAAGTGCGCGGCGTAGTGCAGGGGGCTTCTGTGTCTGTCCTCTCCGCCAAAGGTACCAGTAATCCATGCACTCAACATGTCTTTCTTTCTCCCCCTCCCCTTTTTTGTGGTCTTCCTGTTCATGTGTGCATTAGCATCATCAGGCGGAGGAGAAGTGGCATCGGAGCACGAGGGAGCTGTATCTCACATGGCCATGGAGGGCCATGCAACTGACTCTGATTTCACCAGTGAGACGGAGGGTGAGGGGAGCTCCACAGCGGGGACACGTGGTGACACCAGCGACACAGACACGTCCTCGGAAGGGAGCTCCCTTGTGGTGGCGGCAACATCCGTGCCCACCGCAACAACAGGTACAGCCACCACCCAGCGCGCCAGCTCCGCCCTCCCAGCAGCCCCTCAGCCTTCGCCCCGTGCCCGCTCACCCAGGAAGGTGGGCATCTCCTTCGCCCCAGGCACCTCAGGCCCTGCCCCAGTTACCCCTGCTGCCCTCAGTGAAGAGGTCATTGAGCTCCTGAGGACCATCATTGTTGGGCAGTCTACCCTTTTGAATGCCATCCAGGGTGTAGAGAGGGAGGTGCACCGGAGTAATGCATACCTTGAGGGCATTCATTCGGGTCAGGCTGCCCATCAGCGATCGTTCAACGCTCTGGCCACAGCACTGACTGCAGCCATTGTCCCTGTCTCCTGCCTCCCTCCTCCAACTTCCTCAACCCAGTCCCACTCCCCTGTACCTCTGCCTATCCCAGACACACCATCAGACCAGCCTGCACACACCTCAACACCCAAGAGAAGCTCATCCAGACATAAGCACCACACATCACACAAGCATTCACACAAGCAACATCCACATGCAGACATGCCAACAACCACTGCCTCCTCTGTGTCCCCCTCCTCCTCGTCTCCCTCCTTCCTCCCTGTGACGTCTCCACTCACACTTGCATGCACAACATCTTGAGCCACTACGTCCATCACCAGCACACCCACCAGAACACTCCGCACACGTGCAGTCACCACCCCCACTACCATTTACACGTCCCCTGTGTCCTCTCCCAGTGTGTCTGTCACCCCCTCTTCCAAACCACAGAAACGCAGGCAGTCACCCACCCAACAGCCATCCACCTCACGACAGCCTCCAGCACAAGCACCTGCACCCCAAGACACCAGACTTCACTCTCCTACAACCACATCCTCTTCCTCCACTCCCATACCCACTACAACTACCCATCCCTGTCTTTCTAAATTGATTTTCCTTTCCAACCTTGACCTCTTTCCATCAACTAACCCCCCCCTCCATCTCATAAGGCTCCAATCAGCACCTCAGCCACCACAAAACCTGGACCTACTAAGAAAATAGTCCAAGGATTTTGGAGTCCACCACCTTCAAGCCCAGCTACTTCGGCTGGGAGTAAAGAGACGGCCAGCCCACCCCCTGCAAAAAAAGCAAAGAAAGCCAGTGCCCGGCGCAAGAGGCCAAAGACAGCAGGCTCCACAAGTACTACCCTGGCACCGTCAGGGAGTGGGGTGCCACCTGGCACGTCGGCAAAGGGAGGAAAGAGCCACAGACGAGCAGGGAAGGGTGGCAAGGGCAGCACGCCCGACAAGTCCGGCAGCAGGCGAGCTGCCCAGGAGGGCCCCGCCAGCCCCAGCCAAGCTGCCCAGGAGGGCCCGCCAGCCCCAGCCAAGCTGCCCAGGAGGGCCCCGCCAGCCCCAGCCAAGCTGCCCAGGAGGGCCCGCCAGCCCCAGCCAAGCTGCCCAGGAGGGCCCCGCCAGCCCCAGCCCAGCTACCCAGGAGGGCCCCGCCAGCCCCAGCCCAGCTGCCCAGGAGGGCCCCGCCAGCCCCAGCCCAGCTGCCCAGGAGGGCCCCGCCAGCCACAGCCCAGCTGGGCAATGAAGGAGCGCCAGCCACAGCCCAGCTGGGCAATGAAGGAGCACCAACTCAAGCAACGCTGAACATGGCAAGGACTGCCAAGGCAAGCACCGCTGAACAGGGCACCGCCATCTCAAGCACCGCTGACCAGGGCACCGCCATCTCAAGCACCGCTGAACAGGGCCCTTCAAGTCAAGAACCGCTGAACAGGGCCCTTCAAGTCAAGAACCGCTGAACAGGGCCCTTCAACTCAAGAACCGCTGAACAGGGCCCTTCAAGTCAAGAACTGCTGAACAGGGCCCTTCAACTCAAGCACCGCTGAACAGAGCCCTTCAAGTCAAGAACCGCTCCACAGGGCACCGCCGTCTCAAGCACCGCTCCGCTGGGCACTTCAACTCAAGCACCGCTCCGCTGGGCACCGCCGTCTCAAGCACCGCCCCGCTGGGCACCGCCGTCTCAAGCACCGCCCCGCTGGGCACCGCCGTCTCAAGCACCGCTCCGCTGGGCCCTTCAACTCAAGCACCGCTCCGCTGGGCCCTTCAACTCAAGCACCACTCCTCTGGGCACCGCCGTCTCAAGCACCGCCCCGCTGGGCACCGACGTCTCAAGCACCGCCCCGCTGGGCACCGCCATCTCAAGCACCGCTCCGCTGGGCCCTTCAACTCAAGCACCGCTCCGCTGGGCCCTTCAACTCAAGCACCGCTCCGCTGGGCACCGCCGTCTCAAGCACCGCCCCACTGGGACCTTCAACTCAAGCACCGCTCCGCTGGGCACCGCCGTCTCAAGCACCGCTGGCCCATTGGCAGAAGGGGCTGGCCCGCAACTGTGTCGGGCAGGGCTGCACGAAGCACTCTGGGCACGATGCCTCCTCCAGAACCAGTGGAGTCTGTAATCCACTTGTGAGACTGTGGCTTTGCACTCCCCAGGATGGCACAGTGGGCAATCCACCTACTGTAGAGACTTGTGAGACTGTGGCTTTGCACTCCCCAGGATGGCACAGTGGGCAATCCACCCACTGTAGAGACTTGTGAGACTGTGGCTTTGCACTCCCCAGGATTGAACAGTGGCCAGGGAGGCCCCTCGTGGACCTGGCGTCGTGGACTCATCTGGCTGAGGTGCCCCCCTTCCCTTCCCCCTGAGGTGCCTGTAGTTTTGCTATCTGATGCCCCTGCAGTGTTCTCTCCATTGGAGCCGGGTATCGTGTGTGGGCTTTGCCCATGTGTTTCGGCCCATTGGCCCACGAACAAAGGCTGATACCCAATTTGGACTGGACAATTTACATATGTATATATAGTTAGAGATGTTTGATATATTTTTTTACTTAGCCGTACAATATACTTCAAATTTCAGGATCATTTATTTTTGTCTTCGCATTCTTCCGGGGGGTTTGGGGGTGTCACTCTGAGTTGTTGCTCTGCATTGATGTGTATGTAGTTGTGGGTGAGGGTGAGGGTGGGTGTTTCGAGTATGTGTGTCCCCGTAATTTTTTGCCTCCCCCCTCCCCTGTGTCGTAGGTGCAGTACTCACCGTTGTCTTCTGCGGCGGCGTTCGTGCTCCTGGTAGAGGAGCAGGAAGACAATAGCTGGTAGGATGTGTAGTTCGGGTTCCATGCTGTCCAGATTCCTTGTGGAGTGTGTAGAGGTGAGCGTTTTCCGTTTGTAATGTATGTTTCCGCCGTGTTTTTATCGGCGGGGCTACCGCCCCGGAAAAGGTGGCGGATTGGTGGGTTGTGATAGGGTGGGCGGTACATTGTCTCCCGCCTGTCTGTTGGCGGTCACCGCCGCGCTGTTTGTTTGTCCCGCCGTGGCGGTCGGAGTGTTAAAGTGGCGGTCTCTGTTGGCAGTTCCCGCCAGGGTCAGAATTCCATTTTTTTTACCGCCTGCCTGTTGGCGGGTTGGCCGCCGCTTTAACACCGACCGCCAGGGTTGGAATGACCCCCTAAATGTAAAAATGTGCCTTCTAGTGCTTAAAAGCAAAAAGCACAAAAACGCAAGCAACTAATCGTGCTCGACCAGGACAAAGTCAATGTTTGAGGCCGACAGTGATTGAGCCTGGATACACTGAGTGGAAGGCTTCGGTCAAAATTTTACCTTCAGACTCAGTACGAGTTTGGCAGGCCAACCGTTGGCCCACAAGACCCGTGATGAGGAGACCGCCACTGAGCTAGATGTCTCCCCTCTGCTGCCCATTTACGATGTTTCCACTGGGCTGACAAGTGGCGACATATGTTTTCTGAGGTTTCCACTTGTCAGTCCAGTGGAAATAGTGCAATGGCATTGGCCTTGGCTACTCAGGGAGCAGGAGCCAATGCCGTTGCACAGAGGGTGCCACCAGCATAGCAGACAGTGCGCATTTCAAGGGTTCTGGACAGGGGGTCTCCTGCACTGCCCACAACATGGTTGTGGGAAATGAAGGTGCCCCCCTGCAACCTCCAGTACTGCATTTCCAGCAGCCTTTTTATGGTTGGGACCCTGCCTTGAAAAGGCTGGTGTAAAGAAAAGTTGTGATCAGCACAGTGGTGCTGAACTCAGTGTGCTGTGGCTGACCACAACTTCGACTGCCGCCAAACCGTCAAGATCCATGATTGGCGGCAGTCCCTTGGTGGTCTGACTACCAGGGTTGTAATCTGACAGTCGGAGAATTCCAAACTCATAATGAGGCCCTTAGTTACTTTTCTGGAGCTTTTTCTCTCATCGTCTAGCGGGTCTCTTCCTCAGGCTGGCTTGTGATGTGGCTACAGTGGCTTCGCTCAGCGCGATGCTCTGGCCTACTTCTGTAGGTCTCGTCAATGGAGAAAAGCTCTGGAGCTTCAGAGGGATAAATCTGAAATTCAGACCAGGTCACGGTTCAATGTTGCTGGCTTGGCTTTCGCTGACTGTATGGTCACCTTATGGAGCATTTTCGTAAGTGCTCCAAACTTCTGGATCTTCTTCCAGAAGACCTCTTTGGGGTCCTGCCTTGTCCACAAACCTGGTCCAAGGTTCCAGATGCTGGGTTGCTCCTGTGGCGTTGGGACTACAATTCCCACAATGCACCTGGTCAGCATTCACTCGGGAGCTCCAACAGATCCTTCTCCTCACAACATCTACAACAGAGCCAGTGCATCCATCGCCCTCGAACTCCGCAAGATGCTGAACTGCTCCATCACAACAGCCACCTTCCCTGAAGATTGGAAACACGCCGAAGTCCGCCCCCTCCTGAAGAAACCCACAGCTGGCCCATCAGAGCTCAAGAATTTCCGACCCATCTCACTGCTACGCTACCCAGCCAAAATCCAGGAAAAAGCCATAAACTCCCAGCTGCGACAATTCCTTAAGGACAACAACTCTGGATACCTCTCACTGGATTCTGCAGCAACCACAGCTCTTCTTGCAGCCACTGATGACATCTGACCACTCCTCGACCGCAAACAAACCCCAGCACTCGACCCCTCAGCAGCCTTTAACACGGTCTCCCACAGCACCTTATGCACCAGACTCTACAACGCAGGAATTCATGGAAAAGCCTTGCAATGGATTCATTCCTTCCTCATCGGAAGAACACAGAGAGTCAGGCTCCCATCCTTCATATCCAAACCAACAGAAGTCAGCTGTGGAGTCCCTCGGGGATCCTCCCAGAGCCCAACCTTCTTCAACATATACATGGCCACGCTTGTAGCCTTCGTCAGAGACCATGAAATGAACATCATGTCATACGACGATGACACACAACTCATCATATCCCTCACTAAAGACCCAGACAAAGCTAAGAGGAACTTTCCTACTGGGATGAAAGCCGTCACCACCTGGATAAGGGAGAGCTGCCTCAAGCTCATCTCAGATAAGACCGAGCTCATCAACTTTGGGAACTCCATCCCAGCATGGGATGACTTCTGGTGGCCCACATCACTGAGCGCACCACCTACTCTGACTGCCCACTCCCACAACCTCAGACTCTTCCCTATCAATGACCCAACAGATAAACGCAGTCACCTCTTCCTGCTAGCACACCCTCTGCCAACTCTGCAAAATCTTCAACTGGATCCCGATCAACAGCAGCAAAAAAATCACCCACACCCTAGTCACAAGCAAGCTCAACTACAGCAAGGCACTCCATGCCGGCGCCACAACAAAGAACATCAGGAAACGACCACTCATTCAAATGCTGCCGCCAGACTCGTCCTGAACCTCCCCCGCCAAGAACACATCTCCCAAAACCTGAGGACCCTCCATTGGCTCCCAGTAGAGAAGCGAATCAACTTCAAACTACTCACCCAAACCTACAATGCCCTTCACATCGCACCAGCCTACCTGAACCATTGCACCATTTTCCATAACCCCGCCTGACCCCTACGCTCCACCCAGCAGGCGCTAGCTACCACACCACGCATCCAGAAAACCACTGCCAAATGAAGATATCTTGCAGCTAACAGCTGGAACAACCTGCCCACGCACCTCAGACAAAGCCCATCTCTCACCATCTTCAGACGCCCCTCAAAACATGGCTCTTCAAATGAGGCCCAAACTCACCACCAGCGCCTTTTGACCCTCACGGGTGAGTAGTTGTGCTTGATAAAAACTGATTGATTGATTGAAATCTTTTAAAAGTCAACTAGACACATGTCATCTTGGGTCTTCTTGCAGGACTTCATGCAAAGCCCCTTGTTAGCTCTGTTGTATCCGTTGCATACTAAGAATCCACTCCTGAATCTTTAGAAGCAAGGCATAGTGCTTTTTGGAGTGAAGCCCACAATGTGCATCAAGTGCAGACCTTGCGTGTGCAGTCTTTCTTGGCGTAGACCAGGGGTTCAGCAGGACAGTCCTTCTTCTGATTTCTTTCAGCAGGGATCAGGATCGCTCGGCAGCTCTTCCATAGTATGCAGGTTTCTGGATTGGCAATCTGAGGGACACCCCTGACTAATAAGGTGCAGGGCGCCAACTTCTGTGATGACCACTTCCTGAGACATGTGGCATATTTCAATCCCGGAAACCACTGTTCTTTAAACATTCAAGATGGGGAAAATCTTTCTAGGAGGTGGAGCTCTGGCTAAGCCCACCCACAGGTGTGACTAATGTTCCCATGTACTCCCCTTTCAGCTCCTATCCTAATCTAATTGCAGGGGCTCCCATCTGGCTGGGGGTAAAGGAAATGGGGGGGGGTCTGGTTTCTGTCCCACCTGTCTTTCCCTGCTTCGAAGACCAACATGGCTACCCATCGCCCTTCCTGCTCTGCCATCTGCAGTTGCACTTCTCCACCCAACAGATGTTTCCTTTGTTTCAGGCCAGGCCAGTTTACACCTCATTAAGACAGCTTGACTCAGCCTTCCAGAGGCTGTCCAATCAGGAAAGAATACTACAGTGCTGTTTTTAGGTAACTTTAAGAAAGTTATAAAACTTTTTCCCTGTAATAGTCATAATATATCTAACATGCTGTTGGATTTATTCTGACTATTAATCCGATATCCTGAATGCTATTTCTAGCTAATTCATAACAAAAGTAAGAGTTAATTAATTTAAAATAAAATCTTCCCATGTTAGCCTATGGAGCTAATGCACTACAATAGGGAAAAATAGAATTGGCAGTTTTTCCATCACAACGGCTTATAAAACAATTTGTATAAGTCCCTGCTTATAATTACACTGTGTCCTACCCTTGGGGCACCAGGGACAGACCTTAGCAGTGACTTATATTTCAAAAAATTCTAGTTTAAGACTTTGTAAGTACTTTAATTCAAAAGAGCTTAATTTTATTTTAAAACCAGCCAGCAAGACAAAGCTGACTTTAAAATGACATCAGACACCACAGCAGTGCACCCATAGATGCCTTAACTCCACTGGAGTCCCTAAACCTACATGCCCTAGGGACTTATAGGTAAGTTGTCAGAGCCAGTTATATTTACGCCTAGTTACCATATACCTTTTAAACAGAGTACTGGCCCAGGACCTGGTTAGCTGAGCCCAGGGTACATTCAGAGTCAGTAACTACCAGTCTCAGTCAAAAATAGGGGTCAAATGGATGACTTTCTCACACTAATGATTAGTCAGAAAGTTGGGAGGCAAAGATTAATGCCTTTGGAGTTGGCAGTATCCCAGGATGAGAGGACCTCCTGAAGGTGGTCAGGAATGTCTTGACTTTTTATTTAGAACCTGGACTGTAAGCCCTAGATGGGATTGGAAATGGAGGGCTCTCCACCAAGGATTGCTCAATAGAATCAGTAATTTGGGCAGTCAGTGAGTCATGTTTGTTGGTGTAGAATGACAGGAGGTTATAGAAGATGCCGGATAAGTGAACATGCAAGTTGTTGAAGGCACTGACAAACACTAACTACTTGAAAGTTCAGAAACATTTGTAGGAATATTCTTCAGTGTGAGACTGGTCATATTCTTTTCTTTTTTGCCCTTGTTTATGCTGATTGGTAACATGTGGCATGTGTATGGCAGGCTAAATACTCCGAGAATATACCATCAGCAGTAAGTTTGATTTTGCATGCATTCCTATTTCTCTAACTTGCCTTTTCAGTTGGTACACCTTGACAATATTAATAAACTTCAGGCAGACAGATTCCCAGCTGTAGTGGGAACAAGGGAGTCCGGTGTCTTAATTAACTTAATATAAAATTGTGAAGAATGGCATCAGGATTATTGAGAGAAGGATCTAGAATATCTATTGGCAACTGAATGAAAGCTATCAGTTGAAATTTACTAAGATGTGACAGTACCAATGCCTCAGCAGTTCTTGTATCCACTCACAGGCACATTGCCTATAGAGGCGTTGACTAGAAAATTATTTGGCAATTATAGCTGATTGTTACTTTGTGGCTGGTGTACTGGAAAACAGGAGGACAAAGCGTCTGCCTCTATCATATGTTTGTTCTTTGAGCAGTTGTGAAAAGCCAAAGGGCATCCCTATCCTCAAGTAAGCTCTAGTAAAAAGCATTTAGAACAACCATTTCTCAGATGTTCATGTCTCCAATTATGATTACACCACCAGAAAATATTAGAGCATATTGGACAGAATCTAAGGGGTCAACATTGAAGGTGGGATAGAATTTCTTGTGTGGGTGGTCAGCAACATCACACAGTAGAGAGATGGTGTGAAGAATACTAAGCAGTCAGCGATCTTCTGCCATACTTCGTTGAAGAAGGCTTCTTCTCTAAATCATACTGAAGGTGAACACTCTTCAGGAAACTCAGTGTGTTTTTTCTGCTGGCAAAGCTGCAGCATAAAAGTGCTTGATAATTATGTGCCCTGATTGTGAATAGGAGATATGAATTAATTGTGCACAACTCTAAATTCATTTTGGGGTTATATAGTATTAACCATGGCCTCCTTAGCATGATTGCAAACTTTAGGAGGTCTACGTTACACTGAACATAAGGGACTTGGTGCCATATGTACTTAATCATGTTTCCATAGACACAGAAAATGGTAAAACCCCATGATACAACTGGACCTTTGTGCATTTAGATCCAGTTGCAAAATAGCACAGTCCATTCCACTGCTCATGAAGGTTTAGATCTGCACATAATCTGACAAAGAATTTGAGGATTTCTATAACACTGAGCACCAGACAAAATGCCTGCTGCTCATGAATCTATCATTGTGATTACGTCCATTGTTTAGAGTCTGTCAAAGCAAGTGCTTATTCAGAGTTACATAAGTGACAGTGCTTTGTAATGTATTAGCAGCAGTCTTGGATTTAGATAGTGCCAAACAGTCCCTCAGGAAATTACCTTTGTTGGTTTATTTCATGCTGGCCGAGCCAAAGGAGACTCAGCCAGTGTGAACCCATCACTGCTCCCAACTTTAAATCCAAGGTGAACGTGCAGGTTTGACAGGCCTGGAGGACTGCATTTTCATGGTGTTGCTCTTGATCTGCCAAACTCTAAGGGTCATTTTTAAGATCCCCTATCACCACCGGAGCATCACTTTTTGTGACACTCCGGTGGTGCAGTGCCCTATGTCATATTCACAAGGTGGCGTTAAGCCACTTTTTGTGGCTTAACACACCTTATATATATGGCCCCTTCACTCGCAGCACTGTGCGTAGACGGGGTGTGCAATAGGTGTTGCTGTGGGCGTGCCACAGCAACACCGATTGCATTTTGATGCTGCCTCAGATTTACAAGGTTTTGTAAACCTGAGGCAGCGCCAAAATCTAACGCCACCCAAGGGGTGGCATTAGAGTGGCACAACAAGAAATGCTTTCATTTCTCCTCACATCATGCTCTTTCTATGTGTGCTGCATTCTCCTGCACAAAAAAATCTCCCCCTCAATGGCGCAAGGGTAACTGCATTCGCGCACAGCAAAAAATTTAGCACCAGTGCAGGGCGAAACACAGGGGTGCGCCATATTCTGAAAATGACGGTGCTCAACGCTGCCAAATTTAGCACAGCACACCGTCATTTTCTATTAAATCTGGCCCACAATGTCTTTATTCTATTCCCTTAATTTGAACATTCTCATATCATACCCAAGTTTAATGTATCCTTCTATGTGTCCCAGGTGGTCAATATCCTGTTTTTTTCTAATTGTAGCTCCCAGGCAGCAGCATCTCCCACAAGAGATTAAATAAGAAAGTCAACCCTGAAATGCGCATTTGGGAGAGCTATCTGTACAAGAGATACAATAAAAAATTAGGAAGGAAGACCTCCCTTTGGTGATGCTACCAGAAACATTTCCCTGGGCCAAAAACACTACTGACCAAAAGGGTTGGAACAACTGTGATGGTTGCTTGGGCTAAAGATACATAAACAGTTTAAGAAACTCATACATCCAACTCAGAAAGTAAGACAGAAGTATGTTGAATGGATTTTGCAGTGGACACTAATATGAATTTGGCAGTAGACTAGCCCTCATTTGCAGCTGGACCTCTATGTCTGCCAAAGATGTTTCAGTCCTAGAAGATGCTAAATCCTGTTGCAAGTTACCCATCATTTTACAAAGATTCTCCAATGTGGCACATCCACTAGTGAGCTGACAGGAGGAAGTAAATTTTAGGCTTTTTCTTCTCTCAGGATTTTATTCACTAGGTCAGCATGTTCCCAAGCACCTCATCTTCTAAAGCACTGACTCACTTCTTAATGTCTGAAGTGGCTAAAGGAGGAGGGAGGTATTAGAGAAAAGGTGCAGCTCAGAAGGACCTGGACAAGGATACAGACACTGTGTTCTTCAAATCAGTCACTAAATTGTAATTACTTTTATCTCAGATGTAGGTTTATAGATGATTCTAAGAAGTTCCGTAAAATGAGAAATATAAAGGTATGACACAGTAGATTTCATGTTAGATCACAATACCTTGGAAGTGTATAGGAATGATGACTGTGGGCCTTAATAAGGCAGAAATGTAATGACCTAGCTGAAGAGAGTGTCAGGAATGTTCCATTATTGGAAACAGAGTACTTTTAGATTGTCGATCTCATAGATTCCTTGCAACTGGTTGCAAAAGTCAGAGAGTAATTTGGGACTGTGTTTTTTTACCAGGTGGTTAGTCCATTTGGCTCCATTTTAGAATAATTTACTGCGACACTACGAATCAACTCAAAGTTTAGTGACCTTTTCAAATTGCAGCTGAAATATCTTGATGAGCCTAATAACATATTATCAGGATACTTATCCCGTTTTCAGCATGTAAAGTGTGTCAGACTAGATCACAGTGCAGCAATTCTTGTATAATGTAGACTTAATGAAAGGTAAAAATATATATTCTGCGATTCTAAAGTTTGTAGTACATCATTGATGTTTACATTTCACTAAACTTACTCAGAAAAAATATTCCATTTTACACTTCAGTTATATATTAATTATACTGAATTATACACATTGCTTAGGGCCTGATTGCGACCTTGGCAGAGAGGATTAGGCCCTATATATCTGTTTTACAATGTTTACTACATATTCATCTTATTTACTCTCTTAGTCCACTTTTGTTACATTATTGTTTTAGCAAATTAATTACAAATGTTGACAATTGCTCCTAAACACAAATGTGTTTGTGAATATCTTTATCAGAACAATTTGTCTCAATAAATTAATCTCATATGCTTTCCTTTCACCTTTCATGAAGTCTTTATTCAAGTGTGTTTGAGTGAAAGCCTTTGATAGTAAAATCAGTACATTGAAAACACTGGAAACTATTCATTTCCCTTACTGGAACATGCATCTGTTAATCTACTATTTACTTTCAGCATTTTTATGGTGGGCCAAAAGAGAAATATATAGCCAAATACATAAGTGCCTGTTTTTAAACTGTATTTTGTAGTACATTTATTCACATTACAATAGTACTAACATACTACAAAATGTAATTTACATACCAACATGCCAAGGTTTACACCTTTCCCTCTCCTATCTTTTCTATGTTGAGATCTCTGTACATGGAAATATGCATATTAGTAGTAAATGTGGGAGAGACAAAGGGGAGTGAAAGGAACACAGGAAATACTTATGACTAAATTATGACTAAGGTGGAAGGGTTAGGAGAGGAGTAAGGTGGTGTTCAGGAAGGGCTAGGAAGACTTGTAGGGAGGGGCATGCACCCACCCATAAAAAAGTAAGCTCATTACTATTCACAAACTGCCCTTCTATAGTTAAAACAATAAAAAAGGACCCAAACAGTAATAAATGTACTTCTACTCAGAGCTGAAGTAAGTTCAGAACCACACATTACCAACCATTGATACTGCAAAACGACCTCATAGAAAATAATGGAAGTAGGGCCTTATTATAAATCTAGGGCAGTGAGAACTTTATGTGATTTGCTTATGCATCGTTACGGCAAAATGAAGTCACATTGTGGTGAATTACACAAAAACGCAAATCCGCAAATGTTATGTAATATTTTATGCAAAATGTGCGTTGTGTCAGTTTTAGGCACTAGGATGTATTGAAGAGTTAAAGCAACACCCTTTCATGTTCTCTTGTGTCTATGCATTTACTGTAAATTTTACCCCAAATTACTCTATTTTCAGAAACATTTTACTGAAAATTATGCATAATTAAGCAAAGTGGTGTGTAATGGTGTTATTTCAGATATTTTCTGTAATGAGCATAAAAAGAACTTCTCAAAATTATGTGAATTACTTCAGCATCACAGCATAATTTACATTTTGCCCAGGCCTAAAAAAAGCTCCGTAGTAACTAAAGTTACAACTAATTATTTGAACTATTTAAACATGTAAATATATTTTATTTGATGTAAAAAAATTGTCATGAATAAAATATATTTTTTACTTTAAGACAATTTATTACTTCTTTATCTAAAAATGTATGTAACAATAATTAAAAACAATTAAACGAATTCTGATTATTTCTGTACCTCATTTTCAATATTTCTTAACACAGGCATGTCTAAATTTAATTTTTAACTTCAAACTACATGAAAACAATTTTATTTAAATGTTTTATGTTTAAAAAAAATATTTTTACAAATTAAGGTAGTATTACTGTACAATGGTTGTATATATATATATATATATATATATATATATTTATATATGTATATATGTAGATGGATAGATGTGTGTTTGCGTGTATATATATATATATATATATATATACACACATATATATATATTATATACATATAGACACACACACAAATACATGTGCAGAAATACATTCATATCGTCATTGCTAATAGTAATGAATTTGCAATTTTTACTGAATCTACTCCTATTTCAGGGGGTGTGGACATGTGAGTAACTATACACCTGTAAAAGGATGAAATTCCAAAAGTAGTAATGTTACTCCAACGTGTAAGGATACATTTACTTTTGGAAACCTATGCATGTAGATTTACCTTTGTGAATACATCTGATAAGATCAAATATCCATAATGCTTAGTTCAAGGTAGAAAAATGAAAACATTATGTAATTTCTACACTTAAATTAATTATTTTCTTAGAAATATACCTGCATTTTTATTTCTGTCAAGTTTGCTTTCCATTTAGTTTAAAGAAGTTTAAATATGACCCTTGCACAAAAATGTGATTAAACCTTTCACATGCTGGCCAGAAATATGGGACACACTTTAAGGTGTCTTCTGATGAATGCAAGTGACTATTCAGTTACCAGACCTTTTGCTACCATTTCCTTAAAATATAGAAGGAGTAGACTATGGCTCTGTCCAAAGTAGTACTCTTATCCCATCTAATGCTATTGAGTGGTTGGTGTATCATTATGCGTCCTTTGGAGTGCTTCCAGTGCAATGGGTCATGGTCTATTTTACATCTACTCTTAACTGTTCATCTTTTGACACATTCAAATCATTATCCCTTGATCCCATACAGGCAGTACTACTACCACCTCCAGTACCACTACCACAATATCCTCACTAACATCTCCATCAGCAATACCAACAGCACCAACACCACTGCATCCACCAATACCCCACCACCAAGATTACACGACCCTTAAAAATGCCACCAAATCACTAACGCCAATAGACAAATAACATCCACTAACAAATCAGTATAACCACCAAGACCATCCCATTACCTCCGCCATCACCAATACTAAATACATTAGTATCACACCATCACCATTGCCACAGACTGCCAATACTACTACTACCAACACCGCTACCAAAGCAATACTGTGAACAATGCCAATATTCTCAACATCACCACCAATGTAATAGAACCCTCACACCACTAATACCACAACAACATCAACACCATCAACATGAACATCACCATTGTCACCACCACTGATACTTTCACCGATACTATCACCACCAATACCATACCAATTAGTACTACCACCAAGACCCCACCACAATATCATTACAGCCACCAGTACTACCATTGCCAGCAGTAACAACTTCACCACTAATATCACCTCTAATTCCATAATCACCAATACCACCACAATCACTATCATACTAACAACACTATCCACACCACTTCCAATCATTGGCAAACCAATAGTGCTATCGAATATAAATGCATTTGTGCGTGCTCGTCTTTACAAGCTGTCAACCTACATCTTTGTCTTTGTCAACGGTTGCTTTATCTTTTTATTTTCATATTGTGATGGCTTTACTGGAATACGAACTAAGACCCTTATGCCGTATATGTATCGCCTGAGCTACTAATGATGGCGATGCAGTTAAATCAAACCCTACCTCTAATTATAATATGTTATGGTATTTTGATGTTATGGTATTCCTAATACAATTGCATTTTTGTTTTTGTTGGACACAAATGTAGGTAGAAAACCTTTGCAAGCGTAATGTCAGACGAATATATCCTTATGCATTACCTGTTTATTTTCTTACTGTGCCGGCCAGTCGCTTCTACCAGGGAGTCAGATATGGGAAGCGTGTCTAACCTATATCGCATTATCCTGAATATTTTGAGCTCATAATAGAGTTTAGTGTTAATGCTCGTGTTTTCCTTGCACCTCATTACATAAAAAAGGTGACCTACTTTTCATGAGGAATTTTTAATGGCTGCACTGACATATAACGTTCGTTAAGACAATGTGTGTACGGCAGTGCGGATACCTTTTCATGGGGCATTGCTCTCGGGCAAATCTTCCCATTCTGTAAAGGGCAAGTACGTTCTTTCATTACACGGCAGTGCATTAATAACCTGAGCGCAATACACTTTTATCCAGCCGTGAATAATGCTTCGTGTACCGACCGCGTGGACACGACAGTAGCCTATTGTTTATCTTAGAATAGTTTCAGGCTATATGTGTGGTTCGTCCATTTGCAATGTAAAGTTCACCGAATAAATATTACTTACCAGTCGAAAACATTCATGCACGACACTATTTTTTACATTAACAGCATAACAATCATGACTGTATTCTCATCCGATAATAACGCTTTCTTTTCTGTGTCCGCAGAACGTGATCTTGAAAAGATGCAACGGACTATTTACTGACGCATAATTGTACACTACTCCAACCAATCAATCAATCAAATTTCTTAAGAATGCTACTCACCTGGTAGGGTCTCAAGGCGCTGGGGGATGTTACTGCTCGAAGTGCCATGTTTTGAGGTGCTTTCTGAACGTTAGGAGGTCCTGGGTCTTGCGCAGGTTGGAGGGGAGGGAGTTCCAGGTTTTGGCGGCGAGGTGGGAGAAGGATCTGCCGCCGGAGGTGGTGTGTTGGATACAGGGTACTGTTGAAAAAGCGAGGTCGGTGGAGCAGAGCTGGCAGGTCTGGATGTGGAAGTTCATTCGTTCGTTGAGGTAGGTCGGTCCGGTGTCGTGGAGGGCTTTGTGAGCGTGGATTAGGATTTTGAAGACAATATTTTTGTTGATGGGCAGCCAGTGTAGTGATCTGAGGTGGGCGGAGATGTGCTCGTGGCGAGGGAGGTTGAGGATGAGACATGTAGTGGCGTTCAGGATGCGCTGGAGTTTTCTCTGAAGCTCTGCTGTGGTCCCTGCGTAGAGGGTGTTGCCGTAGTCCAGTCTGCTGATGATGAGGGTGTAGGTGACCATTCTTCTGGTTTCTATTGGAATCCACTTGAAGGTCTTGTGTAGCATGCGGAGGGTGTTGAAGCAGGAGGATGATATGGAGTTGATTTGCTGAGTCATATAGAGAGACAAGTCTAATATGATGCCAAGATTGCGTGCGTGGGTGGTGGGTGTCGCAGGTGGTCCTATGGTGGCAGGCCACCAAGAGTCGTTCCATGCTGTCTTGTTGGGTCCGAAGATGATGATCTCGGTTTTTCCTGAGTTCAGTTTGAGGTGGCTTGCTGTCATCCAGCTAGCGATGGCGAGGAGTCCAGCGTGTAGGTTGTTCTTGGTGGTAGATGGGCTCCTCGTGAGGGAGAGGATGAACTGGGTGTCGTCGGCGTATGAAATGATGTTGAGGCCATGGGGCGGACGATGCTGGTGAGCGGAGCCATGTAGATATTGAAGAGGGTGGGGCTGAGTGAGGATCCTTGGGGGTCTCCACAAATGGTCATGGTAGATTTAGACCAGAATGGAGGGAGGCAATCTATTTGGGTTCTTTCAGAGAGGAAGGAGGTGAGCCATTCCAGGGCTTTGTGGCGAATGCAGGTGTTGAAGATGCATGTGCAAAGGGTTTGGTGGCATATGGTGGTGAATGCTGCGGAGAGGTCTAGAAGGAGGAGGGCGATGGTTTCACCCTTTTCCAGTCTGGTCCTGATGTCGTCTGTGCAGGCGATGAGGGCAGTCTCGGTGCTGTGGTTTTTGTGGAATCTAGACTGGGAGACGTCGAGTATGTTGTTGTCCTCCAGGAAGCGGGACAGTTGTTTGTTTACTGTCTTCTCTATGACCTTTATGGGGAAGGGGAGTAGAGAGCTAGGTCGGTAGTTTGTGAGGTCTTCGGGGTCTGCTTTGGTTTTTTTGAGCAGGGCGTTGACTTTGGCATTGCGGTCTCGAAGGAACTGTTGATGACGGCCCGTAACTGGGGAGCAATGATTTGGCTGGCCTTGTTGAAGACTTGGTGGGGGCAGGGGTCTGTTGTGGAGCCTGAGTGGATGGATTTGCTGGTTTCTTCATCATTGGTGGGGGTCCAGGTGTTCAGCACGTTGGTACGGCAGGGTGCTGTGGGGTTGGCTGCATTGGTAGCGGTGATGGTGGGTGGCAACAGTATGAAGCTTTCGTGTATGTCTGCGATCTTGCGGTGGAAGTAGCTGGAGAGGGAGTTGCAGAGGTCTTGAGAGTGTGGAGGGTCGATGGCGCAGGATTTGGGTTTGGTGAGTTCTTTAATGATGGTGAAAAGTTCCTTGCTGTTGTGTGCGTTGTTGTCTATGCGTTCTTTGTAAAAGGATCATTTGGTAGTCCGGATGAGCCGGTGGTGTTTTGCGCATGGCTGATTTGAGGGCGGAGAAGTTACTCACTGATGGTTTTTGGTGCCAGGCTTTCTCAATTTTCCAGCATTCTCATTTGGAGGTCTGAAGTTCTGCGGTGAACCCGGGAGCTGTCTTGTTGATGCGAGTGTTGTTGGCTTTTTTGAGAGGGGCGAGAGAGTTAGCGCATTCGTCCAGCCATCGTGTGAGGTTGAGGGCAGCGGCGTTAGGGTCATTGGTAATGGGTGGTGTAGCTTGGGCGAGGTTGGAGATCAGTTGTTCCTTGGAGATCTTCTTCCACTTGTGGTAAGGGATAGGATGCTGTTGGTGGTGGGTGGTGGGCTTCAGAAAGGAGAATTGGACACAGTGGTGGTCAGTCCAATGGAGTTCGGTGGTGTGAGTGAATGCGATGTGGCTGCTAGACCATCCAAAAATCTGTCCTTTTTCCTGTATACGAACAGAGTTAAAGATTGTAACGTATTTGGCTTTATCGTGTAGGCATTTATACATTAATTTATCATTTAATAAGACTCTTACATATATACGCATTCCAAAATTGTCCTCAACCCATTTCTCAATGCCAAACTTTTATTACCTTTATGCTGTGCATGCCACTCAATCTTACTTACGTGTCCTTCTGTTGTCTATGTTGTGGGCCCTAGGGCCATATGCTAATGAATAAAGGACAATGACATCAGGATGTAGGTTTCTTACATGGCCTCCAGCATTTGCACTCGGGATCTTTTATTAGGAGAGTCACCTGATTAGTGATGTCTGTTTTGGATGGGTCTGAGGTGGGTATAAGTACAGCCCTCAAAGAGTAGCTGTGTAGCAAAACACTAGACTTTCCAGCAGGACGCTACATTCCTCCCACATGTTATTAAAAAACAAAAAAAACAAGTACAACCTGCAAAAAACAAAATAATTAAAACACCATCATCAGTCTCTTGGCTTCAAGAGGCAGGCCTCAGGATGACAGTGGATAGCTGCAGCTGGGAGCACCGGGGCATCTCTGCACAAGTCAGTGGGTTAACCAGCTACTGCTACACACAAAATCTGTGTGGATGGAATCCAGACTCGAGGACAGCGAGTTGGTTCGTTCATTGTCCAATAATGCACTGTGCATCAGTTCTGCGGGCACTCGTGGTGAGGCTGTTGGTGTAAACAGTTTGAGCTTGTTAAACTTAGTGCATCAGGAGTACTGATGGAGTCCGCTGCAAATATAATTCATGAGACACCTGACTTCATGAAGGCCAATCCCTCATAGACTAGGAAGGCATCTGCGGTGATGTGACGTCCTCCTCTGAAACCCTGGTGCATCCTGATACCTTGTCAGTGGAGCAACTTCCAGCCCACCTCTCGTTTACAGATTCCTCACTGAGGAACTTCCTTGAGGCCCTTTTAATGGGTTGCCCCGGGACCACGTGAACTGTGCTGTATTTGGGCCGTCTGTGGGCCACTGCAGGCTCTCTGACAGGAGCCACGGCCAAATCAATTATGCATCCGCAAGGGTAGATGATATGTGGCCAGTGCACTTACCAACAGGAGCCAGGTACAGGTGGGTTTTCATAGATTTGTCTCAAACATCGTCAGGAGCGTATTGTTGGTCTTTTGATATTTTGCAGAGTTACGATTCCACTGTGATGTTAAAATGCTCCTTCGTTGGATGAAGTGATGCACATGGCAATGACGGTGTTTTCCGGTAGGTGACTAGGACGACAGGTGTTGATGTTGCTGGAGTGAGGGTGGCTTCAAGAGGCAGGCCTCAGGATGACAGTGGATAGCTGCAGCTGGGAGCACTGGGGCGTCTCTGTACAAGTCAGTGGGTTAACCAGCTACTGCTGCACACAAACTCTGTGTGGATGGAATCCAGACTCGAGGACAGCGAGTTGGTTCGTTCATTTTCCAATAATGCACTGTGCATCAGTTCTGCGGGCACTCGTGGTGAGGCTGTTGGTGTAAACAGTTTGAGCTTGTTAAACTTAGTGCATCAGGAGTACTGATGGAGTCCGCTGCAAATATAATTCATGAGACACCTGACTTCATGAAGGCCAATCCCTCATAGACTAGGAAGGCATCTGCGGTGATGTGACGTCCTCCTCTGAAACCCTGGCGCATCCTGATACCTTGTCAGTGGAGCAACTTCCAGCCCACCTCTCGTTTACAGATTCCTCACTGAGGAACTTCCTTGAGGCCCTTTTAATGGGTTGCCCCGGGACCACGTGAACTGTGCTGCATTTGGGCCATCTGTGGGCCACTGCAGGCTCTCTGACAGGAGCCATGGCCAAATCAATTATGCATCCGCAAGGGTAGATGATATGTGGCCAGTGCACTTACCAACAGGAGCCAGGTACAGGTGAGTTTTCATAGATTTGTCTCAAACATCGTCAGGAGCGTATTGTTGGTCTTTTGATATTTTGCAGAGTTAGGATTCCACTGAGATGTTAAAATGCTCCTTCGTTGGATGAAGTGATGCACATGGCAATGACAGTGTTTTCCGGTAGGTGACTAGTACGACAGGTGTTGATGTTGCTGGAGTGAGGGTGGCTGGAAGAACTTCAGCATGGCTAGTGCAGTCTTTCTTTTCTTCATGTGCAGATGCTAGCAGTGATGCCATCTGCTTCAAGCAGCCAGTGACAGATGGCTCGACGGTCGCACTGTGAACCATTGGGCTAATACACGGTTTGCACAAAGTGGTGATTTATGGTAGATAATCCCATTGAGCTGTCTCCAGGCTGGCTTGTCTGTAGGTGCACTCTCTGGTGTTGGCACAAGTCCTCCATCTCTCCACTTTTGGTCTTGTGCATTCGTGGTCACCAGGTCTTCCAGTGTGGCAGGTGTTGTCACACAATCTTCTCTCTTCTCTTTCCTTCTTTCTTCATGGGGTAGCATTGTGCCACACTCTCCTCCTGTTTGGCATGATGTGGCATCCGGCCTGTCTGAGGACAAGGCATCTTTTCTGTGTTGAGGTGGTAGCAGCTGGCCACTCGGGGGTGTGTGACTCTCCTGTTGTCTGTGTGAGTCACTGCCTTCTCAGACTTGAGGCAGTGTGAGGCAGGACACTGCTTGAACTGTCTCTGGCCAACTTGCGGGGCAGTGATGACAGGTCACTTCTTTTCCACCTTCTCTTCGCTTGAGGGCCAAGTGTTTGCGCTTCCAGATTGAGCAGTCTCAGCACTTTGTCCTACCTATAGTTCATGTGGGCTTGGCAGGGTTGGGCACTCCATGTGACAATCTTTTCAACAGGCCAATCGTGGCCAGCTGGTGCTGGGGAGACCAGCTGGCTTGGTCCCTTTGGGTAGTGGTGTATTGCCTGTTGGCATTGTCTCTGCTTTGTTAGCAGTCAGTGTTTTGCTGGTTGACTGATATCTGTGCCATGACAGTGGACAGCTGCTCTCTTGGTCCATCTTGGTTGTTCGTGGTCAGCATTCATTTGCTGCATGGTACTACTAAGGGGCATGCAGTGCTTCAGTCGCTGAGTGTTCAAAGGCAGCACATCTGCTTCAGGAAACGGTCCTCGCTCCTCCCCAAGTGTCAGCGCACAGTCATCGGGGGGCGCATCACAGTCAAAGTCTCTCTTTAGTTTCCCCATGCCTTTGGGACACCTTCTGCCCTGGTGCCCCTGGTGCAGTGTGGGAGCATGGGAGATGGGGAGCTGTGCAAGTCACTTCCCATCTCTGGTGGGTCAGTGCAGGTGGACAATCTGGCAAGAGTTAAGGTTTGTTGTTTCTGTTATTTTTATGACAGTCTTTTGTCAACCATTCTGGGTGGAGGTATGGGTTGGGAGCATCCTGGCCAGAACTCCACCACTGCAGCAATCTGTAACAGTGCCTTTTACAGTGTGCTTATTGCCTGGGATGAGGTTGCGAGGGCATTGTAGGCATCCTTTTTCCCTTGATGCTTGCTGCTCCAGCTCAGGCGCTGCGGGCTGTGTTCTCCTCACTTGCAAATGGGGGCTTTACTTGGCATCAAGTGCATATTACAACAATTGTGGTCTGCCGATGCCTGTTACTGGGCTGCTGGAGCTCTCCCTGGCCCTTCAGCAATGTATTTCTCTACTTTTAGAATGCAGGCCGTTTTGTGTGCCAAGTTGCTACCAACGCCGGGTCCAGTTTCATCAACTACCATTCCATTGGTCACTCTAAAGCTAGGCGTCAAACAGTGAAATCAGGATGGGAGGTGGGGAAAACACACAATACTGGCGGCGGAGTGCTATCTAGGACAAGTTACCATCTTTTTGAATGACTATAAAAAAGGCCGCCCAAGGCAAACATTACTGATACCATCACAGTGCTCAGTCTCTGAGCTTTTCATTTGTTTTCCCTTTTCTCTAGCAGCTCAGGATGTGGTGCTGTATCTGACCGCTAGGTGGAACTATAATCTTTTCTCTATGGGCCATGGCAGTAGCAGCAGGGGGGGCAGCTCTTTCACGGCCTGCCCCCGTTCTGCAGGTCGCTTCTCCCACATACACTGCAGCTATGGTGCAGGCCTTCTGAGCAGTTGGTGCAGCTTCAGGCCATGATTTCCTTTAAAGACCAGGTCACTGTACGTCTTCCTTTCACCACAAGCAGGTGAGGTACCGCTGTCAGAGGTGAGATTGCAGGGGCACTACTGACTCATTATTGGTCTCGGGCGGGAGGGTGACTTGTTCATTGCATCTGTCATTTGTTTGGGTGGCAGTGCAGCCACTTCACACTTGTCAGTACTTCGGCCTAGATTAGGGGTGGCAGGGTCGTGGGCTCTCTCTCCACTCAGTGTCAGGATCGTGGGGGCACTCCTTATTTGCAGTAGTGCCTGTCTGAGCACAGCAGCGTGCTTGTGGGGGTGGCAGACTTAGCACTGGTGCAGCGGTGCCAGCAAGGATGCATCAGGGGGTGTGCTCTTCTAATGATGTGGCTTCCTCCCCTCCTATCATGATGGATGGCAAACAACTCGAGCAGCTTGCGGGTGCCTCACCACATTAGGCACTGCCTGGCATGGGCTCAATCTTGCCTGGAGGGTTCAGGGTGCTTGCTTTTTTGCCATCCTGATGATAGCACTATCCACCCTTCACAGCACTCCCACCGCATGTCAGTTGTGGCAGCAGGGAGTCGGAAGGGAAGCAGTCTCTTTCCTCTCCCCCTTCACGCCAAGAAAAAAGGTAAACCCCTGTCTTGGGACAACGTATCCACTTCTCTGAGCAGGTCACAACAAAAATTCTCTGATGTCCTTCTCAAGCACGGAGGAGAATTGAGCTGCAGCTCAACATGGGGTCAGACCCCCCATCGCCAATGTAAAGTAGTGGGCCATAGGCCCACATGCTAATCAATAAAGGACACGAACATCAGGGTGTAGGTCACTTAACTGGCCTCGAGCACATGCAGTCGGTCTCTTTTATTAGCAGGGTCACCTGACTGGTGACGCCTGTGTTGGATGGGTGTGGGTGCGTATAAGGTACGGCCCTCAAGGAGTGGCTGTGTAGCAAAACACTACACTTTGTCCCGCAGGACACTAAATTGTCTTTATGGTATGATACAATGTACAGCTAAAAGATGAACTTTAGAGAGGAAGTTTGCCGTCTGCTGCAACTTGGCCATCCTGACATTTGGCAGTTAGAGAAATACAGCAGCCACAATAGAGAAATACCACAGTATTAAAGGTTTCTGAGACCTATCATCATTTATGTCCTCACACATTGTCGACACTTCCATTTTCATTATGACAGATGTTAAATGCAATGGCCTGAGTAAATTAAGAACTATTACTTGATATTGATGCATGTTTTGACCTTTTACCTCGCTCCATTTTCAGTAGTACACATTTTTCGGTTGTTCGGTTGTGATACTTATCTTGTCAACTGCTTTTCACCCCCATGCAACGTTAAGTGCATAAACTCGTTTTATTGACCTTAATATTTCTGATTGAAGAGGAGACTCATCCCCAGACATCGTCCACCTTGGGTGCATAGTCTGACACAAAGATACAAATAAAGTTCAATTTTTTAATATGCATTTATCTTTCAATCCAGTACTAACATTTATCCTTTATATAGCATTGATTTCTCCCTCCCTGAACACTAGCCTGTCATTATTGAGCTATAACGATTGAGACGACAATACAGCAAACATAATATTTTCTTTCCTTGCTTTCACATTTGTTAACGATGATATTGTGTCCTCAAAAATTCAAGCATACTTTGACTCTGAGAACAAAGCCTCTACAATGGATAAACGTGTCCCAATCTAAAGAGCAGTTGTAATTTCGTTAGCATAACTTTGGTCAACGAATAAATTATAAAATATGATCAAGATATCACATTTCTTCATTATATGGATATGACTTTACCAACTAAAACCTGGGATTTTTTTCTAGCAATCTTCTGTGGTCCAGATTCACACTTGGGATTTTTCCATTTTTGCAAGGAAAACTCAACCCAGTACCCGTAGAATTATTGGTAAAAGCTCATGAAGTGGGGAATTATATGTGGGACTGATTTTGCAAGCCGTAAAGGCACTCAGAATATGCCATTCCATGGGGATTACAGTGTGAAATGGGGAGCATGGGATGGGGAGTGAGGGAAGTGATGGAAGGGTGTAGGGGAAGTAAGGAGACTTGTTAACAAGAAAAAGCATTGTATTCTTCCCTCTGTTAGAAACCATATGAAATAAGACTTGGCTGCTTCTGCAACCAATTCCCCACGCAATTTCCATGCCCACACACTGGAGGGCTTATTTGCAAGGCCAGTAGCGCAGGGGAGGACAGCAAGTGGCCTTGCTGCAGTGCCCTGTGCCATGGGAAAAAGGCAAAAATGTGCCACATCTATAAGATACCGTGCATTTCTGTCCAACCCCCTGCCCTGGTGCACAATGAGCTGCCAAATGCTGACACAGGCACCCTTGCACCAGGATTGTTTCTGTGCAGGAAGGGGCACCTTCCTACACAAAAAGAATCCATAGAGGCTTTTTCCTCTTTCTATGTCTGCAGCACACATAGAAAGGAGAAACAACAAGGAGAAATAAGGGTATTTCTCCTCATTATGCCTCCCCCGGGGAGATGTAAAATTTTGATGCATTTTTGGGTTAACAGATTTGTAAATCTGGGAATGCTTCCAAATCCATTGGTGTTGTGTGGGAAAACCCTTTGAAATGCCCATGGAATGCCTCCCTGATTCAGTGTAAGGCAAAACAGCAACTTGCACTGCTTTGCCCTACATCATATCTACAAGGCCATAAAACGCCACACAAAGTGGCTTTGCGTGGCCTTGCAGATATAGGCCTTCACCATGTGCCACCGGTGCTTCGCAAAAAGTGCGCACCAGTGCATACAGGGCTAGTAAAGAAGCCCCAGAGTGTCATATGTTCAATACTTTGACACATGGCAGCATAGCAAGCTTTCTTGCTGCACTGCCCTGTGTCAAATGAAGGGGCCGTATATACAAGATACGGCACGTTCCTGTCCTTTTCCCTGTGTTGTTGCATAATGGGCTGCCATGTGCTAACCCAGGCACCCTTACCCTATGTTGCAAGGGTGTCTACATTGCAGGGATAATTGTTTTTGTGCAGGAAGGGACACCTTCCTGTACTAAAACAATCAAGATAGAAAGTATTTCTCCTTGTTGCACCTCCCTTATGCCTCCCGTGGGGAGGTGTAGGCTTTCAACGCATTCCCAGGTTCACAAATCCTTGTATGCATCAAAATCCATGGGTGTTGCTTGGGAACACCCACTACAACACCCATGCAAAACCTGTTTGGCGCAAAGTAAAGCAGCACAGCGATCAATTTCCCATCTCACAGTTTTAAAGGAGACAAATGCATGTTTTTGCTATAATACCCTTAATGATACTATTGTTGTTTCAATGATTACTATCACTCCTGCTGCTCCTTCTACTGCTATCAATAATCACAATAATAAAATATTAATAATGAAAATAGTATCAGTGTGAACTAAAATACAGGGAAATAAATGTATAAAATGTGGGGTATATTGCAGGTCTTGATGGGAAAGACTAGGGCGGTCATTACAACATTGGCGGTAAAAGCAGCTTACCGCCATGCAGAAGACTGCCAACACACCGCCGCGGCCGATGAATTTCGCCACAGCTATTATGACCCACATCTCGGAATCTGCCAAAATTTAGACACCCACACAAGTCCGCCACACCAAAGGTCAGTGATAAACTGGCGAAAACAAATCCTCCACCGTCACGCCAACAGAAATACGCCCACACTATCACGACACACAAATCCACGCGGCGGTCTTTCATCCGCGGTATTCCATTTGCGGTACACACCGCCGCGCTCAAAATACACACACTCTTACAAAACATCCCCACATTGGACAATTCAAAATACACACACCTGAGACACATACACACACCACTCCCACACACCCATTACAATATAAAACACACACCCACATCACCCACAAACCCCATGACAAAAAATTCAGAAAGAAGGCCAGAGAGAGACACCACCAGCAAGAACAACAGCATCCACAGGCACACAACACCATCACCCACACAACTTCCACGCACCTCACACAACACACCACTACATATCACCACACTTATCACCACACACTCCACCCCACACATCACCTACACCACCCCATGGCACGGCAAAGACACCCCAGGTTCTCGTAGGAGGAGCTCAGGATCATGGTGGAGGAAATCGTCTGGGTAGAGCCACAGCTATTCGGAGCACAGGTGCAGCACACCTCCATAGCTAGGAAAATGGATCTATGGTGAAGAATAGTGGACAGGGTCAACGCAGTGGGACAACACCTAAGAAATCGGGAGGACATCAGGAAGTGGTGGAATGACCTAAGGGGGAAGGTGCGTTCCGTGGTCTCAAGACACCACCTGGAGGTTCAGCGGACTGGCGGCGGACCCCCACTTCCTCCCCCACAACTAACAACATGGGAGGAGCAGGTCTTGGCGATTCTGCATCCTGAGGGCCTCGCAGGAGTAGGTGGAGGAATGGAGTCTGGTAAGTCAAAGCTTTACTATTACATCCCCCACCCTACCTGCATGCTATCACATACCCCCACCCTCACCCTCACCCCCAGCACCCCAACTCCTCACAAATGTCCCAACATCACAAACCACACATCCCAACACCAAGCCCTGCATGCAACTACAAAGCATGGACACCCATCACCAAAGCATGCCCACTGCACATACCCATACACCCCCCAAACCACCATCACACAAGCTCCCACACAGGAATGCTAGCACTGGGGTATACGGTCACCCACCCATTGCACACCATTACACACACAGATTTAAAAAACATCCTTTTATACCCCTGCAGGATCCGAACCCAACGTCACCGGACAGGAGGGTCCACACATGTCCACACCACCAACAGAAGAGGCCCAAAGTGATGACAGCACCTCTGTCCAACTGGATCTAGATGACCAGCCCGGACCATCGGGGACCTCTGGACAGTCGGTTCCCCTCACACAGGCACAGGCCACCACAGACCTTCCCCCCTCTGGAAACACCAGCACAGCAGCCACCCAGCGGGCCCATACCTCCGTCCCCAGGACACGTCAATCAGCTGTGTGTCCACCACTACAGAGAACCCAGGATAACCCACCCCCCCAACAACATCAGGGACCTGGGGGCAGTGGCAGTGGGCACACGGTCCAGGGGACGGAGGCACTGGAACACAGGGGAACTGGGAGGGCTGCCATGCGTCAGGGGGCGGACAGGCCAAGGGAACCCACTCTCCCAGAGGCCCTCTCCTCCATCATGGGAGCATACCACCACTCCCAGCAGACGATGGCAACGGTACTGGCCAAGTTTCAGGAGACCCAGCGCATGCAGGAGGAACAGTATTTGGGCTTCAGGGAGGAACTCAGATCCATCAGCTCCACCCTGGGCACCATTGTAGGGGTGCTGAAGGAACTACTCAACACCAGGAGGGACACTGTGGCACTACAAGTGGCCCCTGACACTAGCATGGACGATGAACTGCCCACCACCTCCGCCGACGCTTGTGGACAGGACGCCCCGCCACAGGAACACCACACCAGCACCCCACCCCCTGCAGACGGAGAACCACCCCGCAAACGGTCCCTGAGATCCAGGAACAAGACAGAGAACGATGCCAAGACCCCCGCCCAGAAATGAGACCACCCTGATTGTCATCCTACTGTCCCACTTTGTCACCCTATCCATAATTAAACTGCCCCAGCTCCACTTCCTATGCCCATATGGGCAATGCACCTGTGAGACTAATAGACTGGACTCTGCCATGGACACTCCTCCGCCATCACCCCTCACCATTTCACTACCCCCTCCAATATTTTGCATTTAAATAAACACACCTAAAGCACAAAATGATCTGGAGTCTGTCTGTGATTTCGAAATAGTGTATTAGCAATTACAGTGACAAAATGTTTTTGAAATAGTAATGTCAACATACCTATGTCACACAGCTCTAGTCCATGAGGAATTTAAGCAGATGTCACACAGTGGGACCCACATCTGTGAAACCGTAAGGGAAAGTGACAACTCAGTGACCATACACTGGGTGAAAACGACAGACAGGATAGAGGTAGTAGTGTAAAAGTACATGTAGTAGGCAGGATTGTATTCTTACCTGTGTTTCACTGGAAATATTGCTGGATCACTGAGTCCCTGTTGTGCATGTCTTCTTCCTCTGCTTCCTCCTCATCACTGTCCACAGGCTCCACAGCTGCCACAACACCGCCATCTGGACCATCCTCCTGCAGAAAAGGCACCTGGTGTCGCAAAGCGAAGTTGCGAAGCATACAGCAGGCCACGATGATCTGGCGCACCTTCTTTGGTGAGTAGAATAGGGATCCACCTGTCATATGGAGGCACCTGAACCTGGCCTTCAGGAGGCCGAAGGTCCGCTCCATCACCCTCCTAGTTCACCCATGGGCCTCATTGTAGCGTTCCTCTGCCCTGGTCCTGGGATTCCTCACTGGGGTCAGTAGCCATGACAGGTTGGGGTAACCAGAGTCACCTGCAAATGGTGAGGAGCAACTGTCAGACACACAATAACCTGGAGGGATAACCCCAGACCCAGACAACCATTCCCACTGACTTGCTTCCCGGTGCTCACCTAATAGCCACACACGGTGCCTCTGCAGTTGACCCATCACATAAGGGATGCTGCTATTCCGCAGGATGTAGGCGTCATGCACTGAGCCAGGGAACATTGCATTTACATGGGAGATGTACTGGTCTGCCAAACATACCATCTGTACATTCATAGAATGATAACTCTTCCGGTTTCTGTACACCTGTTCACTCCTGTGGGGGGGGACCAAAGCCACATGGGTCCCATCAATGGCACCAATGATGTTGGGGATATATCCCAGGGCATAGAAATCACCTTTCACTGTAGGCAAATCCTCCACCTGAGGGAAAACGATGTAGCTCCGCATGTGTTTCAGAAGGGCAGACAACACTCTGGACAATACCTTTGAAAACATAGGTTGGGACATCCCTGATGCCATGGCCACAGTTGTTTGAAATGACCCACTTGCAAGGAAATGGAGCACTGACAGCACCTGCACTTGAGGGGGGATTCCTGTGGGATGGCGGATTGCTGACATCAGGTCTGGTTCCAACTGGGTACACAGTTCCTAGATTGTGGCACGGTCAAGCCTGTAGGTGATTATCAAATGTCGCTCCTCCATTGTCGACAGGTCCACCAACGGTCGGTACACCGGAGGATGCCGCCATCTCCTCACATGTCCCAGCGGACGGTGCCTATGAAGGACAACAGCAAGCACAGAGTCAAACAACTCAGAGGTACGTACCCACAGTTTACACATAACACCAATCATACACAAAAGGTGGCCTGTATGTGTGTTGAGACTAGGCCTAGGTATGTGTGACGCAGTTGAAAATGAAGCCATGTGGGCCCCTGAAATGGCGGCTGCCTGACCTGTAAAGTGGGACAATGGGATGTGAGGTAACTGCGCTGGCGTTGTACACCGTTGCGGTAGGCGGTCGGAGACCGCGGCGCAATGCTGCATTGGTTAAATTGGACCCTATGGGTCCCAGGAGCCAATGACGATGTACGCCGGCGGTGATGGTACGCACCGCCGCGGACGTAACCGCCGCCGATATGACCGCCATTTTCTATCTGTTCAATCACTCGATACCTGATCTTCGACAGGAGAGGACCTACACTGCAAGTGCTGCTGTGACCTCGGTCTGGAAGAGACAATGGCTCATGCGTCTGGGGAAAGGGCCCCTGCCTTCACATCGGAGGAGTTGGAGAAGCTTGTGGATGGGGTCCTCCCCCAGTACACGCTACTCTACGGTCCTCCAGACAAACAGGTAAGTACACAGGGAGTATGTTGTATGGGCTATGCCTGTGTGGAGAGGGCTGGATGTAAGAAGGAAGGGAGCAGAGTGCTGCGTGCATGAAAGACAGTGAATGCATGTGCCACATGGCAAGGGTAGGGATGGGGGAAAATTACTTTGTCGGTGCAGTTGGTAATGACTTCTCTTCTTCCCCTGTACATTTCATGTAGGTCAGCACCCACCAGAAGAAAGATTTTTGGTGTGCCATCGCCAAGGACGTCCGGACCCTGGGGGTCTACCACAGACGGAGCACCCACTGCCGGAAAAGATGGGAGGACATTTGCCGCTTGAGCAAGAAGACGGCGGAGGATCAGCTGGGGTTGGCCTCCCAACGTGGGAGGGGCGCCCGTCGCACCATGACCCCCCTGATGTTCAGGATCCTGGCGGTGGCCTACCCGGAGTTGGATGGGCGCTTGAGGGCATCACAGCAGACACAAGGGGGTGAGTACACTCTTGTTCTGCTGACTTTGCGCGCAGTGGAGTTGTCTGGGTGGGGGAGGAGGGCTGTGGGTTTCCCTAGGCCAGGGCGAGTTCCGTAGGCAAGGCCCCTCCGTAAGGCAGGCAATGTGGCACCCCACCCCACCTCTGTAGACTGCCAAGTACAGCTATTCATGCCCCTGTGTCATCTATGTGTGCAGATGTCGTCCATAGGCCATTTCCCAGGATTTGAACAGTGGAGCCCAAGAGCGCGGCGTAGTAGTGCAGGGGGGTTCTGTGTCTGTCTTGTCCACCAACGGTAGCGGTAATCCATGCACTCAACATGTCTTTCTTCTGTCGTCCCCCCCTTTTTGTGGTCTCCCTGTTCTTGTGTGCATTAGCATCATCAGGCGGAGGAGCAGTGGCACCGGAGCATGAGGGAGCTGCATCGCACATGGCCTTGGAGGGCGAGACTACGGACTCGGAATTCACCAGTGGGACGGAGGGTGAGGGGGGTTTCATGGCGGGGACAGGAGCTGACACCAGCGACACGGACACGTCCTCTGATGGGAGCTCCCTTGTGGTGGCGGCAACATCTGTGCCCCCGCATCTACAGGTACAGCCGCCACCCCCCCTACCAGCACCGCCCTACCAGCAGCCCCTCTGCCTTCGCCCCGTGCCCGCTCACCCAGGAGGGTGGGCATCACCTTCGCCCCAGGCACCTCAGGCCCTGCCCCAGTCACCCCTGCTGCCCTCAATGAGGAGGCCATTGACCTCCTCAGGTCCCTCACTGTTGGGCAGTCTACCATTTTGAATGCCATCCAGGGTGTACAAAGGCAGTTGCAACAAACTAATGCATTCCTGGAGGGCATTCATTCTGGTCAGGCGGCCCTTCACCGAGCTTTTCAAACTCTGCCTCAGCACTGATGGCAGCCATTGTCCCCATCTCTAGCCTCCCCCTCCAACTTCCTCCACCCAGACCCAATCCCCTGTACCTCTGCCTATCCCAAGCACACCATCAGACCAGCCTGCACACACCTCAACACACAAGGAAAGCTCTGGCAAACATAAGCACCACACATCCCACAGGCACTCACGCCAGCAACACACACATGCAGACACACCAATATCCACTGCCTCCACTGTGTCCCACTCCTCCTCGTCTCCCTCCTCCCTCCTAGTCTCGTCTACACTCACACCTGCATGCACTACCTCTACAGCCACTACGTCTCTCACCAGCACACCCAGCACACCCCGCTCATGTGCAGTCACCACCCCCACTACCATTCACACGTCCCCTGTGTCCTCTCCCAGTGTGTCTGTGACGCCCCCTCCCAAGATACACAAACGCAGCCACACACCCACCCAACAGCCATCCACCTCACGACAGCCTCCAGCGCATGCACCTGCACCCAAAGTCACCAAACGTACACCTCCTACTACCACCACCTCTTCCTCCACTCCCAAACCCCATCCAGCTACCCATCCCAGTGTGTCCAAGAAATATTTCATGTCCAGCCTTGACCTTTTTCCCACACCTCCCCCACCCCGTCCATCTCATAGGTCCCGAAGTAGCACCTCAGCCACAACATCTCCGGGACCAGTGGTGCCTGTAGTCACAGGTATGTGGAGTGCACTGGCCACCAGGACAGCCAGTGTGGCACGGAGCCACAGCACAGCCAGTCCCCCACCTGTGAAGCATCAGAAGTTGGCCAGTGCCCGGCGGGAGAGGGGGAAGACTCCAGCCACCAAAGCCGCTCCCAGGGGTCCCGGTGGGAGTGTGGAGTCAGCTGTGACACCTCCCAAGGTGGGAAAGGGCCACAAGAAACCCGGCAAGTCTGGGAAGAGCTGCACGGCGGAGAAGGACGCCATCATCCCCGCTGCCCAGGAGGCCAGCCCCAGCCCAGCTGCCCAGGAGGCCACCGCCAGCCCCAGCCCAGCTGCCCAGGAGGCCACCGCCAGCCCCAGCCCAGCTGCCCAGGAGGCCACCGCCAGCCTCAGACCAGCTGCCCACGAGGCCACCGCCAGCCCCAGCCCAGCTGCCCAGGAGGCCACCGCCATCCCAGCTGCCCAGGAGGCCACCGCCAGCCCCAGCCCAGCTGATCCGTGAAGGACCGCCAGCCCCAGCCACGCTGGGCCATGAGGGACCACCAGCACAAGCCCCGCTGGGCCATGAAGGACCACCAGCAAAAGCCCCGCTGGGCCATGAAGGACCGCCAGCACAAGCACCGCTGGGCCATGAAAGACCGCCAGCACAAGCCCCGCTGGGCCATGAAGGACTGCCAGCACAAGCACCGCTGAACAGGGCACCGCCAACTCAAGCACCATTGAACAGGGCACCGCCAACTCAAGCACCACTGAACAGGGCACTGCCAACTCAAGCACCGCTGAACAGGGCACTGCCAACTCAAGCACCGCTGAACAGGGCACCGCCAGCTCAAGCACCGCTAGCCCATGAGCGGCAGGGGCAGAGACACAACTGGGTCCATCACGGGGTGAGTGATGCACTCGGGCACCAGTCCCCCTCCAGAACCAGTGGAGACAGGCATCCACTGCCTCTTTCCTTCACAGGATGAAGCACTCTGGGCACCAGTCCCCCTCCAGAACCAGTGGAGACAGGCATCCACTACCTCTGTCCTTCACAGGATGAAGCACTCTGGGGCACCAGTCCCCCTCCAGAACCAGTGGAGAGATCCATCCACTACCTCTGTCCTTCACAGGATGAAGCACTCTGGGCACCAGTCCCCCTCCAGAACCAGTGGAGACAGGCATCCACTACCTATGTCCTTCACAGGATGAAGCACTCTGGGCACCAGTCCCCCTCCAGAACCAGTGGAGACTGTTATCCACTTGAGAGACTGTGGCTTTGCACTCCCCAGGATTGAACAGTAGGCAAACCACCCACTGTAGAGACTTGAGAGACTGTGGCTTTGCACTCCCCAGGATTGAACAGTTGGCAACCCACCCACTGGAGAGACTTGAGAGACTGTGGCTTTGCACTCCCCAGGATTGAACAGTGGGCAGACCACCCGCTGTAGAGACTTGAGAGACTGTGGCTTTGCACTCTCCAGGATGTTACAGTGGGCAACCCACCCACTGTAGAGACTTGAGAGACTGTAGCTTTGCACTCTCCAGGATTGAACAGTGGGCATTGAGCCCCCGCGTGGATCTGGTGTCGTGCACTCATCCGGCTGAGGTGCCCCCCCTTCCCTTCCCCCTGAGGTGCCTGTTGTATTTCTATCTGATGACACTGCAGAGTTCTCTCTGTTTTGATCGGGTTTCGAGGAAGACTATCGCAGGTAGAATTTGGAGTTCCGGTTCCATGGTGTCCTCGTTCCTCGTGGGGTGTGTAGAGGTGAGCATTTTCCCTTCGAAATTCCTGTTTCCGCCGTGTTTTTATCCGCAGTGAATCTGCCCCGGAAAAGGTGATGGATTGGCCTGTCATAATAGTGTGGGCGGTACATTGTCTCCCGCCTGTCTGTTGGCGGTGACCACCGCGCTGTTTGTTTGTACCGCCGTGGTGGTCTGAGTGTTAAAGTGTCTGTCTTTGTTGGCGGTTTCCGCCACGGTCGTAATTGCAATTGATTGTACCACCGGCCTGTTGGTGGTCTTACCGCCGCTTTAACACCGTCCGCCAGGGTTGTAATGACCACCTAGGTCTGTATATCTTTCTAAATCACTTTTACTTGCAAGTGCTATCCTGCTCAAATTTGCAATTTCGCACTTTACCATGAATGATTTTCTTTCTATAGAGCGGCCCTAGCCACTAGGACAGAAGATCGCTTTACAGACAACTGCTAAGCACATAACATATAATATGCAGTACAAAGAAAGTATGGAAGAGAGTTCAGGAGAATTTATTTAAATGGCTCGATAATCTGAGTAGGTGAGGTTTAATTTCCTTTTGGAAGGCTAGGAGATCCACAGTCAGGGTAATTTGATCAAGGATAATGTTCCTTCGTCTGGGGGCTGGGCAGAAAAAGAATCCTGTTTAGATATTTTGACTCTTTTTGCTATTAAGATTTCAAAGATTAGGTGAGCTAAAGTTCTTTATTCAGGTATGACTGGCCGGTAGCATTGCTTTATGAGTTAGGCAAGCTGCCTTGAAATCAGTTCTAGCTTCCCATAGGGAGACATGTCTTAAAATAGGTGCTCTTGTAAACGATGATAGCTGGTTGTAGAATGGATTTAGGGGCATGTTGATTTGATTAGTTCTGCCACAATTGCACTTCCTCCATCAAAATCGCTACGAACGAGGTACTTTACTGCTGAGCCAAAGCTGAGTGAAGGATATGTAGTTTTAAATTGTTTTATGTTTATTTTAAATTGAATCATATTATATTTGGTGTAGACACACTTAATATATTTATTAGAATTTCAGCATTTCCACTATCATTATTTTATACATAACATAAGCAGTGAAGTTAATTCCACTCTTGGAGTATAGTTGAAGATTATTTTTCTGTTGATGACAATTCTATTATTTAAAGTTTTTGTTTTGTATATTTGTTATGTGATTACAATAATTGGAACTCCTATGACACTGCATACTTATTTTAATTTTACAGCATAAACATTTACATGTCATTGCATTAGAAGAATGTCAGCTAATAATAGCCTTGACACATACACGTATTAATGCGACGTTAAACATTTAGCAATGCCAAATATTTTGCCTTTTACATATTGATTAGGCTTTTAATGTACTTCACTAACGTATAACGTAGATACAGCAAGAAAATGTGCTGTGCATACTTCCTTAACCCAAAAAAAGGACATAGACCAGACTGTAGTAGTAGTAAAAGCTCAAGCTTTCCTTGGATACACAAAAGAGCTATGGCATATGCATTAACAGAAAAAAATGCAAAAAAGCTACCATATGTGCTGCAGCAGTTGTATGTTTAACGGAGTTTCTCTGTTTGATGGTGCATGAGTTCCTAGAATTTGTTAGGAAGTGTAATGTGAATGCCTAGTGACGTGTGGTTTTGTTTGTTGGAAGTGAATGACTAGGTATTAGGGTGATGTGAAGCTGTTAGCATGTTTGTGTGTGATGATTAATGTGCAATGTTGGGATGTGTATTCTAGTGTTGTGATGATGTGTTTGTTTTTGTGAGTGTGTTGCTGTGGTATATTTGTGTTTATATATGTGTGTGTGTGTGTGTGTGTGTGTGTGTCTGTGTCTGCACATACACTCAGGTATGTCATGGTTTCATATTGCCATATCAGATCCACAGTGTTCGACTTATATACATGGTATACCACTATCACTGTGCCCCAAAGAAACACATTGGTATGCCAATGACATACCCATTAAGGTGTAAATTGCAATACCAATCTTTTGGTTGACTCACTCTTCATTGTTTCTGTTAAGCATTACTTAAATGTAGCACCGTTGCTGGAAAACACTGACTACTACCAATGACGGGCAGAGACATTCAATGGACCAATAAGGCTAAGATTCAGTGCACGTGGGCAGCAGCAACCCAAATACAAAGGTCTGTAGTTATTGTTGCTATAACCTGAATATCATACAGCTAAATCATGGAAATAGACAAATGGGTATTGGGTATTGGGAAGAACATGGATAGGCTGCAGACCTTCAAATGGACACAACAGATATTAGGCATCCTGGCAAATGTAAGCAGTGGAAGATAAATATGTTGGTGTTATCTGAGCATTGGATTTGTGGATATTCACGCGGGTCACCTGCAATGAGTGAGAGAAGCATTTGGTCACACATAATTAAGATGGGGTAAAAATCAATGCACAGCAGCATTGGTCCCTTTTAGGGCAATAAATGACACCAGCTTCTTCCAGCAGACAATGCCACAGAAATAAAATATGTAAGATATTCACAATATGAATAACAACCATTATTACAATTGTAGTCACTATGAGGATCACAACATGTTAAAAAAAAACTCAAATTTGAAAGATTCTCCATAATAGCAAAGGTGGGACAAAATATTCATTGTTACTCAGAGTATGGAGTGACCATTATTAAGCAAGATTTAGTCACCACACAGCTCACAATATGCACAAAAACACTGAAATTACCATGGACACTATTATACCAAAGGGACCATCTTGAATCCAATGATTTGTGGCACACTATGCAAGGGAGGCCAAAATGTCAGTGACAGCTTTATCTCAAAGATTGTCACCATTATGCCCACAAATGCTAGAGATATTCCATCACCTGTTAACTTTTCTCCACAAACAGGCATTAAACTCACATCTAGCATCATCACCTTCAACAGGAGTTAAGCAGCAGGACTACAGTGGTGGCAGCATATCATGAAGTGATCAGTAGTAGTGAACTGAACCTTCTTAACCTGTCACTCAAGTGAGGTATGCAGGCTCACTCACCTTTTGAAAGTTCTGCTTGTCCTACTTCAGGTAGCTGTGGAGTGCTGCAGAGTGCGGGACTAGTGACTCTGTTCTGGTTGTATGTGTGCCTGGGAAGGTTACAGTAAAGAGATAGAGCAGTACCGTGCAGAATGCATGTGTGATTGGTGCATGTACTAGGTGTCTGTAAGGAATACATGACGCAAGGAATGTAGTGCTGTTCAGTGTATGCACACTGAGAGCTTGTGCTGGATGTATGTTTGCTTGTGTGAAGTAAAATACAGGAAGGGCGAAGTGTTGTTCAACTCCGAAATGGTAAGTGTATAAGTGTATGTGCTGGTAGTGTGTATGTGTGTTTGTGTGTGTGTGAAGTAGCACACCCTGGTTAAATATAGAAAAATGTCAGTACTGAAGAGAGAGTGCATACTGAGGGCCTCATTCGCAAGGCCCGTGGTACAGGGCGACTTTGGGAAAGGGTGAGATATGTGCCATATGGACAAGATACAGCACATTTCTGTCCTCTCCCGCTGGTGCACAAATTGCTGCCATGCGCCAACACAAGCACGCTTGTACCAGGATGCAGGGGTACCTGCTTTGCAGGGATGATTGTTTTTGTGCAGGAAGGGAGACCTTCCTGTACAAAAACAATCACTAGAGTCGTTTGCAGCACACATAGAAAGAGGAAAACACAGGGAGAAATAAATATATTTCTCCCCGTTGTGTCTCTCTTACTCCACCCCGGAGGTGGCGTAGTAATCTGACACATTCCCAGACCTGTACATCCTTCAGTTTAAATGGGTTCCAAGAGTGTTGCATGGGAACACACCAAGCAACACCCATGGAATGCCCCTTCCATGCAGTGTTATGCATGAAATTGGTCTACATTTACAAGGCCATTCACACAAGGTGGCTTTCTGTGGCCTTGTAAGCATGGGCTAGCCCTATGAGCCACTGGAGCATCAAAGAAATGACACTCAGGTGGTGCAGTATGCCGCTAGAGCCTTGTAAATGAGGCCATGAGTGTGTGTGCTAAATGCATATGTACATGTAGGGGAACAATGCAAGGAGGTACTAGTGCTGAACAGTAAATGTACTTCAAATGTACACTGAGTAAGTGTGCCTGTAATGGTACATTACCTGGAGGTCCCTGGGATCCATTTTGGGAAGCTGAGTCCTGCCTGGTGAAAACATGTGAAGCAGAGGGATCCCCCAAACTGATTAAGACGTTGCTGCATTCCTGTGAGCTGAATGGGACACACAATAGAGGGAAAAAAGGAAGAAACACCTTTTATACTTAAAACGACTGCTCTTTGATTCAGTGATAGATTACATGGAAAGGGCATGGGAACATCTCAGGAAGGGATATAGGGTTGAAAAGGGAATCATAAAGAGTAGGGCTGGATGTATGGGGTTAACATTCTGATGCACATTTCACTGTGACTGACATTAAGGTGGTAACTGTGGTCACTCCCATTAATTGTGTTGTGGGATAGCCTCAAAGTCTTGCCTGCTATGACAGACAGTCTTTCATGAGAGAAGAAGAAAAATAAGTGTCCACAACATAAACCTTCAAAGACTTACACCCTAAATTACATTTTGATACCTTTAAATAGATTATAAGAAGGGGAGAGTGAGACCCCAAAACGTGTCATCTGTCAATCACACAGATAAGCTATGTGAAAACGGAAAGCTCTGCAAGACTTCTTCCTGTGACCAGGACTGGGGGCAAAGGCCTGCTAGTCTCCCTGCTGGGTGAGAGACATCACCCAGGACACCAAGCTCACCTGGCCTGAATCCTGAAGCACCAGTACCTGCCTTCTTGCCAAGAATAGTGTATCCTGATGAGAAAGAGGATAGTGTTGGAGGAAGTGAGATCCGGTGGGGAGCCCTGGAAGAAGATTCCCTGAGCGAAGTGTGAGGATGTTCAATGACCAGGTAATTGCTGTGTGTCGTGTCGGTTATGCAACCCTTGTATGCCAAGAGAGGGCCACTGGAGATGGAACCAAGAGTGAAGAGGTGTGCAGGTATGGGCAAGCATGTACCACCAGGCAGCGGTGGCCCCGTATGCCAGTGAAAGCCTCTGGGAAAGTTACCTTTGCTGAATTGCTGGGACCTGTGACTGTCTCGGCATGGGCGTTTGCACGTAGACAGTCAGCACCCATGTTTTTAAAGTACTGCAGCAACCTTATATGTAAGGAGTGGCTGCCGGTACCAAAGTGCCAAAGGATTCGGGTCTTTAGCAGAAGGAGGCTTGAGGGTGCCTTCTGAGGGCTGGACCTGCACTACGAGGAAACTGCACCTGACTGACCTGAGGTCTGCCAAAGATGCCTTGGACGGCATAGAGCCATCACTGGACTCCAGTTGGAAGCAAAGAATGGATTTCCAATTGGTAAAACCAACTTACAGTGTCTTCATGACTTAGGTGCTGCTTTGACAACTGCAAAGGGCTCTTGCAGTGCCACTCAGGAGAGAAAGCCTGCACCATCAGGTGCTGACGAGTGGGGCATGAGAAGCCCGACTTCTCCGAGCTGAGCAGAACTCACAGGTGCAGACCAGTTGGGCCCAGGAAGAGTCATTGCTCCTGTTGCTATAGCATACAAACACTTTTAACTTAAATCCTAAATAGGTAAAGGGGTACTCTTGAGAACTGCCTAATAGTGTGCATTCCTTGGATGTGGCCACCATTGAATGGGGAATAACCTCAAACATATTACACGAAGGAAGATGTGGACAGGGATTTGCTGACAACTAATGGAGCACTGACCTCAAGGGGGTTTTTGTTGTTGCTTCTGAATGATGTATATCTTTGCAAGTGTAGAGTTAGAAAGAAAATACTTATTTTGTGTATCAAAGCAAGACATTGACTGGACCTTCATCTACTGTTCATATGAAATTCCCTTTGAGTTATGAGTCATGTTCACTGACCTATAACTACTCTTCCTTGAGGTAGCCTTGACTGATCAACTACAGCTACCACTGAGAGTCAAGTACAGAAGGGGCACTTGACTCAGTTACTCAGGATCTGTAGGTGGTGGGGACCTGGCACATCAGAAGTACAAGGCCTCAACCACTATGGTTGGGCCCATTAGCATCCTTGTGCCCCATGGCCCACTAAAATGGGTTCTGCCACACCCAATCACCCTTTAAGGTGGAGCAGAAAGCCCACTAGATACCGTGGAAAGTCTTAAAATAAACAAAGGGTTGGGGGCACCTATCATGTATAGGGCCATGATCCCACCGCAGAAGAGGGCATTGCAGGTGTTCTGCCCCATCCAGGGGGAAGAAAGGCCACTAGACACCAGGGACTTTAAAATGGTGTGAAAACAAAAGGATGAAGGCTGCCCACTCTGGCATTGTCCCCTACCCCCAGTCTATAAGAGACAATAGAGTCTTTCTGCCTTGTGAGGGCAGATAGGAGTATTTTCCCAATCGGGTTGCCCTAAATCTGCCCCTAATGGAGTAGAAAGCACACTAGACACCAGGGATTTTGGCCCATATTTATTCAATGTTTTTGCCGCCTTACTGTCATTTTTGTTACACTAAAGCAGCGCTTACCTAACTTTATATTTATATTTTCATGCTAGGCCTGTTGAGCGTCAAAATATCCTAGTTAGTGCCATTTTTAGGGAGCAACATACCACCTTGTACCTCATTTCGACAATGAGATGCAAGCTAGGCGTTTCCTTCCTAAAGTTTACGTTAGCCCTCTTGCGCCATATTTACCTCCCGATGCAAAAATGACGCATACCAAGGAAGTGTACCGCAAAAGCTTTGCTAAGTCTGATTAGCGTCAAAATTGAATGCCTGGTCAGACCAGGTGTTAGAAAGAGGCCCACACACCACCACTCAAGGAAAACACACTGAAGGAGCATTTTCAACCTCCAGGACAACATGGAAGTGGTACTGCTCCAGCTTGGCACATACTGCAGACATCAGAGAAGACAGAAGGTCTCTCCACCACCACCACAGCAACCCCAAACACCACCACAGCAGCCACAAAGGCAGTGCAGGAGGATGGAGAGAATCTTCAGACAGCAGACAACCATTCTTGGCCTCAGGGAACAAGACGTGATCAAGATGTACCGTAGGAATTGGGAGTCCATTGTACGCCTGCTGCAGAACAGTGCGCCACACATCCAGCAAGGGTGCAAACTCCCCTACTATTCCACCCATGACAAAACTCCTTGTTTCCCTCCATATGCTGGCATCTGGATCGTTTCGAATAATTGGCACACAAGTGGCTGGTATGTCCCAGCCATTCTTCTCAGTCCTCCTACTTAAAGTCCTGGATGCTATCATATGTCTCACACCCCACCACATCTGCTTCCCAAACACCCAGCATCTGCAGCAGGAGACCAATAAAGGTTTCTTCCAAGTTGCTGGGTTTCCGCATGTTCTGGGTGGAATGGACTGCACCCATATGCAACTGGTGCCACCTGCAGCAACAGAACACCTATATAGGATCCGCAAGCACACCCATTCCATCAATACACAGGCCATTGTGGACCACCGTGGGCTCTTCACCAACATCCTAGCAAAATATCCTGGCAGCGTCCATGATGCCTACATATTCCGCCATTCCACCATCAACAAACCATTCCAGGATGGTCAATATGGCAATGATCTAATCATAGGTAAGTCATCATACAAATCATTACACACACAACACTCCAACCATGTACGAGAAACAAGAAAAACACCACATGAAATACACATGGGCCGGGGGGATACAGATGTACAGACAACAACACATATGCAACATGCTACACTACATAGCTATATTTCACATCACAAACACACAACCCACATGTACATAGTACAGCCACACCCTGACTGGCAGACCACGTGTGGACAGGTGGAGCAATGTCTCGTTTGCATACAGAAGCTGCTCACAAACCACTACAAATGTTCACTGGTAGACAACTAAATACAGATCCCACACACATTACACCAAACAAAGAATAGCTCAGCGATGTCAATGGCATAGGCCATGGCCATTTAAAGAAAATCATACATAGGCCCGGTCCCACGTAAATCATGGTCTGCAAGCCTCTGGCAGCACCTATGTCAAGTGCCATTACCAACTACATATCATCTACACATACCTGACATACCTGTAGTATGCACATCCACCTGTCTGCTGCAGTGTGTTGCACACATACAAATACAAAATAACCTGCCGTGAAAGACCATGGGGCAGAATCACGAGAAATGGGGCAGCACCTACTCCAGTGCCACCTCACATGCGCCCCTTAGCACCCCCTAAAACCACCATGTCTGTTCCGTATCCTAGAAATAGTACACTATGGTGCAGAGTTTGTGCAAAACTGGGAAGATCATGGATGCCATAGTAGGACTCGGCAAGAGTATAGAGGACATACCTGACCTCATATGCACCGTACTAAGGGACCTATGTTAAAAATAGGTGTGCCCCCTCCCAAAGCCTGCACTATGCATGTGTTGAAAGAGTCTGTGATAAATTATGTATTGGATGCTAGGAGATACTACTGCACCAAATTAGATCATCCTACAAAAGTGTGATACACACCCTCGTACACTTGATGGTTGGCACAACCATCATCTGCCACAATGGGTAACTAAGTGTTGCACTGAATGCGTAGTGCCACATGGTAAAATGGAGAGCACAGTTTGGCTTTGGAGCACTACCATGCTGTCTATACATATGACACCATTGTGGTGCAAGGAGTTGGTAGGTTCCATCCAACAATAGAACACTGCCTCAAATATGGAACACAGCACATTTTTGCAATAGTACAAAAATCAGTTTAGAATCAATATGGAAATTCCCAGGTCCTTGAGCCACTACCCAAGATTGTCATGTCCATCAACACAGTCTAATGAAACCAATTCACATTACCACAATATACCATAAGCAAGTGTGAGTCACCACTCCACCGACATCTAACAACTGCCATGATATATTCCAAACCACTATCGAGTTTTACCAACACATTTTCACTCATTCCTTTGCATCTGATCAAGGTTACCGCATACAGCCATGAGCAATGACTTCATTTGTCAATGCCACAATGGTGAAAGAGCGTGCATACAATGAAGGGCAAAAGAGGACATTTGGGCTTCCGAAATCAAGGTTCAGATGCCTTGCCCTGACAGTAGAAAGCCTCTTGTATGCTTCACCACTCGTATGCAAAATCATACTGGCATGTGCAATCCTCTACAACATCTGTTTCAGAACAAATTTTCCCTGGGATGAACAGGTTGAGGAGGAGGATGATGATGGAGCAGCTAATTTGGAGGGGGAACAACAGAGCACTGCTGCAGGAATTCACTGGAGACTCCACATAGTAGAGATCTTCTATACATAGTGACTGGACTAACAAAATCACATTGTAAATAGCATGAATAAAATACTTTGCACCGGATTCTCCTTGGTCTACTCATTCTCTACTACAGATACAATTGGAATGTGACTCAAACCCGAGGGAGCAGGTAAGAAAGACAAAAGTTCAGTCACATCGTTTGTGATGTGAGAAGGTCTATTGCCTCCATCTCACATATTGGTGACACAAAATTCATGGGCATGTGACTTCTGAATGCCTAGATCTATGCACCACTACATATATTGTGCCGTCAAGTGGGCAAGGTGCTAAATACTAGCCCATTCCCCACAACACCACCACACCTACCATTTTATATGCAAGGGGGACACACATAAATTAGGGGCTGTGATCGAATGGTGTTTTAATAATGTAGGAACTGAACACTGTCACATCTCAGGGTGATTGCTGCTTTGCCTGCACAGTGCATGTGTGGCAAGGGGGGGGCATCATTTGTAATTGTACAGGGATTGTAACTAATGTTAGATGCAGAGCCAGAACAGTGTATCCATGGGATTATTTCCTGGCACTGCCATTGGGCACAACCATGAAACATGGTGAACTGTACTTCACTTATGGCGCGCACACGTTGGCTGTGGAGTGCACAATGGGTTGCCAGACAAAAGAAGCATCTTTGGGTGCAGAATCACCATCTAAACACATGACCCATTGTTAGGATCTAATAAATAAATGGGACAATGCACCACCAAATAAGTGTCTGGGTGGAATGTAGATAGAGTGTGTTATACTTCTTATGTACATAAGATACACATTTTTCACACAAATATGTTCTCTTTACACATGCCTACAGCAAATCCAGATAAACATGTGAAGACTGATACACAGGTGTATGTCCTAGGTAGCAACGGGTTTGCTAGTACCAACAATGCTCAACATGTGTCAGCATGTTTACCAAGTATGCTCTGTATAACAACATCACACAGCACATAGCAATACACACCACTCATTGACACTCACATGAGAGAAGAAGTGCAAGGTAGCAACAGTAGCAAATTATCCCATACATGTTTTGAGCTCCAACATCACAATCAGGTGCAGGATTACAACTTTGTCTAGCAATGGTAAAAAATGTCAGATACCTATCATGAAACTGAACTGGAGTAGAACTAGCCATATATGTTGCATCTGGCTAATGAAAAAACAGCACTGAGATGATTTCACACCTCAACATCATTCAGTCATGGTATGCGTTACCTAGGTTGTGGCATGCTGGAAGAAATGCATACCCATGGTCAACGGAGAATGTGAATGGACAGCTGAGAGATACCCACAGATAACTGTAAATACAACATGGGAGGTCACTTGAGGATAACACAAGTGCTGTTGCAGGTGTAATGTCATGTGTACGTGGCACTCATTATGTCTCAAAAATACCGTAAATGGGGTGATAACTATCATGTAGCCAGTGTAGAAGATGTGTACATCTACAAATTACACAAGTCACATGTTGCATCCTGTCCATGTATGACCAGACAATGTTGCTGTAGAAGATGTGTATGAAGTGCAAGAAGCCGAAAGAATGGCAGCAATGTAGGAGACAATACATACCTCACCAGTAATGCAGGAAAACATGGAGAAGGATCACACATAGCCCAATACTGAGTATTCAACACATCAATGACTACATGTCAACATTCAACATATGTACAGAGAGGGTGGCCGGGTCAGTACATAACCCAGTCATGTTTGCCACTACCATAACCTGGAATTTGCCCATTGCATGCCAACATGACAGGAGGCATTGTCAGACAACACCATCTGTACCCTGGCACATTCCCAGAATTGAAGTCACAACAGATATACAACCCCTAGATAGGCTGGTAATTGAAATAACTAAGGACATCAAATGATGAGACATGTCCTACAAGTGCAAGTTCCCAGTCTTCTGTATATGAGAGGAGAAGGCTGACATCAAGTACCGCAGAGGAAAATGTAATATCCCGGTCTCTTTGATCACAACTGTGCATGCATCTGTCTGCCAAGGAGTGTGCATTGCTCTTCTGAGTAGCAATCATGAAGATGTTAGATCCACGTTCAAAAAACCCTAACACCATTGCTCTGGCTACATAAACATATGACATTGCCAGGGGTCTGATGCATGTGCACAGGGGGCTGAGTAAAATGGAGCTCCATTAACCTGCCCCTTCACATGAAACCATGGGCTTGTGTTGCCATACAGACTCACACAGTAGTGATGATAAGTAAGCTAATAAACACAAAAAAGTATGGGGTTCACTAATGATACAGAGCTATAACCACGGGAGATTATCCACGGGCTCCTAGACCTCGCTGGGTGTCAAAAAGTGGAGTGTGAGTGCTGTGGGATGGTGATGGGTAGGGGGAGGGGGTATTTCTTTTACGGACTAGGTGATCTCACACACTATATAGTGTCATGCTTCATCATTTAACCACCTAGCCCCACCCAGGTAGGACAGTGCCACCTGGGCCGACTCAACCTCACCGTTAAAGGAACGGGAGGGAGTGCGTAAATATATTTTTATCTGGAGTTAGTGGGATCCAGCTAAGCTAGGGGAAGATATAAAAACCCCTAGGCAGTTACCGGTGAGTAATCTACACTTTTAATAGTGGTGTTTTGCTGGTGTATTAAAAACAAAGATGAGACACCTAGGTGAGAGTAAGGACTCACTGGGTCACCTATCTAAAAATTGGCCGACATGTTTCTGCCCTCTACTATGAGCCAAGGAAGGTCTGGGGGCATTCTTCAGGGCATAGGATAACTAAACATCATGCAATGTACAAATAGATAGACCACCCTCAATAGAAGAGTGGGAAGGATTTTTTAACAATTGAAGGGGCCTACCTGTGGCAAGGAAATACCTTGTGGAGGCCCCAACATCTAAGGCTACTGGCCTCAGATTCCAGGAGGGGGATTGTCCCCTTATAGTCACACTTATGTCAATGGAGGCGCTCGCTGTGCGCCTAGCCCAACCCCTCGCTGGACCGCTTGAGGTGATAAGTAAGCTCCCATCTATGCCAGACTGCAACACTGCTACACAGTGGTATGCCATTATATGTGACAGTCACAACAAACATAATATGGACAAATGTGAGTGCCTAGTTGGTGGCATCCACACATATACCACATATCTCAGCACACATGTACCACTGTAATGGCTCAGGCATGGTAATGTTAATGAACAAAAGGCAACTGGGCACAAAGGTAAGGGCATAGGTATCACAAGATCAGTGACTGTAAGAAATGACATTTACATTTGTTCTGACATAGGGAAACATAGGTGGCACTGATGTGACTACACATGCATTTGTTAAATGCCAACATGTGTCCATGCAGGAAGATAGTGATGTGAGGTTTCACATCCCATGAACCCACCACTGTGGTCATATGTTATAGAAATTACACTACACATGTCTTTGCACACACACAATTTATACCAACCTACAGTAACAAATGTTATGTACATACCATCTCCTGCAACTAAGATGCTTGGGGAACCATATGTCACATGTGTAGCAGAGCATCATGAAGTAAAAACAACAACACACCACAGAGTGGACACACATGCACACACAAACTGGCAGGGGTAACGTGATGTCAACCCAGTCCTAGTCCACTGCATACTCTGAGAACAAACTGTCATGGTCTTCATTTGCCTTACCATAGGCCATCATGTACATTGTGTTTTTGGTATGTGTACATTTGTCTATCAGACATAACAATGTAGTACTCCCACAAATTAGTAATCAAACACATATGTAGAGTCATAGTACATGTGCCAGCCTGTATGTGGACACAGTGTAGCCACACATGCACGTATGCACAAGGTATGAGTAATCGCATGCAGCAGACTCATTAACAAAAATGTGGATTCAACATACCAATGTCACCGTCATGACATGATAGTTATACACATGTAGCCATGCCATATATACAACATTGTTGCATATACCATGTGTCATGGTAAGTGAATCTGGGTGCACTCAAGGTCTATATTGCAAAATTCCATGCATTACTGTCATGCTTAAAAAAAATGATGCAAACACCTCAAATCTACACTCTACAAAGTCAATAAAAGGACGCATGGCCCCTGATCATCTATCACACGCTCACAGGCCTTTTCAGGCACTATGGTGAAAAATCAACGCATGACCGTTGTGTGTCAAAAATTAGATGCGAATGTCTAAACCGCGTACTTTTCTCCACGGGGAAAAGACGCCTGGACCTTGAGTGTCTTTCGCACGTTCACAGGCCTTTTCGCATTCAATGTGGAAAAAACAACACATGACCGGTATGCGTCAAAAATGTTCGCGCTTATGCATACGCATTTACCATACTATTCTCCTAAGCTAAAAGAAGCATGATGGTCGCTGAACATCTATCGCACATCCACAGTGTTGGAAATGGCCTTTCTGCAGGGTCAACCCCAAACATTTTGCCTTCCTCCTTCTCTTTTTCTGACCTCATATTTTCTGGCTTTAGGACTCACTGCTAATCAGTGCTAAATTGCATATGTTTTCTCTTTAAAACATGGTGAGATGGGCTCATACCCACTTGGCTTATTTAATTTAATTTATAAGTCCCTAGTCAAGTGCACTACATGTTTTCAGGGACTGTAAATTAAATGCTACTAGTGGGCTGAAGCACTGGTTGTGCCACCCACATAAGTAGCTCCCTATCCATGTCTCAGGCCTGCCATTGCAAGGCCTGTGTGTGCAGATTCACTGCCACTTTGACTTGGCATTTAAAAGTGCTTGCAAACCTTAAGCTCTTGTTTTTCCACATAAAAGTCACCCCTAAGGTAGGCGCTAGGTAGCCCATGGGGCAGGGTGCCATGTAGGTAAAATGCAGGACATGAACATGTGTGTTCTATATGTCCTGATAGTATAAAACTCATACATACATTGTTACACTGCTGTCAGGCCTGCTCCTTTCATAGGATAGCATTGGGGCTACCCTCATATACTGTTTGAGTGGTAGATCCTGATCTGAAAGGAGTAGCCAGGTCATATTTAGTATGGCCAGAATGGTGATACAAAATCCTGCTTAATGGTGAAGTTGGATTTTATATTACTGTTTTAGAAATGCTACTTTTAGAAAGTGAGCATTTCTCTACACTTAAATCCTCTGGCCTGTATTTATACTTTTTTTGCGCCGCATTTGCATCGTTTTTTGACGCAAAAACGGCGCAAACTTGCAAAATGCCATTGTATTTTGTAGGTTTGCGCCGTTTTGCGCCAAAAAGCGGTGCAAATGCGGCGCTAAAAAAAGTATAAATACGGGCCTCTGTGTCTTTCAATCCACGTCTGACTAGACTTAGTTGACAGCTCCCTTGTGCATTCACTCAGACAACCCCAAACACAGGCTGCTCAGTCACACTTGCATACATCTACAGATTGAATGGGTCTTCTTAGGCTGGGAGGGTGGAGGGCTTAACACTTACATGTCAAAGGACAGTAGCCTGCCCTCACACAAAGGACTGGACACCCCCTACTGAGACCCTGGCAGACAGGATGGAACTGAAAGGGGACCTTGTGCACTTCTAAGCCACTCTTTGAAGTCTCCCCCACTTTAAAGGCACATTTGGGTATTTAAACAGGGGCTCAGCCCTGACCAACTCAGACACTTCTGAGGTAGACCCTCTACCTGACAAGACACTTCCTGGAGTATGGAATCTGAACCAGAACTTGCATCTTGCCAAGAAGAACTGCCTGGCTACCCAAAGGTCTCACCTGACTGCTTTCTGTGAAGGACTGCTGCCTTGCCGTTGTCCTGCTCTCTGGCTGTGGTTAGAAGTGTTCTCCAAGGGCTTGGATAGAGCTTGCCTCCTTTTCCGTAGAGTCTCGGGACGAAAAAGACTTCATCTCTACAAGAAGGACTTCTTGTGCAGTGAAAATCAACGCACAGTGTGCCAGAAACGACGCGCAGTCTGCACCGTGGGGAAAAATTCACCCATGCCGAACCGGAACGAAGCAGTCCTACTTTGCAATGAGAAAAGCAATGCACCCCCAGCATAGCGACTGGAAATTCGGCGCATGGCCCACTAGATCGACGCACAGCCGAGCCGGAATGACGCAGCCTAACTTCCTGAGAGGAATCGATACAGCGCCTGCCATGCGGTAGTAATTTCCCCACAACGCCCTCCGGATTGACGCAGCCCTTGTGACTTCATCCTGTCAGCATCAGAAATCCATGCATTGTCCCTGGGGCATCCGAAAACCCTGCAACCTGAAGAGGATCCAAGACCAAGCACCAGAAATCGACAGACAGCCGTCCCTGTGTGAAAACTAACGACGCATCGCTGTGCGTGGCCCTAAAAATCGATGCACACCTCCCTGTTTTCCACACATCTCCTCCTCTGCGTTTCTTTGCAGAGACTTTGAATGCAGACCAGGTACTTTGTGCTTGAAAGAGACATTTATTGCTTTTAAAAGACTAGATACAATTTATATCACTTTTACAGTGATATCTCAACATATATTTATTGTATTTTAATTGTTTTGACCTGCATCTCATCAGAGACATATTATATATTTTTCTAAACACTGTGTGGTGTATTTTTGTGGTGCTATACTGTGTTATTGCATGATTTATTGCACAAATACTTTACACATTGCCTTCTAAATTAAGCCTGACTGGTCAGTGCCAAGCTACCAGAGGGTGGGTACAGGATAATTTAGATTGTGTGTGACCTACCCTTACTAAAGTGAGGGTCCTTGCTGGGACACAGGGTAACCTGACTGCCAACGAAAGACCCCAGTTCCAAAACACAGGCATTTTCACTTAAAATGGGGGAAAAATGACGCATGACCGTCTTGTGTCAAAAAATGACGCATGACTGGAAACATGATGCACAGGCCCAGGAAGTGATGAAATGGGACATCCTGCCTGCAAACATGGTACAGTGAGTCCACTTTCACTTCACAGTCTTATTGTCTGAGACCGCGTGAAGGTGTGTGGAGCTGCTGCTGTTGGAGGTTTGGAGTTTTTATTGTGCTGTGTTCCCGAGGCTGATGCGTTTTATTTGTTATTTAACCTGGTTTATGTATTGTAAGTGTACCGTTTCTTTCTCTGTATTGTGCAGTGTTTGTCTGGGATAGTATAGTTGTTGGGGTAGTCATAGGAAAATCTTTTGTTTTGGGTGAATTGCATTTGCAGTCCATTATGCCAGGGAAAGGGAGGGCAGCCTGGATGTCGTCCGATGAGCTGGGGGGTTTCATTTGGCTGGTACAGCACTACCTCCCCATGATGCTGGTACTGGGTGGCAGTGTCATCCAAGGCTACCCACAGAGGCCAGGAAGCTGCAGTGGGGCAAGGTGCTCCACCACCTGCCAAGAGTGTTTGCGACAGGAAGAAACAACCACCGAATAAAGCGCCGCTGTGCAGAACTCATAACAAGGAAGCAAGATCTGCTGGATCATCTGTGCATCAAGGTTGGTGGAGCAGTGAGTAAGTATCCCATTGCCATACAAAGTCCAATTTTTTTCATGTGCATGACAGTTGCAGATATGGTTGAGTGTTGCATGTCATGGTTATGGATCTGGACATGTCGTATGCTACCTGTATGAAGAGCCCCAGTGCCACCTTAGGCCTGCCATTCTAATGTACAATAAAGAAGCTGAGGCAGGGCAGATGTACAATTTTCCCTGGACAACCATTACAAAGTGTTGTGATGCATTCATAGGGCAACTAGGTATTGAGCAGAGTAAAATGAGGCCTGCACCCTTTGTGTCACTGGCCAAGGCCATGTAAGGGAGCTTGACCATGCACTGGGTCCAGACTACTAGCACTTTCCTCTTCCTGTACATTGTGTATAACATACACCCTAAACTATGTCTATTACCACACACACATATGCTGATTTATTTCCACATGCCTGCTGTATCTCACTGACAGTATGGGGCTGCTATGCATCTGCTCCATCCCTGGCACATTACTCAGCAACCTGCACCAACAAATGCATACTTGGTCTACAGAGCAAGTGTGTCTGTGTTGAGGCATATGTCTATGCCCTATTCTTATCCCTCCCTCGATAAATTATGGTAGACCATGCCAATAGTGGCTAGCCATACACTATTGGTAATAAATCCATAATTTCAATCAGTCAATGTGCAGGTAAGTACAACTGTTTTCAGATGAGTAAACTCACAAGGCATTATTGATTGTGTGTTAGCCTTGTGATGGCACACACATATTACTTACTTTATACAAGGATGTATCACTTCATTCATCAGCACTTTGGAATACACACACAACCCCTGGGCAGTTGTTTGTCAATTTTCTGTGACAATGAGGTAGATGTCTACAACATCTGCGGCAGGCTCAAATGCTATGGCTGTCACAATGGGATAGCCACTGCAACAATCATCGCATGCCCCTCAGATGCAGTATACAGTGTCATGCAGTCTCATATGGTCATGAAGGTGTAGAGCTAACAAACACCTGCATGACAATGCCATATATAAATGGTGCAGTGAAAAGCACCACAATGGTGTCAGGGACAATGATGGTTTGTAGGTGCATGGGTCTACATTATCTGAGACTATGGCCCTCATTACAACCCTGGCGGTCGGTGATAATGCGGAGGTAACACCGCTAACAGGCCGACGCTAATAAAAATAGAATCATGACCACAGCGGAAACCGCCAACACAGACGGCCACTTTAACACTCTGACCGCCCCGGCGGTACCAACAAACACCGCAGCGGTAAATGCCAATACCCTGGCAGAAGACAATATACCGCCCACAGCATTACAACATGCCTATCCGCCAGATTTTCCGGGGTGGTACCAACGCCATCAAAAGCACAGAGGAAACAGAACACTGAAGGGAAACGACTCACCTCTTGACACTCAAGGAAGAATCACAATGCCATGGAGCCCGAGCTGCACTTTTATGCATTGCTGGTGTATCTTCTCATACACCAGGAACACGAATGCTGGTAAAGATGACCGCAGTGAGTACGGCACCTAGCACACAAGGAAAGGGGGGGGGAGAGATTGACACACACACACAACACACTACATCCCCACCTTCACCCCAACACCATAAACACAAACAGATGCAACAACATTACATATACACCCTGTAACCCTCAGGAATAACGCAAGGACAAAAGGAATGGATTAAAATGTGTCTAAAAGTAAAATTTTAGATATATATCTCCTTAAACAATAAACAGTATGTACAATATATACAATATATACAAAAGGAGGGACAATGCCCACTCCAAAATGTTTGTGGCCCACAGGACCATAACACATAGACCAAGGCCTCACTTGACTCCTGCCTCAATACGGAGAGAACACTGCAGGGTCATCAGGTCACAAAGACACAGGCAACTTAGAGGGGGGGGGGAAGGGGGTGGGCAACGCCACTGGCCTGGAGGGGGTCCATGCCCACTGCTTGGTCCTGGGGAGTGCAAAGCCACAGTCTCTCAAGTGGGTGGTTTGCCCACTGCTTGGTCCTGGGAAGTGCAAAGCCACAGTCTCTCAAGTGGGTGGTTTGCCCACTGCTTGGTCCTGGGGAGTGCAAGGCCACAGTCTCTCAAGTGGGTGGTTTGCCCACTGCTTGGACCTGGGGAGTGCAAAGCCACAGTCTCTCAAGTGGATGCCTTCTTCCACTGGTTCTTGATGGGGCCTTGTGCCCAGTGTGCTTCATCCTGGCAAGGAGGGCCCGAGTGGATGCCTTTCTCCACTGGTTCTGGAGGGGGTCTTGTGCCCAGTGTGCTTCATCCTGGATGGGGCAAGGTCACAGTCTCTCACCTGTGTGTCACACCGACAGGTGTTGCAGGGGCCAGGATGCACTGCAGCCCATGTAGTCACCACTACACACTGCTCGCCGGCGGTGACGGCTGCTCAGTGGATGCCAGTTGCGCTGCAGGTGGCGGTGATGTCAGTAGTGGTGGTAGCCTCCAGGACTTCACCTGCAGTCTCAGATAGCTGCCCACTGGGGCTGCTGCTGCTGGCAGTGGTGCTGCTGGCGGCGGTGCATGTGGTGGTGCTGGCCGCGGTGGAGGTGGCGGTGCTGATGGCGGTAGCCTCCAGGCCTTCACCTGCAGCCTCGAACGGCTGACCACTGGGGCTGCTGCTGCTGGCAGTGGTGCTGCTGGTGGTGGTGCTGTCCATGGTGCATGTGACAGTGCTGGCCACGGTGCATGTGGTGGTGCTAGCAGTGGTGGTGGTAGCCTCCAGGCCTTCACCTGCAGCTTCAGACGGCTGCCGACTGGGGCAGCTGCTGCTGGCAGTGGTGCTGCTGGCGGCAGTGCATGTGGCAGTGCTGCCCACGGTGCATGTGGCAGTGCTAGCCGCAGTGCAGGTGGCGGTGCTGACAGTGGTGGGGGTAGCCTCCAGGCCTTCATCTGCAGCCTCGGACGGCTGATGTGCCATGGCTGGTTCTGTGTGACCCTTCCTGCACTTGGCAGATGGTGGTGCTTCCTTTCTTCTGCCCGCTGGTGTCTTTTTCTTGCCCTTGCTGGCTAGTGGTGCCTCCTTCACCTTGCTGGCTGGTGTCCGTTTCTTGCCCTTGCTAGGTGGCGGACCCTTCTTGGCCTTGGCAGGTGGTGCTGGCACACTGGCTGGGCTGATGGGTGACTCCTTGGAGCCTCTCACACCTTCAGTTGCTGCAGAAACCACAGTGGCAGTGGACTGGGTGGCTGAGACGCTGGGCTGGGTTCTGGCCACCCTAGCCTGGGGTGAAGGACGTGGGGGTAGGGAACAGGTCAGTGTTGGTGAGGAAAAGCTTCTTAGGGACACTGGGGTGTGAAGAGGGTGAAGGTTTGGGTGTGGAGGAAGAGGAAGTGGTTGAAGGAGGTGTCAGTCTGCTGTGTTTGGGTGCAGGAGCATGGGCTGGATGCTGTTGTGAGGTGGATGGCTGTTGGGTGTCTGAGTGCTTGCGTTTGTGTACTTTGGGAGGAGGGGGCACAGACAGTGGGAGAGGGCACAGGGGACGTGTGCATGGATGTGGGGGTGGTGACTGCCAGTGATGGGTGTGTAGTGATAGGCATCCTGATGATGGAGGTAGTGGATGAGGATGTAGTGCATACAGGTGTGAGTGGAGACGCTACTGGGAGGGAGGTAGATGACGAGGAGGAGGGGCACACAGTGGAGGCAGTGGATGTTTGTGTGTCTGCATGTGGATGGTGCTTGGGTGGGTGCCTGTGAGATGAAGTGTGGTGCTTGTGTATGCCTGGGCCACTTCTGTGTGTTGATTTGGGTGATTGCTGGTCTGAAGGTGTGCTTGGGATAGGCTGGGGTTGATGGGATTAAGACTGGGTAGAGGAAGTTGGAGGGGGGAGGCTGGAGACAGGGACAATGGCTGCCATCAGTGAGTTGGCCAGAGCCTGGAATGCTCTCTACTGGGCTGCCAGCCCAGAGTGAATGCCCTCCAGGTATGCATTTGTTTGTTGCTAATGCCCTGCTACACCGTGGATGGCATTCAGTATGGTTGAATGCCCAACAGAGATGGATCTCAGGAGGTCAATAGCCTCCTCACTGAGGGCAGCAGGGCTGACTGGGGTAGGGATGAGGTGCCTGGGGCGAAGGAGATGCCCACCCTCCTGGGTGAGCAGGCACAGGAAACATGCTGAGGGGCTGCTGGGAGGGCGGTGCTGGTACAGGGGGTGGTGGCAGTACCTGTTGTTCAGGTGGCCACCAGGTGTCCGCCACTGCCAGGGAGCTGCCATCGGAGGAGGTGTCGCTGTCAGTAGTGTCCCTCCTGTCCCTGTCATGGTGCTCCACTCGCCCTCCGTCCCACTGGTTCCCTCATCGTTGGTGGATTCGGCCTCCAGGCCCATGTGGGATGCAGCTCCCTCCATCGCCGGTGCTTCTGCTCCTCTACCAGATTATGCTAATGCACACAAGGACAGGGTGACAAAACAAAAAGGGGGCGGAGAGACAGAGGATACACTTGGTCAATGCCAGTAACAACACTACTGTTGCTGTACACAACTCACAGGGAACAGCCCTATGCACTAGGCAATGCACTACCAGTTACAATGCTAGTCACCAGCCCATGGGGTACAATGCCTAACACCATTAGCTGCACACCAGAAACCCACAGGACCCTGCCCAGTTGTAGATGCCCACTAACATTATCGGGGTTGGAGTGCATCTGAGCTTGCCCATCATTGAACATACCCTGCCATGTTCGCCCTGACATAGGGGCACCCACAGCCCACATCCCCCACCCAAGTAGTACCTTAACATGTGCAAAGTCATGATTCTGAATCTGCACTCACCCCCTTGTTGCTGCTGTGATGCCTTCAAGCGCCCATCCAACTCCGGATAGGCCACCATCAGGATGCGGAACATCAGGGGGGTCAGGGTACGACAGGCACCCCTTCCACGTTGGGAGGCCATCCCCAGCTGGACCTCCACCGTCTTCCTTGCCCAGCTTCGCAGGTCCTCCCACTGTTTGCGGCAGTGGGTGCTTTGCCTGTAAAAGAACCCCATGGTCTGCACCTCCTTGGCGATGGCACGCCAAATACATTTTTTCTGATGGGCGCTGACCTGGAGAAACAAAACTGCAGAAAAGGTATTATTCATACCGTTCGGACTGTTATACTCATGGCCCACCATATCCCCCATCCCCTTACGCACATACCTTGACCACCATACATGCAGCACTCTGCGCAGGACCCTTCAGGACCCCCTTACACGAGGCTTACACACACAACAATCCATACATTCATGCCCCACGTACTATGCTCACAGTGTACTCACCTGTTTGTCTGGAGGACCATAGAGGAAAGGGTACTGGGGTTCGACCCCATCCACCAGTCTCTCCAATTCCTCCGAAGTGAAGGCAGGGGCCGTTTCCCCAGACACTGTAGCCATTGTCGCTTCCAGACACAGGTCAAAGCAGCACTTGCAATGTAGGTCCCCTCCTGTTGAAGGTCAGGTACCAAGTGAGTGAACAGATAGAAAATGGCGGTCACGTCCACTGCGGTCCATACCGTCACCACCGGCGTAAATCGCCATTGGTTCCTGGAACCCATAGACCCCAATGATAACCAATGCGGTGTTGCACGGTGGTCATTGACCGCCAACCGCAACGGCGGACAACGCCAGGGGAATCACCTCATTTCCACTTGTTCCTCCTCGCAGGTCAGGCAGCCGCCATTTCAGGGGGGCACAGGCCATGGCACCTAACTGCATCACAGCAGACATAGGCACATCAACTGACTTTTGAATTTACATACTGTTTCTGTAAAGCAAAAGTTGCATATTAATGTTGAAATATGTGTGAATATGACCTTCTGCTCACCGTTTTTCGTCCTAGAGTTCAACCACTGAGGATGAATAGGAGATGGAGACATCCAACCGTTTACAGACCCCTGGTGGACCCGACGACAATGGAGGACAGGCACATTATCCTGACCTACAGACTTGATAGGGCCACAATTTAAGAACTGTGTGCCCACTTGGAGCCAGACCTGATATCTGCTATACGCCACCCCAAAGGTATCCCCCCACTAGTGCAGGTCCTGTCAGTGCTCTATTTCCTGGAAAGTGCTTCCTTCCAAGCGACAGTGGCCATGGCATCAGGGATGTCACAGCCTATGTTCTCAAACGTGCTCACCAGAGTGTTGTCTGCCCTGCTGAAACACATGCGCAGCTTCATCGTATTCCCCCAGGTGGAGGATTTGGCCACAGTGAAGGTTGACTTCTATGCACTAGGACATATCCCTAACATCATTGGTGCCATTGATGGTACACATATTGCATTTGTCCCCCTGCCCTGGAGAAATAAACAGTGTTCAGAAATAGAAAAAGCTTTCACTCTCTGAATGTGCAGATGGTGTGTTTGGTGGACTAGTACATCTCCCATGTCTATGCAAAGTATCCTGGCTTTGTGCATTTTGCCTATATCTTGAGGAATAGCAGCATCCCATATGTGATGGCTCAACTCCAGAGGCACAGGGTGTGGCTAATATGTGAGCCCATGGTCCCCTCCCAGTTGTTGTAGGTATATGGGTGTGGGTTTGGCCCTAAGGATGAGTGTGTGGCTAATAGGTATCCCTCGATTTGCAGGTGACTCTGGTTACCCCAACCTCTCATGGCTACAGACCCCAGTGAGGAATGCCAGGACAAGGGCAGAGAAACGTTACAATGAGGCACATGGGCAATCAAGAAGGATCATTGAGTGAACCTTTGCCCTTCTGAAGGCCAGATTCTGGTGCCTCCATCTGACAGGTGGATCCCTGTCCTACTTACCCAAGAAGGAGTGCCAGATCATCGTTGCATGCTGCATGTTGCACAACCTGGCCTTGAGACGCCAGGTGCCTTTTCTGCAGGAAGATGAGCCTGGGGATGGTCGTGTGGAAGCGGTGGAGCCTTTTGACAGTGACAAAGAGGAGGCAGAGGAATAAGATGTGGACAACAGAATTACACTAATTCAACAGTACATCCAGTGACACACAGGTAAGACACTTTAACTTCACCTTCCATTGCAGTTTTGTGTTTGACATTGAACATGGCAGTCTGATTTCCCTATTTGTATGGCCACTTACTGTACCCCTTGGCATCTCTATTTTCAGATGTCTGTGTCCCACTCTGGGTCCTGGTGTGTTTACTGCTGCCCACTACAGGTCATACCTATGTAAATATTACAGTAAATTTGAATTGCAATGTTTACAGTTTCTGAAACTAATACATATGTAAAACAATTGACAGACTCCATATTTGATTTAGTTCCAAGGGTGTTTATTTAGGTGCTAATAAGTGTAGGGGGTATTGCAATGGGCTGGGTTGCTGATGGAAGAAAGTCCAGGGTAGAGTCCAGTCTATTTGTATTACAGGTGCATTGTCCAAGGGGGAATAGGAAGTGGAGCAATATCAGTTCAAGGTGGACAGGGTGACAGAGTGGGACGCAAGGGTGACAATCAGGAGAGTCTTATTTCCTGGCGGGGGTCTTGGAAATGTTCTCTGGCTTCTGCCTGGATCGCAGGGACCGTTTGCGTGGTGGTTCTTCTTCTGCAGGGGGTGTTGGTGCCCTGTTGTTCCTGTGGCGGGGCCTCCTTGTCCACTTGCGTCAGTGGAGGTGGAGGGCTATTCATCGTTGTGGCTAGTGTTAGGGGCCCGTTGGTGTGCCACTGCCTCCCTCATTGTGTTGCCCATGTTTGCCAGCACCCCTGCAATGGTGACCAGGGTGGTGTGGATATCCCTCAGGTCCTCCCTGATACCCAGGTACTGTCCCTCCTGCAGCCGCTGGGTCTCCTACATCTTGGCCAGTATCTGGCCCATGGTCTCCTGGGAATGGTGGTATGCTCCCAGGATGTTAGTGAGTGCCTTGTGTAGAGTCGGTTCTCTGGGCTTGTCCTCCCCCTGTCTCACAGCAGTCCTCCCAACTTCCCTGTTGTCCTTTACCTCTGTTCCCTGAACCGTGTGCCCACTGCCACTGACCCCAAGTCCCTGATTGTCCTGTGTTTGTGGGGTTGCTGGGGTCCCTGTAGTGGTAGACATACTGCTGATTGATGTGTCCTGGGGACAGAAGGATGGGCCCGCTGAGTGGGTGCTGTGGTGGTGTTTCCTGGTGGGTTGGGACTGTGCCTGGGTAACCGACTGTCCAGAGGTCCCTGATGGGCCAGGTTGGTCATCGTGATCCAGACGTGCAGAGCTGCTGTCATCACTGTGGGCCTCTTCTGCGGGGGACTGGATGTGGCTGGCACCTCCTCTCTGGTGACGTTGAGTAGGGGTCCTGTCGGGATGTAAATGCAGTGTTATTATTTCTACGTGTGCAATGTTGTGCATGGGTATGTTTCCCTCTATGGTTGTTATTAGCAAGGTAGCTTTGGCTTGTGTGAGTTGTGATTGGTTTGGCTAAGTGATTGTCACTAGTGTGCATGCTGTGGTGATAGGTGTCCATGCAGGTCTGTGATGGGGATCCATGCATTGATGTTGCATGCAGGGATTGGTATTGGGATGGGTGGGTTGTGCTGGTGGGATATATGTGAGATGGTGGGATATATGTGAGATGGTGGGATGATGGGGATGAGGGTAGGTGTTGTTGTTTGTGATGGCATGCAGGTAGGGTGGGGGATAAAGTAGTAAGGATTTGACTTACCAGAGTCCAGTCCTCCTGCTACTCCTGCCAGGCCCTCAGGATGCATGATCACCAAGACTTGCTCCTCCCATGTTGTTAGTTGTGGGGAAGGAGGTTGGGGTCCACCAACAACCGCTGTACAGCTATCTTGTGTCTTGCAACCACGTAACGTAACTTCCCCCTAGGTCGTTCTACCTCTTCCTGATGTCATCCCTTGTCCTTGGGTGCTGTCCCACGACGATGACCCTGTCCACAACTCTTTTCCATAGCCCCATCTTCCTTGCAATACATGTCTGCTGCACCTGTGATCCGCATAGCTGTGGCTGTACCCGGATGATTTCCTCCACCATGACCCTTAGCTCCTCCTCTAATAACCTGGGGTGTCTTTGTGATGCCATAGGTGTAGTGTGAGTGGTATGTGTGAGGGTGTGTGGGGTGAGGTGTTGGGGTGTGTGCTGTGAGGTGCATGGATGGTGTATGGGTGATGGTGTTTTGTGGCTCTGATTCAATGGGTGCTCCTGGCTTGTCTCTCTCTCACTTGCCAAAATCTATGGGTCGTAAAGGGTTGTGGGTTGTGTGGGGGTGGGTTTTATATTGATGTGGGTGTGTGGGTGTGGTGTGTGTATGTGTGTCAGATGTGTGTAGTTTGAATTGTCCAATGTGGTGTAGTTTTGTTAGTGTGAGTGTATTTTGAGCGCGGTGGTGTGTACCGCCAGTGGTTTACCGCAGTTGAATGACCTTTGTGGTGATTCGTGGGTCATGATGCTGTGGGCGTATTTCTGTTGGCGTAACCGTGTGGGTTTTGGTACCAGCAGTTTATTACTGACCTATAGGCTGGCGGACTTGTGTGTGTGTCTGTATAGTGGTGGATTTCTATGTTTTGGTCATAATATGGGTAGCGGTATACCACCGCGGTCACGGTATGTTGGCGGCAGTCAGCATGGCAGTAAGCGTCACTTACCGCCAATTTTGTAATGAGGGCCTATTTGTGATTGACTGATCATAGATGTTTGTCAGTTGCTCTGATCTACCACTAGGATAACTTGCTCACTCAGCCTAACAAGTTGATAGTGAGCAATGTTGTCAATTAACTGATATGTACAAATTACACTAAACAATGTTTACCATTCATATCTTGCAGGTAGACCTCCTCCCTACACCGTTGGTAAGGTGGCCCAATTTGAAGACCCCGGTTCAGCCAGTAAGTGTAATCTTGTACGTCATGTGTGCCAATTCAGGGTTTGGTGTGAGTCAGTCTGAAGTGTGGAACGCTATGAATAATGGTTTTGCCCGACCAATGAAATGATATCATTGGAGTATGAATGGTGACATCATGTCTGTTGGAATGTTGTGCAATGAGAATGGCTTGCTTGTGGCACAAGGGGCAATGTGTGCTGGCATGGAATTGTGCGTATTAGGAATTGGTATGGCTGGCCAGATATTTTTTATGTCTTCATGATAGGTGTAAGGGCAGTGGTTTATGTACATAGAATGCCTGTTGACAGCCACTTTGTCACAGCAGTATTGATAGCACTGTGTGCCACACATAGCTTACACTTACTCACAAGAAGGTACAGATATGGTTATAACTTCATAGGTCTCCGGGGGGCTTATGTAGGAGACACACGCAACACAGGTGCCTCACTACTCCTCAGATATATGTATTGAAGCTGTAGTACTGGAAGGGCCCATATTGTGCTGGACATCAGTCAGTAGTGTACACAATTAGTAGACAACTCAGCTCCATGTGGTTGTGGGAAAAGTCTATGATTTTTCCAACGCCAGATCTCAGCAGTTTTCACTACATGGTCCTGCCACCATGATATTTGTGAGTGCTGTAGGTCACATCACATATGCATATGATGTGAGTGCTCTGTGTGTACCTGTACTTTGAGAATGTCTGACATGCATGTGCAAATGATGTACAATGTATCAGGATAATGTTGCAGCACTCAGTGCAATGCATAACTCACTGTGGGCCTAAGGGCACCCATACAGCCACCATGTGTGTTCTGTTTAACACAAGTAGCACAACATAGCTAAGGTGGTTGGCAGCTATGTTTACTCTGAGGGGAACCACTTCCCACTGTATGGACTCCAGGGTATTCTGCATAGCCCCCAGCCTGTTGTCTGTTATGTTGCTGCCTGTTTGGGAGGGCAGATGTTATAGCCTCTGCCTCATGACGGCAGCTATGTCGGCCAGACACTGCTGAGTGCACATAGTGGGGAATGGGTGCCTCTGATGGCAGCTGATTTGTCCTTATTTGGACTGAGGCACATACGGACTCCCTTTAGACTGCCTGCCATGGTCTCCATCCCCACCCGCACCTGTTTGGCCAGGTCCTGCTGGACTCTTCCCACTGTCGTCTGAAAGCTGATCTCTGGGCCCTTGGAGTCCAGGGCTGTGTGAGTACTGGTTGTGGCATGTGTTGGTATCTAGGTTGTTCATGTGGATACCCCACAATGCTGTGTGCCCTCCCTGCAACTGGAGGTGGGGTCTGAGGTGATCCTAGGACATCCTGGAGTGTCTGTTCATTGATGGTTGGCAGCTGGTCATCCATGTCATCTGCAAAATTCAAGACAGACAGGTCAGCAGGAGGTAAGCCATCATCCTCTGCAATGAGATAGCGTAAAATCAATATTCAATTGTTTTGGCTGTTGACATGGGACACCATTCATTTGCCATTGGAGGCTCAGTGACATGTTAATAACCCAAGGTTGTAGTTGTACATTGTACATCACACATGGTGAAGCTCATTAGGTATTTTGGGGCATATGTAGGTGCCCCAATTGCCACCTGAGTGTCACTTTTGGTGAGGCTCAGGTGGCGCAATGCCCTGCGCCGTATTTACAAGGTAGCATGAATCCATTTTTTGTGCCTTAACGTCATCTTGTATATATGGCCCCTTCACACGCAGCACTTTGTGTGGATGATGTGTGCAATGGGTATTGCTGTGGGCGTGCCACAGCAGCACCCATTGCGTTTTAGCACTGCCTCAGATTTAAAACTTTTTGTAAACTGGAAGCTGAGCCAAAATCTAACGCAAGCCCAGGGGTGCGGTTGTCATGGCAAAATCTAGGAGCAATGCTTACATTTGTACTAGATTTTTTGCTTTTTCTGTGTGCACCATTCTGCAGCATACATAGTAAGAGCAAATCGGCCTTTAAGTTTGTTGTTGAGCAGGAAGGTGTTCCTTCCTGCTCCAAAACAAGCACCCCCTCAACACAGCCATCCTTGCACTATGGTGCAAGGGTGGCTACGTTGGCACACAACAGCTTATTTACTGCTTGAGCAGAGTGGTACACAGGGGTGCTCTGTATTCTTATGTATATGGCGCATCCCTGTGTTTTGAAAAGGACGGTGTGTGATGCTGCCTAATTTGGCACAGCAAAAATAACAAAAAGAATAGTTGATGGACAGAATGCAGAACAAATCAAACATTCATCCCCAGTCACAGATCTGGGTTTAATCCATCAATTTTTTGCTCACCATGCCATTCAGGCAGCTATTTTTAAGATATTTTGGGCCAGATGTACGTAGCTTTAGGTTTGCAATTTTCTATAGTGACTTTCTTTATTGTTATGTGTGTTTTACACTGTATGCAAGTCCCAGTAGGTCACAATTGATATATCTCATTAATATTCATGAGATATGTAGTAACTTTTGCAATTTATTTTTTTAAATGTAGCCCGTTTTCCTTTACTCCTTCGCTTCTAAGCCTTTCCCCCCTCCTATGCTAAACCTTTTTTGTCTATTTGGAGTAGATCCAGCTTAGGCCTTCATAACATTTTGTCCACATAAGCTATCCATGCCACAATTGAGTCCTTTTTTACCAGCATCCCATGAATTCTAAAGGCATACAGGGTGTGTTGATTGTTTTGGTGGGAACCGAGAAATTTGCCAAAATACAGCTAAAATATGTTTTTGGAGAGAAGAATTGAAAATAAGTGCTGCAGATGAAAGCAACTGGTAATTTCCCTGTGAATGGCATCAATGAAGGGTTTGTGGTGCTAAAATCACCATCTTTCAAGCTTTCAGGAACAGGCATAAAAACAAATTTTTCTACATTGATGTGGCATTTTACAGGAACATACCGCATTTCTCCTATTTGTTATGCTTTAAATTTCCATCCAGTTTGTAACTAAAATGGGTTTAAACAATAGTGGATCCCAAACAGCTATACATTTCTGAAAAGTAGAAAACATTCTGAATTTAGCAAGGGATAATTTGTGTTGATCCTTCAAGGTTTTCATTTAGAAAATAACAGTTGAAATGAAATAAATATATTGGAACTGACTTGAACAAAAGAGCCATTTCTGTCTACAATTTTCATCTGTAATTTTTTCCACCTATGGCAGATTTTCAAAAGCAATGTACCGTTATATCTGCTGGACCCTTCTGGTTGTGGTAATATATAGTGCTTGTTGGTTCACCAAGAATCCTAGGTACCCAGACCGAATAAATGAACTGCACCTTGCAAAGAGTTTTCATTGTGGAATGTGTATACAGCTAATCATTTGGTAAAATATAAATAGTGAACAAAAGGTATCAAGGAAACCCATGTGTTTCCAAAATGGGCATAAGCTATGGAGTTTAGAAGCAGCAATTATTTGCACATCTCTTAATTTGGTGGTACCCATACTAGCATGTGAATTGTAGGGCATTTCTTACATACTGGCTTACATTTGGAAGGCGCAAATGCAAAAAAAGTAAATTTGGTATTACAACTTGGTCTGCTATTCTATGTTCCCCTAAGTATCTTGATAAAAATGATACCTCACTTGTGTGTGTAGGCCTAGTGTCCGTGACAGGAAACATCCCAAAACACAACGTGGACAGATAATTTTGATGTGCCCACGTTGTGTTTTGGAGCCTACCCTGTCATGGTCTTTTGGCCCACCACACAAGTGAGGTAGCATTTTTATCAGCACACTTATGGGAAAGCTGGGTGGTAGACAATGTTATGGTCCATTTCTGTTTCTGGGAGACTATGGCACAGAAATGCAAGGAAAATGTGTGATAATAGTCACATTTTGAGGTTTGCAGGGCACTGTGGGTAAGAAAACTTGTCGGGATCCACAAGAGGCACACCAGCCTGTACTCCCCTGGTGTCTAGTTTTCAAACATATTAAGAATTGGTAGATTTTCCCTTTACAAAAAGCGAGCATGCTACCAAATCCTTTTACTTCTATGATGTCCCAAACTCTCAAATTTCAAATTTTGAAACAAAATGCCTTTAGGTTTTGTTAAAAAGAACCCTCACCCACGAAACTAGTTGGTGGCATGCTTCATCATTGGGGTCAAACCAAGACACCTAGCATGCCAGGGACATGCTGCGACACCTGATTACATTGAAGTGTTTTCATTTCATGATAACATCTGCATAATGTTTAGACTCAGCATGTGAGTGAATGATGGTTCAATATATAATACTTTATTAACAAGTGATTTCTGAACAATGTACTCTGTTAATAATTGATAGGTCAAAAAAATGAACCAATGACTCACAGCTCATGAGCTGTAAAGCCACAACAAGGCAACAACCACTTTACAGGCCATTCACACTCCTTTCATATGTGACACACAGAGAAGATCATTCACATCACTAGCCTTGGGCCCAGTACGTGATAACATGAACGGCAAGATACATTGTAGAGATCATGTTCACCCTGGCAGAGAAAGACAAAAAAGGCAAATATTACTGCATAACCATATATTCATCAAGTAAACACACACACTGGTTGGAGTTGGCACGAGGGTGAGTGACGGTTCATTATATAAAATTTTACTAACAAGAGATTTCACAAAAATGAAATTCTCTGTTAATAACTGATGGGTCGAAAATTGAATCAATGGCTCACAGCTCGTGAGCTGTGAAGCCACAACAATGCTCCAACCTCTTTACAGGCCATTCACACTCCTTTCATACGTGATACACACAAGATCATTCACACCGCCAGCCACAGGCCCAACACATTACAACTTTCACAACAAGAGACAATGTAGAGATAATGTAAACCCTGGCAGAGAAAGACAGAAAAGACAATTATTGCTGCACAACCATATGTGCATCAAGTACACACACACACTGGTTGGAGTTGGCACGGGATGACTAATGGTTCAATATATAACATTTTATTAACAAGAGATTTCACAAAAATGAAATGCCCTATTAATAATTGATAGGTAAAAAAACAGAACCAGTGACCAACACAGCTAGTGAGCTGTAAAGCCGCATCAAGGTACCAACGGTACCAACCGCTTTACAGTTCATTTACACACCTTTTATACGTGACAAACATAGGACCATTCATTCTGTTGGCACATCACTCACATCAACATACAGTACCATTCAAGGATTTATCACTTTCATACGCTCACCCACCTGACACAACAATCATACCAGCCGATGTAGTGTGTGGACTGGTTTTTGGCTAGCAGTGTGTGAGGTGACCAGCAGCAAGTCACTAATCATACACCTCCAGCCAAGCGCCAGCTCACACACACCACCAGCCAAGAGACAGCTCACTCACACTGCCAGCCAAGCACCAGCTCACGCACACCTCCAGCCAAGTGCCAACCCATGCACACTACCATTGTTTTAACAAAACGAAAATACAAACCAACTGTAAGTAAATACAAAACTACACACAACACAACTCTAACTAAATGTTTCACACTAATGCAAACTGTGAAACTGAAACAAAAAATATAAAATGATAGAGACCAGGCAACCCTCATGGGAGCTCCCTGAGAGTTTCTTTGTGTGGTACATTCTGAAACAGGCGGGCACACACAGCCCAGATTTAGAAGGACAATCAGGGTAGTGCATACAACTTCTGCATGCCTCTTCTTAGTATACAGGCTCTAGAATGCATACAGGGTTTATTTTTTGGGGCATGGGAAGAATTTGATCAGCAAAGTCGGGATCTTTCAATCTAGCCACATCCTCTATCACTCCAACTCTAGGAACACTTGCCTGTTCCACTACAACAAGGCTGCTTATCACAAATTCTTGAAACTGAACAAAAGTCATCTTTGACTCTGGAGAACAATCCTTGAACACAGCAAATGCATTAAAGGTTGCTAAATGGAAGAGATGTGGATAGCCTACTTCTTATTCTAAATGAAAACGTTACGAACAGCAGTGTAAGGTTCAAACCTCTGATCTACTCTATCTACACCACTGATGTGCTTATTGTAGCATAAGTGCACACATGTTAGTACACTTCAGAAAACTCACTCCAAATAGTCACAGGTGAAGTGCTTTAATCATGGATGGTAGTCAGCATGTAGACATCCCTCCTGTCTGTAAATTTCACACTGCACTGCCACAACTCAAGTTTTTTTTTTACAGACAAGCTCTTTTAGATGACCTTTATGATTAGAGCTGAATGTGCCACAAGCAACAGCGTCCACTTTGACCAATTCCCTGAACAATTGTACACCACTGCAGAAGTTATCTAGGTACAAATGGTGACCTTTGTTAAAAAGTCCTCTACCAAGTTCCCACACAATTTTCTCACTAACTCCAAAAGTGGACAGACAACAAGGGGGTTCAATAGTAGAATCCCAACGAGGTTAGAGCCGGATATTAGAGACATATCCAGTACTACTCTCAGACAGCATGTACATCTTAATGCTATAATGTGCCCTCTTTCTAGGAAAGTACGTCCCAAAAACCAAACAACCCTTGAACAGGACCAAAGACTCGTCCACAGCTATTTCTTTCCTTTGGAATATAAATCTCTGAAAATCAATCTACAACGTGCTCAAGGACAGGCCGAATCTTTAAAAGATGGTCATCTTATGACAATGCTAAAGCATTATAAACAAAATGTATCATGTGAAGCAGAAGCAAATACCAATCATGATTTGCAGGAAATATGGCATTGCCATCAAGGGACTGGCAGACCAATATATTGAGGTAACAACTGCTTCCTTATCAAGACCATCGTAAAAAGTTAAACCCAAGAACTTCTTCAACTCCTCCATATTTGTGGGAGTCCACTGGGTAGCTCCAGAGAGGGGCATATGTCTGTCACTGTTGTCCCTCAAATACTGTTCAGCATACAAATTAGTCTTCTCAACAATCTCACCCAAAAGACATCATCCATAAACAACTCAAAGAAATGTATAGGCAAAAGGTTTTCAATATTCACTCTACACCCTGTGACACCGGTAAAGGCTGGCCATGCCAGCTGCACCATGTTTTGGGCAACCGTGAGTTCAGATCTTCCAATGGTAAGCCTTTCAGTCCCAGGCAGCTGCACTATCAGCACATCATTGTCCTTCTCTAAAACAGGCACTTCATCCACAATGAGAGTGGTTTGATCATCAGATGATTCCTCTTGGACAGAAGATTACCTACCAACATCTTGCACTTTCTCCTCTACCTCAGATACAGAGTCAGTCTCATAATTATGGTCAGAGAAAGATTAAAAAAGCATACCAACAACCTGCTGAATGGTCATCCTGTGGCTAGCCATGATCCTTTTTAATAAAGTAACTTGTCAAAAATGTCAACAACAACCAGCACTGTGCAAAATAAGTAAACACAAAGTGTGGCTTTATCACAAAGACCTATATACTCAAAAATGATACCACTCACTTGCCAGAGCAGCTAGACTCACCAGCACCTACTCTGCACAGACACAGCAAGCACCAGCGATATCCCACTAAAACAAAAAATAAAATAAAGTTACACATAAAACAACACAATACACATAGTGCACAAATCCAAGGAGAATTTCACACACAATAAAACATAAGTTAAATAATCTGCTATTTTGACTCCATTAACAAAACAACTCATCCATGCACAGCAAAGATACTCATTGAAATAAACAGTACAAAAATGTTTTTCCTATCAAACACAAGCAGCTATGTAAACTGCAGATCTACCACTGCTGACACCACAGTAAGAGTCACAGCAAATGAATTCAAAGCTTTGCACTAGTAAAAAGGAGAAATAAACATTACGATCACAAATGCAAATAATGCACCAGTCCACACACCCCAAACTGTGGGGCAGATGGGCCTAAAAATATGGCCAAAACATTCACCCCCCACTAAAGGGGAGCAACCCTTGCCCAAGGGGCCACTCTACACAACAACAGCAGCAACATAGTGAAAAAAAGAATCCCTGGTGTCTAGTGTTTTCTATTCCTCTCTGGGGCAGATTGGCATAAAGAAAAAAGTTGATATACCACCCGGGGGGCAGAAATGGCCAAAATATGTGCCCCCCTAAAATGGAGCGACCCTTTCCCAAGGAGTTGCTCCCCAAAATTGCCAACATTTTAAATCCCTGGTATGTAGTTGTTTCTGCCCCCTTGGGGCAGATGAGCCTAAACAAAAGAAGACAATTTGCCCACAGGGCAGGCAGAAATGGTGAAAATATGTGCCCCGTAAAGGGAGAGACCCTTGCCCAAGGAGCTGCTGCCCAAAATTACCAAAATGTAAAATCCCTGCTGTCTAATGCTTTCTACCCTCCGTGGGGACAAATGGGCCTAAAAAAAAGAGGCTGATCTGCCCCTGAGGGGGGCACAAAAGTCCAAAATAATCAACCCATTAAGAGAGCAACACTTGTCCAAGTGGTTGCTTCCAAAAATCGCCACAATTTTAAATCTGTGGTGTCCAGTGGTGTCTACCACGCGCCTAAAAAGCAGAGGCAGATCTGCTGCTCAGTGAGGCAGAAATGGCCAAAATAATTGTCTCCTAAAGAGAGTAACACTTGCCCAAGGGCTCATGCCCTAAAATTGCCAAAATTTAAAATCCCTGTGGTCCTAGTGGCTTCTGCCCCCCCTTGATGATATATCAGCCTCAAAAAATGGCTGATCTGCCCCCAATGGGGGCAAAAATGACCATAATAAACACCCCTAATGTGAGTGGCCTTGCCCAAGGGGTCGCCCAGAAAAATCACCAAAATTTTAAATCCCTGGTGTCTAGTGGTTTCTGCCTCCCTGGGGGCAGATGGACCAACAATAAAGAGGTTGATCTGATCCCAATGGAGGCTGAAATCAACAAAATAATTGTCTCCTAAAGAGAGTAACCCTTGCCCGAGGGGCCACTCCCTAAAATCGCCAAAATGTTAAATCCCTGGGGGCCTAGTGGCTTCTGCCCCCTTAGAGGATATATCGGCCTAAAGAAAAATGGCCAATCTCCCCCAAGGGGGGCAGAAATTGTCAAAGTATATGCCACCTAGAGGGAGTGACTTTTGCTGAAGAGGTTGCTCCCCCCAAATCACCAAAATGTGAAACTCCCTGGTGGTCTAGTGGCTTCTGCCCCCTCTTCTGGACAGATCGGCCTAAAAAATGGCCGATCTGGCCCCAAGGAAGGCAGAAACAGCCAAAATATGTGCCCCCTAAAGGGGAGCAATCCTTGCCCATGGGACTGGTCCCCATACATCAAAACCCACACACACAAAAGTCCCTGGTTGCCCAGTGGTATTCCTGCTGCAGGATCACAACACCATGCATTTTCGTGCAGCAGGAATACATTTCAAAGAGGCACCAAAGGAAAGGAAAAACTCTTTCCTTTTCCACAGGTGCCTCTTTTAAACCTCCAACCCCTCCCAGGAGGAAAAACCTACCTCCTTTCTCCTTCTGTGCTGGAAGCAAATGGCTTCCAAAATCGCTGGCCTGCTCTGATGACTCCAGATGTGGATGTGCACTGACAGGATCTGATTGCCGAGGGGTGACAGTGGAAACACTTACACTACTATCCCTGATTGGGGGTGTAGGGGCATCCCATGGGGGAAGCGCCAGCACTTCCCCGATGGGTGGGTGCTAGGACAGCTGGGGACCGTCTAACGCACATGCCCACCATGGAGCTAGGCAGCCCACGGCCATCTGAAACACACAAGGGATTAAAGAAAAATGGGATGCATTTCACAAATAAAATGAAAACATTTTCTTTTCATTTTTAAGATTAGGCAGTGGTCTGTGGGACTACTGCCTACTCTTAAAAAATTTCAGAATCCACATTCAGAAAGGGGAAGGTGTCCCTAGGGTTACCACCAACTTGTGCACCAACGAGTGCATTTTGGTTGCAAAGCATTCTCATATCCCCTTGCAAGTCACTTTTAGGGAGGTACACACTTAACACACCTCTTCATAATACTGAATTACAAACCCAATTTGTGATTTGGTAATAGGTTACTGAATCACATAATTGGGTTTGTACATACAAAAGGCTTTTTGCCATTCCAATCAGGCCAATTGTGAGCACAAAATAGCTGCATACGTTTGGCCCCTCGTATTTCACATTGTGAACAGACCAACAAAATTACTCTGCATTATATTTAGATCAATAACTTCACTCCTTATTAACTTGATTTTGTGGGAGTTAGGTATAGAGTTGTGCTATACAAGACCCAACTCATTACCTGAATGCACATGATTATTCCTTTTGTTTCTTGGCAGCTGAACAGAATGGCACGGTGGGTGGAGGTAGAGGGCAATGAAGAGACACACAATTTGAACTATGTGCTTGAGGTTATAACTGTCCCACAGGTGTTTTTTAAACAAAGCAATGCACTGTTCAACATCTCAAAATGATATTGCTAAGCACTGCTGGCAATACTGTATCTCCTGTAACCAAGTTGGTACAAATTATGCTATTAAATTACCACTGTGGTGCCATTCTAAATTCAGGTCAGTGTTGATGGTGGTAAACACTGTGAAGGAGTCAGAGGAGGTGTGTTGTTTGAACACTCATGGCTCCTGACTTTCAATTCCCTGAAGCAGCTGTATCCCATATCTAAGTGATGTTTTTTTCGGAAATTGCACAATAGCGTGACACCAAGAGGCATATTTACAAGCACCCATGTGCTGCAGGTACATCATGTTTTGTGACGCACTGGCAGTGCATAGTGCAGACCCATATCTGTAAAGTCATGCAAAGCAACTTTTCATGGCTTTTAATGGCCTTGTAAATAAGATGTGAGGCAATGCACCTCAATTCGCTGCATTGCCTTACGCTGTGTACAAAGGTTTCTGTAGTAGGTGTCCCCACGCAACATCCAAGGGTTTTGATGCATTCCCATGTTTACAAGAATCTGTAAACCTGGGAATGCGTCAAAACTGTTTATCTCCCCAGAGCAAAGGGCAACAAGGAGACATATATTTATTTCTCCTCGTTGTTTCCTCTTTCTACGTGTGCTGCACCCTGCAGCACACGTAGAAAGACGAAAAAGCCTCCATGGATAGAAACAATCCTGACAATAGCGCAGACACCCTTGCATTATGGTGCAAGGGTACCTGTGTTGGCACTAGGCAATAATTTGTGTGCCAGAGCAGGGGGAAAGGACAGACATTAATCATATCTTGTAAATACAGTGCATTTCTGCCCTTTTGAATTGGCATCGGGCAGTGCTGCAGAAAGGCTTGCAGTGTTGGCCTACACCAATTCCTTGTAAATATGCCCCACATGCCTTGGAAAGAACACAGGGTGAAACATTAACATACCTAACACTTTAAACATTGTGCACTTTGGGAGGTATAAAGAAAATCATTATTCTACCACTTAGAACAGGAATAGAGGAAAACATAAATATAATAAGGACAATTTCAGAACTAGATAGAATAGTGAAGTACAATCTTTAGAATGTAAATGCACCCCTAACATAATTACAGGTTGTGATAGTTTAATATTCTCTATCAAACTCTCCCAGACCTTTATGTTTTCCACGTATTGTTTTATTATCCACATGGTCCAACATCAGAATTTGTTAGGAATTTTCCTGATACAATCACAACAGTGAGAATGCAAGCAGATAATTTCACTTCGATGGGAGACTTAAACATGCATCTGGAAGACACCACCTCCCAACCAGTCTCCAACTTTTGCAAGATGTGTTGGTGCTTCAACTAACTCAATTATTAAGCTCCCTGACACACAACAGGGTCATACTTTAGACCCAATTTTTACAAATTTGGAGAGCATGGCAGTAAAGCCAATATCTGATCTCTTTTTCCATGCCCATTACAATCAGAAGTTACCCCTAAAGTCTTGTTTACAAAGCTATAGTAAAAGAATTTCAACATGCTAATAAAAGGGCACAGATAAAAATGTTGCCAATAGGATTAGCGTATCATCAATTCCACGAAAGAAATTTACTGGATTCTAAAATCTTTCTTGAAAGCAAACCCAATTGAGGTAGTCCCACCACCCTCGGAAGAGCGTTGTCAATCACTAGCGACTCACTTCCTTGGAAAAATTAGTAGTATTCATGACTTGGGGGGTCATTACAACCCTGGCGGACGGTGTTAAAGGTGCGGTAATACCGCAAACAGCCCGGCGGACAAAAAAAGGGAATCATGACCCTGGCGGAAACCGCCAACAAAGACAGCCACTTTAACACAACGCCCGCCACGGCGGTACAGACAAGCAGCGCGGCGGTCACCGCCAACAGACAGGTGAAAAACAATGTACCGCCCATAGTATCACAACCCGCCAATCCGCCACCTTTTCTGGGGTGGATTCACCGTGGATAAAAACACAGCGGAAACAGTTTCTGCAATGGGAAAACGCTCACCTGAACACATCCCACGAGGAAGGAGGACATCATGGAGCCGGAATTACAAATCCTACCGGCCCTTCTCTTCCTACTCATCTACAAAGACCAACGCCGGCGCCAGCGAAGACAACGGTGAGTACTGCACCTACGACATAGGGGAGCGGGAGGCAAAAGTCAGGGCGACACACACGCAACACCCCCACCCCCACCCTCACATATTGCAACACACACACCAAGGCATCTACAAACATCACAGTAACAACCCACAACCCCCCCGGAAGAATGCAAAGACAAAATGAAATCAGTTCAAACATTGTAATGTATCCAAATACATGTCTCAAATATATACAGATATATTATAAAATCATTCAAAAGTATATACATTACGAGAAGTAGTGCAGATATGCACATATCAATGTCCGTGCACCACTAGTCCAAAAATGCATGGGCGAGGCCCACACAAGATACCTGTCCACAAACGGAGAGAACACTGCCGGGGCATCAGAGAGAAATACAACAGGCACCTCAGGGGGAAGGGAAGGGGGGGGGGGCACCTCAGCCGGATTACAGCACCACGCCACATCCACGACGGGGCTCCATGCCCATTGATGGATCCTGGGGAGTGCAAAGCCACAGTCTCACAAGTCTATACAGTGGGTGGTTTGCCCACTGGACCATCCTGGGGAGTGCAAAGCCACAGTCTCTCAAGTCTTTACAGTGGGCGGGTTGCCCACTGGACCATCCTGGGAAGTGCAAAGCCACAGTCTCACAAGTCTCTACAGTGGGTGGGTTGCCCACTGTACTATCCTGGGGAGTGCAAAGCCACAGTCTCTCAAGTCTCTACAATGGGTGGGTTGCCCACTGTTCAATCCTGGGGAGTGCAAAGCCACAGTCTCTCAAGTCTCTACAGTGGGTGGTTTGCCCACTGGACCATCCTGGGGAGTGCAAAGCCACAGTCTCTCAAGTCCCTACAGTGGGTGGTTTGCCCACTGTACCATCCTGGGGAGTGCAAAGCCACAGTCTCTCAAGTAGATAACAGCTCCACTAGTTCTGGAGGGGGACTGGTGCCCAGAGTGCTTCATCCTGTGCAGGACAGACAGAGTGGATGGATCTCTCCACTGGTTCTGGAGGGGGACTGGTGCCCAGACTGGATTAGTCTCCCCGTGACAGTTCCTGTCCTGTCACTGTCCCAGCTGCACATGGGAACAACGATGCTTGATGTGGAGGTCTTCTCCTTCTTCAGCGGTGCTTGCCCTGTTCAGCGGTGCATGCTCTGTTCAGAGGTGCTTTGCCATGGCGGTCTCTGGACTGTTCAGCGGTGCTTTACCATGGTGGTGCATGCCCTGTTCAGTGGTGCTTTGCCATGGCGGTCTCTGGACTGTTCAGCGTTGCTTTGCCATGGCGGTTCTGGACTGTTCAGAGGTGCTTTACCATGGCGGTTCTGGACTGTTCAGCGTTGCTTTGCCATGGCGGTTCTGGACTGTTCAGCGGTGCTTTACCATGGCGGTGCATGCCCTGTTCAGAGGTGCTTTGCCATGGCGGTCTCTGGACTGTTCAGCGGTGCTTTACCATGGTGGTCTCTGGACTGTTCAGCGGTGCTTTACCATGGCGGTGCATGCCCTGTTCATCTGTGCTTTGCCATGGCGGTCTCTGGACTGTTCAGCGGTGCTTTGCCATGGCGGTGCATGCCCTGTTCAGCGGTGCTTTGCCATGGCGGTCTCTGGACTGTTCAGCGTTGCTTTGTCATGGCAGTTCTGGACTGTTCAGCAGTGCTTTACCATGGCGGTGCATGCCCTGTTCAGTGGTGCTTTGCCATGGCAGTCTCTGGACTGTTCAGCGGTGCTTTACCATGGCGGTTCTGGACTGTTCAGCAGTGCTTTACCATGGCGGTTCTGGACTGTTCAGCGGGGCTTTACCATGGCGGTTCTGGACTGTCCAGCGTTGCTTTGCCATGGCAGTTCTGGACTGTTCAGCGGTGCTTTACCATGGCGGTCTCTGGACTGGGCATTGGTGTGTGGCATGACGTTCTCTGGACTGGGCATTGGTGTGTGGCATGACGATCCCTCATTGCCCAGCGGGGCTGTGGCTGCCGGGGCCCTCCTGGGCAATGACTCCGGCGGTGGCGGTGGTCTCCTGACCAGTGATGATACTTGGGGCCTCCTGGGCAATGACTCTGGCGGTGGTCTTCTGACCAGTGACGATACTTGGGCCCTCCTGGGCAATGACTCTGGCGGTGGTCTCCTGACCAGTGACGATACTTGGGCCCTCCTGGACAATGACTCCGGCGGTGGCCTCCTGACCAGTGACGATACTTGGGCCCTCCTGGGCAATGACTCCGGCGTTGGCCGTGGTCTCCTGACCAGTGACAATACTTGGGCCCTCCTGGACAATGACTCCGATGGTGGCGGTGGTCTCCTGACCAGTGACGATACTTGGGCCCTCCTGGGCAATGACTCCGGCGTTGGCCGTGGTCTCCTGACCAGTGACAATACTTGGGCCCTCCTGGGCAATGACTCCGGTGGTGGCGGTGGTCTCCTGACCAGTGACGATACTTGGGCCCTCCTGGGCAATGACTCCGGCGTTGGCGGTGGTCTCCTGACCAGTGACAATACTTGGACGGTGCTGGCGGTGGCGTCCTGGCCGCCGGGAAGGATGCTGCCCTTCTATGCTGTGATGCTCACACCAGGCTGTGCAGACTTCTTCTGGCCCTTCCCAACCTTTGGAGGAGTCACAGCTGACTCTGCAATCCCCCTGGGACCCCTGTGAGTTGTTTTGCCTCCAGGAGTCTTCACAAGGTCCCGTCGGCCACTTTCCAACTTCAGAGCCTTTACAGAGGGTGGACTGCCAGTGCCTTGGCTCCGTGTCACACTGCCTGCCCTGGTGGCCGGTGCACTCCACACACCTTGAACACGCACCACTGGTACTGGAGGCTTTTTGGCTGAGGCGCTACGATGGGACTGATGAATTGGAGGGGTGGGGGCAAAAAGGTCAACTTTGCAGAGGGACAGTTTCTGATGAACACTGGGATGGGTAGCTGGAGGGGGTCTGGGAGTGGAGGAAGAGGAGGTGGTTGTAGGAGGTGTCACTTTAGGTGTTTTGGGTGCAAGTGCAGGTACTGGAGACTGTCGTGAGGTGGATGGATGTTGGGTGTGTGGGAGCCCGCGTTTGTGTACTTTGGGAGAGGGCGTCACAGACACACTGGGAGAGGACACAGGGGACGTGTAAATGGGAGTGGAGGTGGTGAGTGCAGGTGAGCGGGGTGTGGTGCTGGGTGTTCTGGTGCGAGTCCTGGTGCCTGTAGATGTAGTGCATGCAGGTGAGAGTGTAGACGACACTGGGAGGGAGGAGGGAGATGATGAGGAGGGGGACACAGTGGAGGCAGTGGATGTTGCTGTGTCTGTATGTGTGTGATGCTTGTGTGAGTGCCTGTGGGATGTGTGGTGTCTATGTTTGCCTGAGCTACTTTTGTGTGTTGAGGTGTGTGCATGCTGGTCTGATGGTGTGCTTGGGATGGGCTGGGGTACAGAGGATTGGGTCTGGGTGGAGGAGGTTGGAGGGGGGAGGCTAGACACAGGGACAATGGCTGCCATCAGTGCTGAGGCCAGAGATTGCAGGGTTCGCTGATGGGCAGCCTGACCAGAATGAATGCCCTCCAGGAATACATTACCGTGTTGCAACTCCCTTTCTACACCCTGGATGACATTCACAATGGTAGACTGCCCAACAGTGAGTGACCTGAGGAGGTCAATGGCCTCCTCACTGAGGGCAGCAGGGGTGACTGGGGCAGGGCCTGAGGTGCCTGGGGCAAAGGTGATGCCCACCCTCCTGGGTAAGCGGGCACGGGGCGAACGCTGAGGGGCTGCTGGGAGGGCGGTGCTGGTAGGGGAGGTGGCGGCTGTACCTGTAGAAGTGTGGGGCACAGATGGTGCCGCCACCACAAGGGAGCTCCCATCGGCGGACGAGTCCTTGTCACTGGTTGGTGATCCGGTGGCTGACGTGAAGCTCCCCTCGCCCTCAGTCCCACTGGTGCATTCAGAGTCCGTGGTGTGGCCCTTCATGGCCATGTGGGATGCAGCTCCCTCGTGCTCTGGTGCCACTGTACCTCCGCCTGATGATGCTAATGCACAAAAGAACAGGGAGAGCACAAAAAGGGGGGGGGGGAGACAGAAGAAAGACAGGTTGAGTGCATGGCATACCGCTACCGTTGGCGGACAATACAGACACAGCAGCCCCCTGCACTACGCCGTGCTCCTGGCCTCTACAGATGCAATTTCTGTGATCTGGCCTACATGGCTATGGTGGACATCTGCACACATGGATGCCACAGGGGCATGGATACCTGTACTTGGCACTTTACTGCGGTGGGGTGGAGTGCCACATGGCCTGCATTACAGAGGGGCCTAGCCTACGTATTTCTGCCTGGCCTAGGTACACCCACAGCCCTCCTCCCTCAGTCAGCCCCTCAACTGCGCGCCAAGTAACCAGAATGAGGTGTTATTCACCCCCTTGTGTCTGCTGTGATGCCCTCAAGCGCCACCGCCAGGATCCGGAACATCAGGGGGGTCATGGTGCGACAGGCACCCCTCCCACGTTGGGAGGCCATCCCCAGCTGAGCCTCCGCCGTCTTCTTTCCAGCGGCGAATGTCCTTCCATCTTTTACGGCAGTGGGTGCCCCGTCTCTGGTGGACGCCCAGGGTCCGGACGTCCTTGGTGATGGCACGCCAAATGTCCTTCTTCTGGTGGGCGCTGACCTACATGACATGCACCAACTGCACCGTGGATGTGAGTGTCGCCCCTCCCTACCCTAGCCATGTGGCACATTCATTCACAGGCATTAATGTTCCCTGAACTCTGTCCCCTTCCCTCTTACAACCAGCCCTCTCCACCCAGGCCTAGCCCATACAACGTGCTACCTGTGTACTAACCTGTTGGTCTGGATGACCATAGAGTAGCGTGTACTGGGGGAGGACCCTGTCTTCTAGTTTCTCCAACTCCTGAGCAGTGAAGGCAGGGGCCCTTTACCCAGACGCAGCAGCCATCGTCGCTTCCAGACCGAGGTCACAGCAGCACTTGTAGTGTAGGTCCTCCTGTCGAAGATCAGGTATCTAGTGATTGAACAGATAGAAAATGGCGGTGACGTCAGCGGCGGTGACGTCCGCGGAGGTGCGTATCATCACCGGCGGCACACTTGTTCATTGGCTCCTGGGACCCATAGGGTCCAATGTTAACCAATGCAGCATTGCGCTGCGGTCTACGACCGCCTACCACGACGGTGTGCAACGGCAGCGCAGTTACCCCTCAATCCCATTGTCCCAGTTTAGAGGTCAGGCAGCCGCCATTTCAGGGGCCCACATGGCTTCATTTACTTCTGCGTCACACATAGCTAGGCCTACACTCAACACACATACAGGAATGGGTTTGTGTTTGGTGTCGTGTTCTGTGTCACTGTGGGTACATACCTGTAAAAAAGTTGACTCTGTGGTCGCTGTTGTCCTTCCTAGGCACCGTCATTTGGGACAATTGAGAAGATGGCGGAATCCTCCGCTGTACCGATTGTGGTGGACCTGTTGACAATGGAGGAGCGACATTTAATTGTCACCTACAGGTTTGACCACGCCACTATCCAGGAACTATGTACCCAGTTGGAGCCAGACCTGATGTCACCAATCCGCCATCCCACAGGAATCCCCCCTGACGTGCAGATGCTGTCAGTGCTCCATTTCCTTGCAAGTGGGTCTTTTCAGACAACAGTGGCCATGGCATCAGGGATGTCCCAGCCTATGTTTTCCAACGTGCTGTCCAGAGTGTTATCTGCCCTGCTGAAACACGTAAGTAGATACATCATTTTCCCTGAGGTGGAAGATTTGGCTACAGTTAAAGGTGACTTCTATGCCCTTGGACATATCCCCAACATCATAGGTGCTATTGATGGGACCCATGTAGCTCTGGCCCCCCCCCCACAGGAGTGAACAGGTGTACAGGAACCAAAAGAGTTATCATTCCATGAATGTACAGATGGTATGTTTGGCAGACCAGTACATCTCTCAGGTAAATGCTATGTTTCCTGGCTCAGTGCATGACGCCTACATCCTGCGGAATAGCAGCATCCCTGATATGATGGGTCAACTCCAGAGGCACCGTGTGTGGCTATTAGGAGACTCTGGTTACCCCAACCTGTCCTGGCTATGGACCCCAGTGAGGAATCCCAGGACCAGGGCAGAGGAACGCTACAAAGAGGCCCATGGGCGGACTAGGAGGGTGATCGAACGCACCTTCGGCCTCCTGAAGGCCAGGTTCAGGTGCCTCCATATGACAGGTGGTTCCCTATTCTACTCACCGAAGAAGGTGTGCCAGATCATCATCGCCTGCTCGATGCTTCACAATCTTGCATTGCGACGCCAGGTGCCTTTTCTGCAGGAGGATAGTCCAGATGACGGTGTTGTGGCAGCTGTGGAGCTTTTGGAGCCTGTGGACAGTGATGAGGAGGAAGCTGAGGAAGAAGACAACGACAACAGGGAATCAGTCATACAGCAATATTTCCAGTGACACACAGGTGAGAACATTTTCATTTTTACCATTACATTCACTGTCACACGTCTTCCTCTATCCTGTGTGTAATTTCATAGGATTATTTGGTAACTGAGTTGTACCTTTCCATTACGGTTTCACAGGTGTGCTTACCAACGTGTGTCATCTGCATCCTTCAAGGACTTGTGATGTGTGACATAGGTATGTTGCCTTTACAACTAGAAACACATTTTGACACTGTCATTGATAATACATTTTACCAAATCATAGACTGACTCCAGATTGTTTTGTGGTTCAAGGGTGTTTATTTAAGTGCTCAAAAATGGAGGGGGGTTGTAAAATGGTGAGGGGTGATGGTGGAGGAATGTCCATGGCAGAGTCCAGTCTATTAGTTTCACAGGTGCACTGCCCATATGGGCATAGGAAGTGGAGCTGGGGCAGTTAAAGTATGGACAGGTTAAGAAAGTGGGACAGTGGGAGGACAATCAGGGTGGTCTCATTTCCTGGCGGGGGTCTTGCCATCTTGCTATGTCCTGTTCCTGGATCTCAGGGACCGCTTGCGTGGTGGTTGTCCATCTGCAGGGGGTGGGGTGCTGGTGTGGTGGTCCTGTGGCGGGGTGTCCTGTCCACTAGCGCCGGCGGAGGTGGTGGGTAGTTCATCGTCCATGCTAGTGTCAGGGGCCCCTTGGAGTGCCACGGTGTCCCTCAGGGTCTGCTGTATGTCCTTCAGCACCCCTATGATGGTGCCCAAGGCGGAGCTGATGGTCCTGAGCTCCTCCCTGAACCCCAAATACTGGTCCTCCTGCAGGTGCTGGGTCTCCTGAAACTTGACCAGGACCGTCGCCATCGTCTCCACTCTGGGAGTGGTGGTATGCTCCCATGATGGAGGAGAGGGCCTCGTGGAGAGTGGGTTCCCTTGGCCTGTCCGCCCTCTGTCGCACAGCAGCCCTCCCAGTTCCCCTGTGTTCCTGTGCCTCCGTCCCCTGGACTGTGTGCCCACTACCAGGCCCCCAGGTCCCTGTTGTTGTTGGGGTGGTGGGTTATCCTGGGTGCCCTGTAGTGGTAGACACACAGCTGATTGACCTCTCCTGGGTACGGAGGTTTGGGGCCGCTGGGTGGGTGCTGTGCTGGTGTTACCAGAGGGTGGAAGGTCAGTGTTGGGCTGTGCCTGTGCAAGGGGAACCGACTGTCCCGAGGCCCACGATGGTCTGGGCTGGTCATCAGGATCCAGTAGGGCAGAGCTGCTATCGTCACTGTGGGACTCTTCTGTGGGTGGAGTGGAGTTGTCTGGACCCTCCGGTGTGGTGACAGCCCTTCGTGATCCTACAGGGGCATAAGAGCATGATTATTGCATGTGTGTGTGTCATGGTGTGCAATGGGTGGGTGAGCGTGTACCCCAGTGCAAGCATTCCTGTGTGGGGGCTTGTGTGATGATGGTTGGGGGGTGTTCTGGGTATGTGCAGTGAGCATGCTTTAGTGAGGGGTGACCATGCTTTGGTGTTGCATGCAGGGCTTGGTGTTGGGATGTGTGGTTTGTGTTATTAGTACATTAGTGAGGAGTTGTAGTGAAAGGGGAGGGTGTGAGGGTGGGGGTGTGTGATATCATGCAGGTAGGGTGGGGGATACGATAGTTAAGATTTGACTTACCAGTGTCCATTCCTCCACCGACTCCTCCGAGGCCCTCTGGATGCATGATGGTCAAGACTTGCTCCTCCCATGTTGTTAGTTGTGGGGGAGGAGGTGGGGGTCCGCCGCCAGTCCGCTGAACCGCGATGTTGTGCCTGGAGACCGCTGAACGCACCTTCCCCCGTAGATCGTTCCACCTCTTCCTGATGTCCTCTCGATTTCTTGGATGCTGTCCCACAGCATTGACCCTGTCGACTATTCTGCACCATAGCTCCATCTTCCTGGCTATGGATGTGTGCTGCACCTGTGAGCCGAATAGCTGTGGCTCTACCCGTAGGATTTCCTCCACCATGACCCGGAGCTCCTCCTCGGTAAACCTGGGGTGTCTTTGGCGTGACATGGGGTGGTGTGGGTGATGTGTGGGGCGGTGTCAGTGTTGATGAGTGTGGTGATGTGTAGTGGTGTGTGGTGTTTTGTGCGTGGATGTTGTGTGGGTGATGGTGTTGTGTGCCTCTATGTGGTGTGATTCTCTATTCTGTGCTCTCTCTCTGGCCTTCGTCAACATTTTTGGTCGTAGGGGTTTGTGGGTGATGTGGGTGTGTGTTTTCTATTGTGTTGGGTGTGTGGGAGTGGTGTTTGTATGTGTATCAGGTGTGTGCATTTGGAATTGTCCAATGTGGCAGTGTTTTGGAGATGTGTGTGTATTTTGAGCGCGGCGGTGTGTAACTCCAATGGAATACTGCAGTTGAAAGACCGCCGCGTGGATTCGTGGGTTGTAATAGCATGGGTGTGTTTCTGTTGCCGTGGAGGTGGAGGTTTTTTTATCACCACTTTAACACTGACCTTTGGTGTGGCGGAGTTGTGTGGGTGTCTGAATTTCGGCAGATTCCGAGATGTGTGTCATAATAGCTGTGGCGGAGTTCCACGGCGGCGGCAGTGTATTGGCGGTCTTCTGCACGGCGGTAAGCGCCTTTTACTGCCAATGTTGTAATGACCCCCTTGCTGATGTGTTCAGGGTGAAGGACAACCTGGTCAGGGAATATGCACTTAGAACTCAGGGAGTCGGTCTCATGAGGTCCAAATAACTAAAGAGGAGGTAGCAAATGTGGTAAGATCAGTTACATCAGGTTTGCCATTAAATCCTGCCCCTGTTGACATCTTATTGAAGGGTGGTGATATAATGCTGTCTGCATTGTCAGATCTTTATAATCTATCCTTGAAGACCGGGCTGGTGCCTTCTGAGTGAAAGCATGCAATTATTAATCCCATACTTAAGAGACCCTTGTGAGCACCCACAGTAGTGGGGAATTACGGGCCAATATCCCTACTTCCAGGGCCAAGTAAGATCATTGAGAAGATCATTAACAAGAAGTTATCAACTTTTCTGGACTCTAATAACATCTTCCACCCTACCCAAACACATTTTCGTGCTAACCACAGTATATAAACTGCTCTATTGAGGACAACAGAAGATCTCAAACTGGTCTTTGACCAGGGTGGCTTGGCAGCCCTTATACTCCTTGACCGGAGCGCCGCCTTTGATACAGTATCCCATGCTATCATATTGCAATGTTAGTGGAAGGATTAGGGATTACTGGAATGGCATTAAAAGGGTTTGCCTCCTTTCTCAGTAGGAGAAGCTTTCAAATTAGTCAGGGTTCATGTTGCTCCTCCATGAACAGCTGAGTTGTGGAGTCCCGCAGGGTTCATCATTAAACTCTACGCTCTTTGATGTCGACGTCCGCCCATTGTCCGATATGTTTGAGCCCTTTGTGTTTACTATGTTCTCCTAAGCAGATGATACTCACCTGATAGTCATGCTGTCCCATGATATCATTGCCACATCTATAAAACTGAATAGTTGTTTGGACAGGGTAGCTAAATGCATGGTGGACAGTTGCCTAAAATTAAATGGAGACAAAACTAAGGTGATGGTGGTAGGCAATGATACACTCTTCTGGCACCACATCAGCTGCCCTTCTGCATTAGGGGACCATCCGTCACCGAAAACAGAGGTAAAAAGTCTGGACCTCACCTTAGATCAGCTTTCTATGGCATCTCAGGCAAACAGGGTTGCTAGAACCTGTTGCAGTCTTTTGAGAGCGCCCAGGGAAACCTTGAAATGACTCCTGGTGGAGTTCAAAATAACTCTTATCCAGGGGCTAATACTTTCACTTCTGGATTATGGCCATTCAGTTTACATAGGGAGCCCTAATGTTGTGTTTGAAAAAAACATCCAAAATGCTGCAGCGAAGGTCCGTCTAGGCATTAAAAAATTTCAGTCAGCAAGCGAAACACTCAGAATTCTTCATTGGCTGCCTCTTAGCAGCAAAGTCCAGTTTAAGGTACTCCACTTGGTACATCAAGACAAACATAAGCAGGGCCCCAAAATCCTACATCAATTGATTAAACCATGCAAATCTAGCAGGGCCCCAAGATCCTGCTCACTGGATCTTTTAGTCACAACCAGGATAAAAAGATCTAGATGTCGCTGTCAGTCATTTTCAAACTTAGCCCCCAAGCTGTGAAACTCGCTTCAACTAAAGCTGACAGGCACAAATATTTGGTTGCATTTCAGGAAGCAGCTTAAAACACATCTATTCCCTTAAGGATATTTGCTTGAGGCTCATTGGTCCCATCCATCATTGGGAAGCCCAGTTCCGGGTTTCCACATGCTTTACAAATCTGGTGTATTGTATTGTATTTTAGGTAGGCAGGGACTTGAGCCATGTTGAATTGTCAAATGCCTTGAAATTCCACTCCTCAGACACAAATCATGAAACATCAAATGAATACAATGCAATGTTCTCCACCACTCATATGTTACACAGCATTGGATTCAAGGGTTGCATCCCAGTGCATCAGATCACTGTCCTAAATGTAGATCAAGTCGATCTGGCTACACATCATGTTGTTTTGCCCTACAATACACACTAGTGCCAAAACAATTGCTTCATAAATTTGGTCTATCACAGAACACACTACTGCAACATGAAACCTGTTTACTGCGTCTTGCCCCAGAGCCAATTAAAAAAGATGCTATGCAGACTTAGAGAAAAGTTATTACATCCTAAGAGGTACCAGCAATGAATTAGAATGCCCCTACAGCCCCGAGTATTCAAATTGAAGTATGAATTGATGAAATAGCCCTAGGTTGAGAGAGTACCACTGCATGTTCAATGTTTGAGGGATCGTAGGAACACATTCATAAGAGACAAGGAGATGATACTTGAAAGGAAAGATGACTGTGAACCCTATTTATTAAGCTACAGGTATGAAATTGTATTTTGAATTAATTCCCCCTCTCATGTTTTCCATTGTTTCTTCCTTCCTGTCCCCCTTTCCCTTGGACTGTTCTGTAAAATGTTTGTGTCCCAAAATGTTATTGTGGTGGGGGGTATTATTTTGCTTGACGAGGATCTCCTTGCATAGACCCACTTTTTCTATGTTTATAGTAAGGACTATTTTAATTTTACCTGATTGTGTCCTTGCACTGTGCAACACAGTTGTATGGCAATGAAGATGGAACTTGTTGAGTCTTCTGAATGCTGCTATGTGATGCTGCTGTGTGCCATCTGTGGAGAGTCTGCTGGGTACTGCACCTTTACAATATGTGTCTAGCTGTTCTATGGAGCAATGTGCCCCATTGCATCCACCAAACAAAGTCTATCCGACAGCAGTTCCCATTCACACTCCATTAATGTGGACTGTAGTCCTGTGAGTCATCTACTCTTGAATACCATCAACTTCTATGTTATTGATGCTGCCCCTTTAATCGCATTGTCTCTTGGGCCTATCTAGATCCGTTGCTTCTCTCATTGTGGCTGGCAGGTTGGAAGTGGGATAGAGGCAGTATATGTGTGGGCCTGCTCGAAGTCTGACTGACTGAAATCTCATTGACAATGGTGTTTTAGGCATTGTTCTTCAATCAGGGACCATTTTGGATTGCAATGGCTTAATTTATCTTTTTTTGTTCCACTGTGGAGAGGGTTACTCTGCCAAAGGATAGCAGGGCATATTTACAAGAAAGTGGCACCAATTTGTTTGCGTCATCCTGCTCCCCCCTAACATCACCATGGTAGCTCTGTATTTACTATACAGCATACCATGGTGCACCTTAGCGCAATAGTGTCATAATTTATGATGCTATTGTGACGCTTTGCTGAGTTAGCTCCTTAAATTAAGGAATTAGACCAGCAAAGCATAGGGAGGCCCATAAGTCATTATGGGAGCATCTCTTTAACTTCTGTCCTGAGTAGGCATTAAAAATGAAAGAAAAAGGGGCACAGTGAAATCTTGTAAATTTCACTGCACCATTATTTTGGGACTTCCTGTTTGGGAACCCCCTCTTGCATACATTATACCTGGGTCAGGTATAATGTGGCACAGGGGGTTACAAAGTGGTGCAATGCATGCATTGTGCCACTTCATAAATATGACGAATGGTGGGATTCTCCTTAGTGTGAAACAATGATGCTATGGTGACTCAATGTGCTTGTAAGTTTGCCCAAAAATGTATACTTTTTTTGTTGTGTTTTTCACATTCGAATCTTTTTGGCATCTGTGAGTTGTGAAAGGGTAATTGCACCATGTTTTTCTTGTCATATGAATATCCTCAAAGTACTTCAAAGATATGTTTAGCAAACGCTGCTTTGTCCGGCTCACTGTTTTGAAACCTCTAATGAGAGCTCTTCAGATCTTAAATATCGGAATGATAGTAATACATTGGGAAATATTATGGGCCATATTTATACTCCGTTTGCGCCGAATTTGCGTCAAAAATTTTTACGCACATTCAGCGCAAACGTTGCTCCATATTTAAACCCTGACGCCCGAGCCGGCGCAAAAAGAAAATGGCGCTATGTGCGTCAGTTTCTGGAAGCGGCACCCCGCCCTGCGTTAATGACATGCAGGGTAGGCGTTCCCGTCCAAAAAACGACGTACACAGCGGTGCGTCGTATTTATGCTTCTGGGCAAAAATGACTCCCGCGCGGTAGGCGGCGCAAAAAAATTACGCAAAGCACGAATATCGTGAAATTTTAACGCCTGGGTCAGGGCAGGCGTTAAAATGGGGCAAACACACCTGTACTTAATCACAACACACAGAACAAACAACAGAGCAGCAGAGCAGCAGAGCAGCAACAGGGAGACATGGAGGTGCTTTTTCTTCAGCGTGCACGTAGACGCAGAGCCCTGCAGCAACAACAGCAGCCACAACAACAACAGCAGTGACCCCAAAGACAGCGCAGAAGGCAGGAGAGGATATTCCGCCCAAGGACAACCCTGCATGGCCTCAGGGAACGGGACATCATCCAGAGGTACCGGTTGAACTGGCAGGCCATTCAGCAGCTGCTGAGAAATATTGAACAGCAGTTGGCCCCCACTTTAGTGACTCCCCGCACTATCCCAACAGAAACAAAGCTGCTTGCCGTACTTCACCTGCTGGCAAGTGGCTCGTTTCAGACAACTGGTGCCCTGGTTGGTGGAATATCACAATCATCATTCTCCGCATTCCTGCCTAAAGTACTGGATGCCATCATTCACCTGACACCCCGCCACATCTGCTTCCCTAACACACTGCAGAAGCAGCAGGAAACTAAACAGGGGTTCTACGCCATCAGTGGCTTCCCGCACGTCCTTGGTGCAATCGACTGCACACACATACGTCTTGTGCCACCTGCTGCAACAGAACACCTCTACCACAACAGGAAGCACACACATTCAATCAACGTGCAGGCCATAGTCGATCACCAAGGACTGATCACCAACATTGTGGCTAAATATCCTGGGAGTGTACATGACGCATTCATCTTCCGTCACTGCACCATCAACCAACACTTCCAGGATGGACGATATGGCAATGGACTACTTGTTGGTAAGGACAAAAACCAAACTCATATACACACTGCACAGAAACCCCCTAGGACAAACAACACATACACCACAACAGCAACATCTAGACAGGAACACACTGAGGTACTCACATCACTAGCCATGTTTCAGAAGTCACCATTGAACCTGTCACACATTGGATTTTACTCTACAGCTTAATGTGAAGACATTAATGACTGTGGTTGCCTAAATGTCACCTTGCAAATTGGAAGTCTCACAATAACCTGTACACCAATACAATGCATAAGTTTAAATGTATGGGATGGCCTGGGTATGTTCATATGAAAGTTTCAAATATACTTTCATGTTTCAACTCTGCATGGAACTATCATCACACCCCCAGTGAGGACACACGGACACCTGTATCACAAGTCACAATGCTAGGGAGGGCACACTGTACTGGAAAAACCAATACATCCTGCTGACAACCAGTTAGGCAACAAACACTTGCTCAGCCAAGGAAAAAAACTAAATGCCAAAGTTTTCACCAACAACCATAGGTTGTCACATTAGTACACAAAAGAGTCACAGACAACACAAGACAACTACTGCCATCAAAGATCCGTACAACAGTGCCTCCTACATCTAATTGATCCCATTCTGTGTTTCTCTTTCAGCTGATCAGGGGTATGGCATCCAGCCTTGGATAATGACACCATTAAGGGAACCCAAATACTGCTGCTGAGCGGCATACAATGACGCCCACAAGAGGACACGCAGCATTGTGGAGCGGACCTTTGGGATCCTAAAGTCAAGGTTCCGCTGCCTTGACATCACTGGCGGTAGCCTACTCTATTCCCCAGAGATGGTCTGTAAGATCATACTCACTTGTGCCATATTGCACAATATATGTGTAAAAAGGAATATTCCCCTCCTTGAACTGGACCCAGACATGCCTGAGGATGACGAAGAGGAGGATGCTGGCCGGCAACAGGAGGGGGAACAACCTAACACGGCAGCAGGAGTGCGTAGGCGCCAACAGCTTGTCAACAATTTTTTTTCTTAATGTATCTTAACCCCTTCGCTGCCAGGCCTTTTCCCCCTCCTGTGCCGAGCCTTTTTTTGGCTATTTGGAGCAGTTCGCGCTTAGGCCCTCATAACTTTTTGTTCACATAAGCTACCCACGCCAAATTTGCGTCCTTTTTTTCCAACATCCTAGGGATTCTAGAGGTACCCAGACTTTGTGGGTTCCCCAGAAGGAGGCCAAGAAATTAGCCAAAAAACAGTGAAAAAATGGGCTGCAGAAGAAGGCTTGTGGTTTTTTCCCTGAAAAGGGCATCAACAAAGGGTTTGCGGTGATAAAATCACCAGCTTCCCAGCTTTCAGGAACAGGCAGACTTGAATCAGAAAACCCAATTTTTCAACCCAATTTTGGCATTTTACTGGGACATACCCCATTTTTACGATTTTTTGTGCTTTCAGCCTCCTTCCAGTCAGTGACAGAAATGGGCATGAAACCAACGCTGGATCCCATAAACCGCAACATTTCTGAAAAGTAGACAAAATTCTGAATTCAGCAAGGGGTAATTTGTGTAGATCCTACAAGGGTTTCCTACAGAAAATAACAACTGAAAAAGAAAAATATTGAAATTGAGGTGAAAAAAACATAAATTTTTCTCTAAGTTTTACTCTGTAACTTTTTCCTGCAATGTCAGATTTTCGAAAGCAATATACCGTTACGTCTGCTGGACTCCTCTGGTTGCGGGGATATATAGGGCTTGTAGGTTCATCAAGAACTCTAGGTACCCAGAGCCAATAAATGACCTGCACCCTGCAGTGGGTTTTCATTCTATGCCGGGTATACAGCAATTCATTTGCTGAAATATAAAGAGTAAAAAATAGCTATCAAGAAAACCTTTGTATTTCCAAAATGGGCACAAGATAAGGTGTTGAGAAGCAGTGGTTATTTGCACATCTCTGAATTCCGGGGTGACCATACTAGCATGTGAATTACAGGGCTTTTCTCAAATAGATGTCTTTTTTACACACTCTCCTATATTTGGAAGGAAAAAATGTAGAGAAAGACAAGGGGCAATAACACTTGTTTTGCTATTCTATGTTCCCCCAAGTCTCCCGATAAAAATGATACCTCACTTGTGTGGGTAGGCCTAGCGCCCGCGACAGGAAACGCCCCAAAGCGCAACGTGGACACATCACAGAAAACAGACCTGTTTTTAGCAAAGTGCCTACCTGTAGATTTTGGCCTCTAGCTCAGCCGCCACCTAGGGAAACCTACCAAACCTGTGCATTTCTGAAAACTAGAGACCTAGGGGAATCCAAGGAGGGGTGACTAGCGGGGCTCGGACCAGGTTCTGTTACCCAGAATCCTTTGCAAAGCTCAAAAATTGGCTAAAAAAAACACATGTTCCTCACATTTCTGTGGCAGAAAGTGCTGGAATCTGGGAGGAGCCACAAATTTCCTTCCACCCAGCGTTCCCCCAAGTCTCCCGATAAAAATGATACCTCACTTGCGTGGGTAGGCCTAGCGCCCGCGACAGGAAACGCCCCAAAGCGCAACGTGGACACCACCAAAATTTTGGAAGAAAACAGAGGTGTTTTTTGCGAAGTGACTACCTGTAGATTTTGGCCTCTAGCTCAGCCGGCACCTAGGGAAACCTACCAAACCTGTACATTTCTGAAAACTAGAGACCTAGGGGAATCCAAGGAGGGGTGACTGGCGGGGCTCGGACCAGATTCTGTTACCCAGAATCCTTTGCAAAGCTCAACAATTGGCTAAAAAAACACATGTTCCTCACATTTCTGTGGCAGAAAGTTCTGGAATCTGAGAGGAGCCACAAATTTTCTTCCACCCAGCGTTCCCCCTCGTCTCCCGATAAAAATGATACCTCACTTGTGTGGGTAGGCCTAGCGCCCGCGACAGGAAATGCCCCAAAGCGCAACGTGGACACATCACAGAAAACAGACCTGTTTTTAGCAAAGTGCCTACCTGTAGATTTTGGCCTCTAGCTCAGCCGCCACCTAGGGAAACCTACCAAACCTGTGCATTTCTGAAAACTAGACACCTAGGGGAATCCAAGGAGGGGTGACTGGCGGGGCTCGGACCAGGTTCTGTTACCCAGAATCCTTTGTAAAGCTAAAAAATTGGCTAAAAAAAACACATGTTCCTCACATTTCTGTGGCAGAAAGTGGTGGAATCTGGGAGGAGCCACAAATTTCCTTGCACCCAGCGTTCCCCCAAGTCTCCCTATAAAAATGATACCTCACTTGCGTGGGTAGGCCTAGCGCCCGCGACAGGAAACGCCCCAAAGCGCAACGTGGACACCACCAAAATTTTGGAAGAAAACAGAGGTGTTTTTTGCGAAGTGACTACCTGTAGATTTTGGCCTCTAGCTCAGCCGGCACCCAGGGAAACCTACCAAACCTGTACATTTCTGAAAACTATAGACCTAGGGGAATCCAAGGAGGGGTGACTGGCGGGGCTCGGACCAGGTACGGTTACCCAGAATCCTTTGCAAAGCTCAAAATTTGGCTAAAAAAACACATGTTCCTCACATTTCTGTGGCAGAAAGTTCTGGAATCTGAGAGGAGCCACAAATTTCCTTCCACCCAGCGTTCCCCCACGTCTCCCGATAAAAATGATACCTCACTTGTGTGGGTAGGCCTAGCGCCCGCGACAGGAAACGCCCCAAAGCGCAACGTGGACACATCACAGAAAACAGACCTGTTTTTAGCAAAGTGCCTACCTGTAGATTTTGGCCTCTAGCTCAGCCGCCACCTAGGGAAACCTACCAAACCTGTGCATTTCTGAAAACTAGAGACCTAGGGGAATCCAAGGAGGGGTGACTGGCGGGGCTCGGACCAGGTTCTGTTACCCAGAATCCTTTGCAAAGCTCAAAAATTGGCTAAAAAAACACATGTTCCTCACATTTCTGTGGCAGAAAGTTCTGGAATCTGGGAGGAGCCACAAATTTCCTTCCACCCAGTTCCCCCAAGTCTCCCGATAAAAATGATACCTCACTTGCGTGGGTAGGCCTAGCGCCCGCGACAGGAAACGCCCCAAAGCGCAACGTGGACACCACCAAAATTTTGGAAGAAAACAGAGGTGTTTTTTGCGAAGTGACAACCTGTAGATTTTGGCCTCTAGCTCAGCCGGCACCTAGGGAAACCTACCAAACCTGTACATTTCTGAAAACTAGAGACCAAGGGGAATCCAAGGAGGGGTGACTGGCGGGGCTCGGACCAGGTTCTGTTACCCAGAATCCTTTGCAAAGCTCAAAATTTGGCTAAAAAAACACATGTTCCTCACATTTCTGTGGCAGAAAGTTCTGGAATCTGAGAGCAGCCACAAATTTCCTTCCACCCAGCGTTCCCCCACGTCTCCCGATAAAAATGATACCTCACTTGTGTGGGTAGGCCTAGCTCCCGCGACAGGAAACGCCCCAAAGCGCAACGTGGACACATCACAGAAAATAGACCTGTTTTTAGCAAAGTGCCTACCTGTAGATTTTGGCCTCTAGCTCAGCCGCCACCTAGGGAAACCTACCAAACCTGTGCATTTCTGAAAACTAGAGACCTAGGGGAATCCAAGATGGGGTGATTTGTGTGGCTCGGACCAGGTTCTGTTACCCAGAATCCTTTGCAAAGCTCAAAATTTGGCTAAAAAAACACATGTTCCTCACATTTCTGTGGCAGAAAGTTCTGGAATCTGAGAGGGGCCACAAATTTCCTTCCACCCAGCATTCCCCCACGTCTCCCGATAAAAATGATACCTCACTTGTGTGGGTAGGCCTAGCGCCCGCGACAGGAAACGCCCCAAAGCGCAGCGTGGACACATCACATTTTTTCATTGAAAACAGGGCCTACCTGTAGTTTTTGGCCTGTAGCTCAGCCAGCACCTAGGGAAACCTACCAAACCTGTGCATTTCTGAAAACTAGAGACCTAGGGGAATCCAAGATGGGGTGACTTGAGGGGCTCTGACCAGGTTCTGTTACCCAGAATCCTTTCCAAACCTCAAATTTTGGCTAAACAAACGCATTTTTCACACATTTCGGTGACAGAAAGTTCTGGAATCTGAGTGGAGCCACAAATTTCCTTCCACCCAGCGTTCCCCCAAGTCTCCCGATAAAAATGATACCTCACTTGTGTGGGTGGGCCAGGTGCCTCCAACAGAATAAGGCCCAAAACTTGTAGAGATACAGGAGATAGTACTGCGAGTTTATAAGGACATATTCTTTTATACATCTTTAGACTGACTCTGCTTTGGGGACCCACATACGTGAGGTGTCATTTTATTTGGGAGACTGAGGGGAACACTGGGGAGTAGGAATTTTGTGCTGGAGTGGTGATCGTACGAAGAAAAGTCAGGAAAATATGCTTTTTTAAGCACATTTTGAGGTTTACAGAGGAGTCTGGGTAAGAAAATGTTGGGGGATCCACGCAAGCCACTCCTCCCTGGACTCCTTGGGGTGTCTAGTTTTAAAAAATGTCTGGGTTTGGTAGGTTTCCCTAGATGAAGGCCGCACACAGGACCAAAAACATAGGTGCCCTCTCCCCCCCAAACACAGGTAGTTTTGTAATATATCGTTTTGATGTGCCCACATACGTCCGTGATGTGCCAAACACAAAAATTTTGAAAAGAAACACACTTAGGTTATGTGAAAAAGACCCCTCACCCACCAACCAAGTTGGTGGCATGCTTCATCATCGGGGTCCCACCTGAGGCACCTAGCGTGTCATAGGTGTGCTGCGACGCCTGATTACAGCGGAGCAGGTTTGGTCATTTTTACCACACATACTGGTTGGATTTGGCACGAGGGTGAGTGATGGTTCAGTGGATCAAATTTTACTAACAAGAGCTTTCACAAAAATGAAAAGCACTGTTAGTAACTGAAAGGCAAAAAACTGAACCAATGACTCACAGCTCGTGAGCTGTAAAGCCGCGACAAGGCACCAACCGCTTTACAGTCCATTCACACAACTTTCATACATGACACACACAAGGCCATTCACACCGCCAGCCACGGGCCCAGCACATTACAACACTCACATCGACAGACAGCGCCACTCAAGGGCCCATCACTTACATACGCCCACATGCCTGATACAACAATCACACCAGCTGATGGGAGTGTGTGGACTGGTGTTTGGCTGGCAGTGTGTTGCAGTAGCCAACATCAAGTCAATATGTACAGTCTCAGCCAAGCCCCACTCTACACACAATGGCATCATATTTTTTTTTTTTTTTTAAACAGAGGAACCCCTAACTAAGTAGAAAGAATTACAAAACAACAAACACAAAAGCTCTAACTAAGAACATGACAGAAATGCTAACCATGAAACTAAACACATGAAAATACAAAACAGACATGAGTTTACACTCATGGTTGTTCCCAGAAATTCTTCTGGGTGTGGTAATTCTTAAAACAAGCACCGACACACAGCCCAGGATTTGAAGGACAATCTGGGCAGTACATTCGAGACTCCCTCCGGATACCTCTTCGAAAACACACTCTACATTTCTTAGCTGGAAAGTCTTTTTTGGGTGTGGGAGGAATGTGCTCAGCAAAGTGGCGATCTTTCAATCTAGCCACAACCTCCACCACTGCTTCTCTAGGAACTCTGGCCTGTTCCACCACAATAAGGCTCTCTATCACTGACTCCTGAAATTTCACAAATGTCATCTTTGAGTCTGGAGACCTATCCCTAAACACAATAAAAGCATTGAAGGTTGCTAAGTGGAAGAGGTGAAGTGCTAACTTCTTATACCAAACATAAGACTTACGAATAGCAGTATAAGGTTCCAACCTCTGGTCAACTCTATCTACACCTCCCATGTGCTTATTATAATCTAAAATGCACACAGGTTTGCGCACTTCAGCAACCTGGCCCCAAACAATCACAGGGGAAGTACTCTCATCATGGATGGTACTTAGCATGTAGACATCCCTCTTGTCTGAAAATTTCAAAGCTAGCAGCTCCTCGTTCCGCAAGGCACAGCACTGTCCCCTCTCAAGTTTTTTACAGACAAGCTCCCTTGGATAGCCTTTCCGGTTAGAACGGATTGTGCCACAAGCAACTGTGTCCACTCTAAACAATTCCTTGAACAACTGCGCACCAGTGTAGAAGTTATCTACATACAAATGGTGACCTTTGTTGAACAGTCGTCTACCAAGATCCCACACTATTTTCTCAGTAACTCCAAAAGTGGGAGGACAACCAGGGGGGTCAATATTGGAATCCCTACCAGTGTACACACGGAAACTATACACATATCCTGTCCTACTTTCAGACAGCATATACAATTTAATTCCATATTGTGCCCTTTTGCTAGGAATGTACTGCCTCAAAACCAAACGACCCTTGAAGAGGACCAAAGACTCGTCCACACTTATCTCTTTGCCTGGAACATAGACCTCCGAAAACCGATCTACAAAATGATCAAGGACAGGCCTAATCTTAAAAAGACGGTCAGAATCTGGGTGATCTCGTGGCAAGGCTAATGCATTGTCAACAAAATGCAGCATCCTAAGAAGAAGCAAATACCGATTACGACTCATGGTAGCTGGAAATATAGCTGTTGCCATCAAGGGACTAGTAGACCAATAAGAAGCCAGTGACGGCTTCCTTATCAACCCCATCAAAAAAGTCAAACCCAAAAACTGTTTTATCTCCTCCAAATTTGTGGGAATCCACTGGGCAGCTCTAGAGTGTGGCCTAAGTCTAGCAGCGTTGTCCCTCAAATGCTGCTCCGCATACAAATTAGTCTGCTCAACAATCTCTTCCAAAAACACATCATCCATGAATAACTCAAAGAAATTGATAGGCATAAAGTTCTCTGTATTGGCGTTACACCCCGGGAGACCAGTAAAGGCAGGCAACTCTGGCTGCTCCATGTTTGGGGCAACCCAGACATCAGGTCTTCTAACGGGAAACCTTTCAGCCCCAGGTTGCTGCACTATTGGCACATCAATGTCCTCCTCTAAAACAGAACCTTCATCTGCACTGAGTGTGGCTTCATCATCAGAAGATTCCCCTCCAACAGAAACATCACTGCCAGAATCTCTGACTTCCTCCTCTGCCTCAGATGCAGAGTCCGTCTCATAGTCATGATCAGACTGTGACTCAAAAAGCATACCAACCACCTGCTGAGCGGTCATCCTACGGCTAGCCATGATCTCTCCTGCTAAAATTAACTGGACAAATTCACCACCAACAACCAGCACTGTGTAAGACAAGTAACAAAGTGTAGCTTTGTTAGTAAGAGTTACAAACTCAAAAACTATACCGCTCACTTGCCTGAAAAAGCTTGATTCACCAGCAACTACACAGCAATCACCAATGATATCCCACTAAAAAGAAAGAAAGAAAGGCAAATTAGAAATAAGACAAAACAAATATCATTGTGCACAAACCTAAGGACAATTTCACACACAATCCTGCATTTAGTACACCCCCTACAAACATGTCATTCATGCATGGCAACAATACTCCTTTGGAGTAAATTGTTTTTACTTACCTAAAACATGCAACTGTGCAAACTGCAGGTCAACCACCGCCAAAACCGCAAGGAGCCACAGCAAATAAAGCAAAAGCTTTGAACTAGAACAAAAAGGAGGAAAACCTTTATTATCACAAATGCAAAGACTTCTTCAGTTGACAAACACCCCACCATCAAACATTTTAGAAATTGGTGCCTAAGTGGATTCTGCCATAGGGGCAGATGGGCCTACTAAAAAAATAGGCCTGTCTGCCCCAAGGAAGCCAAAAAATACCTTTAGTACTGTGTCCCCATGGAGAGCGACCCTTGCCAAAGGGGACAGCCCTCAAACAAACAAAAAAAACACACACAACACTATCCCTGGTGCCTAAGTGGCTTCTGCCCCCTTGGGGGCAGGTGGGCCTAAGAAAATAGGCCCATCTGCCCCCAGGGGGTGTAGAAATGGCCAACAGGTCAATGCCCCCCTTGGGGGGGCGCCCCGTGTCCAAGGGGACGCCCCCCCACAAAAATAAACAAATAAAAAAAAATCCCTGGCGTTCTAGTGGTTTCTGCCCCCCTTGGGGGCAGCTCAGCCTAAAAATAATAGGCTGATCTGTCTCCAAGGGGTGCAGAAATGGCCTGGGTACATGTGCCCCCAAAGTGGGGGGCGACCCTTGCCCAAGCCCCCCCCATCCACTAACACACACACACACACACACACTATCCCTGGTGTCTACGTGGCTTCTGCCCCCCTTGGGGGCAGGTGGGTCTAGAAAAATAGGCCCATCTGCCCCCAGGGGGGGCAGAAATGGCCAACAGGTCAATGCCCCCCTTGGGAGGGCGCCCCGTGCCCAAGGGGACGCCCCCCCACAAAAATAAACACATAAAAAAAAATCCCTGGCGTTCTAGTGGTTTCTGCCCCCCTTGGGGCAGATCAGCCTAAAAATAATAGGCTGATCTGTCTCCAAGGGGTGCAGAAATGGCCTGGGTACATGTGCCCCCAAAGTGGGGGGCGACCCTTGCCCAAGCCCCCCCCCATCCACTAACACACACACACACACTATCCCTGGTGTCTACGTGGCTTCTGCCCCCCTTGGGGGCAGGTGGGTCTAGAAAAATAGGCCCATCTGCCCCCAGGGGGGGCAGAAATGGCCAACAGGTCAATGCCCCCCTTGGGGGGGCGCCCCGTGCCCAAGGGGACGCCCCCCCACAAAAATAAACACATAAAAAAACATCCCTGGCGTTCTAGTGGTTTCTGCCCCCCTTGGGGGCAGATCAGCCTAAAAATAATAGGCTGATCTGCCCTCAAGGGGGGCAGAAATGGCCCTAAAAGACATGCCCCCCAAAGGGGAGCGACCCTTGCCCAAGGGGGCGCCACCCCATTCACTACACACACAATCCCTGGTGCCTAAGTGGCTTCTGCCCCCCTTGGGGGCAGATGGACCTAAAAAAAATAGGCCGATCTGCCCCCAAGGGGGGCAGAAAAGGCCAACAGTTCTCTGCCCCCTTGGGGGGGGCGCCCCTTGCCCAAGGGGGCACCCCCCCCAACATAAATGCACAGAAAATATAAATCCCTGGTGATCCAGTGGTTTCTGCCCCCCTTGGGGGCAGATCCGCCTAAAAAGTAGGCCAATCTGCCCCCAAGGGGGGCAGAAATGGCCGTAACTAATTGCCCCCACAAGGGGAGCGACCCTTGCCCAAGGGGCCGCTCCCCGCAAACAAGAAAGGGTAAAGAACAACAACAACAAAAAATCCCTGGTGTCTAGTGGGCATTCCTGCTGCCCGATCGCAATGCGATCGGGCAGCAGGAATGCTCAAAGAGACACCGAGGGAAAGGAAAAGCCTTTCCTTTCCCCCGGTGCCTCTTTAGCCCAAACCCCCCACCCACCGGGAAGAGGAACTCACCTCTTCTCTCCACGCCGCACAGGAAGCAAATGGCTTCCTGTGCGGCGAAATCCCCATTATGAAGTCAGCGCGCGATCGCGCGCTGACGTCATTATGGGGGGGTGGGGGGGGTCGGGGGTGGAAGGGGAAGGGCTTCCCCTTCCATCCCTGACTTTGGGGGGTGGGGGGAAGCACACAGAGGGAGCGAGAGCGCTCCCTCTGGGCTGTGTGCCGAGGACGTAGTGGTTACGTCCTCGGCACAGCAGCACTGTGCCGCAGGACGTAACCACTACGTCCGCGGCACAGAAGGGGTTAATACCTTGTATAGCACAATTGTAAATAAACACAGATAACAAACACCACATCATGCTTTGGCCTATGCATTTCTGACCACCTTTAGTTTGAAATTGCTGAAGAAGAATGTCGTCTCATTGAGCAATAATGCTATAACAATCATCACAACCAAAATTAACATCACAAATGTATGCAAAGAGGGTAGGATGTGACATGATACATTACCATACACAGAGGCCAACAGGAGTACAAATGTGGCAATCACACATGCCGGATCCAAACACCTGAGACAGTCTCTCACCCATCCCAAAAATTTAGATCATTTGAAAGTCACATCACACGTGTTCAGAGACAGGGTGGGACCATCCATGTGTACGTGACCATGTCATCAATGGCTTCTCTCAAGTGTGTGAGATGAGCAATACACAATTGGAACAACATTAGCTGCCACTAACTCAGGAGGAGACCTTGAAGTCACAGTGACAACATACACCCAGACAGGTGATAGTGGATCCACATTCCAACACACATGTACACATATGTCATGCAATCAACCTAATATTTGAAAGTAGACCATCACAGTTGTGTCCCAGTTTGAACCTAGCAGGAAGAATGTAACATGCCACTAAACCAGTTAATGCAGAAAGGGACACAGACAACAACTAAATAATTTTCATCAGCACATCAGGAACGCTGAGAGTCTTGCAAACATAGTCATTGGAAAATGTAATGCAAGTTTGCTAAAAAACATCATTACTGCAAACGTCAAATGGGCTAATGAGATGAATGAATGGTCAACAGTCATTCATATCATGTGGCCTTACATTAGCCTGCTGCTGCACGTTTGCCATAATATAATAAATAAAACCCATGGATACAGTAGCTATTCTGGATGGTCAAATCCTAGGGTGCTGGGGGCCTAAGTCCACCTCTGCCGCCCCCCAAACATACAAGAATCTTGTACTTGTGAACTAAACACATGCATAAGGCACATGTGTGGGCTACATGTCAAAAGTCCAACACAAATCAGAAACACAAAATCATAATGGGACATGGTTAGCCCGATAAAAACTGTAAGTGACTATTGCACTCCCTGTTAGGACTACAGATAAAAGCATCACCATCATAATTGTGGCCACATTTTGGAGAAGGAATACATCATGGTATCCCATCCATCATTTCAAAACAGCCATCAGCAATTACCCAAAATATGTTGACAAATATGGTCAAGACATTATTTAACGTATCCTAAACATTACAGTGTGAATGCCCTCTATACATACAACAACGGACATGTGTCATATCCAACCACAAATGTGTAACACATAGCACTGTTTGACCATGACAAATCACCTTCCCCAAGTTAAAAACATGAAGGCATAATAAAAAAGAATTGCTCAAAATTCTACGCATACAGCATGGGCGTCATAATTTGTTCATGTACATGAGTGCACAGAATGCAGAGTCAATTATAAATGTATCCAAAAGTTTCACATGTTTAGCCATCAAAGTATAATTTCCAGCATATATTTTTTTGACTCAGCATCATGTGCACTACTGTACGTGGAAAAAATATGACGCCCATGATGTATGCGTGGTAAAATTGACGCAACATGGACAATATGTTTGTCATCTCATATACATTAAAAAATTATTAATATTCATATCATATTTTTTGACTCAGCATCATGTGCAATGTTATGCGTAAAAAAAAAATGACGCACAATTGTGTATGCGTGAAAACATGACGCATAACGGGAAAATAAAAACGGCGGCCATTTTCTGCAGGAAGTGATGTAATAGGATATCCTGTTTACAAAATCTGTACTGGGAGTTAACTTCCACTTTCACTTTGCAGTCTCAGATTTATCTAGACTGTGTGGTTGTGTGAAAGGTGTTGTCCTGTGTTTTACTGCTTTTGTGTCCTGTGTACCTTGTATTTTGTCTTTTTGTGAATCTATTCTTGTTGCATAACATTGTCTCAGTCTGTTTAGTCTAGTATTGTCTATTCCTGTTTATGTTTGTATTGTCTGTGGGAGTCTGTTGTGGGTAGCATAGTTTTTGGAGTTAGTTGGGCTATTTTTCTCCTTTTTCATTTTCCTTCACACCTCTACCTTTCCCCATTTCCTACTTTTACTTTCTTATTTCATTTGTCAATTACTCTTGCTTTCAATATGTCAGTTAGGCCTCGCCTGTCCAGGATGGGTGAGGATGAATTGGGGGGATTCATATGGCTAGTTAGCCATTTCCTCCCACTGATGCTGGAGGCTGGGGGCCGTGTGATACAGGGGTATCACACGGAGGCAAGGAAAATCCGGTGGGAGAAGGTGCGCCATCACCTGGACCGGGTGTACGGGAGCATGCGCACTGTCCATCAATTGAAGCACCGCTGGGCAGATCTGATCAGCAGGGAACAGGACCTGCTGGACCACCTGGGAATCAGGATTGGTGGCCATGTTGGTGAGTACAAATCAATTACATGGGAATTATAGAAATCTGTGTGGGAACATGTGATGATTGTTACCCAATCTGCTAGATAAGTAGCTGACTGTGTGTAATGCTAGGGAAACCTAGGCCCATGTTTATACACATATATCCCTATTTTTGCACCCCATTTTCACGCAATAACAGCAGCAACTTACAACATGTATATGTATTTTGCAAGTTTGGCCCCTCTCTGCGTCACAAAATGATGCAAATGCTGCGCTACAAAGGTATACATATGTGCCCTAATGTGTATTTGTTGCACAATGTTTATGAAGACCAATGCTAGCAGTCAGATGGCTCATTTCTTCTAGACATACCAGATGCCTGTAGCTGTATGTAATGTAGTGTTGCATTTGTGTCAGACAAGCAACACGTGAACGGCTCTTTTTGTACTCCACAGGTCATAATGGCCAGTGAGTAAGTCATGTAGAAACAACATACCTACATATGTAGACGCCATAGCTAGACAGAAAATTTGTAACCCATGATGATGCTATACATGTGTGTTGCCTTCACGACACATGAAGTTAGATATGTTGTCCACAGATATGTCACATGTGTGTGTGGTTGCTGTGTGTTGAACATTTCCACCTAGCCTGTTTGATTGTGAGTGGTCATGCAGTCCTCATGGAACCAGTTTTGGGATGTCTCTCTGGGATGCACATGCTGAGATGTATGGATAACATTATTGTTGGGGCATACTAATGGAGGGTGAACTTGGACGACACCTGACTGTCCTGGCCACTGCATGTGTGTAGTAGGGTGTGTAACTGTAGCAGGAGACTCATCCAATGTTAATGTTGAATACAAAGTCATCCATGCAGTATGAGCATGTGGGGAAGTGTATCATTACCATGTCATATTCACACAGTGTTATTGTAACTGAAATGATTTGTCAGTTCACCCAGTCTGAGTATATTCTTCCTTTCATGCTTTACAGGTGGACCAGCCCCGTACACCGTGGGAGAGGTGGCACATTTTGACGACCCCGATACCTACAGTGAGTGCCGCCTGAGTGCTATATTCATTGTTTGGTAATGAAGCATGATGGACTACTGTGTGTTCAAGCGAATTCATGATTTGATGCGCTGGTCGTTCATTTGCATTGTTGTTTTAGTGTGATATCAAATTGGACTTATGTTTCTGTAAAGCAATACCTAACCATCTCTCAGATTGAGGGGCTGTAGGTCATTCCAGTTGGGCCGCAATGGGGAATGGGATGAGTCATTTGGAATACACTGGTCAATGTAAGACTTGGTCGGGGACTTGGCATGAACTGAGTCTGCATATCAGACTGACAGTCTCCCATATAGCTTAGGCACATGGCTTTGATGACAAGTGCTTCTTCCTATTTGAGGATGGACTGTGTACACTGTAGGTTGGATCTTCCGGGGGCATGTACTTCCACAAGGTGAACTAGAAGTGTGTGTGACTTGAGTGCAATGGCCTAGGTGTTCTGTCGAATCATGAGAATGTGTGTTCTACCTCCTCTGTGTGTGTTGTTAAACATGCCTCACTGATAGTATGTCATGTTGGCCTAAGTCATATCATTTTGACATGTGTGGACCTTGGATAGGACAATGTTTGGTTGACTACAACGTGTTGCTAGCCATTCATAGGTGTTGTGTGTGAAGGCACATACTTGTTTAACTTTCTATACACTCCTGGGTGTGCATTGAACATGGGATTGTTGGTTGTTCTTCCCACACCACCTTCAAAGACTGGGATGTTAATGTGAAACAGGGTACCTAGGACTGTAGCAACCAGTATGTTACACGTACTTGAGACCTTTTGTGACTTGAGTTAGTACCTAGGGCCAGATGTAGCAAACTGTTTACAAGTTGCAAATGTCATAAATTTCTGTTTGTGAGTTGCAAACGTCTGTTTCCTATTCCGAAATGTATTTGGTGATTATGAACATATTTGCAAAATGCTTGTCCAAATCCAAAATATGAAGGGGTTTTCCAGACCTCTTTGCAACTCACAGTGGTATGCAATTCCATTTGCAACCGAGTACGTGGTTGCAAAGTGAGTCGCTGTTATCATCCACTTGAAGTGGATGGTAACCCACTTGCTAACTGGAAGGGGTCCCCATTGTAACCCTTCACCTTTGTGAGTGGACCTAAATAATCCTGTACAAAACAGCCAGTGGTCCAAGGGACGACTAACTACTGTGAAATTATCCAAGATTGAAGTTGTTGTAATTTATTTCTAAGTGCAGCTCATTTTCCTTTCAGGTAAACGGCCTACACTTGGGGAAAAATAACCTGCTGGATTTAAAAGCAGTCACGGCCATGGAGGTCTGCTGTTCCCAGCAGGCCTCCATCCCCGTGAGTGCCCATAGTCGCTAAGGTGGCGCAACTTGGAACCCACTTCATTGATGTTAATGAGGTGGGTCTTAGCGACCCCATAGCGACTTGCAGACGGTGTCAAAGACAACGTTCTGCATTGCAAATTGCTAGTCGCATTTTCCAACTTCCTACATCTGGCCCCTAGTGTAGACATTTGGTTATGGCCCATGGGTTCAATCTTAGCACACAACTAATTCCAAATGGCATTGAGTAAGGAGTGTGATTGTTATCACATAGAGTGACATATGTAGTGAAGTCAGTATGCGGAAGAGGTGCTGCCATGATGTCAAATGCCTTAGGTATGATTTGGATGAGTAGTTTAGGGTGATGTCATCCATCATGTAGAGACATGGATATGCTAGGTGTGATATGCCCTTATGTATGCATGCTTCACATGTACTTCCTCTGAGCCCTTCCGTGAACTATGTTGTGACAATTGCTGCAACCAATACATTGCTAGTAATGTACAAGTAACCCATTGTGCTATTCCACCCAATGCAAATCCAAAGGTAAATATTTGCCTTTTCTCTTCACAGCTGCAAACATGAGTGCCGCAGATCGCTACCAATTTGAGCGCCGTGCCATGAGATACAGGCACATCCTGCAGGTGCAGTGTGGGTATCAGAGGATGGGCCGCAAGTACCATTCTGATCGGGCCTCCGGGGCGTGGTGGGCCACACCACAGGCTCCCCCTACAGTGCCATCACCAAACACCAACACCCCATCCACCAGGTCTGCCCAAGTGGACCCAGCAACGTCTTCAGCAATGGACCCTGCATCTTCCTCCAGACCTGGACCCAGCCGTGTGGTGGTAGCAGGACTCTCCCGTGGCCAACCAACTCCTGCCACAACATCAACCTCCGCCAGCACACAAACCAGCACAGACCCTTCTGTGGACCCAGCTGCCTTCCTGGCATTGACCAGAAAATTGGACAAGTTAGTTAAAAAGGTGGACGACCTGAGGGAGGACATGAGTTACATCAAAAAGAAGGTCCGCTCCATCAGGCGCACACTACGGAGAGTAAATCTGTAGCACTTTTGCCCTCTTGAACTTTTACCCCTCCCCTCTCACCTCTTTCCTATTTTCTACTGTTAGTTTTAGGGATTAGTATTAGGATAAGTATAGGTAATTAGCTTAGTTAGTGTTAGGGAAGGGGGTGGGGGGTCCTTATTCTTTCTATCTTATATTTTTGTGTGGGTGGGGGGCAATGTTGGGATTCCTGTTTAAAAAAAAGAAAAAAAAAGAAAGAAAAAAAAAAAGAAAAAAAATAATAATACTGAAAATTTCAAAAAAATATATGTTTGTTTAGGATAGTATAGTATGTGTGTAGGTTAGTAAGTGTTGTCCTGCATGTGTCTTGTCTCATAATGGTGGGTGGGGGGTTGATGTTTAGATTGTTTCGTTACATGTGTGGAGAAAGTTTAGCTTAGGTTAGTTAGGGACAGTTGTGGGTTAGTAGTAGTCAGGTTAGATTAGTGTAGGTTTACCTTTCCCTTAGTTGCCTCTTGTATTACTCAATTGAAATAAATATTTAGTTAACCCTTTACATGATCCGTTAGGTGCTACATTATCATGGCCTTGACATCAGTGTAGCAGAATGTTTTAGTATGACATTTGTGTCCTATGCTCGCCATCCCCAGGAAATTGAGGTTTCACATCCCAGCTACCCGTGTGCTAACTTGGTAAGTATCCACCATGTGGGAGACCCACCATTGGTAGTGTGCATTGATCACCAAGGTTTTGTTTCGGTATGTATCCTACTTCACAAAGAGTGCTTCCAGACTTGTTATTGTGGGTAAATTGATAGGTCGGACAGCAGTGTGAAGTTCAGGGAGATCTTTGTAGATGAGGAGTTGTTCACACTCTTGTCTTGTTGCTTTCATTGCTGACCTACATCATGTGTGTACTGATTCAGCATGACTTTCCTTCATGGAAGTATACTCCGTGAGGGTGATTGATGCAGTGTAATTTGTTCATGATTCCTTACATTATGCGGCATTAATTCCTATTTGTGTATTGCATGGTGCCTACATTTCTCAGCCACCATTTGTTCTCTGGAATAGCGATAGATGGTGCATCATTCTGTCCAACACAGCATGATTGTGTGTGCTTAGTTCCTTCATCAGTTATTTTCCTCAGTATGGTAAGGCTATGATGCAATCCTGGCCACTGCACAGATGTTTCAGTATACATGAAATCAGGACAGTACTATAGAGAATCGACATGGTTGCCACACAGCCACTTTGGAGTTAGGTACTGCACAGTTGAAGTGTGAAATGACACAGAGACACAATAGGTGTGCAAGTGCTATTTATTTATAGGTGGTGTAGTGCAAATTGTCCATTCACCATATTTGCTGAGTCCGTTCTGGTGCATTCTTACATGGTGATCCTACAGAAGGGGTGTGGATGATGCTCCTGACATGCTGGGGTGATGTCACAGACAGTGCAGAGGAACAGGAATTGGAAAATAGTTGGAGAGAGACATTCACTGGCAATGGGGACAAGTCATACAGTGGATTGCCAAACAGTCATTGAGTGTAGTTGTAGTGAGACTGGCCTTTGACAAAACGTAGGACCTTGGTCAGAGTAGGCCATGGTGCAGGGACTAGGGCTTCCGGGTACTCTTGCGTGTGAATGTTATATGTTCCATGTCTTCTTCTTCTGATGTGTGTGTTGCCTGGTGTGTCCTTGTTGTTGTTGGTTGTGAAGGGGCAACACACACCTCAGTGTTAGAAGACATGGAGGCAGACATCCCGGGGGCTGATCCCTGTGGAGTTATGAAGGGCAGTACTGCAGCAAGGAGGGCCTGCTGGTTTTTCAGAATGGCAGCCTCATCACGATGGTAGGCAGCCAGGTCGGCCCTGAGGGGTTCTATGTTGCATTCGTGCACACGTTGACTGCCTTGCAGTTGTAGTTGTTGTGTCAACTGGATGACAGCTGTGCAGATTTCCTTCTGTGTTTTTAAAAGTTCCTGCAAGAGCGATGTTCGGGCTTGCATAGCAGCTGCCTGATCAGCAGAAGACATCATGCACGAACGCACCCCCTCAAGGCTGGCTGCCATAGTTTGCATCCCCACCCGCACCTCCTTGGCCAGCTCCCGCTGTACCCCAACGACGGTTCTTTCGAAGCTGGTGCCAGTGTCGTCAGAGTCCTCAGCTGTGTTGGAGCTGGCAGGTCTTACAATTGGGGTGGCGGGTGGTTCTCCTGTGGTGGCTGCTTCTTCTGTGCTCCTCCTTGTGACTGAAGGTGGGGTTTGGAGGCTTTCAAGGACCATTTGAATGGTCTCTTCTGGGATGTTTATGGGCTCGTCATCCATGTCATCAGGGAACTCAGGGACAGGCATATCGGCAGGAGATCCGTGTTCCTCTGCAATGAAACAGGGTACAATTAGTGTGTCTGTGTTGTGACAATTTTGCACTAAGATACAAGCCTTTGGATGCCTTAACTTTGTGCTCTGTGTTTGTCTTGGTATCTGCTGTACGTCATAGGGCATTGTTGTAGGCCTATGGCCCACCTGTGTGTCACATGTATGATATGGAGCTATCAGACATGTCTGCCTGATCGCCTCTAGGTGTTGCTTTGTAATTATTTAGGAATAGGCGTGTTTTTGTCCTACTTCTCCCTCGGTGTTTAACTATTGTTATGGAGGGACATTTTGTTGGGTGGGCTCTCATTATCCTACATGTGATTACTGGCTTTCTAGGCAGCAGGATAGCTAATGGTGTGGGGGACTAAGTCTGACCCACCTGTAAATAACTCTGTCACCCTGATATTTCATTTTGCTCAGACTAACTAGCAGTGCCTCTGGTCTCCCACATCAAAGGAATGTTTAGACATCCGAGCGCATGACTTCTTTGGAACTTCTCAGGGAAGTCGTGGTCACTCAGATCCTACACAATTATCTCTTTTCCGGTATGTTCCCATACACAAATGAGAAAGACAGTATTTGTTTAATATGAGGTTTCATTGTACAACTGACTTGTTGAAATTTAGGTGTGAGCCACAATAACCCAAACAATACACACTGTTAGAAGTGAAATAGTCCGCAGGAGAGTAATACATTAGTACACAGCTATCATGGTGCCTAACAGTTTCTACTCTCCCTCTGCTTGTTCTATGTATAGCACAGCATGTTAAGTTTGGAGCTTGCCTGTCGGAATCACTGGGGAGACATCATCCCTCATATCAGAGGAATGGCCTGTGATCTGGTTGTGCATCAGCAGCAAGGCAGGCAGCATCTAGTTGTGTTTCTCTGTTTGGAAACTCCCTCATGCCTGTCTTGGGACAAGGAAGTGATTTTATAAGTCATATGTCATCGTGATGACAAAGTTTCCCTACGCAGGAATGGCAAATCTTAACCCCTACCACATCTATCAGCAAAGTACCAGACTGTATCCTTGACTGGGGCACAGAGTGAATATGTTCTGGCAAACTCCAGTGCAGAAGTAGGCAAAACAGTGTGATTTGACTAATTAACAACACCTTAGGACTGGATATTTGCTAAATTAACTGATAGGAAGGGCAATGAGAAGCATTTAGTGCAAAGTGCTCTGAGGCTCTTAGATGTGAGCAAATGAGTAAAAGTACATTCAGGGTAAGATGCACAAAGGCCTCCAGCCTGAGGCTAATGCGCAAAGTATACTTTACACTTGCCACAATACACTTTGACTGACTGTGGGTGTTGTGACTGCCCTGCCAGCACACTTGCCTCTCAGGACCTGCCCCATACACTTTTTATTCACATTGCAAGAACTGTACATGTTACGTGGCATTACCTATGCATGTCAATGTTAGGATGTGGTATGGATGTAAACATTGTTGATGTTTGAAGATGATGTTGGGTCATGTGTGTTTAATTGGATTGGCCTGTTTATCGTATGAAGGTCCTATTTGGTTGTCAGACTTTGCAGGTGTGTTTCAGTGACCAGTTGCCTGTGTCCCCTCCTCAGGTGTTGTCTGAGCAGTATGACATTAGTGATGTAGCCTTGTTAGCCAGGCACGTGAGGGACCCTGACGTATGCAGCATGTGTGTGTCGTTAGTGCTGTGTGGCTCCTAATGCTGTTTACTTTGGCTTATGTATGTGTCACGTATGGACATTCGGCATTTGAGTGTACTGGTGCCTTTGTCTTATTTCTACGAATAGTTGCGGATGTCATCCTCACCCCCTAATTTGGGTATGTATGTTCCATGGGGAGGTTCCTGCCATTTGGTACTATAGCTGCACAGAGATGAGAGGTATTATTGTCAACTGTTGTGGCAGTTACATTGCAGTTGTTGTTTTGGCTACTGCATTACTGATAGGGACCTAGTTGATGTAGGATAGATTTTGCAAGACAAGTGCCTGGATGTGAGTTTGACGTAGTGGCCTTCACACCTGTCGCTGCTTTCCCTTGGCTCTATTGTTGTCATTACAGGATGGCCCCATGGGAGTGTTGTTGGTGCTGTATTTTGTCGTGCCCCAGATTCAGTCTGTGCTGGGCATGCCCCCCTGCCGTGCCCCTTTACCCATGCCACTTCATATATGTTCTGACTTACATGCATTGTGTAGTAGGTATCCCCCCCCCTGCTTACAGTCCCCATTAGTGCATTATAATTCCCCATGCGACTTACCCTGCATGTGCGTTGTGTCGTGGTAGTCTGCGCTGTCCTGTCCTTGAATCCCTGTGACGATCTCCTCCGGGATGACGGCTGCGACCATCTCCTCCATGTGGTCCAGGGCCTCCTGTTGTGCTGGACTCCCCCCTCCAGTCTGCATTGCTGCCTTCCTGTTCCTGGCCATTTTCTCTTTTGTCCTACGTTTGCAGTCATGCCAGCGTTTCTTACACTCAGTGACTGTGCGGCGTTCTTCAGCCACACTGTTGATCTTGTCCACTATTTGTTTCCATATGGCCTCTCTCCTACTGAGTGGCAATTTAGAGGAGATGAAAAGTTGGTGCTGGTGTTCCGTCACCTCTTTCACCAGGATTTCCTGCTCCTCTTCACTGAAGCGACACTTTCTTTTTTTTCTAATAATGTCCTGGTTCCTGTATGGATCCTCCTGGCTGGTTCCTGGTCTGCTCTCATCCTCCTGGGGTCTGTAGTGGCCTCTGGGATCCATTTTGGCTCTCCTCTGCTGAGAGGGCAGTTTTCGCGCAAAAATTTAACGCAATAGCGTGAAAAAAAACTGCGATTTCCGGATTGCGCTGTCGTAAATCGACCCACAGTGATGTGCGTCGCCTTTACGTTGGTTTCCTTTACGACGGAACGCCGCTGTGTGCGTCACGAAATAATGACTCCCACCTGTTGGTTGCGCCGCCGTACGTCAAAGTATAAATTTGACGCCCGCACAGCGCTTCAAAATGGCGTTAGACGGCGCTAATTTTTTTGACGCAAAACTGCGTTGGTGCAGTTTTGCGTCAAAAAGTATAAATATGGCCCTATATGTATTTGTTGTGACGCTACTATTCCAATTCGTAAAATCTGAGACAAATCCTTTTAAGAAAAGTTATATTAGATTCTTCTGACCACGTTGTAAGGACACATTGTAGTTTTATTATTTTTCGTAGTCTCCTTAGGACTGAGCATGGCGGATACTTTTGCAGAAGATTTACTAACTGAAAGCTTTCATTTTAGATGCATGTCACATGAGATGGCTTTGCATGAACTTTCATAAGCTAAGAATGACCCAATATTCAAAGAATGCTGTGTTTGTCAGGGAGCATGACATTTAATAACAGTTACCATCATCTAATTACACTTGTATATCCAATACTCTATTCTCATTTACAGTGTCACGACCTCCGCGTTATGAATGTATATATACAACCATTACAGGTCTGTTCGAAAAAGCTTTTAGTATTTAATATTGAGAAGAAGAAAAGGTGAAGAAAACTTTGTTTTTTTTCAAATATGTTTTTAAAAAAGGTCAACATGACCTAACTTTAGCAAAACTGCAGTGACATTGAATAAACTAGTCAAAGCGATTACAAATTATAAAGCAGAAAAGCAAGACATTTCCTGCAGCCAAAATGATCTGTAATTGCTAAAAATATACATATCCACCTCATAATTCCGCAAGTCGGTTGTACATTCATTCCTGCTGCATAACATGAGTAGATTATTCTTCACAAGTAATAACTCAGCAAATTCCTTTACCTAAAACCAAGTATTCTTTTGTGGTACTTGGCTCTCCTAGATACCAAGGAAAAGTGGTCCAAGGCCTACTCACAGGAGGCTGTGTGCTCTAGTTCTCCAGTCCTTAGCCAAACATCAAACAACACCTAATGAATCATTGTCCAGTAAGTGCCTCATATTTATTGCTCGCACACTAATATTATGTATTAATTCAAAAAGATATGTATGATGGAAGGAGTAAATACCAATGGTGACACCCTTTAAGAGGTCTCACCTTAGCAAGCAGTGAACACTAAAACCACAACACACCCCCACGAATGCTTAAAAACAATGTAATTAGGTTCACTGTTTCAAAGTCAGGCCTACTTGTTTTGTCATGGTGTCGCCACAATCCTAAAAGCATGTGATAACAAATGTCAATTTAAAACATAAAACCTTACAATGACTTTCATTAACATATATAATGACAAACTGTTCCCATTGTCACTGTCAAAAACATTTCAATCATCAATATACTGTGCGCATGAGTCTTTCTTTTATTTTTGTACTGTTTTCAAATTAGGTCTTGGATTAACAAAAAAAGGTCCCTGAGGCCAGGTACCATAAGCCTGAAAGCTTCAGCTACAGGAAAACTTGAAACTAATGGAGAAGCCTCCCCAGTTCATGCATCCCTGGCCAGGTGGACACAGGGTTATCTAGTGGGGCCTCCTTTCTGGGGCCACTGCCCTCCTGGTGTGCCCGAATACAACTAATGCAACTAATGCACTGCCCTTTCTGGGGCACCACAGCAATTCATATGCACATTTTTGAAGAGTCCTAGAGGCTTGACCCCAAACAAGCACCCATGACTACGGCATATGGAGGGCAGCAGAGGAGTCCCCCAGCTCCCATATGGCCCCTGGTGCTTCCCATGCAGGGAGCACGCTCTCCCAAGCTGATGCAGGAGTTGATTGCCTTTGTCTTCTCTTCCTAAATGCGATTTTCAGCCAATTCACCTCTCAAGCTCCTACCAGAGGGTGTCTGGACTCCGTGCTGACAGAAAGGAGCTCCTTGCCTTACTGGCCAATCCTTCTTAGCCCTGGAACTTCCCAAACCTAACTGGCAATGGTCTCAGAGCCCTGACCCTCACCAGGAGACTTGAAAATTAGAGCATGACAGTGTTCCATGTTAGTTTTTGACTGTCTGATAGCATGAGTCCGCTGTACTTCTTCCCAAGGCAGAGGGGTTATTGGGTAAATTATCACAGTGATATGGAGGATGTGAATGCCCATCCAGTAAATTACTCTCACTCTGACCCTGAAGGAGTTTTTGACCATCCTAGAGGGGAATGCCACATGCGTCCCAGATGATCTCAGTCCCTCTGTGGGCTGTACTTTTTCCTTTGTTTTCCCAGGCCTCTTTGGGACAATTTGGATGAGGAAAGTTGTGTTTTAGCCTGGTTGCATGCTCCAGTCACCAGGAGAGGTCTCTGCAGCCCTTGGCCTCTAATTTGCTTTCTGTTTTTCTATAGCCTGTTTTCCCACTTCTCTCATTCTTTACACACGACCTGTCTCATGTCTGGGTGACAGACACTTTGCCTGGGCCTGTGAACTTTAAGCTCCAGAAGGTAGGCAACATTGCCCAATCTAAGGCTGACATGTCATCACTCAACCCCTAATCCAACCCTACAGTGTGTTAAAATACCTTCTCTGGGAACCTTATCCCTGCCTCTAATTATCACAGTTGCTTAGTTTCTTCCTCCCAAAACATTGAACATGAGCCCCTCTAGTGACTGGCTCTGGAGGTCTGGCTACCTTCCTTTCTTTCTGTGGGGTTGAGCCTTCCCAGAGTAGGTCCAGTTCCTATTCCAGGAACAAGCACATTCACTGGCAAATGACCCTCTTGTGTGGAGAGGTTTTTGATCACCAAGTTAGCAAGAAGAGTAATTGAACTGGTCAAGCACGGTGATTCAAAGGTCAGAGTCTAGTTAGAAGCTGAGTCACAGAAAAAGTATCAATCTTGAAGTGCCAAAAGGTGTGAAATTAACATCAGATGTGAATTTGCAATCCTGATTTACCATAATATTGGTGTGTCATGTCAGTCTCTAGTCAGTCAGTATGAAATTTGAATTATGCCAAGGTAATTTATATAATTTTCACACTTTTCCATCAATCTTTTTATGTAAAATGTTTTAAATTACTCCGTTATGCCAATTTGCACACCTACTCGCCTTTCATGGTAAGATTTTAGTGTTTTGTTTAAATGCATGCTTGTGCCAAAAATTGAAGTGATAGTGCATTCTAAACTAAAAATCACACAAAATGGAGTATTTGCATTTCAAGTAATTATGTATCATTTCAAATAATTTTGCAGATTTTTTCCATATTTACACAAAAAGACATTACATAAATTTCACACATCCTAAGGCCCTGGCGGTCGGTGTTAAAGCGGTGGTAAGACCGCCAACAGGCTGGCGGTAAAAAAAATGGAATCACGACCATGGCGGAGACCGCCAACATAGACAGTCACCTTAACACTCCGACCGCCACGGCAGTAGAAACAAACACCGAGGCGGTAACCGCCAACATACAGGTGGAAGACAATGTACCGCACACTGTATTACAAGGCACAATCCGCCACCTTTTCCGGGGCGGTACCAACGCCATCAAAAGCACAGTGAAAACAGTCTTTGGAACGGAAACCACTCCCCTCTCGACACCCTACGAGGAACCAGGACGCCATCGAGCCTGAACCTCAGGTGCTACCAATGTTGGTTTACCTCCTCTTCTACCAGGAGCAGCAAAGACGGCGGCGGCGACCATGGTGAGTACTGCACCTAGCACACAAGGGAGGGGGGAGGTAAAAGAGAGTGACACACACACGCAACACCCCCATCCTCACCCACAACACCATACGCACAAAGACATGCTGCAACATAACATACACACCCTCTCACCCCCTGTAAGAATGCAAGGACAAAATGAAATGATTGTAACGAGTGTCATCTTAAAAAATTCAGATATGGAAACAGGTCTGTAACAGATCAGTATATACAAATATGTGCAGCTACTACACAAGTCCGGATAGTGTTCCAATCATTGTCCATGGACCAGTGGTCCCAAAATGCATGGGAGAGGCCCACACATGATACCTCACTCTAAACGGAGCGAACACTGCTGGGCATCAGATTGAAAATAAACAGGCACCTCAGGGGGAAGGGGTGGGGGCACCTAAGCCGGATGAAGGGATGACACCACTGCTCCACGAGGGGGCTCCATGCCCACAGATTGGTCCTGGGGAGTGCAAAGCCACAGTCTCTCAAGTCTCTCAAGTGGGTGGGTTGCCCACTGCTTTATCCTGGGAAGTGCAAAGCCACAGTATCTCAAGTCTCTCAAGTGGGTGGTTTGCCCACTGCTTTATCCTGGGGAGTGCAAAGACACAGTCTCTCAAGTCTCTCAAGTGGGTGGTTTGCCCACTGATTGGTCCTGGGGAGTGCACAGCCACAGTCTCTCAAGTGGATGGTTTGCCCACTGCTTTATCCTGGGGAGTGGAAAGCCACAGTCTCTCAAGGTTCTCTAGTGGGTGGTTTGCCCACTGATTGGTCCTGGGGAATGCAAAGCCACAGTCTCTCAAGCCTCTCAAGTAGGTGGTTTGCCCACTGCTTTATCCTGGGGAGTGCAAAGCCACAGTCTCCCAAGTCTCTCAAGTGGGTGGTTTACCCACTGATTTATCCTGGGGAGTGCAAAGCCACAGTCTCTCAAGTTTCTGAAGTGGGTGGTTTGCCCACTGCTTTATCCTGGGGAGTGCAAAGCCACAGTCTCTCAAGTGTGTGACATGTTCCATTCGTTCTGGAGGGGGCTTAGAGCCCAAGGTTCTTCATCCTGCCAAGGACTGGGGTAGTGGATACAGTTCTCCACTGGTTCTGGAGGGGGCTTAGTGCCCAGAGTGCTTCATCCTGCTAAGGACTGGGGTAGTGGATGCAGTTCTCCACTGGTTCTGGAGGGGGCGTTATGCCCAGAGTGCTTCATCCTGCCAAGGACTGGGGTAGTGGATGCAGTTCTCCACTGGTTCTGGAGGGGGCTTTGTGCCCAGAGTGCTGCACATGCTGTGTTGCAGGTCCCATTCCCTCAACTGGGTGTGTATGCCACGAGATTGTTCCATGTAGTAAGAGACACACTCCACCCTGCTGCGACTTTGCCTGACAACTGCTGGTACTAACAGTGCTGGTTGTGGTGCCTCACATACGCTGTGCAGGGTCCAGGACGTCTCCTGCAGCCTCGGATGGCTGTCTACTGGAAATGTTGTCCATGTCGGCTGTGGTGGCACTGTCTGTGCACGTCGCGAGGCTGGTGACAGTGGTTGTGGAGGTGTCTGTGGCGGAGATGGTGCCGGTGGTGCATGTGTCAGCACCTGTGGAGGGAGACAGCAGGACGTCTCCTGCAGCCTCGGATGGCTGCCCACTGGGGATGATGCTGGGGACTGTTGCTGAGGCAGCAGACGTGCAGGGGCGGTGCAGGTGGCAGTGTCCACCGCCATTCACGTTGCTGCTCTGTTTGCCAGAAGGGGTGACACCAGTTTCTCAGCTGGAAGCTCCGTGCCCTGTGCTGACTTCCCTTTAGCCTTGTGTCCCTTCCCCACCTTGGAAGTCGCTGCTGGCATGGAGGAGGCTTTTCTGGGTGGTTGATGCAGCTTTTCCTTACGGCATGTGGGCACCTTCGCAGGTGGCAGAATGGGCTGATCCTTGGCCTCGCTAGGTGGCACATTGGCAGCCCTGATGAGTGCCGCCCGCGATGTTACAGGTCTTGCAGGGACCACAGTGCTGGAGGATTTGGTGGCTGAGGTGCTGGGCTGGGATTTGGACATGCTGGCCCTAGGGGAAGGATAGGGGGAGGTGTAAGGAAGAGGTCAATGTTAGCCAGGAAAAGTTTTTTAGACACACTGGGACAGGAAGATGGAGGGGGTTTGGGAGTGGACGAAGAGGTAGTGGTTGTAGGTGGTGTATGTCTGCTGAATTTGGGTGAAGGTGCATGGGCTGGAGGCTGTTGTGAGGTGGATGGCTGTTGAGTGGGTGTGTGCCTGCGTTTGTGTAGTTTGGGAGGAGGGCTCACAGACACACTGGGACAGGACACAGGGGACGTGTGCATGGTAGTGGGGGTGGTGATTGCACATGAGCGGTGTGTGGTGATGGGTGTGCTGGTAATGGAGGTATTGGCTGAGGATGTAGAGCATGCTGGTGTGAGTGGAGATGAGACTGGGAGGGAGGAGGAGGACGTGGAGGAGGGGGACACAGTGGAGGCAGTGGATGTTGGTGTGTCTGCATGGGAATGGTGCTTGTGTGAGTGCCTGTGGGATGTGTGGTGCTTATGTTTGCCATGTCCACTCTTGTGTGTTGATGAGTGTGCATGCTGGTATGATGGTGTGCTTGGGATAGGCTGAGGTACAGGGGATTGGGTCTGGGTAGTGGAAGATGGAGGGGAAGGCTGGGCACAGGGACAATGGCTGCCATCAGTGCTGAGGCCAGAGCCTGAAATGCTCTCTGTTGGGCTGCCACACCAGAATGAATGCCATCCAGGTATGCATTTGTTTGTTGCAAATGCCACTCAACACCCTGGATGGCTTTCAAAATGGTTGATTGCCCTACAGTGAGGGATCTCAGGAGGCCAGTAGCCTCCTCACTGAGGGCAGCAGGGCTGACTGGGGCAGGGCCTGAGGTGCCTGGGGCGAAGGAGATGCCCACCCTCCTGGGTGAGCGGGCACGGGAAACACGCTGAGGGGCTGCTGGGAGGGCGGTGCTGGTAGGGGGGGGTGGCGGCTGTACCTGTTGATGCAGTGGGCACAGAGGTGCTCGCCACCGCAAGGGAGCTCCCATCAGAGTAGGAGTCGCTGGTGTCTCCTCCTGTGCCCGTCATGGAGCTCCCCTCGCCCTCCGTCCCACTGGTGTCTTCAGACTCCTTAAATTCACCCTCCAGGGCCATGTGGATTGCAGCTCCCTCCTGCTCCGGTGCCAGTGCTCCGCCGCCAGATGATGCTAATGCACACAAGGACAGGGTGACAAAACAAAAAGGGGGGGAAAGACAGAAGAGACACATGGTCAAAGCCTCCAACACCACTACCGTTGGTGGACACAACACATAGAGAGCAGCCCTATGCACTAGCCCATGCACTAACAGTTCAGGGGAAACCATAATCCCAAGGGGGACTCTGTCTAGAACCATTTGATGCACAGCTGGAACCCACCGGAGCCTGACTAGGTGTAGAGGGCCACTACCACTTTTGGTGTTGGAGTGGCACTGAGCCAGCAAAACAATGGATCTACCTTGTCGCATCTGCCCTGGCCTAGGGGAACCCACAGCCCACTTCCCCCACCCAGAAACCTCATTAAGCGCGCAGAGTCAGCTGAATGAGACTGTACTCACCCTCTTGTGGCTGCTGTGATGCCCTTAAGTGCCCATCCAACTCAGTATATGCCACCGCCAGGATCCGGTACATCAGGAGGGTCATGGTGCGACAGGCACCCCTTCCACTTTGGGAGGCCATCCCCAGCTGGGCCTCCGCCGTCTTCTTGCTCCAGCGGCGCAGGTCCTCCCATCTTTTGCGGCAGTGGGTGCTCAGTCTATGGTAGACCCCCAGGGTCAGCACTTCCTTGGCGATGGCATGCCAAATCCCCTTCTTCTCCTGGGCGCTGACCTAGAGGAATAGTGAAGTAATAATGGACGTTACTCCCCATCCAGTTCTTCTTACTCATTGGCCACAAACATCCCACCCTGGCCCAGAAAAACATACACTCACCATCCTCACATGCTGGCCTCTGCCCCCCGTCTCTTCCATCCACGACACTCCATACATTCATGTGCCATGCATCATGCTCACAGTGTACTCACCTGTTTGTCTGGAGTACCGTAGAGTAGAGTGTACTGGGGGAGGACCCCATCCACCAGTTTCTCCAACTCCTCCGCAGTGAAGGTAGGGACCCTTTCCCCAGACACTGTAGCCATTGTCGCTTCCAGACTCATGTCACAGTAGCACTTGCAGTGTAGGTCCTCTCCTGTTGAAGGTCAGGTATCAAGTGAATGAACAGATAGAAAATGGCAGTCACGTCTGCGGCAGTGCGTATCGTCACTGCCGGCGTACATTGTCATTGGCTCCTGGAACCCATATGGCCCAATGATAACCAATGCTGAATTGCGCCGCGCTCTTTGACCGCCTACCGCAACGCTGCACAACGCCAGCGCAGTTACCTCATTTTCCCTTGTCCCTCCTTACAGGTCAGGCAGCCGCCATTTCAGGGGGGCACATGGCAGGGAAACTAACTGCGTCACAGCACTTTTGGATAGGAATACGGACAGGCAGCGCCACACACCAATTACATCACGATTGTTCTAAACAGCCTTGTGAAACCTATGTGGTGTCTGACCCTCTGCTCACCCTTCTCCTCCATAGGTCACTTCCGCTGGCGCAGGTGATGAAATAACGTCATCCTCCGGTGTACAGACCCCTGGTGGACCTGTCGACAATGGATGACTGACACATCATTATCACCTACAGACTTGATCGTGCCACAATCCAGGAACTGTGTGCCCAGTTGGAGCCAGACCTGATGTCAACTATCCGCCATCCCACAGGAATCCCCCCTCTAGTGGAGGTCCTGTCAGTAGTCCATTTTCTGGCCAGTGGTTCCTTTCAAACAACAGTGGCCATGTCATCAGGTATGTCACATCCAATGTTCTCTAACGTGTTTTCCAGAGTGTTGTCTGCCCGGCTGAAACACATGTGCAGCTACATCGTTTTCCATCAGGTGGAGGATTTGCCCACAGTGAAAGGTGACTTCTATGCCCTGGGACATATCCCCAACATCATTGGTGCCATTGATGGTACACATGTGGCATTTGTCCCCCCCGCAGGAATGAACAGGTGTACAGAAACCGCAAAAGCTACCATTCTATGAATGTGCAGATGGTGTGTTTGGCAGACCAGTACATCTCCAATGTGAATGCCAAGTATCATGGCTCAGTGCATGACGCTTACATTTTGAGGAATAGCAGCATCCCATATGTGATGGGCAACTCCAGAGGCACCGTGTGTGGCTAATAGGTGAGCCCAAGGTCCCCACACAGTTGACCTAGGTGGCTGAGTATGGGAGAGCCCCTAAGGGTTGGAGGATGTCTAACAGTTGTCCCTCAATATTTGCAGGTGACTCTGGTTACCCCAACCTGTCATGGCTACTGACCCCAGTAAGGAATCCCAGGACAAGGGCAGAGGAACACTACAATGAGGCACATGGGCAAACTAGGAGGATAATAGAGTGCACCTTCGGCCTCCTGAAGGCCAGATTCCGGTGCCTCCATCTGACAGGTGGCTCCCTATACTACTCACCAAAGAAGGTGTGCCAGATCATCGTGGCATGCTGTATGTTGCACAAACTGGCTTTGCGACGCCAGTTGCCTTTTCTGCAGGAGGATGGGCCTGATGTTGGTCTTGTGGTAACTGTGGAGCCTGTGGACAGTGTAGAAGAGGAGGTAGAAGAAGAAGATATAGACAACCGAAACAACATAATCATGCAATACTTCCAGTGAGACACAGGTAAGAGGATGGCACTGCTTCTCTCATATCAAACTGCTTTAGGACATTGCATAAATCTGTCTTTTTACCTCTGTGTATGGACCCTGACATGTCACTTTGGCTTTCCATTTCACAGATCTGGGTCCCACTTTGTGCCTTCTGCTATGTTTACTGCTGCCCAACAGCTGTCTAACATTGCTATGTGAATATGAACATTGACATTGCTATATTGCTGCGAGGTTGCAATTACACATTTGTGAAAGTACAGACTGACTTCAGATTGATTTGTGATTCAAGGGTGTTTATTTCTGTGCAAATAAGTGTAGGGGGCTGTGCAATGGGCTGGGGTGATGGTAGAGGAATGTCCATGGTAGAGTCCAGTCTCTTGGTCTCACAGGTGAATTGTCCAAGGGGGCATAGAAAGTGGAGTAATGGCAGTTCAAAGTTGTCAGGGTGACAAAGTGGGACACAAGGGTGACAATTAGGAGAGTGTTAGTTCCTGGTGGGGGTCTTGGCAATGTTCTCTGTCTTGTTCCTGGATCTCAGGGACCGTTTGTGGGGTGGTTCTCCTTCTGCAGGGGGAGGGGTGCTTGTAGCCTGTTAGTCCTGTGGCGGGACCGCCTGTCCAGTAGCGCCGGCGGAGGTGGAGGGCTGTTCATCGTTCAGGCTAGTGTCCGGGGCCCTTTGTGTGCCACTGTGACCCTCATGGTGTTGGCCACGTCTGCCAGCACCCCTGCAATGGGGACCTGGGTGTTGTTAATGGACTTCAAGTCCTCCCTGATCCCCAGGTAGTGTTCCTCCTGCAGCCGCTGGGTCTCCTGAAACTTGGATAGTACCTTGCCCATGGTCTCCTGGGAATGATGGTATGCTCCCATGATGTTGGAGAGTGCCTCGTGGAGAGCGGGTTCCCTGGGCCTGTCCTCCCCCTGTCGCACAGCAGTCCTCCCAGTTTCCCTGTTATACTGTGCCTCTGTCCCCTGAACCATGTGCCCACTGCCACTGACCCCAGGTCTCTGATTGTCTTAGGTTGGTGGGTTTGCCTGGGGTCCCTGTAGTGGTGGACACACTGCTGATTGACGTGTCCTGGGGACAGAGTTATGGGCCCACTGGGTGGGTGCTGTGCTGGTGTTTCCTGAGGTGGGAGGGTCTGTGGTGGTTTGTGACTGTGGAATCGACTGTCCAGAGGTCCCTGATGGGCTTGGCTGGTCATCTTGATTCAGCCGTGCAGAGCTGCTGTCATCACTGTGGGCCTCTCCTGTGGGGGACTGGATATGTCTGGCACTTCCTGTCCGGTGACATTGGGTAGGGGTCCCGTTGGGGTGTAAATGCATAGTTATTGTATCTGTGTGTGCCATCTTGTGTAATGGGTGAGTTACCCTCTACTCCTGTGCTTGCGTTATTGTGTTTGCCCCTGTGTGATTAGTGATTTTGGGGCCTGGGTAAGTATCTGTACTGGACAGGCTTTGGTGATGGGTGTCTATGCAGAGGTGTTGCATGCAGGGCTTGGTATTGGGAGGGGTGGGTTGTGATGGTGGGGCATATGTGAGGTGTTGGAGTGATGGGGGTGAGGGTGAGGGTGGGGGAATGTGATGGCATGCAGGTGGGGTGGGGGATGTAGTAGTAAAGAGTTGACTTACCAGAGTCCAGTCCTCCTGCTACTCCTGCGAGGCCCTCAGGATGCAGTATTGCCAAGACTTGCTCCTCCCATGTTGTTAGTTGTGGAGGAGGAGGTGGTGGTCCACCGCCAGTCCTCTGTACTGCTATCTGGTGTCTGGATGCCACGGAACGCACCTTCCCCCGAAGGTCGTTCCACCTCTTCCTAATGTCTTCCCGTGTTCTGGGGTGCTGTCCCACTGCGTCTGCCATAGCTGCATCTTCCAAGCAATGGAGGTGTGCTGCACCTGTGATCCAAAAAGCTGTGGCTCTACCCAGATGATTTCCTCCACCATGACCCTGAGCTACTCCTTAGAAAAGCTGGGGTGTCTTTTGAGGTGCCATGATGTGGTGTGGGTAATGTGTGGTGAGATGTTTGTTGTGATGTGTGCTGTGATGTGTTGAGGTGTGTTCTTTGAGGTGCGTGGATGTTGTATGAGTGATGGTGTTGTGTGCCTGTGGATGCTGGTGTTGTGTTTGTTATTCTGTCTTTCTGCTTCTTCAAAAAATATTTGTTGTAAGGGGTTGTGGGTAATGTGGGTATGTGTTTTATAGTGGTGTGAGTATATGGGTGTGGTCTGTGTATGTGTATCAGGTGTGTGTATTTTGAATTGTCCAATGTGTTTGTGTTTTGTAAGTGTGTGTGTATTTTGAGCGCAGAGGTGTGTACCGCCAATGGTTTACCGCAGTTGAAAGTCTGCCACGTTGATTCGTGGGTCGTGATAGTGTGGCCGTATTCCTGTTGGCGTGACGGTGTGGGTTTTGGTATCACTAGTTTATCACTGACCTTTGGTGCGGCGGACTTGTGTGGGTGTCCGTATTGTGGCAGATTATGAGATGTGGGACGTAATACCTGTAGCGGATTTCTGCTGCGGCCACGGTATGTTGGCGGCCTTCAGCACGGCGGTAAACAGGATTTACCGCTAGGGTTGTAATGAGGGCCTTAGTCTCTAGGCCTAACTATGTATGGTACAGAGCTCATCCAAAATGTATATTTCAGGAAAATACACAAACATTTCAGTACTCGCTACAGAGGTACATACTAACACTATGAATTCCTGCTCATATTATAAGGTCTGTCCAGAACACAAAAATCCATGAAAGGTCTCCCCTGTGTCAGGTTATTTGTGTGCACATATACAGATAAGTTAGATGTGATCTCACAAGTTCAGCCCATAAAGGGCCGCACAATGCTGTGCTCATGTGTTCATGTGAAACAAGCAGAGAGCCCCCTATCATAGCTGTGTGGCAGAGGAACTTATCATAAAAATTGGCACTGTTGGTTAGCTCTCCAAATCCTTCATAACAAAGCCTATGGGGAGCTAGAATCAGTTAGTCCAAAAAGCAAAACAAAAAAAGGGGAATTTAATTATGTAGTTCTCTAAAAAATAATATACACTAACCTTACCGTGTTCCCACCAGATCTGCTAGTGCTTAAAAAGGCCCTCATCTAAAATGCTGAGTGAGATCTACAGTACTACCACTGAAAAAAGACTAGACAATACATTTAGATAAGAAATGGGAGCTAAATAGAAATTAAAAAAGATTTTTGTTTACATTGAAATTCATTAAAAAACATTATTGATATAAATATCAAAATCAGAATATGTGCAATTATTTAAACATTTATGAAAATGATAAAAAATTTAAAAAATTGTGACAAAATGATCATGTTATTTGTGTGCAACATAAATTGTAAAATGCCCTTTTTACAATATATGTTAGATGTGATCTCACAAGTTCAGTCCATAAATGGCTGCACATGCCTGTGTTCAATAGAGCTTACCTTTTGTGAGTCAGGTACCGCCCAATCTCACATGTTGGTAACTCTTCAATGGTTCAAGACTAGTTTGTGTTCACAAACCATGTATTCATTCCTTTCCGAATTAGAAATAGGAAAAGGATGACTCCTGAAGATGCCCTTTCACACTTCTTCCTATTTCTTCCTATTTCTGATTTGATATAATAGATTTGAAATAATAACAAAAACAATTTTCTAAGTCAGAAAAAATCTTGCAACTCATAAAAGGGCATTTCACAATCTGAAAATCTATGTATGCATGCCGTATTTATATAGTGTGAACACAGCTATAAATATAGCAGAATGACATGCAGGAGCAAAGGCAAGCATTCAATCAATAAGTGATTAGAGAGGTATCTAGTTATTGGACGCTTACTGCATTCTGATGTAGTGTTCTTTAAAAAAACACATTCTTCAATTCTGAAGTCTTTAGCTCTTTTCTAAATTTAAGCAGTGTTATGGCAGTCTTTAAGTATACAGGGATGGTGTGCCATAGCCTGAGTGCAAAAATGGAAATGCCCTGCTGCCTGTATATTTCTTTTTCCACTTCTTAGCTTCCAGTCTGATTGTGCTCTGGCTGAAGGTGTGCTGACAGCCACCAGAGACAGTGAGTTTGGCTGCACGATAAGCAGGGGTGCAGGTCCCAATGAATCTGTAAACGATGCAGATGTTTTCAAAGATTGTGCACGCTGGCCCATGGTGCCTATGGATTTCCATCACAATGGGTTTGTTACAAATCATATTTCTTGTGACCCTGGATGAGATGTGTTTTGGCGTGTAAAATAACATTAAGGGATGCCAGTCTGACGTCTAGAAAGCCTTGGAACAGTGAGTTACATTAATCCAGGTTCAAGAGTCTGATGGCTTTGATAGCAGTTGCGAAGTTGCTTTCTGAACAGAATGATTTCACTTTTTTGTAGACAAGAGAGTTGATGTAAGAAACTGGGTTACTAATTGAGAGTGTTGGAAGCCCCACTCAAATGATAAGCCGTGTTCTTGTCAGGGTGAACCACAAAAGTCACTAAATAAACCTGTGCTTAGCTCGCTGGTAGTTTGGAACAAAAGCAGTCCGTGTAAAGTATTTATGCAGCATTCTCAGTAATAAAGTGAAAACACAACACATGAAATATATCAAACAAATTTAGAAAAATAGAGTTTACTTTAATAAATAAAATGACACCAGGCATGACCAAAATCTAATCAGTAGAATCAGAGTTACACATGTTTAAAGTTTCTAGTTAAAACAGTGCCAAAAATCTGAAAGTGCTACTTGTGGTTATCTGGTCACACTGGACCATGTCCAAGTCACATGTTCAAACAAACCATGATGAAGCGCAGATCGGACACAGGAACCAAGTTTGTTTTGCTGAAATTGTTACCTTCCCTGAGTCCAAGTCCACGTGGGGAGCTTCAGTGGAGCTTTGCATTGGTGCAAAGAGACCGTTGTCAGTGCGAGCTGCAGGTCAGGTCACATGAATGGCTGTGATTCAGCTTAGAGAGTCAGTCCAAGCTGGAGTTTTGTCTTGGCAGTCAGTGCAGATCTTTGCCATTGGCGTTGGATATCTGAGCTCTCGTAAAGGGTCGGTTGTCCCCTGGAGATGCACACTGGTGGGCATCGTGGATGGTGAACAGGTGACATGAGGAGTCTTTTTGCAGTTGTGAAAAGCCCCAAAACTTCTGAATCTCTGCCTGGTGCTTAGGACTTGGGATTTGAGGCAGGAAGAGAACACTCTGATGCCAGTCAAGGGGCCAGGACCTGCAGGGGCACCTCTTGTGGATCAGGACTCACTATAGCAGAGGCCAGCAGCAAGGCTCAGGCAGGTCCAATTGGTGGTGGTCAGCCAATCAATTGCAGGAGAGGTCTCTGGAAGCTTGTTGTGTCCCTGTACCTCAAACAGGAAGTCAGCCAACTGACACCTAGAGTCACTTCTATGGAGTCTGGGTTCAAGGAAGCAGGTACAGTCTTACTTCTTCAGACAGCAGGGCAGCTCTCCTGAATGAATGTTCCACAGGCCCAGGTGTGTTCTGATGAGAGGTTCTGAAGGTGTCACTTTTATCCCCAGTGCCCCCTATTTCTAGCTTCCCCTCTTTCCTGGGTTTGACTGGGTACATATAATGCCATTTACTGTGGGCTTGTAGGCGAAAGTGCACAGAGTCCTAACTCCAGCAAAAATGAGTTAAACAAAATGGTGGTAAAGGCACAATGGGGGTCATTCTGACCCTGGCGGTCAGTGTTAAAGCGGCGGCCAACACGCCAACAGGCTGGCGGCCCAAAAAATTGAATTCTGACCCTGGCGGTCACCGCCAACACAGCCCGCCGCATTAACACTCCGACCGCCACGGCGGGACAAACAAACAGCGCGGCGGTCACCGCCAACAGGCAGGCGGGAGACAATGTACCGCCCACCCTATCACGACTCACCAATCTGCCACCTTTTCCGGGGCGGGAGCCCCGCCGATAAAAACACGGCGGAAACAGACATCTCCAATGGAAAACGCTTACCTCGACACACTCCACGCGGAATCGGAACAGCATGGAACCCGAACTCCACATCCTCCCGGCCATTGCCTTCCTGCTCTTTTTCCAGGATCACGAACCTCGGCGCAGACGACAACGGTGAGTACTGCACCTACGACACAGGGGAGGGGGGGAGGAGGAAAGGTTACGGGCACACACATACGCCACACACCCACCCCCACCCCGGCCGAAATACCCACACACCTATGCAGATTAAAAAGTCAGCGTGACACCCCCAAACCCCCCCCAAAAAGCAAAGACAAAAGGCAATGAATGTAAAAGTAGAACTATATTATTGCAAAAATAAAGTATAGCGACCTTAGCAATATATGAAGAAGCAATACACATCTAGAACCATATCCACACAAGTAGCAAAAGTCCGGTCCAGTCATTCAAAGTTCAAATGTCCGTGGGCCAATGTGCAGCAACACATGGGCAAAGCCCACACACGAGATCGAGTCCATTGGAGAGAACACTGCTGGGGCATCACAAAAATAAAAAACAGGCACCTCAGGGGGAAGGGAAGGGGGGGCACCTCAGCCACATGAGTCCACGACGCCAGATCCACGAAGGGCCTCCATGCCCACTGTGCCATCCTGGGGAGTGCAAAGCCACAGTCTCTCAAGTCTCTACAGTGGGTGGTTTGCCCACTGTGCCATCCTGGAGAGTGCAAAGCCACAGTCTCTCAAGTCTCTACAGTGGGTGGCTTGCCCACTGTGCCATCCTGGGGAGTGCAAAGCCACAGTCCATCAGGTGGAGTACAGAGTCCACTGGTCATGGAGGAGGCATGGTGGGCAGAGTGCCTCGTGAAGCCCTGCCCGACACAGAACCGGGACTGCCAATGGGCCAGCGGTGCTTGAGACGGCGGTGCCCAGCGGAGCGGTGCTTGACAGGAAGGGCCCAGCGGAGCGGTGCTTGAGACGGCGGTGCCCAGCGGAGCGGTGTTTGACAGGAAGGGCCCAGCGGAGCAGTGCTTGACAGGAAGAGCCCAGCGGAGCGGTGCTTGACAGGAAGGGCCCAGCGGAGCGGTGCTTGACAGGAAGAGCCCAGCAGAGCGGTGCTTGAGACGGCGGTGCCCAGCGGAGCGGTGCTTGACAGGAAGAGCCCAGCGGAGCGGTGCTTGACAGGAAGAGCCCAGCGGAGCGGTGCTTGACAAGAAGGGCCCAGCGGAGCGGTGCTTGACAGGAAGGGCCCAGCGGAGTGGTGCTTGACAGGAAGGGCCCAGCGGAGCGGTGCTTGACAGGAAGTGCCCAGCGGAGCGGTGCTTGAGACGGCGGTGCCCAGCGGAGCGGTGCTTGACAGGAAGAGCCCAGCGGAGCGGTGCTTGACAGGAAGAGCCCAGCGGAGCGGTGCTTGACAGGATGTGCCCAGCGGAGCGGTGCTTGACAGGAAGGGCCCAGCGGAGCGGTGCTTGACAGGAAGGGCCCAGCGGAGCGGTGCTTGACAGGAAGAGCCCAGCGGAGTGGTGCTTGAGACGGCGGTGCCCAGCGGAGCGGTGCTTGACAGGAAGGGCCCAGCGGAGCGGTGCTTGAGACGGCGGTGCCCTGGTCAGCGGTGCCTGTCTTGTGTTTCCAGTGAACCACACCTGCCCAATACTTGCTGCTCAGTCTGCATCTGACCTTTCCGTTGCAGGGCCCTCCTGTGATGGAGTCCTGGGGCCCTGGGTCTCCTCCGATAGCCCCGGAATGGGGCTGGTGGGGCCCTCATGGCCAGGTCGGCTGCTCCCTGCCTTTTGCTCCTTGCTGCCCCTGCCCTCCTTGGCAGACTGTCCGTGGCCCTTGGCTCCCTTACCCGATGTGGCAGGTGATGGTGCAAGGCTCCCCTCCTTGGGGGCATGCGTATCAGGCCTGTCGCGCCTGCCCTTCACTTTTTTGCTCCTCTTCCCAGGGGGGGGGCTGGCTGTGCCTTTGCTGCTGGACGATGTCCCCGCCCAAGGAAAGGGCGGACTCCAAAAACCAGGCACAACGTTCTTGGGAGTTGCTGGGCTGGTGGTGGCTGAGGTGTTTGTGGAACTCTTACGGGATGGAGGGGGTGGGTCAGGTGAGGAAAAGAGGTCAAGTTTAGAGAGGAATAATTTATTTGGAGCTATGGGAAGGGGAGCTGGAGTGGGTATGGGAGTGGAGGAAGAGGATGTGGTTGTAGGAGAGTCAAGTGTGCTGTCTTTGGGTGCAGGTGCTTGGGCAGGAGGCTGATGTGAGGTGGATGGCTGTTGTTTGGGTGCCTGCCTGCGTTTGTGTGTTTGGGAAGCGGGGGTGACAGACACACTGGGAGAGGACACAGGGGACGTGTACATGGCAGTGGGGGTGGTGACTGCATGTGTGCGGACTGGTCTGGAGGGTGTGCTGGTGATGGGTGCAATGGCTGATGGTGGTGTGCTTGCAGGTGTGTGTGGAGACGTCACAGGGAGGGAGGAGGGAGCCGAGGAGGAGGGGGACACAGAGGAGGTAGTGACTGTTGGCATGTCTGCATCTGGATGTTGCTTGGGTGAATGCTTGTGTGTCCTGTGGTGCTTATGTCTGGATGAGCTGCCCTTGGGTGTTGAGGTGTGTGCAGGCTGGTCTGTAGGTGTGGATGGGATAGGCAGAGGAACAGGGGAGTGGGACTGGGTGGAGGGAGTCAGAAGAGGGAGGCTGGAGACAGGGACAATCGCTGCCGTCAGTGTTGAGGCCAGAGCGTTGAACGATCGTTGATGGGCAGCCTGACCCGAATGAAGGCTCTCCAGGTATGCATTGCTTTGATGCACCTCCCTCTCCACACCCTGGATGGCATTCAAAAGGGTAGACTGCCCAACAATGATGGTCCTCAGGAGGTCAATGACCTCCTCACTGAGGACAGCAGGGGTGACTGGGGCAGGGCCTGAGGTGCCTGGGGCGAAGGAGATGGCCGGCTTCCTGGCCTTGCGGGCACGGGCCGAAGGCCGAGGGGCTGCTGGGAGGGCGGAGCTGGTGCGCTGGGTGGCGGCTGTACCTGTAGGATCGCTGGGCACGGATATTGCCTCCACCGCAAGGGAGCTCCCTTCCGAGGACGTGTCGGTGTCACTGACGTCTGCACAGGTCCCCATGGTGGAGCCCCCCTCGCCCTCCGTCTCACTGGTCATGTCGGAGTCCGTTGCATGGCCCTCCGGGGCCATGTGAGATGCAGCTCCCTCTTGCGCCGATGCCACTTCTCCTCCGCCTGATGATGCTAATGCACACATTCACAGAAAAACAAGGAAAAGGGGGGGGTGGAAAACATAAAGACAAGTTGAGTGCATGCATTGGGGACACCGTTGGCGGAGAGGACAGACACAGAAGCCCCCTGCACTACGCTGCGCACTTGGGGTACACTACTCATTCACTGGGACGTGCCCTACAAGCCTATGGGCGACAACTTCCCACAAAGTATACACTGGTCCATGAATCGTGTTACTAGGCACCCTTCAGAGGTGGGGGGCGGGGGCACAGGACCATACCTCACGGGCGGGCCTATCCTACAGAAATCGCCTTGGCCTAGGGATACCCACAGCCCTCCTCCCCCACCCAGGCACCTCCACTGCGCGCAAAATGGCAGAATGTGCTGGTACTCACCCCCTTGTGTCTGCTGTGATGTCCTCAAGCGCCCATCTAAATCGGGGTAGGCCACCGCCAGGATCCGGGACATCAGGGGGGTCAAGGTACGACTGGCACCCCTCCTAGGTTGGGAGGCCATCCCCTGCAGAGCCTTCTCGGTCTTCCTGCTCCCGCGGCGGATGTCCTCCCAACTCTTGCAGCAGTGGGTGCCCCTTCTGTTGTGGACCCCCAGGGCCCGGACGTCCTTGGCGATGGCACGCCAAATGTCAATCTTCTGATGGGCGCTGACCTATGTGACATGTACAGGGGGGGAAGAGAAACATCATCACTTTTCTGCATGGTCGATGTGAGTGGCCCCCCTCCCCAACCTTGCCATGTGGCACATGCTCTCATCTGTCGTGCCATGCATTCGTCATTCGCTGCCCTCCCCTCCATCGTACATCCTTCCCACTCAACCCAGGCATTGGGCACTATGCATTGCCCCCCGTGTACTCACCTGTTGGTCTAGAGGCCCGTAGAGTAGCGCATACTGGGGGAGGACCCGGTCCACGAGCTTCTCCAACTCCTCGGAACTGAAGGCGGGGGCCCTTTCCCCAGTCGCAGCAGCCATTGTCACTTCCAGACCGATGTCACAGCAGCACTTGCAGTATAGGTCCTCTCCTGTGGATGATCAGGTCTCGTGTGATCAAGCAGATAGAAAATGGCGGTTACGGCTGCGGCGGTGCGTACCGCGGCGGTGCGTACCGCGACCGCCGGCGCTCACCGCCATTGGCTCCTGAAACCCATAGGGTTCAATGTTGTCCAATGCGCCTTTGCGCCACGGCCTGCGACCGTCTACCGCCACGGTGTGCCACGCTTGCGCAATGACCTCACTTCACATTGTCACACTTCACAGGTCAGGCAGCCGCCATTTGTAGGGCCCACATGGCTTAATTCCTACTGCGTCACACATGGCTAGGCCTTGCACCGACAATCACACTAGCCATTCAATCCCGAGAGATTCGTGTACTGTGCATACAGTGGGCACTTACCTGTGGGTTGCTTGACTCTGTGCTCCATGTTGTCCTTCCTAGGCATCGTCCGCTGGGACTTGTGAGGAGACGGAGGAATCTTCCTGTGTACAGACCGCTGGTGGACCTGTCGACAATGGAAGAAAGACACGTCATACTCACCTGCAGACTCAAGCGTGCCACTATACAGGAACTGTGTGCCCAGCTGGAGCCAGACCTGATGTCACCCATCCGCCAACCGACAAGGATTCCGCCTCTAGTGCAGGTGTTGTCAGTACTGCATTTTTTGGCCAGTGGATCATTTCAAACTACCGTGGCCATTTCATCTGGGATGTCTCAGCCTATGTTTTCAAAGGTGTTGTCCAGAGTATTGTCTGCCCTGATGAAATACATGCGGAGCTACATCATTTTCCCTGAGGTGGGTGACTTGCCTACAGTGAAGGGTGATTTCTATGCCCTTGGACACATTCCCAATATCATTGGTGCCATTGATGGTACCCATGTGGCCTTGGTTCCCCCAAAAGACGATGAGCAGGTGTACAGGAACCGAAAGAATTATCATTCGATGAATGACCAGGTGGTCTGTTTGGCTGACCAGTACATCTCCCATTTAAATGCCAAGTTCCCAGGGTCAGTGCATGACGCGTAAATCATGCGAAATAGCAGCATCCCTTATGTGATGGAACAGCTACAGAGACACCGTGTGTGGCTAATTGGTGATTCTGGTTACCCAAACCTGCCTTGGCTATTGACCCCAGTGAGGAATCCCAGGACCAGGGCAGAGGAACGGTACAATGAGGCCCATGGGCGTACAAGGAGTGTCATTGAGAGGACCTTCGGCCTCTTGAAGGCCAGGTTTAGGTGCCTGCATATGACTGGTGGATCCCTAATGTACTCACCAAGGAAGGTGTGTCATATCATCGTGGCCTGCTGCATGCTTCACAACCTGGCTTTGCGACGCCAGGTGCCTTTCCTGCAGGAGGATGGTCCAGATGGTGGTTTTGTGGCCGCTGTGGAGCCTGCGGAGAGTGAAGAGGAGGAAGACGAAGAGGACGACACAGACAACAGGGACAGAGTGATACTGCAGTATTTCCAGTGACACACAGGTAATAATCTACTCCTGCATTGTATTATATCTGTAACTGTAGTGGCTCTCTACTGTCTGACCTTTCACCCCAATGTATGGTACCTTAGTTGTGTATATCACTTCCTATTACAGTGCTCTGATCCCCACGGAGTGCCCTCTGGTTTTTATCCCCATGGACTACCGCTGTGTGACACTGGTATGTTGTCATCACAATGTAACTGGAAATGTTTTGTTGGTTATATCGATTAAATTTTGTTTAAATAAATAGATAGCAGAATCCAGTTGGTTTTTGTGCAATAATTGTGTTTATTGAAGTTTTCAAATAGGTGTAGAGTTCAAAAAGGGTGCTGGGTGATGGTGGAGGCATGTCCATGGCAGAGTCCAGACTCTCGTTCGCACAGGTGCATTGTCCATATGCCTGTGGAAGGTGGAGCAGGGGCAGTTCAAGGTTGGACAGGGTAAACAAGTGGGACAGTGGGATGGCATCCGTGGGTTTCCGTGCATGGCGGGGGTCTTGACATCCTACTCTGTCTTCTTCCTAGATCTCAGGCCTTTCTTGCGGGGTGGTTCTTGTTCTGCAGGGGGTGGGGTCCGGGTGGGCCGTTGCTGTTGTGTCGGGCCTCCTGACCACTAGCGCCGGCGGAGGTGGTGGGCTATTCTTCCTCCATGCTAGTGGCAGGGGCCCTTTGGGGGGCCACATGGTCCTGCAATGTGGTGACAATCTGGTTGAGTGCCACCACGATTGTACCCATTGCGGAACTGATGGTGCGCAGTTCTTCCCGGAACCCCATGTACTGGCCCTCCTGCATGGCCTGAATTTCCTGGAACCTGGCCAGGACCGTCGCCATCGTCTCTTGGGAGTGGTGGTACGCTCCCATGATGGTGGTGAGGGCCTCTTGGACAGTGGGTTCCCTAGGCCTGTCCTCCCTCTGTCGCACAGCAGCCCTCCCAGTTCCTCTTTGTTCCTGGGCCTCTGTCCCCTGGACGGTGTGCCCACTATCAGTGCCCCCAGGTCCCTTTTGTTGTTGGGGTTGTGGGTTACCCTGGGTGCCCTGTACTGGTAGACACACCACTGCTTGACCTGTCCTGGAGACAGAAGCATGGCCCGCTGGGTGGGTGCTGTGCTGTTGTTTCCAGAGGGGGGTTGGTCTGCTGTGGCCTGTGGCTGACTGAGGGTAACCGACTGTCCAGAGGTCCCCGATGGTCCTGGCTGGTCATCAGGTTCTAGGTCGACAGAGCTGCTGTCATCACTGGGGGCCTGTTCTGGGGGTGGGATGGACAAATCTGGACCCTCGTGGACGATGTGTTGGTGTTCGGGCCCTGCAGGGGTAAAAGAGTATGGTTATTGATTTTGTGTGTGCCATGGCGTGCGATTTGGGGGTGCCCTTGTCGCCCAGTGCTGGCAGTCCCATGTGGGAGGAGTTGTGAGGGTGGTTTGTGGGGGGGGATGGGTAGGTGCAGTGGTCATGCTTAGGTGATGGGTGTCCATGGTTTGTGTTGGCATTCAGGGGTTGGGGTTGGGTTGGGTGGGTTGTGCTGGTGAGACATTAACAGGGAGTATGTGTGCTGGGGGGTTAGGGGTGAGGGTGGGGGTGTGGGTTGGCATGCTGGTGGTTGGGGGAGGTGAAGTAGTTGAGATTAGACTTATCAGAGTCCATTCCTCCGCCTACTCCAGCGAGGCCCTCAGGATGCAGGATGTTCAAGACCTCTTGCTCCCATGCTGTGAATTCGGGTGGAGTGGGTGGGGGTCCGCCGCCAGTCTTCTGCACAGCGATGTTGTGTCTTGACACCATCGACCGCACCTTCCCCCGTAGGTCGTTCCAGTGCTTTCGGATGTCTTCCCGATTTCTGGGATGCTGTCCCACAGCGTTGACCCTGTCGACGATCCTTTGCCATAGCTCCGCCTTCCTGGCTATTGTGGTGTGCTGCACTTGTGTGCCGAAGAGCTGGGGCTCTACCCTAATTATTTCCTCCACCATGACCCTGAGTTCTTGGTCCGAGAACCTGGGGTGTCTTTGGGGTGCCATGGGGTGGTGTGGATGAGGTGTGGGGTGGTGTTTGTGGTGATGTGTGTGGTGGTGTGTGGTGTTTTGTGCGTAGATGTGGTGGGGGTGATGATGTTGGGTTCCTGTGTGTGTTGTGGTTTGCCTTCCCTGTGCTCTCTCTCTGTGTATTGCGCCTTGTCTCTGACTGTGGGGGTTTGTGGGTGATGTGGGTTTGTGTTTTATATGGTGATGAGTGTGTGGGAGTGGTGTGTGTATGTGTATTAGGTGGTTGTAATTTGATTTGGCCAATGTGGCTGTGTTTTGTAAAGGTGTGTGTATTTTGAGCGCGGCGGTGTGTACCGCCAATGGAATACCGCAGTTGAAAGACCTCCGCGTGGATTCGTGGGTCGTAATGGCATGGGCGTGTTTGTGTTGGCGTGACGGTGGAGGTTTGGTCACCTCCAGTTTATCGCTGACCGCTGATGAGGCGGCCTTCAGTGGATGTCGGATTTTTGGCGGTTTGGCAGTTGTGGATCAGAATGACCGTGGCGGTTTACTGCGGCCGCGGCGGTATGTTGGCGGTCTTCTGACCGGCGGTAAGAGCCTTTAACCGCCGAGGTCAGAATGACCCCCAAAGTGTCAACACCAGGACAGTGCATGCTCTACGGGCAACATAATGCAAAAGGACAAACCTCGTGCAATGTAATAATTCATGCATTGTGTGCTGATATTACATATTAACTTTTTGCATTACAGGTATTTATCTTCAAATGTCTTTAATACTGTTTACAATGTAGTATTCATTTTCAAGCCTTTCCTGCAGCCTTGCTGGGTGTGGCTGGGTGTGGCAGGTGGGCGGGGCTTGGGCCTATTTAAGGAACCCATCCCAGCTACACGTGCTCACTATTCAGAGGTCCTGGTGCAGAGCAGCAGCATTTTCCTGGGCTCCTGTTCCAAGGGCCTACTTGGACATTTCCTGGCCCTGTCCTCATTATCTTGCTGATCTTCAAGCAGGGCGGTAAGGTGGAGTTCGGGATAGACCTCGACTTTGTTTTCTAGAAACATTTGAGTTTTTGGCTTTGTGATTTACCGCATGTGCGATTTACTCTTGGCAATTAACCCTTGCAGTTCGCATCGGCAGAGTGCACGATCATTTCAAGGCATTTGAATCTTGATGGTTGATTCGGCAGCAATGTGTGCGATTCATTCTTGGCAATTAGCCCTTGCAGTTCAGATCGGCAGAGTGCGTGATCATTTTAAGGCATTTGAATCTTGATGGTTGAAACGGCAACAGTGCGCGCAATTCATTCTTGGCAATTAACCCTTGCAGTTCATATCGGCAGAGTGCACGATCATTTCAAGGCATTTGAATTTTGATGGTTGAATCAGTAACAGTGTACGTGATTTGTTCTGGGCAATTAACCCTTGCAGTTCGGATCGGCAGAGTGTGCGATCATTTTAAGGCATTTGAATCTTGATGGTTGAATCGGAAACAGTGTGCGCGATTCATTCTTGGCAGTTTAGATCGGCAGAGCGCGCAATCATTCCAGGTACTTGAATCTTGATGCGCAGTCTGGCAATAAGGTGTGCAATAATTTCTGGGCAATTGACTCTTGAAAGTTATATCAAACAGAGTGTGATCTTTCTAGACAAAACACGTTTAGTCAGTTTGCCTATTCCACAGTATAATTCATGAATCCTATAGCAGTTAATTCTTTGGGAACAAATGTACTCATTGACTCTTTTTGTGATGTAATTGCTATTCTAAGGATTAACTTGAGAAAGTTCAATGTTCAGAGTATATGATTATAAAAAGGTCACGTTATTGAAAAGTTCTTCTTGATCTCTCATGTTATTAGAGCATAAAGAGTTAAAACAAAGTTCATGAAGATTAATGTGAATGACCTTGCTATTGTGTTCTTAACTCTTGCTTCCACAGGTCTCCTTCCCCGCTGTTCCCAACCTAAGCCCCATCCCCCACTTGGCCTTTCTTTAACTCTGTGCTATAACGGCTACTAGAGTTTAGAGCTGCCAAGAGGTGGACATATTGGAACAGGCGCAAACCCAAAGGATCCGGTCTCGCTGACAGAATAGTGAGCCCACAAATTTGTTATCCTCCTGGTTTGTGCTAGGTTTTCAATATGGCCACATTGGACAAGTTACGTAAGGTAATTACGCAGCTTCAAGTGGATGTAGTCGAATCTAAAAACATAGCAACCAATCTAGCAGAGAGGGTGGATCAGTTACAAGACAGGGTGGGAAAGAAGGAGCAAAGTCCTTTGGGTGCGGGTAAGTTTAATCCTACTCCTCAAGGTTCAGGAGGGAATCCACCAACTAACATATCACTCACAGTTCCCACACCCATTCCTTTGGCTCCCCCAGAAAGGTTTTCAGGAGATCTCAGAAAGTACAATCCTTTTTGACTCAAGTAGAATTGCACTTCACCTGTATACCAAACACCTTGCCTAATTCCCAATCCAGGGTGGCCTTCTTGATTTCTTATTTGACTGGAGACACGGCCACCTGGGCAATCCCAGGTTAAGTGGTCAATCAGTTAAGTAGGAGATAGTCCTGTTCTCAGTGACAGAGGGATGTTTCACATGACCAACAGATAGCACTGGGTATGTGATAAATTACTTGAGAAAAGGTCTGCTTTCTTGCCTGTTAAAAGTTAGAGATTGTTCTGTGGTATGCAATTAATATACCATAATAGCCTGAGCAAGATGTAGATCTGTTGTCTTTCATACCTAGAGATAACTCAATTTGTGACACAAAAGAGCTAGCTCTGCTACAGAAAGGAAGGAATAAGCTGTTCATAGAATGAATCTGCTATTTGTAGTGAGTAAGCAATTGATGTGCCATTTACACTGGACAAGGGTCAAGCCATGCTCACTGTGACAGGTGATAGTTATGACGTCTGCTCTTGCAAAAGATTGCTCAACTGAACCAGGGATAACTCCGATTGTCCTTAATTGAAATGAAATGTTTTTGTTCTGAGTAATGGATGAATCAAAGGGTCGCATGATGGCTCTACTGTTTGATAGAGGTGAGAGATAGCTCTGTTGTGCACACTGACTAAAAATTAAATTACACATGAGGGATCACTCTTCAGTCTGCATCAGGAAAGACATTAATCAACTGGGCAAAAGAAAACTGTAGAGACTGTGCTGACTGTGAGCAATGGAGTGTTACTTTGCTATATTTGACAAGTGACAGATAAGTGCTAACTGCTCTGAGGGTGACATCAGTCAGTTAGACAAAGTTGGCCCTGATGTTTACAAATAATAATAGATAGGCCCGAGCTATGGTATATGTGAGCAAGTGTGGATCTCCATGAAATGTAGAGATAACATGGGGATGATTGCTAGCGCAAACTCTCCAAGAGACATATTCACCCATTGGGTACCTGTATATCACCATGTTTTTAGAGAGGATATGGGTCTGATTGCTAGCGGCTCCTCTGTCATTTCGCCACAGTTTTCTGCATTAGCAACATTTATGCCCAGATTATTTACCTATTGGGTATCTGTTGATTATCCATGATTTTAAGAGATGACATGTGGATTTTTGCAAGCAGCATCGCTGCCATTACATTTCTCCAAATTTTTGTGCAGTCTCTGCATCTATGTCCTAATTATTTTGTTTTCATATGATGACACCTGCACATCATGGCAAGTTGTGATTCTTCTCCTTGCAACGCACACTATCTTAGCTTTCTATTCAAAGCTTTCCATTGGGAATCCTGTAAAATAAGAGTCTTTGGAGATGCGCATATGACTGACTTTCTAACATTTAGTTTTTTTGCAGACTCTCATTAATGTCTTGATCTATTCTTCTCCCCCTTGGTGTATTTTCCACCTTCTACTGGTAGGTTCTTTTCAGTATATAATTAATTGTCCCTGCCCCTACAATGACATGGGGACATGCTAATAAGTTTGGCTCTCTTCTTCTTCCTTTCAGGTTGCTATCATTACTTTGTTGTACTGGTGATAATTCTTATAAATCACTCTTAATAGGGTTGAAACATTGACAGATGAACTAGTGGACATATGTGATTTATTATGACATATGCATTGTACACTAATTTTGAGTCTTGCTAAGAATCTTCAACTTTATTAACCCCTAGAGACAAATGAAATTAAATGGTGTTATATATTTATGTACTGCACCAATTCTCAACATTTTCACTGATGTTACTATTCACTTTCACTGTGTCATTATTTTGAAGCACCTGCAATGTGATATGATATATTGAACTAAAATAATTGTCCGATTCTAATCATATGTTTTTGAATCATGAACAATTGATCTTGGAGGTTTAGGCTACAAACCTCTCCTGGAGGGAATCATTTTCGTTTTCTTGCATAATTTACTACCAGCAACTAGCTTATCTTGCAGACAAGATGACCATCTCTGGTACCAGTGCACCTGTAGTCAGAACAACATCAGATCTGCAGGCTAAGCATTGTAAAAAGAAAAAAAAGACAACACCAGGACACTTCCATCTGGGCACCGAGCATCTAGAGCAATATATTCATACCCATCAGGACCACACTAATGATGCTCCAGTTTATGAAAAGGTTTAAGATCTCTTTAAAAAATACTACATCACATTGGATTATCCAACCACAACCCAGCTTCCCGTGTTATTAATAGTCTTTCACTTTGTACTAGATTCTGCTGCCTTTTGTCTGTAATTGTGCTAGTGAAATACCATACACATAAATACATACATACATACATACCTACATACATTAATACACGGAATACAATGCTGAGAAAAGAATAGTTTTGCTTCCTGACACAAGTAAGGAATAGTTCTGCTGTCTTCTTTGGGTACAAAATAAATCATCTGGGCAAGGGATAACTCTGCTGTCTGTAAAAGGTCAGGGGTGACTCTTCAAGATAATCAATCAGATTAAGAATAAAAGTCCTGCTACCAATGAAAAAATATGAGAAAAAAAAAAAAAAAAGGACTGTCCAGCCAGCCCTGACACTGACACTCGCTCACTTTCAGGAGGATGACACACTTGATAAAAAATGCCATTGCTCACATAGCAAGAGAACCAGTGACTGATACAGACTGGGCCATTACTCCATGCAGTACACTGCCATGGATGGAAGCAGACTGATGGCAAAACATTACTGACTGAAAGGCCGTCTATGTGTCTATATGTATGGATGGATCAAATGTTACTGACTGTTTTTATTATAAAATTCCAGCAAACAGCTAAGAACAGATTCTAGCATGAATTATCACAGTGCAAATCTTCTCCTCCTAAGATTTGCCAGAGGCAGTAACCAACATGAGAATAATTATCGACAAACATAATCTTTGACATTTCATACAACAAATTACCTATCTGGAGGCTTTAACCCCAGGGTACCAGGGACGAGCTGGTCTTGTCGTGGCACACTGTTCCCGTGAGCCCAGGACGAGACCAGCTCGTCCTGCACCCGGCCCACACCCCTGGAAGAGAAATTGCTTCCCCTTCAACCCCGGGCTCCCCCACCCCCTCAGTGATGTCTGACGAGGTCAGTGCGCAAATCGCGGCCTGACCTCATCAGAGGTCACCACCAATCACGCTGGAAGCATCCCGGAAGAGAAATGCAAAAGCATTTCTCTTCTGATCGGCAGGTCGGGTGGACAGGCATGAAAGGAAAGGAAAGACCTTTCCTTTCATGTCTCTCCCAGCATTTCTGCTGCCCAATTGCAATGTAATCTGGCAGCAGAAATGCCCACTAGACATCAGGGCCCGTATTTATACTCCGTTTGCGCCGAATTAGCGTAGTTTTTTTCGACGCAAATTCGGCGCAAAACTAACGCCATATTTATACTTTGGCGTTAGACGCGTCTAGCGCCAAAGTATGGGCAAATAGCGTCATTTTTTTGCGTGAACGCCTTCCTTGCGTTAATGAGATGCAAGGAAGGCGTTCCCGTCTAAAAAAATGACGGCGACGCAAATGCGTCGTATTTATACTCCCGGGCAAAAATCACGCCCGGGAGGTGGCGGGTCAAAAAACCCCGCATTTGCGCCACTATTTAACGCCTGGGTCAGGGTAGGCGTTAAGGGGCCTGTGTGCTCAAAATGAGCCCACAGGTGCCCTCCCCTGCCCCCAGGGACCCCCCCTGCCACCCCTGCCCACCCCAGGAGGACACCCAAGGATGGAGGGACCCACCCCAGGGACATTCAGGTAAGTTCAGGTAAGTATAATTTTTTATATATTTTTTTTTTTTTTGGGTGGCATAGGGGGGCCTTATTTGTGCCCCCCTACATGCCACTATGCCCAATGACCATGCCCAGGGGACATAAGTCCCCTGGGCATGGCCATTGGGCAAGGGGGCATGACTCCTGTCTTTACTAAGACAGGAGTCATTTAAATGGCGTCTGGGCGTCGAAAATAATGGCGCAAATCGGGTTGAGGCGATTTTTTTGCCTCAACCTGACTTGCCCCATTTTAAGACGCCCTAACGCCATTTTCCCCCTACGCCGGCGCTGCCTGGTGTACGTGGTTTTTTTCCACGCACACCAGGCAGCGCCGGTCTGCTAGCGCCGGCTAACGCCATTCCATAAATACGGCGCCCGCATGGCGCTTCAGAATGGCGTTAGACGGCGCTAAATTTTTTGACGCTAAACTGCGTTAGCGCAGTTTAGCGTCAAAAAGTATAAATATGGGCCCAGGGATTTTTCTTTTTTTTATATTTCAATAGGGGGAGCGGCCCCTTGTGCAAGGGCCACTCCCCAGGAGACCAAATTATTTTTAGCCCATTTATGCCCCCCCCCCGGAGGCTAAACAGCCTAATATTATTAGGTCAATCTGCCCCCGGGGGAGGGGGCGCAGAAAACACCTAGACACCTGGGCTAATTTTTTTTGTTGTTTATTTTTTTTATATGTGTGGAGCAACCCCTTAGGCAAGGGTCGATCCTCAGGAGGCCAAATTATTTTTAGGCCATTTCTGCCCCCACTGGGGCAAAAAAAACCTAGACACAAGGGTTAATTTTTTATTTTTTTTTTACATGTGGGGAGCGACCTCTTAGCCAAGGGTCACTCCCTGGGGCAGCAAATTATTTTTAGGCCTTTTCTGCCCCCTGGGGGCAGAAACCACTAGATACCAGGGATTTTTTTTTTATATACTTACACATAAGGGGAGCGGCCCCTCGGGCAAGGGCCGCTCCCTGTGGGGACAAAATATTTTTAGGCCTTTTCTGTCCCCCATGGAGGCAGATCGGCCTACTATAACTAGGCCGATCTGCCCCCAGGGAGGGCAGAAACCTCTAGATACCAGGGATATATATTTTTTAATTTACTTTATGTTTTAATGCATGGGGAGAAATCTCTTAGGGAAGGGTCGCTCCCTTGGGGGGCAAATTGTATTTAGGCCACTTCTGCCCTGGGGAGATCTGCTCCCAAGGCGGGTAGAAACCACTAGACACGAGGGATTGGCAGTGCGTGTATGTGTGTGTTTTCTTTTGGGGGCAGCCCCTTGGGCAAGGGTTGCTCCCCATGGTGGCACATTACTGTTGGCCATATCTGCCCACCCTAGGAGCAGATGGGCATATTTTTGGAAGACCCACCTGCCCCCAAGGGGGGCATTAAGCCCACCACAGACTGGGGAAGATTTTTATTTTTCAAAATAAGATGGCCAAAATTATTCTGCACTTCTCAGCCTAAATTTTTTTTTTTTAAACTGCCCTTTTGGACCCGCTTTGGTTCCACCTCAATTTTGATATGTTTTTGGCTCTTCCTGTCACAGGCACTTGGCCCACCTACACAAGTGAGGTACCATTTTTACCAGAAGACTGAGCTGAGAGACTAAGCTAGAGGCCAAAATTCACGGCTAGGCACTTTGCTAAAAACAGGTCTGTTTTCTTTTGGAAAATGTGATGGGTCCACATTGTGCTTTGGGGAATTTTCTGTCGCCGGCGCTTGGCCTACCCACACAAGTGACATACCATTTTTATCGGGAGACTTGGGGGAACACTGGGAGGAAGGAAATTTGGGGATCCTCTCAGATTCCAGAACTTTCAGTCACAGAAATGAGAGGAAAAAGTGTTTTTTTGTGGCCAAATTTTGAGGTTTGCAAAGGATTCTGGGTAACAGAAACTGGTGAGAGCCCCACAAGTAACCCCATCGTGGATTCCCCTCTGTGTCTAGTTTTCAGAAATGCACAGGTTTGCAAGGTTTCCCTAGATGCCAGCTGAGCTAGAGACCAAAATCCACAGCTAGGCACTTTGCAAAAAACATGTCTGTTTTCTTTGGAAAAATGTGATATGTCCACGTTGTGATTTGGATCATTTCCTGTCGCGGGCACAGGACTAACCACACAAGTGAGGTACCATCTTTATCGGGAGACTTGGGCAAACGCTGGGTGGTAGGAAATTTGGGGCTCCTCTCAGATTCCAGAATTTTCTGTCACCGAGATGTGAAGAAAAGATATTCTTTAAACCGAATTTAAATGTTTACATAGGTTTCTGTATAACAGAACCTGGTGAGAGCCCCACAAGTCACCTCATCTTGAATTGCCCTAGGTGTCTAGTTTTAAAAAATGTGCAAGTTTGGTAGGTTTCCCTAGGTGCCGGCTTAGCTAGTGGCCAAAATCCACAGCTAGGCACTTTGCAAAAAACAGATGTGTTTTCTTTGGGAATATGTCATGTGTCCACGTTGTGTTTTGGGGCATTTCTTGTCGCAGGAGCTAGGCCTACCTACACAAGTGAGATACCATTTTCATTTGGAGACTTTGGGAAAAGGTGGTTAGAAGGAAATGTGGGTCTCCTCTCAGATTCCAGAACTTTCTGTCACCGAAATGGGAGGAAAAGGTGTTTTTTAAACAAATGTTAAGGTTTGCAAAGGATTCTGGGTATCAGAACCTGGTGAGAGCCCCAGAATTCACCCCATCTTGGATTCACCAACGTGTCTATTTTTCAAAAATGTGCAGGTTTGGTAGATTTCCCTAGGTGCGGCTGAGCTACTGGCCAAAATCCACAGCTAGGCAATTTGCAAAAAACAGGTCTGTTTTCTTTGGGAATATGTCATGTGTCCACGTTGTGTTTTGGGGCATTTCTTGTCGTGGGTGCTAGGCCTCCCACACAAATGGGGTACCATTTTTATCGGGAGGCTTAAGGGAATGCTGGATGGAATGAAATTTGTGGCTTCTCTCAGATTCCAGAACTTTCTGTCACCGAAATGTGATGAAAAAGGTTTTGTTTGGCCAAATTTTGAGGTTTGCAAAGGATTCTGGGTAAGAGAACCTGGTGAGATCCCCTTAAGTCACCCCATCTTGGATTCCCCTTGGTGTCTAGTTTTTGAAAATGCACAGGTTTGGTAGGTTTCCCTAGGTGCTACCATTTTTATGAGCTAGGCCTACCCACACAAATGAAGTAACATTTTTATTGGGAGACTTGGGGGAACGCTGTGTGGAAGGAAATTTGGGGCTCCTCTCAGATTCCAGAACTATCTGTCACCGAAATGTGAGGAAAAGGTGTTTTCGTAACCAAATTTTGATGTTTGGAAAGGATTCTGGGTAACAGAACCTGGTGATAGCCCCACAAGTCACCCCATCTTAGATTCCCGTAGGTGTCTATTTTTAAAAAAATGTGCAGGTTTGTTAGGTTTCCCTAGGTGCCAGCTGAGCTAGTGGCCAAATTCAACAGCTAGGCACCTTGCACAAAACAGGTATGTTTTCCTTGGGAAAATGTCATGTGTCCACTTTGTGTTTTGGGGCATTTCCTGTCACGGGCGCTACGCCTACCCACACAAGTGAGGTACCATTTTTATCAGGAGACTTGGATGAGTGCTGTGTGGAAGGAAATTTGTGGTTCCTCTCAGATTCCAGAACTTTCTGTCACCGAAAAATTAGGAAAAAGTGTTTTTTTGGCTGAATTTTGAAATTTGCAAAGGTTTCTGGGTAACAAAACCTAGTGAGAGCCCCACAAGTCTCTCTGTCTTGGATTCCCCTTGGTGTTTAGTTTTTGAAATGCACAGGTTTGCTAGGTTTCCCTAGGTGTCGACTGAGTTAGAGGCCAAAACTATCTGTCACCGAAATATGAGGAAGAAGTGTTTTTTGTGGCCACATTTTGAGGTTTAGAAAGTGTTCTGGGTAACAGAACCTGGTGAGAGCCCAACAAGTCACCCCATCTTGGATTCCATTAGGTGTCTAGTTTTTGAAAATGCACAGGTTTGCTAGGTTTCCCTGAGCTAGAGGCGAAAAAAAGGTGTTGGAAAAAAAGGACGCAAGTTTAGATTAGTTAGCTTATGTTGACAAAAAGTTATGACGCCCTAAGCGCAAACTGCACCAAATAGCCAAAATATGGCCTGGCACCTGAGGGGGAAAAGGCCTGGCAGCAAAGGGGTTAATACAGAGAAATAACAATGCATCCTTAAATGCATACTTACCTTACCATATGCATTTCACACTCAATATGTCTGGCCTACTGTCTGTATCGTAGCGTTTCCTAATAAACTTTAAAACGTGCATTACAGCCAGTATTTTTAGTGGAAGCTCATTCTCTACTCAGGGGAACCAACATGTGAAAGGAGTATAAGCTCCAGTGCTTAATTTGTACATAAAAAGGTGCTGGTGCCGGTGGCCAAAACCATCCTCTTAAACACGTGGCTGCTGCAATTAAATGTGTGAACAGGGAATACTGAGGCGGCGTAACCCTGAAGCCATCTTGGACCTCTTCAATCCATATAAATCCACTCTCTGCCCCTTCAGCTCACTCTAGCAGCTTTCTACTTTCTCCCTTTGTGACGCTTTTTCGTTTTTCCATTCCTCCGTCTGTCTCATATGTGTCTTTTGCTCTCAGCAAATGCTTGAGGCAGAAGAATAAGTCCCGGCCCTCAAAAATAAGTGCCGGTGCTTAGCACCGGAAACAACAAGCACAAATTGAGCACTGGTAAGCTCCTCTCTCACTATGACTCTGAAAGTGGAGTCAGGTGTCATTTGCAAGGTTGATATTTTGATTAGCAAGGAGATTATTCGGATTCTCTACTGAGCAGTTGTAAAATGCTTTGGGAACCCCAGTGTCATTCGAAGAGGTAAATATTTATCAAGCGTACTTTGATTTCTGATGCTACCGTTAATAGTTGGCCAATTATAGTGCCGTGCTGCATTTTAGCACCATAAAAATGGCACATACACGCATATTAAAATTTGCATCTTTATATTAGCCGCCATATTTCTATTGTAATAAAAACCATCTTCATTATTTTATTGGTTGATATGCATAATGGAACCGCTGGGTTACATTCACATAGTTTCCATAGATTCAAATAAAGTAATCGGAGATACATAAGACTGGGGAAATGTGTTCCCATTTTTGTTATAAAAGTGAGTGATGTTGTGTAGTAATAGATCAACACTGGTTAGATCGAAAGCGCTACTTCGATTAGCCGATGACATCTCGTTCCGTTTCCTAACCTGGGGATGACAACGCTCATTCTAAGAGTTTAACAATTGGACTCGAAGCCAACAGTTTGCATCCTGTTGATTTTGTTTTTTCTCTGCTGTCGCTGTTCATCGCTAGACCTGTCAACAGCATGGTTTTATGCAATAGCCAAATTATGGTATTTGTACTTTTGGGACGTGCAGCTAAGCGATCATGCACAAAAAAGAATCTATAATGGACAGAATTAGAAACATCAATAATTCTGCGTCAGCTCCTGGCTTGAGATATTGCACATGTAAGGTTGTGCGCACTACGGCTGAACAGGAATGTTGTAAAACATTATCAATATCACATTTGTTAGATGTTTGCTTTAAAACTATACTTGAAAACTAGAAAATGTGAATATAATGTGCAATACCGTGATACATGTTTGTGACTAAATCAGCAGTTTCGCTAATTTTAAATAATTCTGCGCATTACATCTTGTAAATATTTACTTCAAAGGGCAAAAACATATTGGCCAGAATAATAAATATGTGAAACGTGCATGTGTCTTATTTCTTTTCACAGCCATGCAGTCATGAAAGGAATAAACAGAATAGGTTCAATGTGCCCAGCAATGCCAATTGACGATTGGGCAGAACAATGTGGGTGCAAATTGCACACCAAACAATTTCCCGGGTGCCCAAATGGGAACCTCAGACTACTTGGCAAAATATTCTTGCCAGGTTTTCAGTCTCAAGAACAGTTGGCCGACAACAAGGGGTAGATAATTTATATGTGGATTAAAAGCACATATGAATTAACATATGGGCAAATAACTTGCAAGTCTGCACCAGAAATAACATTAGCAACAGGCCTATAATCATGGCCTGGGATTTAGATGTCTATTGATACAATGACTCAAGTGAACATGAGCACATAAAGTTGAAAAATAGGTTTTAAAATTAGGAATATTAACTAATTGCAGACTGCAAATTGCAGGATTGAGTTGGGTAAATAAAGACCCTAAACACAGGTCACATCTCATGTGATGTAACTCGTCACCTGCCCTACAGGTACATGACGAACTGACTATATCATCACTACTTTTTAGGTATGGTCTTTGAAACAGCTTTACCTGTCTTGCGAGACTATCACTTTGCAAAAAAAGTCATGCATGAGATACAGGCAGACTTTCGTTTAGTGGGCTTCATCTTTTGGTCCGTTGAAGCGTCGTTCCCATTTTGCTTCTGCCAACTTGCACATACCTCATTGGGAAATTGATCAGCCCACTTTACCCATAGGTTCCCTTCTCTTTCGGTGACTGCAAAAAGCCTGTATACCTTGCTCACATCTGCCTAAAACTAGTTCCTTTCTCTTCAATGACAGAGCTGGTTGAAAGCATGCGTTACCTTTTCTCTTAAAATCACTTTATAGTAAATAATGACTATTAATTTTGCCTGCACTTTAGATGCCCAGTTACATGGCAAATATTTATTTGGCTCAGTTTTAAAGTTTCAGCAATAAAGTGTTTAATGACACCGTAAAAATGCAGCTGCTTTCAATTTGAGTGCTTTGTTTATTCTGGTCTTTATCACAGGCAAACACTGACAAACCCAGTAGGCATGGCGTTGCTCACTAGCCTTTTGCCTTTATCAATGATCATTTTGTCATGATTTTTGCAAAATGTTCTTAATGGAAAAGATGTCGGCCCTCGTTAATTTAAAAAAAGGAAAAAAGAAAATGGCTAAAACGCAAAATATTTTTTGGTCTCAAAAAGCACACATTGTCATAGAATTCACTGACACTTAAGGGAACTACTTTGCATGTCAATGTGCTTATCGTGAAAGGCAGAAAGCAGTCACTCAGTGAAGAAGGAGAGTGGGTGAAGCGGGGGAGCCCACTGCTCATGGTGTATGCTGTAGTGAACAGAAGAAAAATGTGAAAGTCACAAGCACAACCCAAAGGTTTCAGAGGGTTGGCAAAAATCCCCTATGAGAAAGTACATTATACCCACATAATAATAGTAAAATCAGAAGATTTTGTCTACTTTCTGTACCTAATAATAACAAAATGTATGTCACAGTAAGTGACCTTCTCGGTGAGTATGTTTTATTGAATAGTTTTTATTGCGTGCACTATGAAGCCACATTTAGATGTATGTATGCATTTTTTTTCATTTGATGTTGTGGAATATACTCACATAAAATACCCATTGACCATCGCACCAACAAAGATTGGAGCTATTGGTGTTGCCAATGCTTATTATATTTCGCACTTTACTTGCTACACTTCATTAGAGTATTGTCTTCACCAGTCCTGCATGACTTAGAGTGTATTTCTCTTGACAACCATTACAATTAACAAGAATATTGCATGTCTCCAGAGCATGCTCCTGGTCATTCACAAATTCCAAAAAGCCAAACCCTCTACACCATGCCTTGTACAAGGAATTCATTACTTCCTGCTATAAGTTAGACAATTTTACTACTTTTTGTTATAGTCATGAAACTCCATCTCTTTAGGGACTCATATAGCGATCAAAGCTGATCAACTGGACGCTTTTTTTAGTGTTTTTCATTATTTAATTTTGTACCTTTGTTCCCGCCCCCAGCAAGCCTGCTCAAATGTTTGTTCTCACTGGTTGTTAATTGTTAAATTGTATTTTTAATTAAATACTGCAGTGCAAATTTATGGGGATTTGGCTTTGGACAGCGCAGCAAGTCAATAGGCTGTGCTGGCCTACGCCAAAGTGAAAGGAAGGAATGCACCTTATTTCTGCAATATGGTGCGTTTCTGTCCTTTCCCTGTGCTGGTGCTGTTTCGGCAGCATAGCACCAATGCAGGCACCCTTGCACCACAGTGAAAGGGTGCTTCTGTTGCATGCAGGATTTCTTTTGTGTAGGGAAGGGCACCTCCTTGTACAAAACAATTCAGAGAAGCGTTTTCCTCTATGTGTGCTGCATTCTGCAGCACAAATAGAAAAGAGAAAAAGCAAGGAGAAATAAAAATATTTCCTTGGGAGGCATAAGGCTTTGGCACTTCCCCAAGTTTACATGATTTTGTAAATCTGGGGCAGCGTCAAAATCCATGGGTGTTCCGGGGGAAAAATCATGGCAACGCCCATGGAATGTCTCCCTGGGACAGAGTAAGGCATTGCAGCGAACTGCGCTGCCATGCTTTACTCTATGTCTATGAGGCCATGCAAAGCCATTCAAAGTGGCTTTGCGTGGTCTTATAGATATGATTATGTGGTCTGCGCCACCAGACTGTCAACAAAAGGTGATGCTCCTGTTACACACAGGGCTAATAAATATGCCCCTATGTGTACAGTAACTGGTTTCTCTTGGGTAAGCAGAACTTCATGAAATATGGACTTAGGGCCTGATTTTAATTTGGCTGACGGGTTATTCTGTGACAATGGTGACGAATATCCCTTCGGCTGAAATCTAAATCCCATTATAATAAGGGGGAAAAGATATCCATAACCATTGTGATGGAGTGACCCTTCCACCAATATGTAAATCAGGCCCTAAGTCATCAATTACAAGTGTGTTTTTTCCACACAGCAATTTTGGCTGGTGAAAGCAGCTGAAACATCCATGTAAAAGATGAGAAGCAAACATTTGGGAGCCAGCAAGGAAATAAAGTAGGGGTGGGCAGTGAACTCCACCCCGCTTGCAGAGTTTGCAGAGTTATTTATACTTCCCGGTCTGCTTAGAGAGCAGAGTTCCAAAAAACACAACAAAGTGGAGGAGAGTTTTTACCTTGTTCGCCAATGTTATTTTGGCAAGCATGAGCAAGGAAAATCACACCTCCCAGTGAGATTTCTCAACATGGGCGGTCCTGGATGGTAACTACATTGAGAAATCTTCCGTTCGCATTGAGGAAGTTGCCGCTTAAGTAGAAAATCTACTAGAGCGGCAGAAAAGAAGCAGCACCCTCTTCTGCTGTACTTGGTGCTATTCTCACTGATGTTTCAGCTTGAGACAAACATCTGGCACTAAAAATCAGAGCGAACGGCATGACCACTTTCTGGCCTTTGCGTAGCACGGCTGAGTTTTTTGGTCACTACACTAACTCCACAAACTCCACCCAGCCCTAAAATAAAGGCTCTTGCACGTTATTACTTAAAACCTTGTTAAACACATTGTTTACCCACCCATGGATATACCTGGTCCCCCTATCATAGCATTTCCAGGGAAGGAAAATTACAAGAATTAATCAAGGGTTCTCGTAATCAATGCCTAAGGGGCTAAAGCTTGATGTATGTTGGACACCTGCCAAAAATTGTCAGATGTCCTGGACGCACTTATTTGGAGGTTCTTTTAACGTGGACAGCCTAACTATGATGGAGAGGGCATCTGCCAAATTCTTCTGGATTTCCTACATTCCTCAAGTTTTCAATAAATAAATACGACAGTGGAAATGTTCAAGTTATGCTGTTGGAAGAGTAGAATTTGCTTTGCGTTGTACGAGTATCTTGTTTCTGTTTGAAAAAAATGGCTGAGGGCTTATCTTTCTCAAAATACTGGTAAATCATGCCAGAATAATATTCCTACATCCTTACTTGCATTCATCATTAATATGTTTTTGAAGACATGGAAGCTGCTGCTGCTATTCTTTCCAAATGTAATGCACGATGCTCTTTTTCGATGTGACAGCCAAGCATTCCTGCAGCTCACATCTTGTGTTTGCAAACTGCTTGCAGCTCAAAAGAAGCCGTGCAACAACTTTGGAGTTTGCCTTCAGGCCATCCAACAGCCTTGCAATTTAATGCTTTGAGTGAAAACTAGAATATTGTTGGCTTGTGGAGAGTTGCCATCAGTGCTGCATGCTGCTACATGTACCATGCTTTTTGTGTTTGTTGGAAGCCTGCTGAGAGTCCGACTCAGGAAGCAGGAACCTGGGCAGAATTATCAGAGGCAAAAACACACAGGGCAGCCCCTCTCTTAGAACAGTTCGCTAATTAATTTTGAAAAGAATTGACCAAAACTGCTGAACTGAGATCTGTGAAACTTTCCACATTTCTCAGAAGAAAATATGAGCAACATTGACTTACCTATACAACTAATCAGTAGCTTAAATGTATGGCGTTTATAACCAACACACATACGTTTATTAGTACTATCTCTAATGTAAATTATTTAAACTATTTCAGCTAACTCGGCCTAGGAAACGCCACACTGATTAGTTTGTCCCCCACGCTCCATTAAATCTAAGACTGTCAAAAAGTAAGGTCTTTTAAACTTAAAAAAGAACAACTGATCTAAAGGTTCGACATAATTTCCACCTCACCACATCTGTACCCTTTCTTGTAAAAATGATTGAATGTTGTGTGGCATCTAGGTGGGATTCCACACAACATTCAAGAATTTATCTAATGAAAGGAACCTGTGGGATGTTAAAAGGAGAAATATTGTAGCTTCTTTTCTAACTTTGCATATGTTCTGCACTGTGTGGCACACACACAAAGTGAAAAAGGTTTAAAATGTTGTCTAGGCAAAGTATTTTGTACTGGAAGGGAGCCCTTCCAGGACAAAACCTATGCTAGACTCTCTCACACACCCTTGCACTATGGCACAAATTTGCGTGCATGGCACACAGCAGCAAAAATCTGCACTGGTGCTAGAGAGAGGGGAGGAGAGAGCCATTTCTCTATTGATATGTCTCTCTCTTGCTCCCTCCCTGTCATGCAGTGCAGCATTTTTGGCATTGCCTGAGAGTAAATCTGCCCCTACAAGTTTTGTTTTTTGGTTCATGTCTATTTATCCTCCATGACCTATCCTTGGCATCTCATCCTGTTAACCATCTACTGCTAAATTGAAAAGATTTTAAAGTTAACGTGGGGCAGAAATAACCTGGTTTACCTTATAGATGTGTTATAATTTTCACAGTCACATCAAACTTGCCCCTTTAGGAGATGAAGATCAAAACGACGAGAGGTCTTCCTTGAACTGATATATGAGAATATGCATCCTGGTGTGACTCTTTGCATGAAATAGTAGTAAACATCACAAGCAACGCCATAGATGTATTCACATTTACCAAAACAATTATTAGTTCAAAATTGAAATATCCTTTCTTTCTGTCCATAAGACTGATTCATGGCTGACCATGCTTTAGCTAAATGAGCACCTTCAATGTTTGCTTTCAAAGGATTTACTGCAGTATATGTACGTGATCTCATAAAGGTTGGTGCTCAGGGAGCGATTAAAATTATGTAACTATATAGTCCATACTCATATTTTATTTGTAGCACTAATGATACTGACAAGACAACACGATTAAGAACACATATTCAATGTTATACATCCTTTTTATAAAGGAGAGCCAACATATTTAAGTGTCCCTTTGCTACTAGTCTTGTGCCTACCCCCAAAATTATTGGGCCATATTTCACATGTGTGCCAAGGGAGAGTATCCATCCATCACTTTTAAAGTGACTACAGGCTCATGGCACATGGCTTTCATCCTAGTACCTAAAATTAAGTAATAGATTATATTAAACCCTAAATTTGGACAGCAAGTCATGCTAGTACAGTTTGGGAATGAGTGGTGGAAATATCAACACCAACATACGAATGAACAATCCATAGACCTAATGATAACCGTGGTGACCACATATTCTCACCTACTGAATCACATAAGGATAATCTTGAGGAAACACTAGTAAATCCAAAATGTCAGAACACACCCTGTACCAAAACTGAGAAATGTACTCAAATAAAGAGCTAACATATTAGTCACCACACGATGTAGCACCAACAAAGTGGTCTGGCTCATAAACTGATATGCTTTGGAGGTATCAGCTCTTTTCATATTTCTGAGTCCCTCGGAGGTCTTGATCCCTGTAGTAGATGACATTCTTACTATGAGTTGGACAGACCACGCATCAGTGATTTTTCATATTAAGGGGCTAAAACATATAGCCCATGATAAAGAATCCACTAAAAAAAATTACGTGGAACATGGTATGAACTGAATAGACCAGAAGATAAGAGGTTATTTGACCTGGAAACATGTTTTTGATGATAATGGTGGCAGTAGATAAAAACTATGTTACCTTACATGTAAAGATTATAGAGACACTGGACAAAGCAAATACTTTTAAAAAGGGTAAAATTCATAAAAGGACAATTTCCTATACAGAACTATTAAGCTAAGCTAAATTATTAGGTAAAAAGTTATAAAGGAAATGGAGTAGGCTTTGTCTAGTGCAAAATAAACAACAAATAAAAAGTGGCACTAAATGAATACAAACAAGATGTGCATAAGGCTGTGAGCTATTATGCTAAGGCAATTCGAAAGGCAGCAAAAAGCTCAAAAACTATATTTGACATTGCTTGGGATCTATCTGACTCTGAATGTACTAAAAAATGGTCAAGCCATCTCAAGTGCTTTGTGATAACTTATCAATTTTGTTTTTCAATAGAAAGATTAAGAAGATCATGGTAGATATAACACCTATTACACCAACACCCAGTCAGTCATCAGAGAAAGACACAAACGTGGCTGAGTACTAGTAAGCTGGAATCCTTTGAATCACTGACTGAGGAAATCTTTAGATCCATCATGATGCCCATCTCACCAGGCTCTCTACTAGACCTATTATTGTGAACACTTTAGCAGATGAGCTGTATCCATCACTATTAGGGATTTGCAACCAATAACTGGAAACAAGTGGAGATCCTCAGGACTGGAAAAGAGCATTAGTAACTCAATTACTAAAAATGCCCACAGCGGACCCCTCACTACTTAGTAATTACAGAACCATAGCTCAATTACCATTCCCAGTAAAAATCTTTAACAATATGTTAGCAAGAGATTCCCAAAGTATCTGGAAAACTCTACTCTCTTAGAAAAGAAAGCAATCTGGTTTGAGGCCAGTTAATGGCACCAAATCAACCTTACTTCTGGTCATGGGTGAGCTGCATATGGCAGTGGACAGAGGTCAAGGGGCGGTTCTGATATCACTCAACCTATTAGCCCATTTGACATGTTCAATCATGATTTATTACCAGCCAGATTACCAAAGATAGGAGTGGATGGGCAAGTAATGGAATGGTTCAAACCATATCGAACAGATAGAACTTCAGTAATTCTACTCCCTCCCTTTCACTCAGAGTTTAAAGTGGTGAATTTTGGAGTACCCCACGTCTCGGCCTTAAGCTCTATTCTTTTAATACCTGTTTGCGTTGTCTAATGACCCTTACTTGATCATGTGGTATTAGTTTTGTTAACAAAGCAGACGATACTCAGTGGATTCTCTCCTCAGATAATTATATACAGTTCCTACTAATATAATAGGACTGCATATTTACGATGGCAGAACTTCAGAATGTAGGGGTTTAAGTCTGTCTACACCATCAAAACCTGTTGGACTAATTCCTGGCTAGTGCACAGTGCCTCTGATGCACCCCTAACCTGACGGGGATGGAAGGTGATTTTGGCAACCTGAACATGAAACGATGACTCCTCAGGGAAGTCATGGAAACAGATCTCAACCTTTTGTTGTATTCATGCATATGCTTGTGAAACACATGAGAGTTGTAAACACATTTATTGAAACAATTGTAATCTTGCATAGAGAAAATGAGCTGCGGTAATTAGGTAGACAGAACAAAGCAAAGTTACCAGCATAATGAACATGGTAAAGTTAATGAACAATCCAACCATGGTAAATGAGCCCTAGAAGTTCTAGAGGTTCCTACATGTCCCTAAGACAATACTGAGAACATAGCGGGTGTACAGGTCTACCAGAACGATCTATAAGATTAGCCTTAGCCCTATACCTGGAAATGGTGTTAGGATTCATCCTGTAGTGTGGATGGCAATCGTCTTGGAAAGCTGGTAGATTAGCACCAACACAGCAGCATGTCAAACACATTATTTGTCCCCGGATGGTCTCGGCTGGAATGACCCTCTGCCTCTTCCCGGTCAGTGCCAAATTAATATAATAAATTCAGACTGTGTTAGAAGCAGAGTTCTGATGCATTGTTATGTCTAGATGTTAGAAGCTGTCTCCTGAAAGGGCAACACATGCACTGGAATAATGTGTACCGTGTTCGTAGCCTTCGACAGAATGTGCTGATTACATGTTGAGGAAAGGATAACTTAAACGAACAACTCGTACAGTATATTCCTGGAATAATATCATTCAGGCAAAGTGAAGTGTGTTGCAGCTAAAGCATGTAAAATATTAACTCTAAAATGGAGTTAAGAAATGGGAAGCCAACTTGGGCTCCAGAAGTCCTCACAACAACAATGTTAGACTTGATTCATTAGAGCCATTTCATAACTGTCCAAGGGACATTGCGAATTGGCGGAACAACAACTCCCTAAAGTTCAATAGAGATGAAATAGAAATTCATTGCTGCTCAGCCAACAAACCTTCCAATGGACTTCCTCCGAATTTTGGTTAAGGACAAACAATGGTGATTTAGAAGCTCTTTGATGGTCTGCCATAAGATATTGACAATAAGTTATATAAGAGCGATGTCAATAAGACGGCAGTAGCATATTTTGCATTGCTCCGTAATATTAGGGTAAATCTTACGTCTATTACCCTATCTGCAAGGGCCTTCATAGCACAATGTACCATCCTAAGCAGACTTTATTACTGTAAAACTCAGCAATTAGGAGTGCCAGAATTTTTTATCAAAAGACAAAACAAGCAGCAGCCCCAATTCTAGCGCTGAACAAGCCAAGATCTTCATCCTCTTCAGAGCTCTAAAAGATCTCCGCTGGCTTCCAGTAAAGGAAATAATTGCATAAATCAATATCTGTAGAATCCAGACCAATTCAGAAATAGGTCTCTATACCCTTGCAAAGGACATTAAGAGCCTCATTACGGCCCTGGCGGGTGGAGGTACACCAGCGGTAGCACCGCCCACAGGCTGGCGGTATACCAGCAGTGTATTATGACAGTGGCGCATTAGCCACGGCCATACCGCCAGCCCCTCCAACTGACTACCAGGCTTCTACCAAGGCGGTCATAATCCCCAACAGCCGGCATGTCAAAGGCTGGCGGTAAGGGGGACTCGGTGTGCCCCGGGGGGCCCCTGCACTGCCCATGCACTCGGCATGGGCAGTGCAGGAGCCCCCAGACACAGCCCCATCACACATTTCACTGCCTGAATTTCGGGCAGTGAAATGTGCAATGAGTGCTGCTGCACCTGCTGCACATCAACATTCCCGCCGGCTCTATTATGAGCCAGCTGCAATGTTGATGTGACTTTTCCGCTAGGCCAGCGGAGAGAAACACTGTTTGTGTCCGCTGGCCCAGCAGAAAAGTCAAAATAGGGAGCCACATATACCTCCAGCACTGGCGGTATAGTGGCGCCCGCGGCTTGTGCGGTCTTTTAGTAAAACCGCCAAAGTCGTAATGAGGGCCTAAGTGTTATGTACCATCAAGGGATCTATAATCTTCCACTGCAAACTTCTTCGCAGCCTTAATTTTCAGAGAGTGAGATGTAGGGTTGAGCCTTCTCAATTAGAGCAGCACAGCTCTGGAATAATTTACCATAATAATTTACAAACTGGCGATTCCCGGTATAAATAGATTTATTCCTCTGGCTTGAGTAGTAGTCTTCTGAAAGGCAAGCACCAAGATACCTTTGAGTTGAAAGATGCACCTTATGAATGTATATTAATAATAATAATAATAATAATAATAATAATAATAATAATAATAAAAATAATAATAATAATAATAATACAAATAATAATACTAATAATTTACTACTTGAGATGACAGGCTACTGTGGGTAGACTTAAGAATTAAGGCCCTCATTACAAGTTTGTTCGAATATGGTAGGATGACATATTTATCATGTCAACTTAAAAATCAACTACAAATCATCCTCCTGCAAAATCGTTCGATTTGTAATAATATACTGATCTGTTTATCTCTTCCCACACTGTTTCATTGTAATCACACTACAGGTTTCACAGCCTATTTTAGTCTGCTTTCATTATGTAACTTATAGTAATTAAATCAATTTTTGATCTTGCTAGTTGGCATACTTATAAATAATTCCATAGTAATATGGCGTTTTACGGCTTACCCTAGCCTTATTCTGTTGTTTTAACTTGCAACATGTTGCACTTTTAGGTTCCTCCTTTGTTTCTCTTTGAACACCTTGAAGTTACAGTGATTCCTTAAGGTCCTCTGATGCTACTGGGCAAGTTAACTACTGTACTCTTCAGCAGGAGAACCAAAGGCCTTTCCACGCAATAGAGCAATACAGTGTTCAGATCCTGGGAAGAGGTAAGGATAAAACCTTCACTTGTTAAATAGCTTGTTACACTGCACTTGGACTCAGACAGCCGAGGCCAGATCTGGCCAGATCTCTGAAACCAACACAGAAGGAGCTCATCTTTGATGTTTTGGTGGAAAGTGATAAGGGTGTTGTTGGGGGAGGGGAGAAGGAGAGGGCCTGAGACTTTTAGGGGAGCTCTTTCCATAGTCAATTATTTAAAGTTGTCATATTGGGTTGTCCCAGAATCCACCATTAATGCCCTCCAGGAATGCATTGCATTGTTGCATCTGGGATGCCAGTCCCTGGATGGCATTCACAATGGTTGACTGCCCTAGAGAGATGGATCTCAGGAGGTCAATATCCTCCTCACTCAGGGTGGTAGGGCTCACTGGGGCAGGGCCAAAGGTGCCTGGGGTGAAGGAGATGCCCACCCTCCTGGGTGAGCAGGCACAGGCAACTCGCTGGGGGGCTGCTAGGAGGACGGTGCTGGTACGGGGTGGTGCTCCCCTCACCCTCAGACCCACTGGTTCCCTCAGCATTGGTGGACACTGCCTCCAGGGTCCTGTGGGTTGCAGCTCCCTCTGTCGCCAGTGCCTCTTCCTCTCAGCCAGATGACGCTAATGCACACAAGAACAGGATGACAAAACAAGAAAGGGGGGAGCAAGACAAAGGATACACTGTGTCAATGACTGCACCAACACCATCTTTGGCGTACACAGCACCCTCACACACAGGGAACAGGCCTATGCATTATGCATTACACTACCATGTAAATGGCTAGTCACCAAGACATGAGAAGGAGCACATACCGTCAAGTGCAGCACACCTGGGACCCACGCCCAGAAGTAAATACTAACAAACTAGGTTACCTGTATTTGCCATGCAACCATTACACTTCTGAGGACCTACGCTGATGTGTCTGGCCTGGCCTTAGGGTCACCCACTAACACACAACCACCACCCAGATACCACCCCACCAGCCATAAGTTGTAATGATACCCCCGGTACTCACCCCCTTGTGGCTGCTGTGATTCCCTCAAATGCCCGTCCAGCTCAGGGTAGGCCACGGCCAGTATGTGGGCCATGAGGGGGGTCAGGGTCCGACGAGCACCCCTTACTCGTTGGGAGGTCATCCCCAGCTGGGCCTCCACTGTCTTCCGTGACCGAAATCTCAGGTCCTCCCACCGTTTTTGACAGTGGGTGCTCCACCTTCCATAGACCCCCAGAGTCTGCACATCCTTGGCGATGGCACACCATAATCACTTCTTTTGATGGCCACTGACCTGCAGAGGTAATACATACAGGAGAACTCCACTTAACAAACAGTCCAGCCTCTCACACACATAACCCTCCATACCCGATCCCATCCCCACACAGTACAGGCAGTCACCATTTCAGGGGGTGGGTGAACAGGCCTGTCGATAATCTCTGTGTCACAGGATAAAGCACATACTTTTCATTTACACTGATGCAAAACATGATTGCACGATGTGAACTGCTGTTGTGGTATAGTTGTTCAAATTGTGAAAGCCTACTCACTCCTGTGTCCCTTAGATTCCTACCACTGCGGATCAATAGGATATGGAGACATACCCCCATGTACAGACCCCTGGTGGATTTAGCTACACTGAAGGACCGGCACATAATACTCACCAATAGACTGGACAGGGCCACAATCACACAGCTGTGTGCCCTATTGGAGCCTGACCTGATCTCAGCCACCTGTAATCCCCCCGGGATCCCCCTCTTGTGCAGGTTCTATCAGTGCTCCATTTCCTGGCAACAGTTTCTTTCCAAGTGACAGTGGGCTTGGCAGCAGGAATGTCACAGCCAATGTTCTCAATCGTTCTGGCAAGAGTTGTCTGCCCTGGTAAAACACATGTGCAGCCACATTGCTTTCCTCCAGGTGGAAGATTTGGCCAATGTAAAGCCGGATTTTATGCAATGGGACATATCCAATATCCAATAATATTGGGGCGATTGACGGAACACAAATTGCGTTTGTCCCCCCTCCCCTGGCAGAATGAACAGGTGTCCAGGAATCGTAAGAGTTTCCACTCCATGCGGACCAGTACATCTCCCACGACAATGCTAAATATCCAGGGTCGGTGCATGATGCCTTTGTCCTGAGGAATAGCAGCATCCCAAATGTGATGGACCAACTACAGAGGCAAAGGGTGTGGCTTATAGGTGAGCTTTGGTCCCCACCCAGTGTATGTTGGTGTATGCCTCTGCCGTAATCCAAGTAGGATAGTGTGTGGCTAAATGTTGTCCCTCAATATTTGCGTATGTTTCTGGCAACCAAACCTATCATGGCTGCTGACCCCTGTGAGGAATGCCAGGATAAGGGCTGAATAACGTTATAATGAGGAACATGGGTGAACCAGAAGGATAATTGAGAGGACCTTCGGCCTCCTGAAGGCCAGGTTCAGGTGCCTCCATCTGACAGGTGGACCCCTGTGCTACTCACCCGAGAAAGTCTGCCAGATAGTAGTGGCATGCTACATGTTGCACAACCTGGCCCTCAGACTCCGTGTACCTTTTCTGCAGGAAGAGGAGACTGGAGATGCCCCTGAGGCAGCAGTGGACCCTGAGGACAGTGAGAAAGAGGAGGCAGAGGATGAGGATGTGGACAACAGAACATTAGTGATCCGTCAATAATTCCAATGACACACAGGTGAGGCAGTGCAACTTCACATTTCTGTGACTATTGTTGTATTTTGTGTGGCATTGGTATTCTGGCATTACCCACTTGTTTCCTCTACTTACTGTAACCTATGGATTACCATTTTACAGATGTTGGTGATATGAAAACAATGTCATGATGTGATCACAACAGCCAGCAACAGGTCATTCATTCTATGCTCTCACTATGTACAGTTCATTTGCAATGGGTGTAGCTGTTTCAATCAATTCAAATTTGCAATACATGAAATACTAGTAACCAAGTTTTATCCAAGTGTGTTTATTGTAGTGTTAAGAAATTGAGGGGAAAGCACAATGGAATGGGGTGATGATAGAGGAAAGTCCAGGGTATTGTTCCTGTCAGTTTGTAGCACAGGTGCAGTGTCCAAGGGGACATAGGTAGGGGAGCAATGGCAGTTTAAGGTGGACAAGGTGAGTGAGTGGGACACAAGGGGGACAATCAGGAGAGTGTCATTTCCTTGTGGTGGTCTTGGCAAGTGTGTCTGGCTTCTGTCTGGGTCGAAGGGATCATTTGCGGGGTGGTTCCCCTTCTGCCGTGGGAGGGGTGCTGGTGGCTTGTGAGTCCTGTGGCGGGGCCTCCTGGCCAATAGTGGCAGCTGAAGTGGAGGGCTGTTCACTTGTCTGGCTAGTGGTAGGGGCCTGCTGATGTGCTGTTGCCTCCCTCATGATGTTAGCCATGTCTGCCAGCACCCCTGAAAAGTAGATCAGGGTGGTGTTAATGGCCTGCAAGTCCTCCCTGATCCCCTGATACTGTCCTTCCTGCAGCCACCTGTTCTCCTGCACATTGTCATGGATCTGGCCCATCGTGTCCTGTGAATGTTGGTAGGTTCCCAGGATCTCGGAGATTACATCCTGGAGAGTCGGTTCCCTGCTCCTGTCCTCCCCTGGTACACAGCAGTCCTCCCAGTGTCCCTGTTGGCCTGTGCCTCTGTCCCCTGAACGGTGTGCCCACTGCCACTGACCCCAGGTCCCTGATTGTCTTGTGAGTGAGGTGTGGTCTGGGGGCACACTGCTTATTGACGTGTCCTGGGGATAGAGGTGTGGGTATAGTGGGTGGGTGCTATGGTATTGGTTCCTGATGTGAGAGGCTCTGTGTTGGTCTGTGAGTGGACTTGGGTGAACGGCTGTCCAGTGGTCCCTGATGGGCCAGGTTGGTCCTCCAGCTCCAGAAGTCTAGAGTTACTGTCATCACTGGGAGCCTCTTCTGTTGGGGGACTGGATAGTGGTGGCACCTCCTCTCCACTGACATTGGCTGGGGTACCTGTGGGGATGTAAATGATGTATTGTGCTTCAAGTGTGTGACATTTGTACTTCCATAGCTTGGTGTTTCCCTGCCAGCTTTTGCTTGTGTATGGTGATGTATTGTGGTTATTTTAGTTTCCCTATGCTGTACATGCTTTAGGGATGGGTGTCCATTCAGGGCTGGGTGGTCTGTCTATGCATTGGTATGTCATGTAGGGCTAGGCATTGGGGTTAGTCATATGTGTAGGTGCAGTGTGTGGGATGGTGTGGAGTGATGGGAGTGAGGGTGAGTGGGTGTGATGGCATGCATGTATGGTGGGTGATAAGTGTGAAATGTTGACTTATCTATGTCCAGTCCTCTGGCTACTCCAGCGAGTCCCTCAGGATGAGTATTGCCAGTACCTGCTCCACCCATGCTGTTGGGGAGGAGGTGGGGGTCCACCGCCAGTCCTCTGCATGGCGAGCTGCTGCCTTGCTGCTATGGAACGTACCTTCCCCCATAGGTCATTCCACCTCTTCCTGATGTTGTTCCCTGTTCTTGGGTGCTGTTCCATGGCGTGGACCCTGTCCACAATTCTCCACCATAGCTCCATCTTCCTTGCTATAGATATCTGCTGTACCTGTGCTCCAAAAAGCTGTGGCTCTACCCTGACAATTTCCTCCACCTTAACCCTTAACTCCTCCTCAGTGAAACAGGGGTGCCTTTGTGGTGTCATGGGTGTTGTGTGTTGGTGAAGCGGTGTTGAGTAATGTGGTGGGGTGTGTGATGTGGAGTGCATGAGGGGTGTATGGCTGTGTGTGGTGTGTGTGTCTAGTTGCCTCTGTGCTCTTCTTCTCAGTCTCCTGGCAGTAATTGTTGTTTGTAAAGGTTTGTGGGTAATGTGGGGGGGTGTTTTATAGTGTTGTGGGTGAATGGGTGTGGTGTGTGTATGGTTGTCAGGTGTATTTGTTTTTTCGTATTGGCCAATGTAGTGTTGTTTTGTATATGGGTGTCCATTCTGAGCATGGCGGTATGTACCGACAATGGTTTACCACTGTTTACCACTGTTGAATATCTGCTGTGGTGATTCAAGGGTTATAATGTGTTGGCTGTTGTTTTGTTGGCGTAAAAGTACAGGTTTTGGGACCGCCACTTTATCACTGACCTTTGGTCTGGCGGATTTGTGTATGTGGCTGAGTTCTGTCGGATTGGTGTGTGTGTGTGTCATGCTATGGTGAATGGATATCCACCAGAGCAGCGGTAAGTTGGCACCCATCAGTGTGGCGGGCAGGATTTATTGTCAGTGTCATAATGAGGGCCAGAATGTTTTATTAACTGCCACCCTAGGTTTCCATTGGTATTGCGTGCATAACCACAGGAGAGGCATGCATGTGTTTCAAAGCTCTTCTGGAACTGGAAGCTTTTGTTCTGGGGTTTGGAATGTAGGGATTTTTGTGGCTATTCCCATGACTGCAGTAGCAGTCAATTAACAGTAAAAGAGAACTCTGAGACATACATTTCAAAATTCAAATGTTTATGGAAAATGTTGATATTAGAAATGCAATGGTTCCCGTTTTAAGGAATACTTTTGAATGCTGGTTCTAATTGTGGTGCAGGTCTGAATCATGAATATTGTTACATTTACTGTTGTGGTGACATGCTGGCGAAGCCAGTAGCCCTGCCTTATTGATAATGATACCCACTATATGGTGATGTTGCATTTAACATAGGTAGAGCATGTAATATGAAATGAGGATTTCACCACAGGCACTTTCATCTACCTGAAATAATAGACATTGGACTGCTCTATTTTGCTACTCTTAGAGAATCAAACACTACAATAGGGTACGTGGTTACCAGTAAAAAGAAAATTTCAGTCTTATTACTTATGAAGAACTCGCATTCTTTGCTACTACTAACCAAATGTCTTAAAGCCATAGTCGAAAATGTTTTAAGGACTCAATTACCTTAATGTTAACATTGTGAGAATGTTATTTATAGAGTTATCAGTAACAATTCAGAAACTTTGCAGTGCAGTTTTCAGGACATTTCTAGTATTACCTGTCAGGGATTACAATACATATAAATTTGGCTAACAAATAATACAACCTTTACAAGTATTGGCCATGTTATCAAGACATTTGGGTGCAGTACTCGTCCCCCATTGCGTTCAAGGCACTGAGCTTTAAGGCAAGGAGTCTATTCTCCAAGAAAATCTTCTCTTCTATGGAAGTGGTTCCTTTTTCTTGACCTCCTCTGAGTTTCTTGCTTCCCTATTGGTCAGAAGAAATGAACACCATAACTAATACATACTTATGGAGTCATTCATGAATTGCCAAAGCTGCACCTGCAGTTCCTTCACTCCTTTTAGCAGCTGTGCAGCCTGTCAGCTCAGGCTCTGCTGTCAGAGCTATGTCTCACACAATTGTTGGGTAAAGGGGGTCCATTTCGAGAGAAGCACACACCACTCATTTTTTGATAAGGCATAGTAGAGCTACTCAGGAAAATACAAAAAATTAACCTGACACACAGGAAGCAAATTCCCTGGACATCACATATATTTACTTATTTACTGAAAGGATTTCATAACACAAACTATATCTGGACACAGGAGTCAGTACACTTACCTGAACTTTAGTTACTTCCATGTTGACAACTATCTACAAAGCATTAGGAAGCACAACTTTTTGCACAACAATAGTTGGTTGTTGGATAAGGATTATTTACAAAATATATACTGAGAGGTGGGAAATTACTGACAACAGGGTGAATTATAACCGAAAGGGAATAGGACCCCGGGGTGTTATTTGGCAGAATAAATATTACAGATAGCAAGTCATCCAATAAAAGGTGATGAAACATTAGCTAACTGAGTTCCTTCTTGAAGAGTTGGAAGGTTGATAATGTTCTGAGTGAATGGGACATGATATCCCAGATTGTGGGGTCATTACCAGAGAAGGCTTGTTTCCAGTTTGTCTCCATCTTGAATATTCAGGCTTGAAGCCTAAATTTGTTTACACATTGCAGGGAAGTTGGTCACCAGAAATACAATGTTTTAGTGCTAAGTAGCTCTGTTTACAAAAATGAACTGCTTTACTTCTCAGACAGGCTACTTTGTATCACATTATAGCTTAAATGAGGATTTATTTTATGGGGCTGTAGTGAATCCTAGTTCGTTTTAAAGGGATAACAGGAGTTAGCTTGGCCTCTGGCTTGCAGACTTGTGCTCCCGTCACCTAGTGACTTTTAACCTACTTAGCTTGCTCTGTCTTAGCCCATTTAATTATTTATTTCTTCTAAGATGGCTGCCTTGTTTATAGGTAGGCCACTTGTTATGAGTTACATTATCAGTGTCACCACGCTAAGGCGTCAAGATCAAGCAACAAAGACAAACAAACAGTAGGTGTTCACACTTAGGGATTTCCCTCCCAATACTTTCGAGGGATTGCTTATATTAATTGCTGTCCCAAGCATGTCGGTTATCTATTGTTTGGGAACACACCTACTTCAGGGGTCCTTGTAGATCTGTATAAATATATTGCACTTTAGACAGATAATCAGAGGGATTCCGACCAGAGTGTATCGCCACCATCGCTGATATCGATGCTGTAGTCGTCTTGACGCTAACCCAGTCTTCGTGTCCCTGACAGAGACCTCATTCCAAGGTAACAAGGGCTGGGGGCTCCTCTCATGGACATGACATTGGCAGATTAGGTTTAACAAACCCAGCTCTCCTTTAGGTAAGAGGTTAGGCCTTTCACATTAGGGTTTTAGGACATAATACATCTCGTATGTCTTTCTTATGCATTGCAAGATGGTGGGGGTCTTTGTAATAATGACTCTCGTCTTCACAATACTGTTTTTTGCATTATTCATTATCCTAATCATTGCAGCCCATGCAACTTACCGCAAATTGCAGTTATGTTAAATAAAAACTATTGAAACTTTACTGCATCTTTGTCATTGCCTGTGTTTGTATGAGACATGATATATCTGTGAGAAAGGGGTAATCTCCGTTTAACCACGATACTCCCTGAGATGTCTCATTCTCGAGTCCATGCGTAAAGGCTGCCACAAATCACCTTTTACTATTGTGTTCCTGGTGAGGTGCTGCTAGTGAGCCGGTAAGGTTGGGACAACAGTTGTGACTTGTTGTAGGAAAGGCGTAGTCACCTACAAACAAAAGTACTGTCATCCTTTAACCAGCAGTCTTGCCCAGAGCACAAGTCCAAACTACGACAGGGCTAAACAGGGGGGATGATGTGGTTGTATTCCATTGTTCCTGAGAGAAGTTTGACAGCTGTGAGAGAGAAGGCACCTGGTTGGCATTCTGTGTTTTTTAATGTATTTGGGGGATTACAATGTGGGTGTTTTGTTTTTAACTTGTCCTTAATCTGTTCAAAGACCAGGGTGTCCGCACTCCATATAACTGATTATATTTTGGCCTGTCAGAGCCCTTCTCTCTGAGGTGACCATTTTTGATGCTTCAACACGCATGGTAGGTCTGTGCTCCAGCATATGAGGTCACATGACCTTCGGAATACTACAAAAGCGCACCAATGGGTGCACACTGTCCTAGATCAGAGAGAAGGCTCCTGGTTGGTGTTCTGCATTTTTTAAATGTATTTGGGGGATTAGACTGTGGATGAATTGTTTTAACTTGTCCTTAACCTTTTCCCAAGCTGGTTTGGGGGGGTCACTGTATATAACTGTATATATCTGGGCCTGTTAGATCCCAGTTTTTCTCTCTGTGGTGGCCATTTTGGATGAGCCACAATGCATGGTGAGTCTGTGCTCTAGCATTTGAGGTCACATGACCTCAGGAACACTATGAAAGTGCGCCGATGCTCGGACGCTGACCTAGGTGGGAGAGAAGGCACCTAGATGGCGTTCTGCATTTTTTAATGTAGTTGGGGGATTACACCGTGGGTGATTTCTTTTAACTTGTCCTTAACCTGTTCCCATGCCGAGGGGTCCACACTCTATATAACTGACTATATTTGGGCCTGTTAGCTCCCCATTTTTCTTTCTGTGGGGGACATTTTGGTTGTGCCACAATGCATGGTGGGTCTGTGCTCTAGCATTTGAACTCATGAACACTACGAAAGCATGCCAATGCACTGACACGTCACTGGCGCAAGTAAAGCAAGCCCATCTGCGCCTGTCCACGCCGTGAAGGTACTGGAGCCAGGGATGCTGTCTGTTCAGCCACAGGTATTATGTCCTTAGAGTTATCGAGGCATATGCATCTTAACTGTGCGGAGTGGGATCCTATGCAAGCAGAGAGTTTCTGCTGCCCCACCTGTCACTGGCAGAATGAGAGGAAGGAACCTGATCAGGAGGTTGGTTTTGTAATGGAACATAAATAGCCACTTTCGGGGGACGCTTACAAACACATATACTTAAATGTGCCTTGATTATTGCACGTTCAATATCTAAACACTGTGTGGAGATTAATGATTTTATCAATTATAATAGATTAGACTGCTTCTTTGTAATGGAGACGTGCAAAAGAAGGTTCCGGCCCTGACCTGGTGAAGGTTGTCCCTCAGTGGTATGCGATCGCCAGGGTGGACAGGGGAGATTGGGGGGCTGGGCTTGCTACCATATTCGGACAAGAGTTGAACTGCACTCCGGAAGCCAGGCCAAGGAGGGATGTGAGGTGGGATTTTTTAGATTACATAGGAAGAGCACACAACTATTGTCTGGGCTACTAGTGGATCACCCTCTGGGCTCTAAATTTCAGTTCTTTGATTCCTGGTACCACATAATAGACTCATACATTGTCAAAACTAATGTTATCTTCTTGAGGGACTTTAAACTCCATCCATCTTGAAGCGGAGAATGATAAAAATGTAAATGAGTTTTTAGATCTGATAAAAATCTTGTTTTTTTCACAAAGAGTAAAGACAGTCACACATTTAACTGGTCAAACTATAAGTTCTTACTAATGGTGATGCTGAGAAAGTAGAGGATTGTGTCCCTCCCAGCAGGATTGATCATTCTGCAGTGAGGTTTTGTGTATGTAGAGACACTTCAAGGAGTCCAATTCAGATGGTGCCAGCATGGTTGGCAGGCGGGGCAGTATCTCGAGTAGCCTGTGATCGAGAACTTTGGCCACCACCCTAAGGAGTATGTCAGATAGTAAGGGCTCTCCAGCAGTCAATTTTAAGAAATGGATCCAGTCTACATTGGATGAGTTACTTCCTAATAGAGAGAGGAAAAAGGGTGGAAGGAACAGCTCCACTCAGTGGTTCTCAGAGTATCTCGAAATACTTCAAATGCAGTGTTGCAGGTAAAAACAGTGGTGGAGACTGGTGCTCAATTTGGAAGAGAAAAATAAACATAAAGAACTATTGAAGACTTATAAAATAGCCATGAAGGCGGCTAAGACCGCCTTTTTTTCCAAAACATTAGGACGGCAATATATACACCTTGTGAGTTATTTCAAACAGTAAAGCATCTCACTATCTCCTCATCACAAAAGGCATTGGAGAACTTACATGAGTTCTGTGATAAAGTGGGCACACATTTCAGGGACAAGATTTTGAACATCTTTTCAGATTTTTCTGAAATTAAGGATCCTCATACGGTTGAGTCAGGAGGTGGAAGGCTCAATGAGCAGTTCAATAGTAACACACTAGCCAGCTTCACACCTCTTTTAGAAATTATTTTATCCCTGCTCATGCAAATCAACTCTTGGTCAGAGTGTTGCAGCTGTCCACTGGGATCATAGCAAAAGTACAAGAACAAATATGTGCACAGGGGTTGACATCAGTGGAATATCCACATTGTTGGAAGGAGGCTATTATTAGTCCCTTGAAGAAAAAAGTGAATGGTAAGGCAGATGATTTGAAGGATCTCCAGCCTATCTCACTATTGCTGACCCTAGCTAAAATTGGAGAAACATCTGAATAAAGAACTTGGGGCCAGATGTAGCAAAAAAGCAATTTGCGACTTGCAAATTGCGAGTCCTTGCGACTCGCAATTTGCAAGTCGCAAATTGCTATGCAGTACGGTGTCTCAGACACCGTCTGCAACTCGCAATGGGGTCGCAATGACCCACCTCATGAATATTCATGAGGTGGGTCGCAAATTGCGGCCCCATAGCGAGTATAGGCACTCGCTAACATGGAGGCCTGCTGTAGTCAGCAGGCCTCCATGTTAGCGACCTGCTTTTTCAATAAAGCATTTTTTTTTTTTTAAATATAGCCCGTTTTCCCTAAGGGAAAACGAGCTGCATTTAAAAAAAATGAGAAACCTTTTGTTTCGGTTTTTTCAGGGCAGGGAGTGGTCCCTTGGACCACTCCCTGCCCTGAAAAAATATTTTGGGGTCCAGTCTCAAACTGGAAGGGGTCCCATGGGGACCCCTTCCAATTTGCGAGTGGGTTACCATCCACTTGAAGTGGATGATAACTGCGACTCCATTTGCGACTGCGTACGCGGTCGCAAATGGAGTTGCATACCACTGCGACTCGCAAATAGGAAGGGAACACCCCTTCCTTTTTGCGATTCGGAAATGCATTTTGCGAGTCGGTAACGACTCGCAAAATGCATTTCTGCATAGGAAACACGCATTTGCGAGTCGCAAACGGCAGATTTTGCCGTTTGCGACTCGCAAAGTGTTTCCTACATCTGGCCCTTGCTCTTTTTCTTGGTGAGAATGAATGCCTTGATCCTTCACATCATGGGTTCAGGAGTAGCAACAGCACTGAGTTTGCCTTGATTACTACAGCAGATTTCTTCTGGTGTGAGGTGGATCAAGGTGGAGCAGCTATTCCAGTAATGCTGGATCTGTCTGCAGCCTTCAACACCACTTCTCCATCTTTGCTGGTGAGCAGGCTGCGACAGGCTGGGCTGAGGGACAAGGCACTCCAACTACTACATTCCTTTTTTATGACTAGAACTAGCATAGTGGGCTGTGTCCTTTCCAACTGCACTGTGGTGTTCCACAGGCCTTTTTGCTCAGCCCCACTCTGTTCAACCTGTATGACACTCCACTGGCACAGCTGAAACAGTCCTGGGGTTTTCAGGTGTCATCCTATGCTGATGACACACAGATTGCCGTGCCTGTCAGTAAGAATTGAACAGAGGTGGCTGCGAGATTTAGGTCCCGCATGGTGGAGGTTAACATCTGGATGAAGCAAAATTGTCTTAAAATGAATGGGGAAAATGGAAGTCTTGATTTTCTGTGCCACAAACTCCATTTGGAATAGTAGCTGAGGTCCAGAGGCATGCAGACTATTGCCAGTGCCTGTGAAGGAGGCAAAGAACCTCTTAGATAATGCACTGACTTTTGATTACCTGATTAATAAGACAGTGAGCTCTTGCTACTGGAAACTCAAGATGCTGAGAAAGGTCTTTCAGTTTATTTCAGGGAGAACAGGGTTCCAGTAGTGCTGACACCTATTGCCTCACATCTGGACTACTGTAATGCCCTGTATTTAAACTCAATGGAATACTCCCTCAATAAACTATAACTGATTCTAAATGCTGCAGCACGATTAGTCCTTGGATGACCTGAGGGCCCTGCATTCGCTCCCGATAAGGAAATAAGTGAATTTCAAGGCCTTATGTTTTTTGTACAAGGCTTTCCATCAGCTAGGCACTAGGTACCTTTGGTCTGCCCTTACCTGGTATGCCCCTAGTAGATCATTAGGATCTGCAGGTAAAAAGATGGTAAACATACCAAGGTTTAGAAAGGCCAGATGGGGGGAAAGAGACTTCACATTAGCTGCAGTCAGGTTTGGGACAAGATTTCGGATGACATCAGAGGGGCAGACTCGAATATGTTGTTTTTCAGGGCATTTAAAACTTGGCTGTTTTTAGCAGCACTGTGGGTTTCCAGTCTGCCTCCTGTGTGATTAGCCTTCATAGGGTTTCCTTCTAGTTCATTCTCTCCTGTGTTCAGCAATTTGATGCCTTGTATGGGTTTAATGCTCTTTGTAAATACAAAATAGAAACACAAATGTAGTGTTGCTTTGAGAGGGGCTAGGTGGATATGGAGAGTTTGTTTCTGTAAAATAATAAAACTAATGTCAAGAAGGCCACAACAACATGGTGTCCCACTCAACACCCAGATTTCCTGAAAGTGCAGTGACAGCCAAGAACCAACTACCAAGTGGCTGGGATTGCAAAATTTGATTAGTGGGCCAACTCCATCCAGGATGGTTAGTGGTGGGGACAAGGGTCTGTTGGGGAGCCTGAGTGGATGAAGTTCATGGTTTTGCCTAGTTCTTCGTCATTAGAGAGGGTCCAGGTGTGTAGTTGTTTGGTGTGGGAGGGTGTTGTGTTACTGGTTGTGTCGGTGGTAGTGATGGTGGGTGCTGATGATGTAAAGCTGTTGTGTATGTCTGCGATTTTGCGGTGGAAATAGCTGGACAGGGAGTTGCAGAGGTTTCGGGAGTGTGGAGGGTCAATGGTGCTGGATTTGGATTTGGTGAGTTCTTTGACAATGGCAAAGAGCTCTTTTCTGTTGTGTGTGTTGTTTCCTATGCGTTCTTTGTAGAAGGACGGTTTGGTGGTCCGGATGAGTTGGTGGTGTTTGCGCATGGCTGTTTTGAGCGCGGAGACGTTGCTCATTGAGGGTTCTTGGCGCCAGGCTTTCTCAGTTTTGCGCATTCTCCTTTGGAAGCCTGGAGTTCTGTGGTGAACCATGGGGCCATTTTGATGGTGCGGGTGTTGTTTCTTTTCAATGGGGCGAGGGAGTCTACGCAGGTTGTTAGCCATTGTGTGACGTTGTGGGCGGTGGTGTTGGGGTCGTTGGTGATGGGAGGTGGAGCTTGTGTGAGGTTGGCGATCAGGTGTTCTTTGGAGATCTTGTTCTACTTGCGGTAGGGTGTAGAGTGTTGTTTGTGGTGGGATTTCATGAAGGAGAAGTGGACGCAGTGGTGGTCAGTCCAGTGGAGCTCAGTGGTGTGTGTGAAGGTGATGTGGCTGTTGGAGGTGAAAATGGCGTCAAGCGTGTGTCCCGCTGAGTGAGTGGGTTAGGTGACCAGTTGCTTGAGGCCGAGGTTTGTGAGGTTGTCCAGCAGGGCTGTGGAGTTGCAGTTGTGGGTGCTTTCCAGGTGAAAGTTGAGGTCACCAAGGAGTCTGTGGAGGTGAGGGCGTGGGAACTGATGGTATCTGCAATGGCGTCGCAGAATGGGGAGCGGGGTCCTGGTGGTCTGTAAATGAGGGTTCCTCTAAGGGTGTATCATCAAGACTATACCCTCTCGGGCTACTGTGGGCCCCAATATAGATAATACAGAACCACTTAGGGAAATGTTCTTGAATTTCTACATTTCTCTGATCCTATTATACTGGTAGATGATTTTAATGTAGCTTTGAAGAATGTCTTAAATAGATGAACAAAAAACAGCTCAAGAGCAAATATGAAAATATTATAATTGATAAAAACCATGGTAAAGCAGTTGGAGCTATGTGATACATGAAGAGAGGGCGGGGCAAAGATGAGGATATACCTATAAGAACAAAAAGTATGTCCATCAGTTAAGAATCTATTATTTGTTAGTCCACCAGAGTATAAGGAAGTAGGTTCAAGACATTAAACATTTAGGGGCCCACATGTCAAACCATTCTGCAACTTGTCTTGACCTTAAACCAGCTAGAAGGGTGGATCAGTGGGGGTGGACTTTGGACCGCTCGCTCCTGCTCTATAAGGAGGCTGTAACTCCGATCTGAAACAAAGGAGTTTTCCGCACTAGCTTTGGTTTGACATCTTTTAGTGTGGTATGGGATACCTTACAGTGGTAGAATTACTTCTTCAAGAGGAAGGCCTAAAATAAAAGTGATCAACTAATTGGAGTCAGAACTTTGGAAGGTAGAGGGGTAACTGATTCAACAGATGCTTGACCCTAGCGAGATAGATACATTGAAGGAGTCATTGCAAACTATAAAAGAAAAGTTGGTGGCAGTCATGGAAGGCTGAGTTAGAAAAATATGGAAAGCCAGTAAACTAACCAACTTTAAGTATGGGGAGAAGTGTGGGGATCTATTAGCCTGGAAGATAATATCAATACCGGGCCACTGTAAGACATAGTGGGGAAACTGAAAATGCTTTCCGACAGTTCTTTGAAGATCCTTAAAAAGTAGATTTCGTGGTTACAGAGGAGAGGGTGAGAAGTTGGGAAACGAAGAAGACCTATGCATGCTTAATGAAGAATAGAAGAGCCTTCTCAATAGTCATGTCAAACTCTCTGAGGTTAAATGGGCAGTTAGGATTGGTAAGTCACACAAGGCAGCAGGCCCAGATGGTCTATCACATAGGTGACATCATACTGCTGATCATGAATAGGTTAGTTGGGGAAATTTTTGAAACACGGTCACAGTTACCCCCATCTTGGCACAAAGCTATAGTCATAGTTATCCTGAAGCCAGAGAAGTGTCCAAGGAGTTGTGAGTCATATAGGCCAGTCTTGCTCTTAAACTTTGATTACAAAATCTTTACTAAGGTTTTGACTGAGAGGCTAAATGGTGTGATTGAGGGTCTCCTGCATGATGATCAAAGGGATTCCATAAGAAGAGATCACCACATTAGTTGACCTATGGTCTGATTGGCTCAATAGATCTGGCTATGGTATACGAAAAACACTTTGGCAGTGGTAATGCTGGATACTCCAAAAACATTCAATTGAATGAATATGACTTACCTGCAAACTATGCTCAAGTATTTTTATTTGGGGGAACATTTTTGTAGGAGGCTACAACTGATTTACCAGAACACCAGTGCTAGAGTTTTGGTAAATAGGAGTCTCACCTCGTCATTCAGAATAACTAATGGAACAAGGCAGGAGTGTCCATTATCACATTTGTTGTTCAACCTGTACATCGATCCACTAGAGTGAAAAATCTGAAAAGAAAAATACGTTCCCCTGTTTAGTTGTAACGGTTGGCAAAATAAAGTTGCTTCATACAAGATGATTTTATGGTCTACACTTCAGACCTGCAGGCTTCTTTACCAATTATTGAGAGGCTGACCTAAGATTTTGGACAGATTGCAGGATGCTCTGTTAATAACACCAAGACAGAAATCATGGTCTGGAAAGTGTCAAGGGAAAATGGTCTGATCGAAGAGGAAATGAGGTTCTTGGGTTAAAGCTCATGCAGGACATCAAGAAATTCCCAGAAGTAAATGTTTTCAAAATTATGATGGAATCATGTAAGTTGACTACGAGCTGGGCCCATCTCCCGCTTACCATACTAGGAAGAACTAATGTGCTTTTTACCTATATTTATTTTTATATTCAATGCAAACCCCTTGATCTTCAAGAAGGAGCGGTTAGATACGTTACAGGGTAAGATAAATAGTTACATCTGGGCCTCAAAGGAGGCACATATAGAATGGAAAAATGTAGTGAAGGAAAAGAGAAAAGGGGGTTTGACACTTACAGATTTGCAGTACTATGCTAGGGCCTTTTTTACTATAGAATTGGAAAATGCTGTTACATAGCCCGGACAGCTCAGAGATACGAAGTATGTTTAATGCTATGTTAATGGACGTCCAGGGTAGAGAGACTTAATTTATATATAAATTTGGTGATCTCAAATATTATAAGAAGTTGAGGCTCAAAGTAATGCAAGACTTGGCTGAGTTGTGGTATTGCATCAGAAAGACAGCCAGCCTTCCCTACCTTTGCAGATTTGCACTTATTTTGGACTTCCTGAGATGAGTGGGTTAAGGACAAACTAGCACTTCCCATTAGAGAAGCAAAAATGGGGCCAATTATTTCTAGATGGCACGCTGTTACCATGGGACAAGCTTTGGGAAGTGATGGATGCCAAAATTTCAAACATTCAATTAAAAAGCTGGTCTCAGATACTGGCTATGAGGTTGGGTGTTCAGTGAGCTGGAAGAGATGCTACTACAAGGGAAATGAAAGAAAAAGGCAGTCTTGAGATGGTACTGACTAGTGTTGAATGTATTGAATGGAGATTTCTAATTGCCGAGGAGCTGTGGGGAAAACACAAAACATTTATTTAGGAGATATTTATGAATATTTTATACAGCACTGTCAATCCTGCTTGTTTAAGGAGGAATCACATGTTTGCCCTTCACAAAGCATATTGGACTCCTGATAGAATGTCAAAGATGGGAGGAGGTGGTATAGGGAATTGTACAAAGTATGAGCTTGAGAAGGCAAATGATATTGGTGTGTTTGTGGAATGTCTAGGGATCCATATCTTTGAGGAAGATGTGTGTAAGGACTTGTGTGACATTTTAACCACAAATATTTAGGTAAGCCTTTCTCTTGTTATCTTCGGGATCCTGGAGAACCAGTTTATGTAGAACCAAGATAGAGCAAAACTACTTTTCTATATGATCCTCCTGACTCAAAGGGAAATTTGTAGGAGATCGCTAAGTTGTCTCCCACCGATGTATGCTGATTGGGTGGTGTCAATTACTTACAATTTAAAAATGGATGCAATAAATTTGGATGGTGGAAGATATAAATTGTTCTGGTTTCTGCTGGTGAAGTCACTAGTGTGAAAGGGTAGAGGAAATGGCAAGAATCAAATGAGTGACGGGAGTTAGAGCTTGCCCCATGATTACACCTAATTTGCTACTCCAGCACTTCGATACGAGGTAGAAAGTCTAATGAAGAGACACATCAAACTGTAAATAATGAAGACACCACCAATGCTAAGGGCAGCATGTTGTCATCTCTTAGGGTTGTTTTTTTTCTGTAAGTGGGGTGTGTCTTAGCGGAGGCCAATCGAGTCAGCAAGCCAGGATCAAACAATAGAAATTGACCACACTGAAATCTGGCCCAGCCCTTCTAGGCAATGGGGTGGGTCTGGCGACATGCCAAGACTAAGGGCCTGATTTAGATCTTGACAGTGTTACCGCCAAGCCACATGGTGGCGGATCAGAATACTCTGTCAAGTTGACGATGTTCCACCCGCTATGTTTAGATGTATTGCAGGTGAGCCTAGCTGTCAGGCAGGCAGGTACCTGATGACCATACTTAGGAGTTTCTACTGTGCAGGTGGTGTTATACTGGTGGATTACTGACAGAGGAAGTCATCTCTGGGCCCAATGAACATCAAACAATGGCAGTAGTTATGGAATAGAGATGTCATACACACACACACACACATACACACACACTCTACTTAACCATGTGTCTTCCTGCACAACACATGACTCAACACATCAAATACACACTGTGCCCATTACCATTCCAACACCACACAACCTCTACCTGCCAAACATACCCATTTCCATACATCCATGTCACACACCATTTCCCGTGCACACACACACATAACACAACCACAACAACTAACACAACTACACACTCAGCTGCACAAACACACTCACACCAAACCACAACTACACACATTATGACAATGACCGCCACACAACAACACTCATCTGAATGTAACACACAGCAACATGACACACAACACACATACACAATAACATCGGGCCCATGTGAAAATGGCGCACAGATGGACACAACCACATCACTCACTCCACCTCCCTCTAATCTATCAGCCAATTCAAATGCACACACACATACACGTACTTACCCACATACACAACAGGCAGAACAACCTTACCAGTACAGGTCCCCTGGCAATACTCAAGCCTGGACACAGTTGACAAGAATGATTGAATGATTGTACCGTCATTGTGGTGCCATCATTAATTTAGCAATGAATAATAACACCACAATGACGTGTGATATGCATGCTGTGCCAGTGTGTCCCCATACATGTATGACACAATTCTGTTCCCGACATATGCATGTCACAATAATTTAAGAAAACTACTGTGACATGTATATTTCTGCAGGGGTTCCAACATCATGTGCAGTGCCCACTCAACATATCCTGGCAATGCGGGTTCCCTACCTTCAAATCCAGCAACAGAAGGGGTCCAATTGTTTCGGTAGGTCAGTGGCAGCAGCGACAGAAGGTCTTGTCCTCTTCTGTCCAGTCAAAAATAGAAGTAGAATTGGGGGAAAAGGTACATTTTTACCTAATTTTCCCCTCGATCCACCCACTCAAGTGTGGAGGTCAGACAGACACATTTGGCTTGGCAGTAAGGCATATCCAAATCTGCACGGTGGTAAAGTTGGCTGGAGTCCTGCCGGTAGTCACAATTTCTAATGGTGCTGTCAATGCAGGTGGAGTTTCTTGGGGGACCTGGCAGGACGAATGCAAGCTATTGCCCAAGGGACCGCCAAAATCTAAAACCGGCAGGTGGCAACCCCCAAGGTGAAGCCAGGCATCCCAGCGCTGTTGTCGAGATTAAGCAAGCTCTTGTCCAGAGTTGCAGAGTGAGACCCATGAATTAGAGGCAAGAAATATCCTGTCCAGGGAAATTGAGCCCAAGAACCACGGAGGCTGGAATTGAACCTTGGTCCCAGGCTAGAGCTCTGCATCAGGGTCTGTCTCTCTAACCATTGTGCCACACTTATCCACTATGGAGCCCCTCATTTAAATCCAGGGCTATGCAGGGTGACCGTGCAAATGTTCTAAAACAGATAGAGCATTACCAGGCCTGAGTCATGTAGTATCAGGTGACATCTTTTCCATTCCATTAAGTTCCAGCCAGCTAGAGGAAGACACATTCATTACGTTTCTACACTGCTAGGATTTTAGAGAGTAAAAAGCTGTTGAAGAGCTGGAGAATAGAAGTGGTAGTTTCACAGAGTGATTGATACACCTCTTCCGTTGTTAGAGCAGCACCCCCCACCCCGTCAAAGAGACAGGTTCCTCAACATCAATATTGAGAAGTGCACTGGGGGCCATCCTCCTGCTACCCCACCCTCTATCTCTGCAAAGCAACCCCCTTTTTTTTCAAATAAACAGAGAGAGGGTGTCCGTGGAACAACAGAGGACCATAAGGAAGTAAGATGTTCAGAACAGCTGGAGCTGGTTGCCATCTGCTTTAGCCATGACAACCTCCATAGACTGCATAGCTGCTCAAACTAGTGTCAAGGAATGAGTTAATTTGATAAAATAATGATTCAGGAAACATGGGCCCAAGTCAGTGTCCCTCTTATAGGGTTTGTAGAATACAGTAAACCAGCTCCTTTGGAAGGGCAAAGGATGGTCTGGCAGTTTATGTAAATGGTAATTGAACTGCAAAGATCACAGTACTGGTCATGCATGATCCCTGGCTTTTGGGCCTGCACCTGCATAGTTGGGCCCAACAACCGGGTGAATCGCTGGTGCTTGTAAATGTCTACATTAACCCAAAGAAGAAATCTGTAACAGTGGATTTGTTGCACTTAAGTTTCTGCTGAAAAATACAAGCCAAATATATTTATTAGTCACTGGATATTTCAACCTAAATCTACTTTATCAACCAAGTGAGGAATTTTCTGAGGCAATTGGGACCCTCCCAGACCAAAGTTTTCCACATTACAAGCATCAGGATAAGATTGGGGAAAAACTATTAAGAGCATGTGAGTTAGCCAGCCTTTTAGTTCTGAATGGCTGCCTTCCAGGTAATATACCACCAACAGGGACCAAGTCTTCCAATAGATCTGTCTCCTACCTGGATTATACTATAGTAAATCACCCATTATATAATCGAATGGTGAACTTCATCATCACCCACCAATCAGAGAGTGACCACCATCCTCAAGTATTATCTATTGGAATTAGTAAGACCAAACGTGAGCGAGCAAGGACCCTGCAGGAATGCGTCTGCTCTGAAAATGTAAAGCATCAGAAGTGGAGCTCAAGCACCAGCAAAGATCTGTTGTAAGATGCTGTGGAAACCCTTAAGTTCTTTGCACTAGGGGAGGCTGACCTGATAGCAGCTTGGGAGAGCTTCACCAATAATTTGACAACTAAATATAGAGCTAAATGTGTCAATAAGGGGGCATGTATTGGGGGGCATAATAGCCCAATCATGTTGAGACCCATTCGCTGGATGAGAGCAAAAATTGGCAGAAAGATCAAGCAGAAACTACTCTCCCCTGAGGATTTAGAAAAGTGAAAATCATTGCAAAAGGTTAAGAGCTTGTTGAAAAGAGTTGTATGGTATAAAAATAAACAAGAACTCCCATAGGCTAAGCTCTTGCATGCCTTGAGGTAAAAAGAACCAAAGAAACTTTGGAAGTTGATCAATGACATTCATAAAAGTCCAAGGGCAGCTTACAATGCAAATATTAATGAGGATGGTTTGGTTGAGTACCTAAAGTCATATCATACAGAAAGCATGACCAATGCAGTTGACTCAGAATCGCCCCAGGAGATCCCCAGGGCAAATTCTGCCATTGAGCTACTGGAGTACACTGCTTCATTGATAACCAAAATCATCAAGAAATCCCAATCTGACTGTGAGCCCGGTCCAAATAGAACTCCCCAAGTTGTCTTTAAACAAAATACCTCTTGATGGGCTGATTTTTTGGCCAAGATGTTTAATGCCGTTAGGGAAGAATGTACAATTCCGGGAAGGTGGAAAGGCTCAATTATTCATCCAATCTTTGAAGTAGAAGCTGCCTCTTCATCAAGCAATTATGGTCTAATAGCACTGCTGGATGTAGATCTCAAGTACTTCTCATCACTACTGCTCCAAGATCCAGAAGTGTGGGTGTTAGACACAGCCACGCTACCTCTGAACCAGATGGGGTTCATGAAGAAGCAAAGATTATTAACTAATCTCATGGCAGTAGGACTAATCCTAAGTAGAGCTAAGGCCACCAGCACGCCGTTGTATCTGTGCTTTATTGATTTTAAAGCTGTGTTTGATCGCATTCCACATTATAAACTGTTGGTAAAGCTTCAATATCACTTGTCAAACAAAGTGAGGAAATCAACTGGCCTCAAACAATGGTGTGCTCTTGCACCCCTCCCATTCAATTTATATATTTTGGATGTCTCCCCAGCACTTGATGAGTTGACATCACAAGCCCAAGTCTTGGTGGTGTCTCACTGTTGAACATTCTGTCTGCGGACGACCTGATCTTGGTTAGTAACACCAGGATTAGTCTGCAGAGATCATGCAATCATTTTGCAACAGATGCAGTTTACAATGAGTTGGAGATCAATCTTAAGAAAACTAAAGTAATCTTACTAAATCGGAACATTTCAAATCAGTGCACATGGTACCTTAATGGAGCCATGATAGATAAGACATCTACATATGTCTAGCTAGGTGTCAAGGTAGACTCCAGGGCCTCGTTTGCACTGCAAAGGCAAGCAATTAATGAAAAAGCCTTGGCTCTAAATTTTGCATTTTCAACTTTAGCAAAAACCGTTTGTGGGCATAACCGCCAACCAATGCTGCAATAATCAAGTCAAGATTGATGCCTGCTCTTTCATATGGAGACAAAATATTGATAGGGTCACACTCCAACTTAATGGAAAAAATCGTAATGAAAACCTTTAAGTAAGAAGAAAGGGCAATTATAAAAAGTACCTAGAGGACAATATGGAAAAACTTGGCCTGGGTGAGCTTTGGAAGCTAGATACAACTATCCAAGTGTTTAGGAGGATGGTAAAGAAAAGTATGAAGCTGCAAAGCTGGATAGACGATAAAGAAGCATTGGACAAACAAACACACAGGTGGCTGGTGTTTAGCTCGTGTGATGATCAGAAGGGACTGCCATTTTTTGGAAGCCACTTACTCCCTGAAGGTCAAACAGAAATTGCTGTTAATGAGTTAGGGAGAGCTCCCCGACCTGGATTTTAAACCAGAGTATCAGGAGGCAGAGCAAAGGGGAGGCATGAAGTGCTGCTTGCGCTGCCCGATTAATGAGACGCTGCTGCATGTCTTTTGCATGTGCCCCCGTTTAGGCCTACAGTGGAGGTTCTTGCTGAAGAAGGAGTTTAAGGCATTGGGGACTAGGACATGCCGATCAGCAGTAATATGATCGCTAATGTGCAGTGCTTAACATTTGAGTTCTGCAATTTCTGGACATCTTTAAGGAACTTGTTAAGGAGAATAACTCTGTCCAGACTGGGGGAAAGGCTGTCATTTAAGGTCTGATGCATGCCCTCTAGAAGCATTACAAGGAAGCCCAAAGGCGAGAAGCTAAGGGGGGTTAGTAAAATAAGGAGATCCAAATTCTAATGTTAAGGTGTCCTTTAGGAGAATTGCAAGAAAGTTCGAAGGAGGAAGGTGAAGGGTTTAGTAAAATAAGCATACCTTAATTCCATTGTTAAGGTCTTATCACCATTTGCATTAGGTCATGGTTCAGTGGTCATGGATTGTGGTTAGTTAATCCTGTTTACACCAAGGTGGGTTCTTGGAGTGGTTGCATGTTCTTCTCCCCTATGATACTCGAAACTCAAACCCCTATCCTACCTTGTTGGCCATCCAGCTTATCAGTGGTCCTAGACATGTTTTTGGCACCTATGCATGTTTTAGTGCTTACGGGCAGTACTTGATTGATCCCATTTATATCATGGCAGGATGCTAGGGAGATGCCAAGCTGTTTCCATAGGATGCTTCAGATCTCTATCCCTCCATATTCGGTATCAGTTGCTGCACTAATTTTATATATGCACCTTGGCACTTTAATGCCACATCCGAACTTCTGGGAAGGGATTAGTTAAACGTAACTGGAAGACAACTCTGTTAAAATCATTGTCTATATGCACTTCAGCACTTTAAACGGACTTTGACATTTAGGGGAAGCGACGAGTTACTCCTGATAAGGAATGCACTCTGGCAGTTTACATGTGGTAGGCTTCTAGGGATCATTACAATGAAGGCCTTTTTAATAAAGGGAGTTGGTTTCATATTTTGATGTTATCGCTCCATACTGTTTGTATATTTTGTAACAATTTTATCTGCAATGCTAAGAGTATGTTTTGATAATGTTTATGGTTTGAATTTACTAATAAACGAATCACATATCTCTGATCTCAGTCGATTTATTTCCCTAAAATCACTTCTGTAGGATAAAATAAAATACCCCTCTCTCTATTGTGTGGTTTTGTAAATATGTTTTAAGATTCCTATGACAATGTCTTTTCTGTAAACATAATATTACTAAATATCCAGCATCTCATTTTATATTTGATATGTGCTCAGGACTAGGAAGTTGAGCATTCTGGGCACTTATGAGGCTGTAACTGAGTTTATCTACAAGACTAAACCTACCTTCAAAACAACTTGCTTTTAATAATTGCCCGGGCCCTGGGAGTTATGGACCATGGTGCCCAAATCTGGCAGCTAGGTGGGCCGTATAGGGTACTGGTAAATTTTACTAAAATCAAAAGGTCTTGGTTAATGCAAGACTTACATATACCATCACACCAGCTTGCTGAGGCCTTCATTCTTGCCCTAAAGTGGAACACTGAATCGACAATTCTGCAGCCCTTTATTGAATAAACTGCTTAATACTATTTTCAAAAACATTTTGAATAGTAAACAAAACGAATACAACAATTTCAGACAAGCACGCTCATTCAAGGGAGTACTCAGACATAAAGACAAGCTCAGAAAGACATTGCCAGGTTACCTTACCTTCAACAGTTATTTTTCTGTTTTAGTTTGAGACATAATGCCTCTTAATTAAGATTACTGTGTAGTTTTACAAGTTCTTTGCCAATACTTGGAAAAAATAATGTAAAAACAAAGGATCAAACAATATCCTGGATTCGTCATTAATCACAATGTTTGAGTTTTTAGAAAAAGGGAAAACACCCTTTGTTTTATTTAGTCAACTGAAAAAATGATATATTGACCTTTACATGCAGCTTTGTTTTTGAGGTTTATAATTGATCCACAGGGAAGGAATATCTATTAAAACAAAGTCGTGTTGTCAAGCTGCACCCTCCTACCCCGCTGGCTTATAACACAGCATCAGACTCATTATTCATATTTTGGCTTCCATCAATAAGCATTCAATGGCACTTGTAAAGTAACTTGGATAAGTTGCCAACCAAGTGTTTCACGGCACAGGCTGTGTGGAGAGCAACAGGCCCAGTGAGTAATTCCAAAAATAATGGACAAGTCTATTAATTTACGAGTTTGAAGGGTGTGTAGAATTGTAATGTCCTAAATGGGCCCTTCGAAAGAATAGCTGGGCACAGTAATTCACTGCAGGAGTTTTTGACTTATTTCCAAGCATAAAAATGGAAATACTGATGCCATGACAACGCAGTCTGAGTTCGCCTGCTTTTCAGTCGCCAGATTTGCTTTTTAATGGCGTGAATCAAACCTGCACCGAGGGGCCCGGCTTCAAATACAAAGAAAGAATTGCGAAGGGAGGTTTCTGGAGGCCCGGCTGAACTGAATCTCTCCGCAGCACTCCATCCCGGGGAAGCATCTGACTGTGAAAATCGCTTGGATTGTAATTTTCCTTGGTTTGCCAAAGGGGGATTATGAATTAAAGTCAGTGTTGCAGGAAATGTCACCTGCCCTTCGGAAAGTCTAACAATAAATCATAAAAAGGCTTTTGTTCATTCTGTCTTGGAAAAAATGACCAGGTCACGTTGTTCCGTCCTTCGTAGTAGGGAGGGTCGGTTATTACGCACTTCTTCAAATACGGAATCTATAAGAACGTTAAAACTAAAATGAATTCTGTTTGAATATCATAAAACGAGAACTGTTGATGCATAATATATTATGGGTCAGATTAATCTTAAACGTATAATATATATAAATGTAATAATACCCATACAGCCACTCACACACCCACTCACAGACCCACAAAACTACTCACACAACTCAGAGACCCGCTTAACCTCTCACACACCCACATCACACAAACTCTCTCACACACACACATATATCTGTGTGTATATCACAATTCTTCTAATAGTCAAAAGATAGCTTCAATTTGATTTTACCTCACTGCAGAAATATAACTCTGCATTCTGCTTTTGGATAATTGTTTTAAAAATAAATAAACAAGAAAAGATGCCATGCTATAAATCATTTCTTTAGATGCACAGAGGTTACTATGCTATTTTTTACTATTGTTGAGGGACAGAAGAGACACAATAACCCACTCGGAGCCTCACCTCTTGAGAGTCATTGCACACTCCCAACCCACACTCGAAAATGGTAATAAGTAGCATATTGCAATCTGCACACACATACACACATATATATGTATATATATATATATATAATATATGTATGTATGTGTGTGTATATATATATTTATATACAGTTTATATATACATACATACATACTCACTTATACACACATTTATTTATATAAATATATATATATGTATATATTTATATATTCACTGAAAAAATTAGAGGTTACATGGAAGTTATAGGCAGGAAATAGAATTTAAAAAGCCATAGGGTACGAGTTATAGTTACTTGAAATAACTAACTATAACTGCTGAGTTTTTACAGTTTTGTAAAAGTAAATTCAGAACCTAACTATAATGTTGCTGTCACCTTTTGTTTTTTCAGTGAATTTCTATAGTTTTTTAAAATTCTATTTCCTAACTATACCTTACCTGTAACCTTTGGAATTTTCAGTGAATTTCTATGTTTTTGTAATGTAGAGTCATCTTTATTACTATACATTATTCCAACCTCCATAGCGCCCGGCCTTTGGGAATGCCTGCGGGTGTTGGCCGCAGGGCCTGCAGCCAGACACTGCAGCCAACCCCCCTAAAACCACCCAATCCCACACTGTACATATCCGCAGCAGGGGCTGGATGGGGGGACTGGCATGCGGCCCTGTGGCCAAGCCCCCTAACCTCCCAACCCCACGCTGCACACGGCCTTTGGCCATGTGCAGCAGGAGTTAGCTGCAGGTCCTGTCCCTCTGGGTGTGAGAGTAGGTGTGAGAGTATGTCTCTGGTTGTAAGAGTGGCTCTGAGAGTGTCTGTCTTGGTGTGAGAGGGACTATGTGGGTGTGAGAGTGTCTGATTGCACTCCAATAGATGAAAGATGCATTCATCTCCACAAAGGATTCAGATGTTTTTTCAGCTGGAGTGAACACACTTGCTTTGCCTTTGCGAAGCCCAGGAATTAGGATCATTTGTCCTTTCCAGAAGTAGAGCTTAAACCCGGGCACCTGCTACATTTATATTTGTAAATGCTTCCTGCTGAGGTTTAATTTCTGTGAAATGAGTATCATGGCCAGACAGTAGCTCACCTGCTCCTTTATGCAAAATGAGTCCACAGTTTACACAAAATATCTACCCAACTGGAGCACTTACTATTCATTACTATTGGCCCCAAGTTATGCCTGCCTCTTTATGGGGTGGTGGGAAACACAACATGTGATGGTGGATGATAACGAAAAGTGGTCTAATCACATTATTTTTGGACAAGGTATGTTGACAATATCTTTGCAATCTGGGATGGTCCTGAGGCAGTGTTAAATGACTTTTTGAACTGGTTACCATTGAATGACCTCAATTTGAAATTCACATATACTGTAAAACACATAGACAGATTATGGAATTTCTAGATGTTGAGGTCAGAGTTGAAGCGGATACCCTCTATTAAATCCACTAAATTGTTCGGAAAGAGCACGGCGGGGAATAGCATCTTACATGCTCAAAGCCATCACCCACCGAATCTGAAATGAAGTATACCCTATGGGAAATTACTTAGAGTGAAAAGGAATCGTAGTACATCTCAAAGCTTTCAAAAGGAAAAAGAAATTATGACTCAGAGGTTTAGATCCAGGGGGTATCCGAATAGAGTCATTAAGAATGCATGTCAAAAGGTAGCAGAAGTGCAGAGAGATGGTCTGTTAATTCCAAAAAATAAGGAAGTCTACACTAATACCTTGAGAGTTATGAGCACCTTTAATGCATATTCGTCTGAAGTGAGGAGAATCATGATCAAATATTGGCATTTGATAAAGGCAGATAAGGTGATTGGCCAGGTTGTTAGCCCTCAGCCTAGAATAACTTGCAGAAAAAAGTAGTTCCTTACAGGACATATTAGTACATAATTATCAATCAAAAAAGAGGGAGACTTTCTTGAATAAAAAAGTTGGCTTTTACAAATGTGCAAAATGTAAGGCCTGTAGACATAGTGTGAACCGTAAAGAGTTTGTATTACCAAAAGTGAAGAAAGAGAGAAATAAAAAAATTCTCAGTTGCAATTCAGATTTTGCTATCTATGTTATTTCTTGTCCATGTGGGCTACAATATGTGGGTAGCACTATCTTTCCAATAAAGAAACAGATTTTGGAACACCTGCGAGCCATCAAGAACAATGATACGACCTATCCAGTGGCTCGTCATTGTAATTTGGTGCAAGCAGGCATGATTGATAAAATGGGATGCGTGCTGGATTGTGGCCGGAGGGGGCAGGACCAGGAGCCCCTTTAAATTTTGAATTGTGCTCCTGCCTCGCGGGATGCATACAGGATTGTGGCCAGAGGGGGCAGGACCAGGAGCCCCTTTAAATTTTGAATCATGCTCCCGCCCTGCAGGATGCGCGCGGGCGACGCCCGGGCAAAGCCTGGGCCAAGGGCAGGCCCGTCCACCCGTCATCAACAGGAAGAGGCTGGTCTGGGCCCCCCCCCCCGAAATTACAACTGTTATAGTGGGATTTGAGAGTGAGTGGTCACTAGGAAATTAGGCAGGTACTCTTGTGTATCAGTTTTTGTTGTTGAGTGAATAATTGTATACTATTACAGGCAACTCTACTAACAGTTTATTGTATCCTGATAAGGTTATTTTCACCTTTGCACTGCTATAAGGCCAATATAGATCATCCTAGCTGCATTTGCTTTCCTAGTTGTAGTTATTGGTCAGAAGTGTTTTAGAGTAGCATCAGCTGAACCAATGAGTGTAAAGTAATTAGTTTAAAATGGGTAAGAGGAAGCAACTTAGAGCAAAAGATACTTCTTCCCATAAAGATCACTCTTCAATACTAAAATTTATCTCAGGAACAATGGGTGCTATTGATAAACAGATTACTAATGTCGAGGAAAGGATATTAACTCAGAAGTGCCCGTTGGGTTCTTCATCTAATCATAACAACTCCCCTCCGCTAGCATCAGCCCCTCCCACACAGATAAAGTTGCTGGAATGTGGGGATCAAATAAAAGTCCCAAATGGGTCTATCCATTACCTAAATGAGTCTATCTCAGAGGCTGATGACCATTCACCCTCACCCAAATGCACAAGGAAACCTAAAGCAGCAAGAAAGGGTAAAGCATCCACCCAAGAGCTGTCTACCATAGGTAGATATGGCAATTTTGGAATTCAATCCATGGAACAAACTCAAATCAATCTTGACAATATAAAATCCAGTCAGAAGCCTAAACAACATACAGCTAAAGCAAAAACCAACACCTTAGATACCATTAATGCCCAGGAACATCTAGTTAAGTCATCATTTGAGCTATTGACAAAGCGCTTAATCCAAGTCGAGGGAAACGTGGAGTCAATACTCAATTTAGTGAAGGCTCAGACTCTAGGCATAACGCCTGTAATTTCTCAACATTGTGGCGATATAGGCTTAAATCGGAATATATATTCCCCCAAAAAGCATCAACATCCACCAAGTATTCCTCGGGTTAGCCAACGACATGTAGAACCCTGTACTTCCTTAACCAGTATTAGAAGTTCCAAACAATCAAATGTGAATACAAATGGTCTAGAACCACAGAATAGATGGAAACTTCCCTTGGATACTTTACCAACATCAAGAGACATACTAGACCTCCCTCCCACTGTAACTCCTTATGTGGTAGTTCTTGTAAATGTCCCCACCTTACCAGTAGATAACAGGGAAACATGGACAGCACTGAGAAATAAATCCCTGAATTGGATAGGGATCCCTATGAAACCTGGTATGACAGATACACTTTTTGAAGACATTAAAATGGTTAGAGGGGTAAAATGGGCGGGCAGGAACGACAAAACATTAAGAGGTGACTGTGTGGTACTTTTGTTTAAAACCCCAAAATTGGTCAAGAACATTTTGAGAAATTTAAGCCCGCGACAGATTTCTGACCACGACATTTCATTGCTCCCTCTAGATTTCTTTTATAATTCCAACGAGATGCATGACCAACCTAGTACAGATCCTGTAAAACAACAAAGCAGACCATAAAGAAATTATATGGTCCCTACTAAGAACAGATTTCACGCCCTCTCTTTTGAAGAAGTTGATTGTCTGACAACAGATCCAGTTGCAGGCAGGATACGGCCCATATTGATGAGCACCGCTCCTGATCCATTAAAGGGCGGTGACGACCTGGTGGGGAGGACAGGAGACGAGACAACGGTAATGGAAAAATTACCCCGACAGGATCTTATTGATGAAACACTAACAGGCGGAGTTCATGCTTAACTGGCAACTCCCATATTAATTCCCACACTCCACACAGAGATGGAGACCAATACTTCCATTTCAATAAGGAAAGTAGGACAACACGATCCTCCGGGTTTGGGCCTAACCACAGGTCTGCGTAATAAAATCGAGAACGAGGATTGGCTAGAATTCATCAGATCTTTTTCTTGTGTGTGCCTACAAGAGACATAGGGCCAGATGTAGGAAGGCTTTTGCGCCTCGCAAATGGCAAAAAACACCGTTTGCGAGGCGCAAAAGCCCTTACGCGATGCAGAAACACATTCTGTCGGTACCGACTCGCAAAATGTGTTTCCGACTCGCAAATAGGAAGGGGTGTTCCCATCCTATTGCCGATTCGCACCGCAATGTAGAGTTGATTTGTGACCGCGAAAGCGGTCGCAAATCAACTCACAGTTACCATCCACTTGAAGTGGATGGTAACTCATTTGCAAACGGGAAGGGGTCCCCATGGGACCCCTTCCCCTTTGTGAATGCTCACAAAATTATTTTTTCAGAGCAGGCAGTGGTCCTATGGAACACTGCCTACTCTGAAAAAAAACTAAACAAAAAGGTTTCGGTATTTTTTCTATTTGCAGCGCGTTTTCCTTTAAGGAAAACGGGGTGTAAAGAGAAGAAAAAAAAACTGCTTTATTTAAAAGCAGTCACGGACATGGTGGTCTGCTGTCTCCAGCAAGCCTCCATCCCCGTCAGTGCCTAGACTCGCTATGGGGTCGCAAACTGCGACCCACCTCATAAATATTTATGAGGTGGGTCTTTGCGACCCCATAGCGAGTCGCAGAAGGTGTCTGAGACACCTTTCTGCATACCAGTTTGCGAGTCGCAAATTGCGAGTCGGAAGGACTCGCAATTTGCAAGTCGCAAAATGGTTTGTACCTACATCTGGCCCTTGGTCCATAGATCCCATTCACATAAATGGCTTTAGGACATTCCATACCCCGCAGTCCCGTGTTTACAGGGCAGGTGGAAAGGTGGACTGTACACATTTATTTCCAATAAGTTCGATTCAATAAAGGTGATTAGCTTAACTTCTAATACGTTCTACCAACTGATACTATGTGAATTAAAAAATGAAGCGCAATTGGTGATAATTAATTTTTTCAATAACGCCCCCCAACAAAAATGTTCATACACACTTAGGCAATTACAGGACGATCTGGATCGTGCATGTAATTCCTCACATAAATAGGCTTTTATTGTGTGTGGGGGGCGATTTTAATACCCACCTGTGTACTCAAATAGATGAGAAAACCTGCTCCTCTGGTATACGCGGGAAAAATGACTTATTTCATTTTACCCACAATTATTACGGTAATTTGTTAAATGACGCACTATTTAAATTTGATCTCTTCTTCTGTAATGGGTTAAATGATAGTAATCCCCACACTCCACACAGAGATGGAGACCAATACTTCCATTTCAATAAGGAAAGTAGGACAACACGATCCTCCGGGTTTGGGCCTAACCACAGGTCTGCGTAATTAAATCGAGAACGAGGATTGGCTAGAATTCATCAGATCTTTTTCTTGTGTGTGCCTACAAGAGACATAGGGCCAGATGTAGGAAGGCTTTTGCGCCTCGCAAATGGCAAAAAATGCCATTTGTGAGGCGCAAGAGCCCTTACGCGATGCAGAAACACATTCTGTCGGTACCGACTCTCAAAATGTGTTTCCGACTCGCAAATAGGAAGGGGTGTTCCCTTCCTATTTGCGATTCGCGCCGCGATGTAGAGTTGATTTGTGACAGCGAAAGCGGTCGCAAATCAACTCGCAGTTACCATCCACTTGAAGTGGATGGTAACTCATTCGCAAACGGGAAGGGGTCCCCATGGGACCCCTTCCCCTTTGTGAATGCTCACAAAATTATTTTTTCAGAGCAGGCAGTGGTCCTATGGACCACTGCCTACTCTGAAAAAAACCGAAACAAAAAGGTTTCGGTATTTTTTCTATTTGCAGCTCGTTTTCCTTTAAGGAAAACGGGCTGCAAAGAGAAGAAAAAAAAACTGCTTTATTTAAAAGCAGTCACGGACATGGTGGTCTGCTGTCTCCAGCAGGCCACCATCCCTGTGAGTGCCTAGACTCGCTATGGGGTCGCAAACTGCGACCCACCTCATAAATATTTATGAGGTGGGTCTTTGCGACCCCATAGCGAGTCGCAGAAGGTGTCTGAGACACCTTTCTGCATACCAGTTTGCGAGTCGCAAATTGCGAGTCGGAAGGACTCGCAATTTGCAAGTTGCAAAATGGTTTGTACCTACATCTGGCCCTTGGTCCATAGATCCCATTCACATAAATGGCTTTAGGACATTCCATACCCCGCAGTCCTGTGTTTACGGGGCAAGGGGAAAGGTGGACTGTACACATTTATTTCCAATAAGTTCGATTCAATAAAAGTGATTAGCTTAACTTCTAATACGTTCTACCAACTGATACTATGTGAATTAAAAAATGAAGCGCAATTGGTGATAATTAATTTTTACAATAACGCCCCCCAACAAAAATGTTCATACACACTTAGGCAATTACAGGACGATCTGGATCGTGCATGTAATTCCTCACATAAATAGACTTTTATTGTGTGTGGGGGGCGATTTTAATACCCACCTGTGTTCTCAAATAGATGAGAAAACCTGCTCCTCTGGTATAGGCGGAAACAATGACATTTCATTTTACCCACAATTATTACGGTAATTTGTTAAATGATGCACTATTTAAATTTGATCTCTTCTTCTGTAATGGTTTAAATGATAGTAATCCACAGCTTAAACCCACTTTTAATGGCAGATGTGCCAACACTATAATTGATTTTATATTAACATCTAATAATTTTATTTTTTGCACATCTTTGTATAAAATCATGACATTGCGCTCAGCGACCACTACCCTCAAAGCTTGCGTCTTGTATTGCCTCAAGCTACAAACAAACATAAGGGAGTAGCAGTGAAGGTAGTGAATATTGAATTGAGTGCAAGAAATGGTTACTTTATTCGTTGGTCACAGATTGAACCAATAGGTTTTATGAAACAACTGTTGAGTGATTACACTAATGAGTTTGAAACCTGCCTCTCAGACAACATCAGTTCACAGGAGTGTATTAAAGCATTCACAGCAATCACCACTGGAATCAAACAGTCTCTTACAGTAAGCACAGGTAAATCTAGACCACAGGGAAATAAAGGATGGTTTGATACTGAATGTACACGGGCCCACAAGAGACTCAAACAGTACCTACATAGTCAAAACCCTGATAAATATGAGATTACTACTCTCAGACATGAGTATAAAAAGGCTATAAAAAACAGGAAACAAAATTTATAAGATGAGGCATGGCATTCTCTTCATAATGCAAGCCTTCAGAACGACAATGCCAAATTCTGGAAAATAGTGAACTCCCCTCTCCTGGGTGACAGAACACCACCAAGTATTGAAACAGCTATCACAGAAGAGGAGTGGGTTACCTATTTTTCCAAAATTTACTCCTCAAATAATCTTGTCCTAAATATAAACATCGATAGATCGGACTTTCAGCCTATTACCCTACCATTCAGTTTAAATGAAATAATTGATGCTATCAACGCCAGCACAAGTGGGAAAGCACCAGGCCCAGATGGAGTACCAATCGACATTTATAAGTCTAATGTTCCACTCTTGGGCCCTCTATTGACACAGGTCTTACGAGCATGTTGTGCCACAGCCTTTATCCCAACCTGGGCAGAGTCCATTATTGTCCCAATATTTAAAAAAGGAGATTGCCAAAATCCAGCATGCTACAGGCCAATCTCACTGCTCGCACCCTCGCAAAGATTGCAGGACGTATTGTCCTAAATAGGTTGCGGGAATGGACGGAAGTCAATAATATCCTAATGGACTTACAATACGGCTTCAGGGCTGGGATAGGGACTGTGGAATAGGCCCTGAATTTAGATATTATAATCAGTAAATATACGAAGGCCAAGACAGGAGCTTTATAACTATTTTTTGTGGACTTGACCTCGGCATTTGACTGTGTAATTCACAGCAAACTTTTTCCCATTTTGCTGGATATGGGGGTAGATATTACAATAGTCCACTTCATTAGGGAACTATACTCTGGAGCCAAAGCTAGGGTGCGTTATGGGTCTCAGAGGTAGTGTACCTCAGTCTTTCCAGTAAAGCGGGGGTACGCCAAGGCTGTGTTTTAGCTATTGTTTGTCTTATACATTAATAAATTAGAGGCTGCTCTATCTACTGCCTGCAGAGATCTTCCACAAGTTGGCTTTTGAAAGATTCCAGCACTTATGTATGCGGATGATGCTGTTTTGATGGCACGCACCCCAGTAGCTTTGCAGCGACTATTAACAACTTTTAACAATTATATGGAAGACTTAGGCCTTAAAATCAATCATTCTGAAACCTTCACGATGACCTATGGTATAAAATCTGCAAAAAAATCCCAAGTCATTTTAAAGGGTGTAAAACTAGACGGCATAGAAACCTTTTCATATCTAGGTATTATGTTTGACAATAAAGGCACCTGGCTATAAGCCATCAGGTCTGGGAAATTACTTTTTACGAAAACTATTATGGCTGTAAAAACAAATTCCAAAAAAGTCGGCAGGGCCGCTCCCAAAGACATGATGACAATTTACAACGCCAAATGTGTCTCTGTTGCACTGTATGGGGCAGGCTTGTGGGGATGTAGGAGTTGTAATGCCATACAGTTAGCCGAAAATGACTTTTTAAAATCCATCTTAAGTGTGCAAAAATCTACTTCAACCTTGGCGTGCCATACAGAAATGGGGGTAGTGTACATTACAGACTTAATAAGCATGCAACCAATTTTACTTGGGCATAAAGTGTGGACTTCCGACTCTGCTAGCCTGAACAGGGCCATTATAGAAGATGCTCAATCATTAAGTCATTCGCTGCAAATTCCATGGTCGGATTATATAAAGAACTTTCTTACGGACCTGGGCCATCCTGAGCTATACTTTACACCAGAAAAAATGGAAACGCTCTCCAGGAAAGATCTGAAAAACATCTGTCTTACTTACCTGGCCGACTCAAGGTGGGCTATCGAGTCAAAGAAACCTAGTGTAAGGAGGAATCTCCTGTTGCAGCAATCAGATGGCATAGAACCATATTTAAAGTATGTATTGAACTCGAGGCATTGATATGTCCTTACACGCCTAAGACTAGAGACATTTCGCCGACTTGTTAGCTTTCCGCTCACCAACGATTGGAGTCCAGTTCTGGGTAAATGTCCTTGTGAGTCAGTGTTAGACCAAAGCACAATGCATATTTTTTTTGTTGTTGCAAATTTTATTTAGATTTAAGGAAAGAAGTTGTGATTCCACTCTTAAACTCTATGCATTTTAGACAGTGCCACCCAGCTTTTATTTACTCGCTGACCCTTCCATCAATCAAAATATGTAATGGATTAGCTTTATATTTATGTCCAGTAATTAAGGCCAGAACATATTTTTGGGTAAATCATGGAGGCCTTTTATTTTTAAATGTCCTTAGACAGGACAATACTTTCTGCCTTTTAAATATTTGGTTTTATCAATTACATACTGTTTTTTACAAGAATAATTGGACTCAGTTTCCGTAGTGAATTTTATCACATAGTATTAATTGTTGTATGTCTTGACTTATTTTATTTATCTATCTTATGTGGTTGTTGACTGGTGTTACTGTGTATATTTTATTTGCTTTTATGATTGTGAGATACAATCGAATAAAGTATTGTTGATGATGATAAAATGTCATTTTTTGGAATAGATAGGGTGCCAATAACCCCGAGGGGGGGTGACAGAGAGAGGAGACTTAGAAAGTTGGAATCTGAATACATAATTCGTCTCAACAGCCAACACCCCTGGGGTCTCAATAAGGATGAGGAACTTTTTGTGCACATTAGTTACTTTGTGTTGTATTGTTTAAACTGATCATTGCTAATCAATAACAGAGCCGTCAGGAATTTATGAAATCGACTTGCGTTATAATTGTGACCCTCCCATCAGTAAAGGGACATTGTTATGATTCAGCTTTATGAATTGGAAATGCATTATTATTTTACAATTATTGTTGGAGGGACAGTTTGATTATGTTAATTGTTGATTTGTTGATTTGTATGAATTTTGATATTCTGTTGTTTTTCTTCAGGTAAACACAATTTAAATAATTAAAAATATATATTTTGCAAAATGAAATTTGTTATTAGTGTCCCATGTATATTTAAAGATTTGTTAACATTTAATTGTAGCCTGATATACGATTCATTTAGGATTTTTTCTCTGTCCATGATAAGTAAGGGTATATATGTTTAGTGGGGGAGGGGCCTCTGTCATGATTTTGGCTAATGAAGAAGAACGCAATGGTTGAAACGCGTTGCCATCTTTTTGCAAGTCAAATTTGAATGTGATTCTTTGGTTGAAATAAACACTGCAGTTGTTTAGGATGCTGGTATTTTGATTTTGCTTTTTATATATATATATATGTATATATATACATTCACTTAAAAATCTAAGGTTACAGGGACATTATAGTTAGGCACACATTTTAAATGTACAAAACCTTAGAAATTCACCTGAAATAGTAAGCGTTATCTCAAGTAACTATAACTCGTACCCTAAGGTAACTATAACTCACTTCCCCACCATGCACAGTTTTCTCAGCAAAAGTTTTACTGCAAATATTACATTTATATGATCAATGATGTCATCAAAGATGTCATGAGTGCTGTAATTTGTGGGGTAATTAGCAGTGCATTGCGAGGGCATGATTTATAGTTACCTTATGACATGAGTTACAGTTACTCTAAATATAACAGGTGAATTGCTGTGGTTTTGGAAGTTTAAAATGTGAGCCTAAATATAACGTCTTTGTAATCTTTGTTTTTTTAAGTGAATTTTTATGTTTCTTTTCATTCTATTTCCTAGCTATAATGTGCCTGTAATCTTTGTTTTTTTTCAGTAAAGGTCTATGGTTTCTATGGTTTTTTTTTTAACATAGGTAATTTTCATTGCTCAACGTTAATCCAACCACTGCCCTGCACGGCCTGTGGGCCGGGCAGCAGTTGGTCGCAGGGCCTGGCCAGCATTGTATTTGACTTAAGACCTTTGGGGCTGCGAGGGGACATGCACCCTCCCACATTGTATTTGACAAAGCCCTGGGGAGCTGGCAGTCCCTGGGGCTGAAGGGGGGCTGTGTGGCCCCATCATTCTATTTGGCCAAAGCCCTGGGGCGGTGGCGGTCCTGGGTCTGCAGGGGGGCTGTGCACCTCCTCACTGTGTATTTGACTAATGCCTTGGGGAGGTGGTGGTCCCCAAGGCTAAGGGGGGTGGGTTACATGGTTCCTTGAATACATAAATAGTTGAGATCCGGGGAAGTAGCGGTCCCTGGGGCATATAACTGGCCTAGAAGGGGGGCACATTGTTAAATTTTACATTGCCCTGGGACCTGGCCCACCCGGGGCACCTTAAAAACAAGTGCGGGAGCCCACACTTTTTTGTAAGGTTTTGGTGAATTAGCAACATCTTTGCGAAATCACTGCAAATAATTTTTTTTAAAGTATTTTTTTAGCCTGAGTGAAGTCCCTCTGGGACCCCAGTGCCAGATATAAGGGGTCAGGGTGACTCTACCCAGGCCCCTTTTATTATTTTTGTACTATTTATGTGAGACTCAGCTTCAGCTGAGTCTCAAAATAGCTGCAACCCTTCCTGGTTGAAGCGTTGGGATCCAATCAAAGCTCTGCATTTCTCTGCACAAGCTTGTCATTATTTGAAAAGTCATCATGGCCACAGTTATATAAATTTGGATTCCTTAAATTTGTCAACAAGCATTAAATGGATTACACCAGAAAACAAAAAGAGTAATCTACAGACTGAAAGCTAACTTGCTGTGAAAGTTGAGGCCTTATTTACAAGAAACTGATGCATCGGCCTGGTGTGTCAGATTTCATGCACTGCCCAGCGATTCCCTAATGATGCCCTGGATGTGCTGCATTTACTATACAGAACTACATGACGCATGTTTCCATGGTGTGTCAGGAATTCTAATGAATCTGTGGTGCTAAAATCACACTTTGCTGGACTAGCATTGGAAAAATAATGGTACTACAGCAATGCAAGGAATGCACCTACATACAAAAGCCCTGCATCAGTTTAACTCCTGGTCGGAACTGGCATTAACGTTTTGATACAGTGAAGTCAGAATAACACAGTAAAATGTTGTAAATCTCACTGCGTCAGTTTTGCAGTGCTTTTTCCTTGGGGATGCCTACCTTGTATACATTATACCTAGAGCATGTATAATGTGATGCAAAGCTTTACAAACGGAGCATTCGGCCAAATGCATCAGTTCGTAAATCTGAAGCAGTGTAAAGCACTGCTTAGTACCACCGCTGTTTACAAAAAAAAAATTGATCCAACATTAGCACAAAGGCCTTTTAGATAAGGCCGGTGGTGTGATTCCGTCCAGTGGTTTGGGCTGTAGTCGTGTTCAAAACTCCAATGGGAATTAACATGGGAAACGCACAGTATTTGACTTCCACCTTTTTCTGAGCCCCCCACTTGATGGATCAGCCTCATAGTGTTTGTGTGAAACAGAATCACCATCACACTTTTTTGGCACACTTTTTTGGGATGTTTTGTGAAGATTCTTCAAACTGTGCCAAAGATATAGGCAAGTGAAAAAAACACTTTTTCTATGAAAACGTGGTCCTAAATATAGCTACTTTTCTAGTAGGTAGCCAAGACCCCATTGCTAGCCAACCCTCATGCTTTTGCAGTGCTACAAGGCCCTGGCATTTTTACTTTTTTTGGCAGTGCCTCAATACCACAGTACTAAGGTCAAATTACACAGGGTTTGCCTGAGCCCTGAAGTGGTAATGGTATACCTTGAGAAAAAATGTTTCTTTTTAATTTGACCCCAGGGATTGTCCCTCTGGTAAACCACCCCTACTGAGTTTAAGAGGGTCAGGGTATCCCTAGCCTGCCCCTTAGTTCTTATTTTTATTTGTCTTCTATGATGCACGGACTCAGTTACAGACTTAAAAGGGTGGCTGCAACTTTCCCTTCAAGTTTCAGCCAGCCAATCAGAATGCGTGTGTTAAAAATGGGGTCTCTAGTTGGCAGTGGTTTACACCCTGTCCAAATATGGGCCCTCACTCTAGTAAGAGAGTCACACAGCTAAGGTAACCCGTGCTCACCACCTTGGTAGCTTGGCTCAAGCAGTTACGCTTATCTCAGAGGCAATGTGCAAAGTATTTGTATGCACACACACACACACACACACACAGTAACACAATTAAAACACCACAAAAGTATACCATAACAGTTTGGAAAAATAGTTAATATTTATCTGAGTAAAACAAGACCAAACAACGAAAATCCTACAACACAAGTAAAGATATGAATCTCCAAAGATTAAGTCTTAGTAAAGCACTCAGAAACATAATAGCTCCAACTGGGGCTATCACAGCATCTAGAAGGAGTCACTTCCAACAGTCGAACGCCACTCCCAAGGGAGTGCAGGCCGCTCACAGATTTTACATGGACCCCTGCAGACCCCAACTACAGTACCGGGGAAAACCATGAGGAAACAAAGACGTTGCATGGAGTCGGGGAGGTGAGGCATTGCTGGAGCTGGTGCGGCTCCTTACTATTACCAGGGACGTGAGGCATTGGTTCCTTACTTATAGGCAGGGGAGGTGAGGCATTGGTTCCTTACACTTGCAGGGGAGATGATGCAGCATTGGCGGCAACGTGTTGGTTCCTTATGACAAGGCGGGGTCGATGAATCTAGCAGGTCAAGATGCGAGGTGTCAACTTTGCGGTATTGCAATCACACCACTGGGCCACAGGTCCTGCAGTGAAGTCTGGAGTCCTGAACAATGAGGATACAGCACTTGGGACTTCGGAGGGGCATGTGTGGTAGGTCACAGTTGTTGCACGCAGAGGGGACCACAGCTCTGGTGCAGGTGGTAGCACAGAGTGAGAGAGCGGCACTGTTCCCCAAGTCTAGAGTTGGTTTGCTTAGTTTCCTCTTGGTTATACCAGAGCTCACTTGCAAGGGTCCAGGAACTGAATTTTGCACCACTTGGCATGTCAGAACTCTCATCAGAAGAGCCCAGGCACTGGCAGATAAAGTCTTTGATGTTCCCGAGACTTCTTAACAGGAGGCATGCTCAGTTCAAGCCCTTGGAAAACCTTGGAAAGTAGGATGTAGAATGCAAAGTACAGTTTTTTCACTCCCAGGACAGAAGCTGCAAGCAGCAGGCCAGCACAACAAAGCAACAGACAGAGTAGCAGTCCCTCCTACAGCATTCAGCTCTTCTTCCTGGCAGAATATCTATAGTCCAGAAGTGTTCAAACTATGTGGGGTCAGAGGCCCAGTACTTATACACATTTCTGTCTTTGAAGTAGGCAAGCTTCAAAGAGAAGTGTTTGTAGTGCACAAGACCCTGCCTTTTCCTATCCTGAGCCCCAGACACACTCCAGGGGGTTGGAGTCTGCTTTGTGTGAAGACAGGCGCAGCCCTATTCAGGTGCAAGTGTCAGCTCCTCCCACCACTCTAGCTCAGGAAGACCTATCAGCCTCGTGATCAGCCATCAGGATATGCAGGACACACCTTTGCTCCCTTTGTGTGACTGCCTAGAGTGAATGTACAAACAGCCCAGGTGTCAACCTGACCCAGACGTGTATTCAGCAGACAGGCAGAGGCACAGAATGGTTAAGTAAGAAAATGCCTCCTTTCTAAAAGTGGCATTTTCAATTTTACAATTCAAAAACCAACTTCACGAAAAGATGTATTTTTAAATTATGAATTCAGAGACCCCAAACTCCATATCTCTATCTGCTCCCAATGGGAAATTACAATTAAACGCTATTTCAAGGCAATCCCTATGTTACTCGAGGGGAGAGATGGGCATTGCAATAGTAAAAAACACACCGGTACATGTCCTACCATTTAGATACACTGCACTCTGCCCATGGAGCTGCCTTGGGCCTACCTTAGGGTTGACTTACATGTAGTAAAAGGGATGGTTTGGGCCTGGCAAGTGAGGGCACTTGCCAGGTTGAAATGGTAGTTTATAACTGCGCACACTTACACTGCAATGGCAGGCCTGGAACATGTTTGCAGGGATACTCATATGTGTGGCACAATCAGTGCTGCAGACCCACTAGTAGCATTTGATCTGTAGAACCTGGGCCCACATGGTGCAATATACTAGGAACTTATGAGTAAATCAGATATGTCAATCATGGATAAACCAATCACCAATACAATTTAGACAGAGCACTTACACTTTAGCACTGGTTAGCAGTGCAAAAATGCACAGCCTTAAAGCCAAAAATAATTCAGGAGGTCAGAATCAAAAAGACAGGGGAAACCACACCAAGAGCTGACAGGTCTAACAGCATGTTTTCAGCTCGTGATACTGCGGTATTTGGTGGAAGTACCTCAAAGGTACAGTGTCACAACATTTACATACATTTTTAACAATAATTTTTTCAACTTCAACTTTTCAAAAACTACTTAATGGATTTACACCAAATATGAAAAGCTCACTTTCTGGGTAAAGATCTAGGTTTCTGCCAAATTGTGTACCTTTCCATTCAGCTGTTTTGCTTGTAGCTTTATTCAATTTTCCTATGTGAAATTACATGAAGAAAATGTGCTTTGGCACCTCCCTTTTTCTTGGCCCCTACTTGACGGAGCACCCTGAACCTTTTCTTGCCAAAGTTATTAGCAAATCAAAATATTCATTTCCTATGGAGACCCCTGTGATAACTACACAGTGGTGGCTGCTATATTAATCCATAACAGGCAACTAGAAAATATACTCCAACATTGTTTATGGATGTTCTCTTGTCACCAGAACCATATTGCACATTACTCATTAGGTAATTATTTTATAGTACTAGCGTATTATGGCGTAGTTGTCTGGAAAAACCTGGTTTCATCAAGTGCAGCTAAACATGAGAATGATCTGATATTATCAACCTGTTAATAAATAAACTTGCGATAAAATAATGGACAAAGGTGAGAACCAGTGGAGGTATGCAATTCTGGGCTTCAGCATTCACTGTATACAGGGCCAGCTTTAGCGCTGGTGGCAACCTATGCAACAGCCTTTTTTTGGCATCCCACAACTCCATGACAACCTCCTCGGATTTTCTCACTACCACCCGGCAAATGGACCCCTCATCTCTCCATAAGCCCCCTTTCACATAAATTCTTGTATTTTAAAGTGCTTGTTTTTATAGGACTTGTAAAGGCAGGCATTCCTAAAACACTCACCTATCCATATAAAGCATAGTTCTGTTCTTTGCAGCAGGCATAATAACCCTCTACCATACTTGATGGCGAGTCAAAGCTGCCGCTAGACAAACCTCCCATCTCTCTCTCTACTAAGGACATTAATCACAAGAGGTAGCTTGACATTTTAATTGCTTCCTGAAGGCTGGACGCGCAAGAAACTATTCAGGTGCTTTTTTAATCGCAAATTTCGCAAGTTATTGCTGAACACAGCGCCCCCCTGAGGTCAGCAGCCGTTGGGGTCGCACCGCTCCTGCCTCCCTAAAGCTGGCCTTACTGTATAACTATGGAGTTACTAAATTTGCCACCTATCAGTTTCAGAAACCTCTCCCTACTTCAGACAGAATTTGTACTTTAGCATCGTAAAGTGTGTTTCTTTTTACATTTCTAAACTCTAATTCTCACTTATCTTATTAAGCTTTGTTCTCATGATACCTAAGGACCCTTCATAACCATGGACCATGCTCGCAGACATCCATGCTTCTCTGATGTTTTTCGGTTACAAGTAAGTACATCACAAAAAAAATCCACAGTCGGACATTCGGTAAATAAGAAAAACGTATATAACAGAAGATAAAATATTGTAAAGGCACGATGCTAAAAATAGGAACCCAAGCGCCTGGTGCGGCTTAAAACGTATGAAATAATAATAGTAAAGACAATCTGGAACACCAAGGTGAAAGTAATCGTGGGTAAAGCAGATTTCTTAATTTAGGTAGGAGCATAGAAAGGAAACATCAGTTTCGCACATTCCATACATTAGGAGAACAGTAGAGGAGAAACAAAATCCCGGATTTAGAAAGGGCAGTATTGCTTCTGACGTCACAGAAAAACAGACAATCACTTCATGGTAGTAGGCTTGTGGAAAGAGAAGAGTGAGGGTATGTTGAGCAGGCTCGTTTGTTCTTCTGTCGTCTTATTTTTATCATCTCTCAAGAGATGCCAGCAGTATTATTGACTACGATTAGCAGATTGTCTGTTAGCACTGAGAAGTAACAGTCTGCCCTTGGGATGTGCTGTAAAAGAGGTTTTGTGCACCGTGGACGTAGTGATTAAATGCCACTCATTTAGCAGACATTGTTTGCTAAGTGTTTGACCTGTTTTACTGTAGGCAGTCAAATCTGCAACAGTACATTTTTTCTTTATGGTTATGGACATACAAAAAGGGCACCTCACGCTTATCAATTGGTACATGTACCCGGAACTTAGCCTAATGGCTCTTGGGTACTTAGGCCCACATACGTCACTAGGAAAGGGCGGGAATGAGCCCATTTCTCAATATGGCATATTCCTGTCCTCTCTCCCTGCACTGGGGCCGTTTTGCCAGCCTAGCACCAATGCAGGTCTTTCTGCATAAAAACAATCCTGAGAGCATTTTTCCTCTTTCAGTGTGTTCTGCATATTGCAGCACACATAGAAAAGAGGAAACAACGAGGAGAAATAAACATATTTCTCCTCGTTACACCTCTCCTGGGGAGGCATATCTTTTTGACACATTCCCAGTTTTACAAGTTCTTGTAAATAGGGGAATGCATCAAAATCCATGGATGTTGCATGGGAACACTCATGCAACATTGACGGAAATGCCTCCCTGGGGCAGAATAATGTAATGCAGCGATTTGCAATGAGTTACATTACTCGAGATCTATAAAGCTACGCAGGGCCACACCAGGTGTCCTTGCATGGCTTTATAAATCTCACTTAGGGTTTGCATTGCTCTTGCACCATGTTGCGTGGTGCAAGAGCGATACAAACCAGGCCATAAATATGGCCCATGGCCCTTATTACTTACCGAACAGTTGAATCCTGAAAGCACATTTAGGAATAAAGGCCCATAGTTATGGGCGTTTGGTACAGGGCAGTGCAACAAGTCACCTCACTGTGCTGCCCTGCATCGAGGGGGAAGGTCAGGAATGCGCCAAATCTATGGCATACGGCACAATTCTGTCCTTTCCCACTGCGATGGTATTATTTTGGCAGCCTAGCACCAACGCAGGCGCCCTTGCACCATAGTGACAGGGTGTTTGCATTGTAGGCAGAATTGTTTTTGTGCAGGAAGTGACACCTTCCTGCACAAATACAATCCTGAGAGGATTTGTCCTCTTTCTATGTGTGCTGCAGGATGCAGCACACATAGAAAGAGGAGATAATTAGGAGAAATAAACATATACCTCCTTGTGCCTTTCCTAGGAGGCATAAGGTTTTGGCATATTCCCAGGTTTACAAGGTCTTGTAAATCTGGGGATGCTCAAAATCCATGGGTGTTGCACAGAGTAAGGCAACACAGCGATTTGCACTGCCTTGCCTTACTCCATATCTATTAGGCCATTCAAGGCCATGCAAAGTGGCTTTGCATGGCCTCATACGTATGAGTTAAAGCTTTGCACTGCCGCTACATCACAAAAAGTAATGCAACTGCGGAGCAAGGGGCTCATAAACATGGCCCAAAGTGAACTGATTAAAAAATGTTTTTCGGTACATGTATAATTGGCAAATAGGATAGCACATTATTTGGTCCAGCAGTTGAAAGTCCCCTGTGAAACTGCATTTGAGCGTCTATAAAATATATTCCTTTACTGCCTAAATTTGTAATATTCCCTGAAAATACCCTTCCTGCATCTTCTAACAAGGCACTTATGCTATATGTAAATGCTGGAGTCGATTTACAAAGTGTCATAATCACACTACCCTTGCTGAAAAAAAACGATTTGTTCAAACAATCCACATTATTTAAATGCAGAAAATAGTTCCTAACAATCATACTCCATACTGCTTGAATACTCTTCTCATAACACCATTTCGACCAGCTGCACCGTTGGAATTCAAAGCATGCTGTTCAGCTTAATAAGTTTGAAAGAGTTTGCCTGTTTCCTTGAATCTCTGCAGTATGCGTGTCAGTAGTGATCTAAAGTATGTTGTGATATATTGCTCACATGTTCCAAATAAAATGGTATGAAAATACGGTGTAAATGCACATAACTAGCAAACAATTTGGCAGCCTCATTGCAAAATACTCTGGCGCCAATTCACAAAGCAAGGTCCAGACTCCACTCCATCATTGTGGTGATCCAGTGGACATTTATAATCCAGCTCTTTCAAATAATAATTGTGCCAAGGTATCACAAAGGTGAATAAGATGATATACCATTACACAACGTCAATGTTTCCTACCTTTCTTGTTGGAAATATACGCTAGAAAATAATGGCCTTTACCAAAATAATGCTCATTGGTCTTTACAAAAAAAGTCACTGGTCTTTACGAAAACAATGGTCACTGGTCTTCACAATTTGCTTTGCAATTCAAAAGCTTTTTTTAAAAGAAAGTTTACTTTTCAAAAGGTGAGTGAGCCTGTAGGCCTCACTCCAGCAACACCGTTTCAATAGTCTTTTTATCAAAAGAACCATTTTATGGAACCTTAATGCTTCTTCTTTTTCAGTGGTTTTGTGCCACTGGCAAAGCCACAAACATGTATGAAGCTCTACATTTGTCACAATTGTCAGCATGTGGCGATCTGGCATACTATCCAGTGGAGTCTCTTCGCCCTCACGAATAAAGATTCCCACATCACTTGTCATGAAATCTCTAAGGGCTTTAAAATTTCATGATTACTGAAATTCAACACTAGATGAATGTCAGAAATGGGGTTTCTGGATGGCTATGCTATGCACCTAAACCAGTTAGAACCCACCACTCTAGTCAGGGCAAGTCAGTTACACACCAAAGATAACCTGTGCTCATCCTCCGCTAGCTTGCTGCAGAACAGGCGGCTTATCACCACAAGCACTGTGTAAAGCATTTGTGCAGCACACTCACGCAGCAACACAAAGAATACACTATAAAAAAGACTACACACAGGATTATATAAAAATATATAGTATTGTACATAAAAGCAGACCAAACTACATGAATCATAAATACTGTGAATATTATGCCATTACTCGTTATCCTGGACAATGCAAGACAGCAACAATATATATCAGTAAATACTTAAGACATGTAATACAACAAAAAAGCATATCAATCACAGTAGGTAAACATAATCAAAGGAACATCTGCACTCTTACCAGCAGGATTACAGTAATCTCTATGGGCCTGACTGAAACAAGTGTATTAGCAAGCAAAGAGTAGGGCGCAAGAGTCCTTGCATGTCTACTCAATGTGATACCATAATTTGGGATCACTGTTGTCTGAAGGCAAGAAAGTTCCTTGTGGCGGTACCCTGTCATGTTCGGAGATTTCCATTGAGGTTTCTCCCCGTAATGATCCACTGATCAAGTGTCCCCAAAGCACCAATCTTCCTCAAGCAGGGGCCAGAACTATACCCACTAAGGTAAGTTCTATTCTGGAGGGGGCCATGAGTGTGAGGAGCACATAGGAGACCTTTGCTGATCCCTTGCTGTCGTTCAGAACAAGATATCCAGCTGCCCATGACTGCACAGTGTAGCTACTTCAGACTCCTCTTCACCGGGAGCGAGCATGCTGGAGACCTCTCCCGGTTCCGTGCTGCCACTCCCTGGCTCTGCTACTCAGCATAGCTCGCTGTGCCACTGCAGGCAAGCAGTACCTCCTGGCCAGAAGCTATCTCTCACTGGAGCTGCACCGCTGGACTCGCATGGCCCTCCATGCCGAAGCGCTGACCACCGGTGACCTCTTGGTTGCTACAGCAACCCCTGGGAGGGGCAAGGAAGCTGTGTTGCATGGGGGGGGGGGCTCAATTAGCAGCAGTAGATTATCTGCACAGACAGGGAGCAGCTTCAAGAACAGGTACTCATCCCAGGACAGGATACCAGAACGGGCTTGCTGGTTGCTAGGGCGGAAATGATGAATCTCTCACCACGCACTATTCATAACCAAAAGGAGCAACCAACAGTGCTCATCACATGCTGACTGAAACAATTACCATCTCTCACCCCACGCTAATTTGGAGAACAAGGAGCACTTTCACCACAGCTCCTTTTGCGGAGCATGCTGCTGCCGGACTCACATCGAATATAGTCCCATGGTAGAGGTGCTCGAGTACAATCTTTTATGGACCGCAGATTCTGGAGAACAGGGGGCAAGCCAGCATTCCCTTGGAGAACACTGGGGCACAAAGGGAGGAAAAGGCAGCAGTCCCTCCAGCAGCCCAAAAGGAAGCAGGCTAGTCCACAAAGCAAGTAGTCCCAGTGGTGATTCCTCCTGGCAGCACAGCAGTCCTCTGGCAATATGAAATTTGTAGTACCAACAGTGTCTGGTTACAAGACCATGCAGTGTCTGAAAACATAGGGTCAGAGACCTAGTACTTATACTCATAAATGCTCTTGGTGTAGGAAGTGCCTTCAAAAGGATCCTCAGATGTGCACAACATTCCCTTGCAGCCAGGCTCTGGCTCTAGACAATCAGTAGCGGTAAATCCGTCCCTTTGTTAAGGGCAGGACACAATCTTTTGACATGTAAGTGTGAACCATCGTTCCCTCTCCTATCCCAGGGAGACTATTAGTATGCATATGAATGCAGATGTATGTCTTGTCTCACCCGGCCCTTCCTGTTGTGACTGTCTGGAGAGAATGTCAAAGTGTAGCTGTCACCCAGCCAAGTTGTGTTCTTGAGATAGGCTGCAAAGCACAACGAGTTATAAGCACGGAGAAAGGCTCACTTTCGAACAATAGCATTTCTAAAATAGCAATGTGAAATCCACCTTCAACAGTAAGTAGAATTTATGACTACCATTCTTAAAATGCCAAACATGACAAAGCTAGGCCTTGCTGATCATATATTACCACTTAAAAGGCTATAAGGGAAATCCTAATGCTAACCTGTAAGAGGAGCAGGTCTCACAGTAGTGAAAAACAAAATAGGCTTTTTGTCACTACCAGTACATGCAAACATAAAAGTACATCACCTACCTTTTACTTACTCAGCACTTTGTCCATAGGGCTACCTAGGGCCAGCCTTAGGGGTGACCTATGTGTAATGAAAAGGAAGTTCAAGGCTTGGCAAGTAATTTTAAATGCCAAGTTCAGGTAGTAGTAAACTACACACAGCCATGGAGTGGCAAGTCAGAGACAGGTTGAAGGGCTACTTCTGTGGGTGGCACAACCAGTGCTGCAGGCCCACTAGTAGCATTTAAATTACAAGGCCTGGGAATATGGTATACCACTTTCTAAGTCACTTACATGTAAATCAAATATGCAAAAATTGTGTAAACCAATTAAACCATGTTTCGGGGAGAGAGCAACGGTTAGCAGTGTTAAAAGGTCCAGAGTCCTAAAGCCAACACAACAAGGTCAGAAAAAAGAAGAGGCGGAAGACAAAAGTGTGGGGTAACCCTGCAAAAAGGGCCAGGTCCAGCAAAGAAAACATAGCAAGTCAATTAGTTTCAATGGTTTCTGTTCAATTCTCAGTGCCATACAAATCAATATTCACTTCCAATCCCAACACAATTTTTCTTTGTGAACTTATCACAATGCAGCACTTGATGATGATTCATTAACTAATCCGAGCACATCACATTGTATTCCAATTGACCTATCCCAGCACGGCACAATGTGATCCAATTTCACTTCTTGCAGCAGATCACCGCCCTTCACAAGTCCCCAGGTACCTCATGCATTTCAAAGCTTTTCATTTAAGTCTCCCCCACTTCAAAGGCACACCTGGCTATAAGTGCTGGATCCCCGACACCACCAACTCAGTACACTTCTGGACCTGAAGAAGGACTGCTATGCTGCTTAAAGGACTGCTACTCTGCTGGATCCCTCTATCCCTGGACTCTGGCCTCACTGAGCTGCCCTGTTACCTGCTGTTCCCCTGCCTGGTGACGGGGACTGGACCTGCATCACTTGAATCCATAGTGACTCTAAGGTCTTGCTGACTTGCCTCCTGTTTTTTGCATGTCTCGGAGACATAAAAGAAAGAAGACTTCCAACAATCCTGCTACAGCCTGTGGATTGTGCCAATTATGAGTACTGCCTTGCCAAGTGGTGCCACCCTAGTCCTGGGTGCTTAGAAGTGGGGTTTTCTAGCTGCTCCTGCAAAGAACCATGCATCAACCTTTTTGCGCTAATTGGAACTGATGCATCACCTCTGATGCTTCACTACTGCATTGTTGCTGCTGTGAGGATCGAGGACACTGCATCGCTGTCAACAGCGCACCGCTGCTGCGAGGATCAAAGCACCGCATTGCCGACTGTGTGATGAATGGCCCCTCTTGCATGGCCTGGAATCGAAGCATTGACTTCATCTCCTGGATCAATGCTGACGTATGGCTTCACTGCTTTCTTTACCGTGGACACAGAACAGATGCATCAGCATTGCTGTACCCTTTAGAACCGATGCACCTCAAGGACCAAGGTACTTTTGTTTAGCGGGCCCTCCATGTGTCTTGTAGCTGGCCTGCGCTCCATCGCGGTCGACCTGAACTTTTGACTTTGGCCTGGTCTAGAGTGATCAGATAGCCCCAGTTGGTGTTTTCTGCTTTTAAGCACTACAGTTTCATTTATTCTTTAATTTTCACATCTCCACTTCTATGTATTGGATTTTTGTCATTTTGATCTTGTTTTGTTCATTAAATTAAGCTCTATTTTACTAAACTGTTGTGGAATATTTCTGTGTGGTGTTTTCACTGCATTACTGCTTGAAGCATTGCACAGATACTTTACACATTGCCTCTTAAGTTAAGCCTGGATGCTCTTTGCCAAGCTACCAGAGGGAGAGCACAGGTTAACTTTCAGTGTCTATCTGACTTACCCTCACTGTGATTGTGGTTTCTGCTTGGACAGGGTGCATGGCACTGTCAACTAGAAACCCAGTTTCTAACAGAAGCTTGAAGTCTTTGCGCATAATCATTAAAGCAATGACAAGGTGGAAAGCATTTTTAGCCAAACATCAGCAGGCACCTTTAAAAGGAAAAAGGCTCAAATGAGGACTTCTCCTGAGGAGAGGCAACCCCATAGATCTAAAAAAAAAAAGAGTACAGAGTGCTCCAACTGAAACTAGTAACACAAGATAATATAAATGTGTTAAAACATGTATTGAAACAATTGACACATTACCCATTCACTGCTTCCAATTGGAGATTAGCAAGCTGCTGAAAGCAGGAAAACTCCCTGGTTTTCATGTTTTCAAAACAGGCCACTGAAACAGGCCCTTGAAAAGATACGTCATCTACACTTTGTGGTTCAGGCAGTTTGAAACATACTTCCTGCTATCTCCTCTCCTCCCAGTGACAAACCTCACTTGCATTTGCCTAATACATAACAAATGCTTTTTCACTAGCAGCAGAAGGCATCTGGAAAATTACAGCATCTGCAGTGGAAGCGAAAAGCATCTTGTGCAAAACAGTTCAATGTGAAAAACAAGCCTTGCAATGTTAATGTACAAATCAAAGTTAATATGGCATCAGTAGTTAGGCTAACTTAAATCAGTACATTATTAATTCTTCTGTACGTCTGTAATACCTAAGTATGATTATCTATGACAAAATTTGCATTTATAATAGGTACATTATTTTTGCATAGACTCTTGCATATTCTGTTTCAAATGCTTTTTTGTTTGCACAATGAGGACATTCCCTTAATCAGTTATAAGTAGGGGATGTCACCTTGCTTTTAATAAGGTCTTTTATAAAGATGATTCAAACTCCTGAGAATATACATATCAGTTTTAACTTTTAGGATCTTCACACCCCAATTGCAACTACGCTGTTCAGTCAGGACCAAAGGTCCCACAACTCCATTATATCCTTAACCCCTTCTCAAATACTGCTATCCTGTTGATGAATTTCGTCTTTCATAGCAGGAATACAGACTAAACATTTATAAATCACAGAAATCACCATTAACAGTGAGACTAAATGTTCAATTACCTGTTCCAACGATGGAATAGAAGTTCAGACAAACAGTGATGATGAAGGTGATGAGGACCAGCTCATAGGAGGAGGGGAGACGAGCGAAGATTACCCTCTAATTACCTTATTCCTAGTGTTCACACTAATCGACTTACCTGCTGACCTACAAGGGTCCGTAACAGAGAGAGTGTGGGATTTGACAGGAAAGGAGGTTGGATTAATTAAAGGAGTTAAACCAGTTAAGGTGCAGATAAAACCAAATGCAGTATTCCCACAAGTACCACAATATCACATGACTCAAGACGTACTCATCGAAGTGACACAGATTATTGCAGATTTTCTCAGGCAAGGAGTTTTGAAAGAAGTTTTGAGCAGTCCATGTAACTCACCTATTATGGGTTTGAAAAAGCCCTGTGGGAAGATTCGGATTGTGCAGGATTTGAGAAAAATAAATGAAATTGTGATAAAATGCTGCCCTGTGGTTCCTAACCCAGCGGTAATAATGTTCCAAGTTCCTTGCGATGCTGAATGGTTTACCGTAGTAGACCTATCACAAGCATTTTTCTCAATACCACTGCATGAGGAAAGCCAATTTTTGTTCAGTTTCAAATTCCTAGATAAGGTGTACAGTTGGTGGAGAATCCATCAAGGGTTTTCTGAATCGCCATCTATCTTTAATCAGATCTTAAAGAAGGATTTGGAACCTCTTGTACTACCTTTTAATTCAACTCTTGTGCAGTACATTGATGACTTGTTGATTGCATCCAAAACCAGAGACAGTTGCAAATATGATACCATTGCATTATTGAACCATTTGGGAAGAAACGGGCATAAGGTGTCACCTAAGAAGCTGCAGTACTGTCAGAAAGAAGTAAAATATTTGGGGCATCTAATTGAGAAAGGATCCCGAAGAATATCAAAGGAGAGAATAACAGCTGTCATACAAATGAATCCCCCAACAACAAAAAGAGATGTCAGGATGTTTTTGGGAATGGTGGGTTATTGCCGCCAATGGATACCCAATTTCTCAATCATTGCAAAACCCTTAATAAAACTGACAGGAAAAGATGTCAAAGATGAGCCATATACAATCACTTTGACAAAAGAAGAACTTGAGTCATTCTTTGAGCTGAAAGAATGCATGTGCAGGGCCCCAGTATTAGGGATGCCTGATTATGAAAAACCTTTTCTGTTGTTTTGTCATGAACGTGATGCTTGTTCTTTGTCTGTTTTAACACAGGTCCACGGAGATGCAAACCGCCCTGTAGCATATTTTTCAGCTACTTTGGACCCTGTCGCAGCAGCCCTACCGGGTTGTTTGCGAGCAGTTGCAGCAGTTGGTCAAAGCCTTTCCCAATGTGAGGGTATAGTCATGGGATACCATTTGACAGTTTTGGTTCCACATTCTGTTGAAATCTTGTTGACAAGAACGAAAACACAGCACATGACAAATGCACGACTTACCAAATATGAGACGATTATTTTGGGATCACCAAATGTTACACTGAAAAGATGCACAGTACTGAACCCGGCAACTCTGCTTCCCAATGAAAATACAGAAATCAAAGAGGTGGAAGAATTTGAGCATGATTGTCTCGAGGTGACTGACCTCTGTACCAAACCTCGCCCAGACATACAGGACACCCAATTAAAAGAAAATGATTGCATTATGTTCGTGGATGGGTCCTGTTTAAGAGATTCAACTGGAACATTAAGAGCTGGCTATGCAGTGTGTACAATGTCTGGCATAGTCGAAGCCTCCTGGCTTGAAAAGGTATTTTCTGCACAAGTGGCAGAATTAATAGCTCTTACAAAGGCCTGCCATGCTGCTGTAAATTTGAAAGTTACAATTTATACTGACAGTAGGTATGGATTTGGAATTGTACATGATTTTGGTCAGATCTGGTCACAAAGGGGTTTCATGACCTCTTCCGGATCAACTGTGAAAAATGGAGAACAGATAAGAGATTTGTTACATGCAATTCAGTTACCTCTTGAAGTTGCCATGGTAAAGTGCAGTGCTCACACCAGATCACAAGACTTTGTGTCAATGGGGAATGATTATGCAGATCAGGTAGCAAGATTTTGTGCATTAAATTGTATATCATTCAAAGAACAGTGGGAATTGCTACCTCAGCCTGAAAATGACACAACTTTGAATCTAGCATTACAAGTGGTTGATACTTTAGATGAGTTAAAGACACTACAAAACCGTGCTAACAAAGAAGAAAAACGCTCCTGGCAGAAAATGCAATGTACACAAAGAGCAGATGATATATGGGTCTCAGATGATGGAAAATTGGTCTTACCTAATAGTCTACTGTCACAATTTGCCCGAATATATCATGGGCAAGCACATTTAGGAAGAGACGCCATGATCAGATCTTTTAAAGTTGATTGGTTTAATCCAAAATTCAGACATGCCGCAGAAATTACTTGTCACAGGTGCATTATTTGTCAACAGATGAATGCTGGAAAAGGAACAGTGGTAAATTTGAGCCACATTGGAAGAGCTGGAGGTCCATTTAATAGAATACAAATGGATTTCATTGAAATGCCTGTTTGTGGAGGATTGAAGTACGTGTTGGTGATTGTGTGTGTTTTCAGTCATTGGATTGAGGCATACCCTACACGTAGAAATGACAGTCTCACAGTTGCAAAACTATTACTGAGAGAATTAATACCACGATTCGGGTTCCCGGTTTCTATAGAATCAGATAGGGGAAGACACTTCGACAATGAGGTGATCAAGCTTCTGTGTGCAGCACTCAACATTGAGCAGAAGTTACACTGTAGCTATCGCCCTGAAGCATCAGGACTAGTTGAACAGATGAATGGTATCTTAAAATCAAGAATAGCGAAAATGTGTGCAGCAACAAACATGAAGTGGCCAGATGCATTACCGCTAGTACTGATGTCCATGAGAAACACACCAGATAAGAAAACAGGATTGTCCCCCCATGAAATCCTCATGGGTAGAGCAATGAGGCTACCAGCGGTACCTGCAAATGCACTAGTGAATATTACAGATGATATGGTGTTGGATTACTGCAAAAATTTAGCTGACGTGATATGCTCTTTCTCTCACCAGGTAGAAGCTAACACGTTACCACCAATCGGCGAACCAGGACACTCTCTGCAAGCTGGAGATTGGGTGGTTGTCAAGAAACACGTAAGAAAATCGTGTCTTGAGCCACGTTGGAAAGGGCCATATCAAGTGATATTGACAACCACTACTGCTGTGAAGTGTGCCGGGGTTCCCAACTGGATACATGCCAGCCACACAAAGAAGGTAACGTGTCCTGTTGAAGAGGAACTTGAAAATTCTGGTACAGCAACCTCGAGAGAAGAAGTCTCAGAATCAGAGATCAGTCAAGAAAGATCTGAGACTACAGGAGAGCCCGCTGAGAACAGCCGCGTCCCTCACACTATCAGAGAGTTCGAGAGAGGTGACAGAGTGCCAATCTCAGTGGAGGCAGCAGGAGAACAAAGACAAGGAGAGGTTCTCCCAGAAGCAGACGAATACAATTCAGAACCAGAATACAGTATTGAACAAGAAGGAGAGAGAGACGGAATAGTGACAAATCCAAATCAAAACGAATCAGACTCTTCTGATCGAATTCCAAGCCTATCGAGAGAAAACACCATATCACAAGAGGAGGGTGCTGTCCAACGTCCTGAAGGAAATCACAGAAACAAGACACATAGAGGTGATACATGGCCAGAAAAGTCGCCTTTTAGAATAAGAAAATTAACGAACGAGACAATAATAGAAGAAAGTGATACCTCACAGGTGGATGATCTGAGTGAAGGGGAACAGCAAGGTGAACGAAGATTAAAAAGAAAAAGAATAGCAAACCGAAGGTACACAGGTCCTGAATGGGCATATGCTACAACCTCTGAATGGCAACAAGAATTCTTGGCATTCTGTTTTGATCGAGAAGTACCTGGCCAATACTACGGTACCTGAAGGAAAACAACAGGAAAACTCTGCAGAAAATATATCAAAAGAAAAGAGACTTTATAAACCTACCGGAAAGAGACAATTAAACCTGGATTTGACTTATAAGAAACCTGATTACGACAAGCTGCTATCCTGAATTGACAAAAAGGGTCCTGGAGGGAGAGAAGACGCTGTAAATACGCAGAAAGAGTATGCCATCTTAAGTTGATTGTTGATCTGCTATTCTGATTCTATACAAACATGGCTTATAGCAACAAAGGAAGTAAAGTGTGTGGTTGGTTAGGACTTATGATAGGTGTTGTATGCGCAATAATGATTGTGGGAGTGATTGTGGGAATGCCGTGGAGAGAGAGTGAAACTATTAATGCAACTTCAAAACCTGAGACTACCACTACAACTAATAAATTATCACCGTGGGAGAAATTCGAACAAGATACTAAACATCTTCATGAGGGAACTAATACGAAGAGGGAACTTTCTACTAATGTCTTCTATCGCTTATTAAATGAGTATGTGGAAACTATGGATACGAGAGATTGTTATGTGTGTACTAAAATTCCTTCATCTGTGCAGGAGGGGGTTACTTATCATAGTCTCCCTCTTACTTATGGAATTAGCTGCAGCCTGTTACTAATGAGATTCTATAATCAAGAGCATGTACAATACTTCTATTCGAATCTGGATGTTGTGTTTTCTTTTGTGCTTGTAATTGAATTCCTAAATAAGCTAGCTAAAGAGCATGATATAAAATTAGGATTCTTTGAGCCAACACTAACATTTGGAACTGCTTATGCACACCGCAACAATTTAACATGCTTACTGTCTTCTGTAGAGAAAAGCTTTTTAGATCACACAGATGATAGACGCAAAGCACTAAAAGAGAAATTAGAAAAAGGTTTAGAAAAACGTACTTATGCAAATGATTATGCTTTCACTGCCATTAAAACACAAGGCAAGTTAGCTATAGATGCATTACACGTAGGAAGGCTATGTATATACAGACCAAAATCTGATCAAGACAATTTTTTTTGTGGGTACGAGTGAATGTAGGCATGTGTTTTTGTTTCAGAGTAAATGGACCTTCATGTTAAATGGACAAGACCCAGCGATTCCTGGAATCTATTACATCGGTGGGTTAAATGCATATTATCGTCTCCCAAAAGGATGGTATGGGACATGTTATTTGGGAATAGTTTTCCCAAAGATATACCAGATTGATGACTTAAAACAGATACCTAAATCTTCTGAAATACAACATTCTAGACAAAAACGAGAATCAGTGGCTGCTGTCATTGGTGACATATTTGGAGCAATAATCCCATCAGTTGGGGTTATCTTAAATTCTATGAAAATTCAAAAGTTGTCTACTATTGTGGATAACATGCTGACAAACTTTACAGGAGCAATCTTATTAATGGATACTGAACTCGCTGCAGAAAGAGCTATGACTCTTCAAAATCGGCTTGCTTTAGACATTCTTTTAGCAAAGAATGGAGGTGTGTGCAAAATGCTTAATGAGCGTCACTGCTGTTCCTATATACCCAATAATAGTAAGAAAATCAGAAACATGCTTACTAACCTGACTAGAGATAGTACAGATTTGAAGGAACTGAAAGAACCTGGAGTTTGGGAAAAGTTTGGAAAAGGAATTGCCCGGGTAGGAAACTGGTTTACCAATATTTGGAATGGTGTTCTTGCAAAAATTATGTTGGGCCTACTAATTGTTTTAATTTGTCTATTAGGATTATGGGGGAGCATGCAAAATTAACGACAAAATTAGAAGAAACTTGTCAAAAAGAGTCAAACAGAATGAAGAAAGTGAAAGAGAGAAAATGTTCAATGAAATATGGGAAAGTTCACATAAAGGGCAAGATGTTGAAATGCGCATTATGCGCAAGGTGAAAAATTGAAAATCAAGAATTGTGTGATGACGTGCGTCATCAGAGGAGGGACTGAGAGAGCGTAGTATAAATATCATATATTATAGACGTGAAACACTTACATTTGGCAAAGCAATATTAATAAATAATAATTAAAATGCATTAATATACGTGAAGATTTACTCATTTATGAACACTAATGTTGAATAATAATAATAATAATAATAAGATATATGCATTATTACAATCAAAACTGTATTCATTAAAACGTGTATGTCTTAAGTTAGCATGAGTTGCGAACTAGCCCTGTAACTCTCATTTAAAGCTTATTTTTTCTGCTTTTTCTGTGTGCGGACTCGCAAATGACTATGACCCAGCTATTGTTCTTTCTGTATTAATTTGAAACATGAAGAAATCTTCCCATCCGCATGCTAGCAGTTTTAGTATAAAAGATATGTGCTTCGAAACAGTAATGGGCACTCTCAAGGACGATGAGACGAGGGGAAAAGAACTCCTGACCCGAGACGTGTGCCAAGATGGTGAAGTAACCCCCGACGTACCACCTACGAAAAATGCTGATTATGAAGACCAATTGAAAGACAATTCAATATCAAGAAATAACAAATGCATTACTTAATGAATAATTTGATTGGTTACCAATGATGGGGTGTAGTTAATAACCAATAGAATTTTAGGGGAATGTATTATGGAAAAAGGGATAAAAACTCATGACACAAGAGACGAAGTTCAGTTAGGAAGGGATGACATCAATTGCATCCAGAAACTCTGTCACTCTATGTGGTGATTTGAGACTTAGACAAAATTATCATAGACCATAACCCGATCTATTATACTTTCCTCCATATGAGGAGAGTGTCCCTTGATTCCATTTAGATAGATTGACGGTGAACCATCTGATGTCCTGAAGACGAAGACTGATCTTGTATGCTGACTTAACTCGAGGAGGGTAATTATTAATGCTAACAGAATCTATATGCCTTTCTTTCTAGGTACCAACTGCTGTATGTTAATTAGGTATCTTAGTTAGATGTTTTCCAAATTGATGTTCTAAATTGTTTAGCCCAACATGCTAATGCTAATCTGAGGTTAGATGAGGTATTCATTTGACGGACGGAACTGACGTGACTGACATGTAGCTATGCTGAACTGATATTCTGTTGTTTATCATGCACTATGGTCTATTCTCTTCTAACATATCTATTATATGATTATGATCATCGCATTGTTGAAAGTTCATCATGATTTCCACTTTGTGATTATGCTTTTATGCTTCTTGGTTTTAAGAATAATACGTTTATTATTAGATTGTAATCAATAGGGAATAAAATTCACAAATTCTTCTTTCGAAGTGTGGTTATTTGAGTCAGAAAACAAATGAATGCGTCGAAGATTCTTTAATGGTTTTTGTGAAATATATGTTGATGGTTGGTAATTTCGCCTTACGGAGACTCACCACTGGGTCAAAAGGTTCATCGACCTAAAACGAATCCTGATGTGTATAATTTAACATAGACCGACGCGTTAGCAACAGCAAGTATGAAATATATTGACATTCTGTTTTTTAAGATGACAGTTTTGCGATTACCATTTGGGTGGTGCTAATTTCAAGAGCATAGGCAGCGCAACTGGCTATCTCCTCCAGCACTTCCTCAGTCAGTCAGTTCTTTTTGATAGACAGACAGGCCCCATCCCATTATTTGGAAACATGATTGCAAAGAAATGTACAGCCTCATAAATTGGCTGTTTCTTTCTCCTATACAAAGTACATAGTGATGTGTCTGAGTTTAAGGTACTACAAAGACAGGAAGGCAGAAAACGGACAATTTGTTGTTATCCACATATAAGAATTATTGCAATGGTAGTAGAATTCCCAGTTTTTTCAGAATGTCAGGTGAACAACACTCCTGATGTGAAAATAGTATGGTAACTGAGTGTAAATCGGAAATCGGGCCCATGCTCTGTCATATAATCGAATTATTCATAGAGGCCCATTTAAATGCGTCAGTTCACTTCCTCTCAAACCAGTTCTATAGCAGCAGTAGCTAGGTGAATGGCAGAGGATAATATTACTTTCATTAGTCGGTGCACAGTTAGATAATGATAGATATTGTGAGTTTATTAATGCTCATATTCAGCAACAATCAACAGGTTGTGTCCTAATGGGTCCTGTGGTAAATTTACATCAGACTTAGGGGCTAGTACCAGAAGAATGGTGCCCCACCCCGCAGTCCCAAGAGCCTAATTGCATCATATTCATCTCAAATTTTTGCTTTTCAGATGGGGGCCAAGGATTTCCAGAGATCCACAATGCCCATTTCCCCAGGGGCAGAGCTCCATTAGTGTGGAGGAACGTTACCCACCCTGCTTCCTGCGCAGCAAACCTGAAAAATAAAATCGCAATACAATTATTTTATTACTATTTTATTTTTCATTGCAGCTAGCTAGCCCGTTGTGGCCGTTACTTTGGCCAGTTGTCTTGCAATGGCCAGTCTGACATGAGCACTGTAAACCTCTTCAACCCGAGCTGTTTTAGACAGCCGGGTGGAGAGCAGACAGAGGCATCCAGTGCCTGTAGGAGTGTTGAGCCAACCCTCTCCAAGAAATCCTGGTGCCTTTTTTAAGCTGGTTAACAGCATGAGAGTAATGTCTGGACTGGTTAGGGGAGTTGGCTCACAGAACCCTCGCAGCCTTTTTGTGATGGACTGCTGGACCACAAAGGAGTAGGTAAGTACCTTTAAAAAAATAATAATATACAGTATTATTTATTTCTGTACACTGCCAGGCAGTGTGAGAAACTCGCACTGCCTCCAGCCTCAGCTCCAGAACACTTCACTGTGGCCCGTTGTGAACATCGTTTATAATGGACCATGAATGAGTGGTTTGGGTTTGTGGCCAATGGCCTTTCCGGAGTGCCCACCTGATCACCCCACCACTTTCAAAAGCAATCAGCTGCCACTACATTTTCCGACTCCATTGCAGCACTAATTAAAGTGCTGTTGGCTTTGTCAGTTTAGGGCCTTACCATCAACTGTAGAAGGCATGTTTTTGGTGTTAGGATATGTCACCTACCAGCCAGTTTCATTCCCAGTTTGCCCACAGCCCAAGAAAGTCTGGATTGCAATACATGCTCAGGGTATGTAATAAAAATCTGCCTGATCTGCACCACATCCAGGACAACAGTGAGGCAACTTAGTAAATATCTGGGAGAATTTCAGAGGCATAAGGTGCATGCAGTGCACATAGTTGTTTTGCAGCAGGCCCCATATATACGGCATAGGACTGCCAGCCAGTCACCATCAGAAAGCTGCATCCCAAGCTAGATGCTCCAGTTGGTTCAAAAGTCTGATACATCAACTCCCTACACCCCTTTGATTGCTCTGTATGTATTTTAGGCCCAGGAAGAACTCGCAGAATTTTGCTTCACAGAGTTCCCAAATAACTCCACAAGATTCCCCATAACTCCATGAATGGGTGAAATGTCTTTTTTTTATTTTTCTGTGACGTTTTTTCAATCTTTTAGTTTTTCCTGCACTTCCTAAATTCTTCTTATCTTCTTCTATTCATTCTTTCCTCTTTTTTCCGCTACCCAGCGCAATGGCAGGGTAGGTAGAGACAGGGAATTGCAGCAACTGCGCGGCAGCTAGCAGCACACCTTCTGCCAAGGGGTGCAGCCCGAGGCATTTTTTTAGAGGCTGCACTAGTTTTTTTGCATGCTGCTTCATAATGGCAGCTGGTGATAGGCCTGGAAATGGGTACGTCCTTTAGTAGCGTTGGCTGCTGTGAGGGAGAGTGCACCAGTGCATGTGCTGGAAGGCTGGCGAAGTGCACCCAGCAGCAATTGATGTACCTGCTTGACCGGCTGCCTATCCAAGTTGTGGGACTCTGTGAGTAATTATTTATTTGTTTTGTTCTACCATGTTATTTTCTTTTCAAATAGTATGCTGCTCACACTCAGCTATAGGTTTACATAACATTATGAATAATATGTGACCCAATTTGATTGAGCCAGGGTCTTGTCGCTACCTATCTGTACTTGTCGCCGCTCACCTGGGCTGCTCATTTAGGAAGTCATGGAGACCCCTCTGTCCTGTCACTAAGATAGTGATAGTACTAATATCAGTGAGTGAGCATTCTCCGTTTCTTTCTTTATGTAGTTTGTACAGTCCCAAGCAATCTCCCAGAGGTGTGTAGTATCCCTTAAAAAGGGAGACTGAGTTTGCCCATCAAAAGGGGTTGAGGAGCGAAGATCACCCACTGCAATGCATTAGTAGTTCCAAATGTAGTCTAGGTTTAGGACATTTTGCATAGGGCTTAGGTTTAGGAAATTAGGAATAGGTCAAGTGGATACCAGTAATGAGGCTGTCTGATTTAGAAAAGCACAATGCCACTGATTTTGTCTTTGCCTGTCAAAATATTTTCTGGGAGATTAACTGTACCACTAATTTATTTTTGTTTCTTCTTTATTTCTTATATCAGCACCCAAGGGCAAGAAGAGGGCATCAGAGGGGGGTCAGGATGAAGTACCACTGCCACCACCTGCGCCGCGGCTGACCGATTTGCTGGTCGCAGTACATCCTCCTATTAATATTATTATTTCCCTACTTTTACCACTCCCCATTTAGAATAATTTTCCTTGTTTTTTATACTGTGACTGTCTTCTTTTTTCAATTCATCCCTGCTGTATCTAATGTTTGTAAATTCTTGTCATCCCTGCATTATATTTTTTTCTATATTTCATGTTTCTGCAGCTGACTGCCTCCTGTCTGCACTAGTCTGTAGCTTTCTTCTGCTTTATTAGTAAGCTTTCCCTCACCCCCTATACATCTTGTGGACTAGTATTGTAGAACTAGGAGAATAGATTTTAGGTGCTCTACTGTGAAGATTGCAGGCCCGAATAAGCTATTCTATGTATATTTGTTCTGAAAGCTTTCTTTTTTTTTGCTTATGCTCAAACAGAAAAACAAGAGAGTTGTAATGGTCATGGTAGACCCCCCCCAATGTTGTGCTGTATTGTATATTCATTCAGTATACCAGCTGTTTCAATGAGAGTGCAGCATGGTAGGAAAGTAGTAAAAGGGCTGTCCCATTGCATTTGTCACCCAAGACCCTATATCCTTCTTTGAACAATTTATGTCACCTCTTCATTGCTCTTCAATGACTCAGAGTCATCATTGCTCTGCCCCTCCATTACTAAAAGTTTATGGTACTGCTAACTGAACTGTCATGATGGATTGCGGTTGTATTTTGGTCTACAAAAAATAATAGGGAGAGGCATTTCTGGCATCTAAAATGTGTAATGCTTTTTCTAGCCACACAGACCACCAGTGCTGGGGCCAACATTAGCACCAGTGCATCAGACATGGAGGCGATTGGAGGGGGAATCCCAGTGGCAGCAGGGATGGGGGTGGTAAGTCACATTGCTTGCTGATTAACAATTACTAGAATACTCACTGTTTTTGAAATGCGAGGCAGATACCACCCATCATAATTAATCACCACTCTACCCATGGCATTTTGTGAACCATGAACTAACTGCAGCATGGTTCAATTCGGTACTGCAGTGATGGCACTGCGCATTTGCTTCAGGTAATGAAACATTTGCAAAGTTTTTAGTGCATTGCAAATGGAAAGCAAGGTGTGCTTCTCTTTCTCCCAGGGCCCACTCAGTCACCTCCTAGTACTTCTCTCCTACCTAAATTCTGCCCCATCATACAAAATTAATTGACAAATCCATTCTTGGTATGTGCCACCTTGTTTGCCCTAGTGATTCATATAGTTCATGGTTTCCGTAATGGATTTAAACCCATTAAGGTTTTTTCCTTTTGACCTTTGTCAACTACAGTAACTGACTAAGCCATAGCTTAGGCAAATGACGATGATCTGTGATAACCCTCTATTCTATAGCAATACTTATGCTTTCCTGGTCTAACCGATTTAGCATACCCTACAGTAGAGTAAGTTAAAGAGAGTAAGCAAATGTATTTGTTGGAAATAATTAGTGTTGGAGGGTGAGGCTAGCGAATAAAGTAGGATCAAGGGCCTGATTTTGTGTTTTGTGCCCCATCTGCAGACTGCAGATAGTACCAAAATAGTACTCATGCACTAGCTAGCATGACTCCGTTAATTTAGTGCAACAAGAATACTTCTAGTCTAAAGCAGATGATGCCTTACTCATTAATGAGAGGTAATTTTTTTTTTTTTTTCCACAGAAAGGGCCTGTTTCGTTTTTTAGAAAATCTTTTAACCTTTAAAGGAAATAAAAATCACTCTGTTGTTTAGTCTAGTGTTATTCTGCCTTAATTCCTTTCAGCCAGTCAGTGCTTTTATATGAGACAACTAAATTGAAATAGTTAGTGGGTTATATATTTAAATCATAGCTTTACAAAGATTGAGACAAGACTACAACCCCCATGGCACAACAAAGAAATACCTGATATTATAACAAAACCTAGAAAAAGTAACTACTTTTAAGCAATGGGGAGCATGAAATATAATTAAAACTAATGTTACAAAATCTTCAAGTCAGAAAAAGTGGACTCAAACTCTGTAGTGGACAAGGTTAAGTGTTTGCGCAACACAAGGCCTCAATGATGATGATGATGATGTTGACAAATGATGTTCTACTACATCTAAAATAGGGATCTCTTTTATGCGTGGGTGAGTAAGTAGGGCTAGTGTGGGCTATTGCTCAGGTAATACGTCCATTCCACCCAGTGTGTGTAAAGTAACTCACACCTCAATAAACCACACAACCCAGGGGAAGAGTGTTGGGCTTTGATGAATGGATGGGAAAGGGGATATTGGGAAAGGTGTGACAAAGGCAAACACTACATAACACAACAACAATATTAATCAGAGTGACGAGCAGCACTTCATCATCAATCTGTTATGGAAGGAAATGAAGAAACGAGAATGATACAGTTCAGGTAAATGCATTGCAAACAGTCCTTCAGCCCAAAGACCCAAGTTATTATAAGATATCTAAATGTTCTGTCATCTAGGTTTAAAAAATACAAATTATGGATGAGTGAAGTGTACTCAGCCTTTTCTAAAAATTATGATAGCTAAAAGAAAAATAATACTGTATTGCCAAATTAGGTGGTGCTTCTGCATTCTTCTTGAAATGTCCATCACTCTTGGGTGATTGCTGAACTGGTACAGTAAGACAAGCAGGAGTGCTATGGAACTTTTGCCTTTAGTGCAGGAGAAGAGAAGGCCTGTGGATTGTAAAACTGAAATAATATTATAGAGTCAAGGAGAAGGACAGAAGGTAAGCTCCATGAGAAGTGTACCAAAAAGACTCAGAGGAAGAGCAAGAGCATAGTCTTCTGCAATCATTGTGTGATCAATTAACTGAGAAGTGACAGTGGACAAGTAGCTCTATGTACCAGGCTGATAAATCTCACAACTGTCCGAACATGTATCCGGGTGCTTGCAGAATGTGATGATGTGGCATCACAAGTCTGTCTCCAGTTATAAGCAACAGCCCTCCTGACCAAAACCACATAAGAGGAGTTTCACCTGTGCCCAGTAGTGCAGCACACACACTCAGCAGAATTTCCCAAATCAACGCACCTCTCTCCAGTCCATAGAGCTGACTAGGCCTCAGAATCATCACCATCATATTTTGCCTTTGCAGTCCATAACTTCCTTCTTCTAGATTTGGAGATAGTCCCATCCTGAGTCCTTCCATCCACCACTTGTCTCTGAGTAACGATTAACATATCAGTCCAACTCTGCCCCAACCCAGGTGAGATAGACCTGTAGTGCGCTGCTGTTGAAGAACAAGAAAAGAAACAGAATTTGAGTATTTTGTGTAGATCTGTGTTTTTAACGAAAGTGATTGGTCTGGTCTCTGAAAAAACAGAAAAAAGAGAAGAATCTGCAAGTAAATTTCAATAAGTGTGATAGGGCCCATCACTTTCAGGAAAAAATAACATCCATCAGGCCTCAAACAATGCAAATCATCGAAATCAAGTTTCTAAATTAGTTGAACACCCCCCCTCACTGGCTGCCACCACATAAATCATCAATCATCACTCACAATCACTCAATAATATATCATCACTCATTGGTGCAATAGATACCTCTTCCAATCAAAGCACATTAGTAGGTACACAATTGTATCTCCTATTTGATGCGAGCAACTCATTGGAATTTGGCAGTCTTATAAATCAAATTATCTTCTAGGGTAGCCCTTCTAGGTGATGAACAAAAGAAGGATAGGCATGGTACGGAGGCTGGCATTGTCTCTATTATCCAGAAGGGAATGGGGAGGCTTTTTCACTGCACATCACTCCAACTCTAATCCATACATATGCCTAAAAATAATGGGCCTGCATAAGTCGGACACATAATGTTCCACAAAGGACTTCAATAATAAATAATTAAAATGTTCTATGGTGGCATACTCAGTCAGGCAAGTAGGATTCTTCCTCAAACTCAGGTGGCTCACCTAGGAGTTGGTTAGCTAACACAGTTGAGTCTGGCCGATCACCTTCATCCTCCTCCTCCTCCTGTGGTATTTCAGGAATAGTGTAATTGTGTGGTATGAAGTGTTGATTAATTTTGATCTTGTTCAGTCTCTTCACGTTTTGAGGTGGGAGACTGGTCCTTCTCACTGTGACAACTGTGACAGCTGCACTGAACACACTCAGTAGATCCACTGGATACCGGACAAGCCAGATACTTTATTGCCAGCCTGCTGAGCTCTCGCCATTGATGCATCTTCCCATACCAATACACCAATGGATTTTGATCCACAGAGTTCTCTTTTGATTTATCCAGATACTCCTGGAACAGCCTCTAAATAGTCATCAGTGCTGCCACTTGCTCAACCTCTTTTGCCTTTGCCTCTATACTGGACTTAAAACCTGCCTGTTTGTGCTGTTGTTGCCATTGTTCTTGTTGCTGCTATTGGCTGCTGTGAGACAACAGGACTGCCCTCTCTGCAAGTTGAAGGTGACATCCCAGAACTTCTGCACCGGACTGGGACTCTAATTTCCAACCATTCTTCTTCCAGGTCTCTGGGTTTCTCAACAATTCAATCTCTTGGATTGTGAAACATTCCCTTCTGAAAAAGGAATGAAAATGCCAGTATTTGTTTGAACTGTGGATCAGGTATTGTGGCACAGATGTACTCTTTGTATAACACAATGTTTCGTTTCAGCCTTGTTTTTATGGCCAAGTGAAGGATTCAGCTCTCAACCAAAGCATGTGCTTCTGCATTTTTGTTGACACTTGAAATCTTTGCCAGACCTTTTTTTAACTGGCCCTGCAGCAGATCCAAAAATGAATGCTTGGCTCATTGTTCTGTCCACCTTGCTGAACTGCTTTGTGAAAACCTCAAACAGAAGTAGCATCTATGTCAGGCATTTCACTAGGAACAGGAACAATATCCATATTTTTGGGGTCGCTGAGTTGACTGACTTTCAATATGCCCCTAAGTTCCACCAGTCTTTCCTCCAACAGCTGCTGGTCTTAACCTTCTCTTTCCTGCTAGAGCTCAAATGGACCCATCCCACTGCTTCTTGTTTTGCCTCTTCTTGACAGGGGATGGGCCCAGTCATAGCCTGTATTTTCGTTTTGCCTCTTCTCGACAGGGGATGTGCTCATTCATAGCCTGTATTTTAAGCCATCAACAGGTGTGCATGGTCCTTACAAAAGTCTACAAACATGGCTCTCATGCCTACAACGGCAACCAGTTTACTTTTTCAGTCAACTATTCTTATTAGACCCATGTTTTTGGAAGAAGTGTTTGGCCAGAAACTTGACCTACAATTTGGTCGGCTGGAACTGGCTATTATGTCAGTGATGTTTCAGTCAAGGAATTCTGGGAATCTGCTGACCTGGAGCTTTGGCTAGAGGATATGGGAGACAAACAGCATGCATCAATGGATACCTCTCCACTTCCTTCCCACCTGTACAGTGAAAGGGGGCAACTATAGGGACCAGGGACTCAGACAGAGATTCCTAGTTGGCTCATCACAATGACAGGAACAAACCTAGGTCCCCTCCATAAGCCATGACACTTACTCATCCCAGCCCAGATACTGACTGTTGTATATCCTGCCCCCCTCCCCCCCACTCCAGCTACTTCGTTCTCCTCCCTTCATTTTCATTGAGCAGTGGCAGAGTGTGGTGATCTGTCACCCCCACCTAAAGTCAGGTTGAACTTTTCTTGCTCCTTGTTCTTTGCCTTTCACAGTTTGTTTCACCATGCCTCTTCATTGTGTGGCATATCTTTCTATGTGGTCACTCAATATGAGCTGCATGATCAATTAATCAAATGTAAAGACACTCTTGGTTTCCAAATGTTTGGATATTGTAGGAAACACATCTCACAATGGAGCAATTGGCAAAATGTAAGTGCAAATTGGTGATTAGGTTTTATTTTCCACAAGATCCTATGAGGGCCTCCCTGAGCCTGGCACCAAGTCTCTTCCCCAGAAAAAAATAGAGTGTTGCTTCTGCTTAACAAAAGGCTCCTGGTCCAAGTTCTGAAACCCTGATCAGATGATTGCACAAATCAAAAATTGCAGCTGAAACCCTGATTGCCGGTTCCATGAATGCCCCTATGGGGGGTAAAATACTATTAGCTCTCAAACCTCCACATTTATTGGTGGAATTTGACTCCCATAAATCTATCATCGGTGGTGACTGGATTTTGATTCTAGATCCTCTCCTGGATAAATTGGAGAGGCCTGACTTGCGACAAGACAATGACTGGGCTGTGCTCCATGACTTAGTGGAGGACCACTCCTTACATGCTGTGTGGACATGAAAAAATATTTACCTTTCTCCAGCACGGTTCAGAATCAAGAATAGACTGTTGCTTGATAACAGCTATGGCTCTACCACTAACCTGCATTTGACACATTGATGTTGGAGTTGTATCAGATCATGCTGCCGTTGTCCTCACTCTGATCCTCCAATAGACATGGTCTGCACCACACACTTGGCACCTGAATACACGGTGACTCAAATTTCCAGAGGAGAAACCACGGCAATAGACTTTACTCCAGGACTAGCTTGAGCATAATGAACCAATGGTGGCCTCCAAACCACTTGTTGGGTGGCCGGGAAGGCAACCCTTCACAACATGTTAATGAGTGAGGCTGGAACTGCTGTTGCTAAGAGTGCTGCATTGGAAAAGATGTTCTAACCCTTCTGGAGAAGTATCGAGCCTGCCCCAACCCTTTGTATCTATGAACACTTCTGGCTAAAAATCTTGAACGCAATAGCATCTACATGCTGACAGCAGACATAGCACTGTCCCACATACAGCAGGCCCCATCTGAATGTGGTGAGAACGCAGGGTGTCTCTTAGTGGTGCAACTGAGGCAACAAGAGATAGAGATGTCAATTCCAGCCTCTCTGGACAGGTGCCAGGCCTCTCCTGATTAGTCGTAATTTAATACCTTTACACGCCACTTTATACAATGGAATGCCCAGCTGATACCATGTGGGAACAGGCTTTCATGTTGGCTCTCTGAGACCTCAGCATTCCTAGATGTGATACGGAGGCCCTGGACTCGGCTATATAGGAGAAGGAGGTTGCAGGGCCCATCAAATTTCTGAAAACAGCCAAAGCACCCAGAGAGGTTTTCCCTCAGAATTGTTGCAAGGCTAATAGTGACCTGATCATTCCTCTTCCTACTGGCATGTTCCTGGAAGCTACATCTATGGGATCAATTTAATTAAGCACACATCTCCCTCATTCCAAAACTGGGGAAAGATTGTCCTCACAGTGCCAAGTACTGCCACATTTCACTGCTGAACTTCAATGTGAAAAAGCTGGTCAAGATCTTGGCCACTAGATTGGGACAAGTGGTCATGTCAATCAGCTGGATTTTGTCCCCTACCTATCATCCCAAATGATATCCATACAGTTGCGCATGTCATCTGGTCTACTAATTCAGCCTTAGATAAGCATCTGCAACTCTCCCTTGATGCGGAGAAGGCCTTTTATTCGGTCAAATGGCCCTATCTTTTTCACACCATAGGTAGATTCTGAATTTACCCCAAGTTTATCCACACAGTTAGCTGCATGTATTAATACCCATTCTTTCCAGCTCGGTATCCATCACCTGGGGCACCAGGCATACATGTCCCTTGTCACCCCTCCTCCTCCTCTTGGCATTAGAGCCCCTGTCAGTGGCCATTAAATCTTCATACACTTTGGGGAGCCAGACAAGTTTGGGAGAATTGAAACAGTTGCTGTATGCAACAATATCCTCTTGACATTGGCAAACCTGGGAGTGTCAATTCTGGCTCATTAGGATATTGTAGACACCTTTGTCTGCTTTCACAGCTATAAGATCAGCTAGACCAAGACAGAGGCAATGCCATTGACCCAAAACCACAGAATGCTCTCTGGCTCAATTGCTGGTGACCTGGATCCTGAATGGGCTCTGTTACCTAGGCATCTCCCTACAAAGGGAATTGTGCACTATGGTGCAGGATAATCTTCACAGGCTCTTGGACTCAACAAAACAGGACATTGCCATGTGATCTGCCCTCTATCTATCCATCTGGGGTGAAGTCCAGACCATCAAAATGGTGACAGTTCAGGGATTTGATTATTTGGTTGGCATGCTGCTGTTCCACATACCAGCTGGACTCTCCTGCAGATTGACTCTCTGGTCCTTAAATATATCTGGGGCTCTCTGCCCCTGAGACTTCCTCCTGCCAAACTTAATGCCACCATGTCCTCTGTAGGGTTCTGACTTCCTTGTTTTTGGTCCTACCATGCGGCCTACCATTTGTCTTTGGGATATCACCTTCTTGTGCAACGCACTTACTTTATGGGTCAGGATTGAGCAGAGCAATCACAAAGACATCTCTGGCCTCTTGGTTCTTTATGAAGGGTCACAGGCATCGAAGGACCCATGCAGCCCATGCTGTTAAAAATAAAAAAGATCTGGAAATCATCTCATTCTCTCCTGAAAGAAGACAGCATCTTGCACCTGAAAGCACCTCTGTGGCACAACAGAGACGTCATGATCGGCTGTCTACCATTATGGTGTTCTGAGTGGTTCTAGGCAGGCATTTCAGAGATCCATCACCTCCTGACTGATGATACCCTCCAGTCTTTTGGAAGCCTTTTTGCAGATTATATTATTCTGTGCTTCCACTTCTGGTGATACCTTCAGATCCGACAATTCCTTCACTAGCAAATGCACATGGGGACCTACTCCCCCCTCCACACTTGCCTGGTGCAATGCGGCTCCAACAAGAAACTATTCTCTCGACCTTTTGGATTGTTAGTGTCCAAATTGCTCTTTGCATCATTGGAACTCCTCCCCCAGAATCAATGGCACAAACTTGACTATTCTCTGGAACGATGGTCACTTGTCCTGGCCTCCCATAGTAGGGGGCTATGAGAGCCAGATTTACATTTTGCTATGTTGAAATATTGTAAGATTGACACTGGCCACCAGCTAAGCTGCACAGGGTACAGCTGACACCTACATCGGTCTGCTGGCACTGTCAGGCCACAAATTGTGACATGCTGTACATTCTTTAGACCTGCCCAGGACTCACGACCATTTAGACATGGGTTGATTGCCTCCAGCATGATGCGCTTAGTCACACCACCCCACCTCCATGCCCCCCTGATTACCCTTCATGAAATGCAGGACCTCCCAGCACTTACTACCCTAAATGTTCTCTGTGTGCCTCCCCCTACTGACTACAGCCAAACGAGGCATCCTTTGCCGGATGTCCACTCCTACTGTTCTTATCCAGGATGGCTGTCTTGAAAATGTGGTGATGACAGCAGCACATAAATGTCTGATCTTCTGACAGAATGACCTGGAAAATGTGTTCACAGATATTTGGGGCCCTCTAATCCGTGACACACTATCATGGGCTACCATCACATTTGATCTTGGACTATTAGGTAGCTCTCAATCACTACTTTTCTCCACTTTAGTTTGCCCTTTGGGGTTCTGTTGCTTGCATGATGCATGATTGATATCCTTCCCCCCTCATCCATACTGCTGGTCACTCTTTTGATCTGTTGCCCTGTTGCCACTCCCTTGCCTGTCCTTCCTGCTTTATTGCTGCCTCCTTGCTGTGTGCTACACTGCCCAGTGTGTATCTCTCTGTGTCTGAAAGACCATTTCCCGTTTACTCCCCTGATTTCTTCCACCCCCTGTAGGGCTCGTTCTCCATTGCATTTGACCTCCATGCTCTGCCTGTGGATGATATGTCCACGCATTCCCTCTCCTGTTGTTATTCTGGGTTTTCTATATGTCACCCCTGTTCCTTCACTTCTGAGCCAAAGTTTGGTATGCCCACAAGGTAAAGTGTCCTGAACAGTATGATTTTGAAAACGTAGAAACAAATAATGTCAAATTTACAAGAATAGGTTTTTCTCCTCGAAGGAACACAGGGCCTGATTTAGATTTTGGCATACCGTTACTCCATCACAATGGTGCCGGATATCCCATCCACCAAAATCTAAATCCCTAGGAAATAAGGGGATTTAGATTTCAGAGGAAGGAACATCAGTCACAGCTGTGACAGAGTAACCCATCCACCAATATCTAAATCAGGCCCTTAGTCTTGGACAAATTTAACAACTTAACTAAGAATTGGTGCACACTAACCTGAGAATGAAGTACTTAGCCTAGTCTTTGATTCTTCAAGTGGAATCCTGAGGAAGGCTGAAGGCTTAGGAGCAAGAAACCCAAGAGGAGGTGCAATCATAGCTCTGGATGTGAAGACACTGGAGTCATCAAAGGAGTCAGGATCAACAGGAAGGCTTGGAAAACTAGCATGCTGGAGGTTCCGGGTGTCTTGGAAGGTGAGTGCAGGGAAGAAGATTGAGCAGGACTAGAATGAGGCCAAGCCCGACTCAGGTTCAGACGGAGTATTTATACCCGATGGGAGAGACTGTTCAAGAAGGGCACGTGGCTCACATGGAAGACCGGAAAGTTCAAATGGAAACCTGAGAGAAAGCATTTGTTAGCCTAACAAATGTGGCCTTTGCAGATACCAGGTGCAAGTGACGTTTGGTGTCAATTAACCAAAACAGTCAGAACTGAAGAACGTTGGCTGTTAGAGTCAATAGGTCACCACCGTTAGCGCCTATAACCAAGGCAGACAGAAAAATATGCCTAAGGGGTTACATGAAATAGGTAATGGTGGATGGAGCATGGAGCTAATTAACTGGGAAACAAGTAATACTCTTACAAGACTGAAAACGAGGGAGCAATGGTGTAGGAAGTTCAAGGGGATGATGAGCTCTGGGAGGGGAAAAATGGTTTGCAGGAGGCCCTGAAGTGGAGGGGAAAAACAACATGACCCTGTGCACAAAACGAACAGTACAGAGGGCGCAAGAAGGGGTTCTGACAGAGTCCTATCAAGTGAATTTACTATGACTGTGGGATGAGAATCAAAATTGCTATGATAAAAATTGATATTAACGATTATGTTCTTAGCAACACAGGCCAAACATATTGGCACTCATTATGACATTGGTGGTAAATCCCGTTTACGGCCTGCAGACGGCCGCTAACATACTTCCACGGTGGCGGATATCCATTCACCATATGACACACAAACACCAATCTGACAGAATACTGCCACATACACAAATCTGCCAGACCAAAGGTCAGTGATAAAGTGGCGGTCCCAAAACCCATACCTTACGCCAACAAAACAACGCCCATCACATTATGACCCACAAATCACCACAGCGGACATTCAACAGCGGTAAACCACTGGGGGTACATACCACAGCGCTCAGAATAGACACCCACATACAAAACAACACTACATTGGCCAATACCAAATAAACACACCTGACACCCATACACACTCCACACTCACACCACTATAAAACACACACACATTACCCACAACCCCTTACGAACAACAATTGACACCAAGAGACTGAGAAGAAGAGTACAGAGACAACTAGACACACACACCACTTACACCCATACACCCCTCATGCACTCCACATCACACACCACACCACATTACCCAACAGCCCCTCACCAACACACATCACACAACACCCATGGCACCACAAAGGCACCCCCGTTTCACTGAGGAGGAGTTAAGGGTCATGGTGGAGGAAATTGTCAGGGTAGAGCCACAACTCTTTGGAGCACAGGTACAGCAGATATCTATAGAAAGGAAGATGGAGCTTTGGCGGAGAATCGTGGACAGGGTCAATGCCGTGGGACAGCACCCAAGAACAAGGGACGACATCAGGAGGAGGTGTAATGACCTACGGGGAAAGTACGTTCCATAACAGCAAGGCACCAGCTCACCATACAGAGGACTGGGGGTGGACCCCCACCTCCTCCCCCACAGCTCACAGCATGGGAGGAGCAAGTACTGGCAATATTGCATCCTGAGGGACTCGCTGGAGTAGCCGGAGGACTGGATCCTGGGAAGTCAATATTTACTTCCTATCACCTATACCTGCATGTCATCTCACACCAACACCCTCATTCCCATCACTCGACTCCAACACACTGCACCTACACATCTTGCTAACCCCAATGCCAAGCCCTGCATGCCAAACCTATGCATGGACACCCCTCCCAGCCCTGCATGGACACCCATCACTAAAGCATGCACAGCATAGGAGAACTAACAATCCCACAATACATCACCATACACGAACAAAAGCTGGCAGGGCAACACCAAAAATAGAGGGGAAGCTAGGGAAGTACAAATGTCATACACTTAAAGTATAATACATCACTTACATCCCCACAGGTACGCCAGCCAATGTCAGTGGAGAGGAGGTGCCACCACTATCCAGTTCCCTAACAGAAGAGGCCCCAGAGATTCTCTGAACTTGTGCATATGGAGGACCTACCTGGCCTATCAGGTACCATTGGAAAGCCGGTCACCCAAGCCCACACACAGACCACCACAGAGCATTAGGAACCAATACAACAGCACCCATCCAGCATACCCAAAACTCTGACCCTAGGACATGTCAATCAGCAGTGTGCTAACCTGTTACAGGGACCCCAAACCACACTTTGCCCCCAAGACAATCAGGGACCTGGGGTAAGTGGCAGTGGGCACACCGTTCAGGGGACAAAGGCACAGGCCAACAGGGAAACTGGGAGGACTGCTGTGCGCCAGGGGGAGGACAGGAGAAGGGAACTAACTCTCCAGGAGGCACTCTCCGAGATCCTGGGAGCCTACCAACATTCCTAGGATATGATGGGCCAGATCCTAGACAATGTGCAGGAGAACAGTCGGCTGCAGGAGGGACAGTATCAGGAGATCAGGGAGGACTTGCAGGCCATTAACAACACCCTGATCTCCATAGCAGGGGTCCTGGCAGACATGGCCAACATAATAAGGGAGGCAACAGCACATCAGAGGGCCCCTACCACTACCCAGTCAACTGAACAGACCTCCACTTCTGTTGCCGCTAGTGGCCAGGAGGCCCGCCATAGGACCCACAGGCCACCAGCATCCATCCTCCTGCAGAAGGTGAACAACCCCGCTAACATTCCCTGCGACCCAGACAGAAGCCAGAGACACTTGCCAAGACCACCGCCATAAAATGAGACCCTCCTGATTGTCCCCCTGGTGTCCCACTCAGTCACCTTTTCCACCTTGAACTGCCATTGCTCCCCTCCCTATATCCCCTTGGACACTGTACCTGTGCTACAAACAGACTGGAGCAATACCCTGAACTTTCCTCCATCATCACCCCGTTCAATTGCACTTTCCCCTCTATTTCTTAGCACTGCAATAAACACCCTTGGAACAAATTTGACTACTAGTATTTCATGTCTTGAAAATTTTTATTTATTGAAACAGCCACATCCATTGGAAATGAACTGTACATAGTGAGAGCATAGAAAGAATGACCTGTTGCTGGCTGTAGTGATCACAGAAGAACATTGTTGTCATATCACCAACATCCATAAAATGATAATCCCTAGGTGACAGTAAGTAGAGGTGCGAAGTAGGTAATGCCAGCATGCCACTGCCCCACACAATACACCATTAGTCATAGAAATGGGAAATTGCACTGTCTCACCTGTGTGTCATTGGAAGTACTGATGGATAACAGATGTTCTGTTGTCCAAATCCTCATCCTCTGCCTCCTCATCCTCACTGTCCTCAGGGTCCACTGCTGCCACAGGTTCATGCCCAGTCACCTCCTCCTGCAGAAAAGCTACATGGCATCTGAGGGCCAGGTGGTTAAACATGTAGCATGCCACTAGTATGTGGCAGACCTTCTCAGGTGAGTAGCACAGGGATCCACCTGTCAGATGGAGGCACATGAACCTGGCCTTGAGGAGGCCGAAGGTCCTCTCAATGATCCTTCTGGTTCGCCCATGTGCCTCGTTATAACATTCTTCAGCCCTTCTCCTGGCATACCTCACATGAGTCAGCAGCCACGATAGGTTTGGGTAGCCAGAGTCACTTGCAAGTACTGTGGGACTACATTTAGCCACACACTATCCTATTAGGTTAACATCAGAGGCATACACTAACATACACCGGGTGGTGACCAAGGCTCACTTATATGCCACACCGACCCAGGATATTTAGCATTGACGTGGGAGATGTACTGGTACAGGCACACCATCTGCACATTCATGGAGTGGAAATTCTTACGATTCCTGTACACCTGTTCATTCTGGCGGGGGTGGACAAACGCAATATGTGCTCCATCAGTCGCACGAGTGGTATTGGGGATATATCCCATTTAATAGAATCCAGCCTCCACAGTGGCCAAATCTTCCACCTGGGGGAAAGCGATGTAGCTGCACATATGTTTTACCAGGGAAGACAACACTCTTGCCAGGAAATGGAGCACTGATAAACCTTGCACAAAAGGGGGGATCCGCAGCGGTAGGTACCTAAGGGACACAAGAGTGAGTAGGTTGTCACAATTGGAACAACTAAACCACAACATCAGTCTACATCATACAATTATGTATTGGGACAGTGTAAATTTCAAAGTATGTGCCTATTTATCCTGTGACGCAGCAATTCTCAGTAGGCCTGTTCTCCCTCCCTGAAGTTGCGACCACCTATCCTGTGTGAAGGGACAGGTGGAAGTGAGGTAATTCCGCCGATGTTGGCTGTTGTGGCGGTAGGTGGTCGTGAACTGCCGTGCAATTCCTCATTGGCTAATATTGGGCCCTATGGACTATAGTGGTCAATGGGGATGTACGCCGGCGGTGACGGTGTACACCGCCGTGGACGTGACCGCCATTTTCTCAACCATTCCTCACTTGTTTCCTGACCTTCAACAGGAGAAGACCATGTGCTGCTGTGACCAGTGTCTGGAACCTACCATGGCCCGTGTGACCGGGGAAAGGGCCCCAACCTTTCACTTCGGAGGAGTTGGGTCGACTGGTGGATGGGGTCCTACCCAAGTACGGACTGCTGTTTGGGCCTCCAGACCAACAGAGAAGTACACTGTGGGCACAATGCATGTGGCAAGGGAGCATGGAGATGTGTGTGAAGGCATTGTGTAATGGGGGTATTATCTGTTGGTGGTGTACATGTTGTGCGCTGGGCAATGAGTGTGCCAATGGTGATGGAAACAAGTATGGTGGGCCATATGTGTGACAGCCTGGACTGTTAGTTTAATAGTGTTCTCTTGTCTTTATTGCTTCTGCCAGTCAGTGCCCATAAAAAGAAGGGAATATGGCGTGCCATCACCAAGGAGGTGTGGACCCTAGGTGTCTACGGCAGGCAGAGCAGCCACTGTCGGGAACGGTGGGAGGACCTGAGACGCTGGGCACGGAAGACCATGGAGGCCCAGCTGGGGATGGCCTTCCAACGAGGAAGGGGTGCCCATTGGTCCCTGACCCCCCTGATAGCCCGCATACTGGCAGTGGCCTACCCTGAGCTAGATGGGCGCTTGAAGGAATCACAGCAGCAACAAGGGGATGAGTACAGTGGGTATCATTACAGATTGTGGCTGGTGGGGTGCTATCTGGGTGGTGGTTGTCTTTTAGTGGGTACCCCTAAGGCCAGGCCAGACATTGCAGCGTGGGTCCTCTGAAGGGTAATGGTTGCATAGCAAATACAGGTAGCCTAGCTTGTTAGTAGTCATTTTTAGGCAGGGCATTGTGGGTCTCAGGTGTGCTGGAGTTGGTGGTGTGTGCTTTTCATCATGCTTTGGTGACTAGCCATATCACTGGTAGTTCACTGCATTTTGCGTAGGCCTGTTCCCTGTGTGTGAGGGTGCTATGTACACAACGGTGGTGTTGGTGCAGTCATTGACCCAGTGAATCCTTTGTCTCTCTTTCTCCCCCATGCTTGTTTTGTCATCCTGTCCTTGTGTGCATTAGCATCATCTGGCAGAGGAGCAGGGGCAATGGTGACAGAGGGAGCTGCATTCCACATGACCCAGGAGGCAGAGTCCACCGACGCTGAGAGAACCAGTGGGACGGAGGGCGAGGGGAGCACCACGGCTGAGACTGGAGGGTACAACACAGACTCTGATACCTCCTCCGATGGGCGCTCCCTGGTGGTGGCGCACACCTCTGTGAGCACCCCAGCTTCAGGTATAGCTTCCACCCCCTGTACCAGCACTGCCCTCCCAGTAGCCCCTCAGTGAGTTGCCCGTGCCCGCTGCCCCAGTGATCTCTGAGTGAGGAGGCTGTTGACCTCCTGAGATCCATCTCTGTAGGGCAGTCAACCATTGTGAATGCCATGCACGGGCTGGCATCCCAGATGCACCAATGCAGTGCATTCCTGGAGGGCATTCACGCTGATTTGGCAGCCCAAAAGAGATCGATCCAGGCTCTGGTCTCCTCTCTGATAGCAGCCATTGTCCCTGTTTCAACCATCCCCCCTCCAGTTACCACTTGCCAGTCCCACTTCTTTCAATCCCAACCCATCCCAGGCACACATGCAGATGAGCATGCACACAAGGCAACACACAAGAGTGGCACAGGCAAACACAAGCACCACACTTCATCCCACAGGCACTCACACAACACCATTCAGTTGCAGACACAACAACATCCACTGACTCCACTCTCCCCCCTCCTCCTCCTCCACCTCCCTCCCAGTCACATCCACACTCACACCTGCATGCACTACATCTACATCTACTATAAGCATCACCACACTAAGCATAACACACACCTCACTGGCAGACACCTCCACAACAACCATGCACAAATCCCCTGTGTCCTCTCGCACAGTGTCTGTCCCCCCCTCCTAAGGTTCACAAACGCAAGCACTCAGACACCCAACAGCCATCCACCTCACATCAGCATACAGCCCATGCACCTGCACCCAAATCCAGCAAACATACACCTCTAACAACCACTCCCTCATCCTCCACTGCCATTATTCCTTTCTCCTCCTGCCCAACATCCCTAAAAAGCTTTTCCTTTCCCAAATTGACCTCTTCCCTACCCCTCCCATCGTCCTGCATGTATGGACAGGGTAACAAGGACACAGCTCAGCACCTCAGCCAAACAGTCCACGGGGAAAGTGGTAACACCACCTACACATGGTGGTAAGGATACCAGACCTACCGCACAGAAGGGGAAGGAAGCAGCACCAACAGGGAAGAAAGAGAAGAGTCCTGCGCCACCAGGGAGCAGTGTGAAGAGTCCTGCACCAGCTGCGAAGAAGGGGAAGGGGCCTGCACCAGCTGTGGAGAAGGGGAAGGAACCTGCACCAGCTGTGAGGAAGAGGAAGGAGCCTGCCTGCCCCAGCTGTGAAGAAAGGGAAGGAGCCTGCACCACCAGACAGAATGGAGAAGGGCCCATCTACCCCTGCCAGGAAGGGTAAGGGATCCACGACCCATGGACAGGAGGAGACGAGGCACTCTATGCCAGCGGAACATATCAGGCTAACACCGCCACCACCACCAGCTGTCACAGGGCCCCCACCGCCAGCTGTGGAAGTGCAGCCATCAGTGCGTGCAGGGGGTGACCAGGAGGCTCCTCCAACCACCACCACAGTGCAGATATCAGACAGTGCAGGGGCTGCCATGGAGGCTCCTCCAACCACCACCACAATGCAGCCATAAGGGAGTGCAGGGGCTGCCCAGGAGGTTCCTCCAATCACCACCACTGTGCAGATATCAGACAGTGCAGGGGCTGCCCAGGAGGCTCCTCCAACAACCACCACAGTGCAGCCATCACCGCCAGCGGACGCCATGTAGGCCACCCTCCAGGGGCTGCTGTGCGGGCTGCCCCCTTCAAAACCAGTGGGCAAGTCACTCACTCCAGAGACTGTGGCGTTGCACTCCCCAGGACAAAACAATGGGCATGTTGCCCCCTTCAGAATCAGTGGGCAAGTCACCCACTCCAGAGACTGTGGCCTTGCACACCCCAGGAGAAAGCAATGGGCATGTTGCCTCCTCCAGAACCAGTGGGCAAGTCACCCACTCCAGAGACTGTAGCCTTGCACTCCCCAGGACAAAGCAATGGGCATGTTGCCCCCTCCAGAACCAGTGGGCAAGTCACCCAGTGGGGACGTTCTCGTATTCGGCTGAGGCGCCCCCATCCCCATGAGGTGCCTTCCCACTTGCAAAATGATGCCCCTGCAGTGTTCTCTCCCACTGTGTCAGGATGCAGGTTGGGCCTTGGACTGTGTCCTGTGGCCTTGTGTGCCCTCATGACTTTGGACTGGGCATTGACCCTTTATGGACATTTGTACATATTTGGTTTGTGTGGTGGATTTTGCTATGCTAATACATTGTCGTTACTCCAGCATTATGGTCCGTGTGTCATTTGCGATTGGTTTATATGTGCAGCTGGTTGTGTGTATGGTGTGTGTGTGTGTGTCAGGTGTGTGTTGTGCATGTGTGTGTCACTGTCATTTTCCTCCCACCCTCCCTTTTGTGCTAGGCAGCTGTACTCACCATTGGTGTCTCTGTACATCATTCAAGTTGCTCAAAATGCCAGCCACATTTCAAATTATGGCATTGTTACTGTGGCCTGTGCTATGGTGGTTGGCATTAGCCTCAAGTGCAAACATAATTCCGCTCAATGAGATGGTAGAATTCAGATAACTCCATGTTATGGGTATGACACAGAGTTCCTGTCAAATTCCGCCATCCTTTGTGTTGCAAAATTATGTTTCCATTCACACACAAGAGGGTCAGTAAACACATGCTCACAATCATGGACGAGATTTGCTTCCCGCTAGAATGATTTCCATACATCACAGACCCTTCTGGTGCCTTTTTGTGATGCAAGAGATTGCGAGTGGCCCCGGGTTTCTACTCGAGAAGCAGCTAGATCAACTCTGAATTTTTTTTCAATGTGCTATTTTACTTGAACAGACGTTTCAAGTTGTTTTTTTAGTACAAAAAGCATATTCTTCAACAGGAAGGAAGTGCCACAGAGGCTCCAACTTTGTCTTCCTGTCCACAAGGGTCCCCCAGTGCTTTGTCCAACTCTCAGTCTCTTTTCATTTCGATTTCAAGGTGAAAGGATCACATTCTTTGTCAGCCATTCCTGCTGCATACATATTATTGGATCTTAATGACTTTATTTTTGGGACATCAGAACAAGTATGTTCAAAAACATTTGGATATGGGTGTTGTTTGATAGAGGACAAGCACCAGCATTGTATTTGTACTTTTATTCAATTGTTAACTTTGACTGTGGTTGTGGTAGGTGACATGGATTCAAAGTAGGGGCCTTGTATGTCGGTATCCTGACTGAAATATTATGTTATGTTATGGATTGGAATAAATACACTATTGTTGTTAAAAATGAATTTGGGTAACCACACTAAATTATATTTTCTGTACTATGAATAATTAAAACTGCAAAAATGCTGTGTTTCAGTAAATGATTTTCTTGTTTGTTGCTTTTAGGTGCACAAAAGACATAACCCACAGTACTTTCAGACAGAAGGCTGGCACAAAGTGACATTACCTAAACACCTTTGTGCAGCTAATTGGCAACTGAGAGAGCTTGAAGATGGCCCAAAATAAAGGTGCTCCTGTCAAGTAAGTGGCCAATGAAGAGGAGAAGAACAAGCAGAATGCCACTACTGGCATGACATCCTCCACCTTTTTCAGGAAATGTGGTGGGCCTGCCCCAATCTCCTCTGGACAGCAAGCTGGGAGCAGGAATCCTGAATCAACAACAGCACCACCCCAACCGAAGCCCAAGGCCATGTCCCTGCGAGGCAGTCATTGCAGTCATGGTGACAAGCAGTGAGCCTGAATCGGAGTTGTCAAACTAGTAGCCAATCATTGCAGGTAACTGAGCAAAGTGGACTACAGGAGCCACAGGCAGAGCTCACAATAGTCCTTCGTAAAGTAGGAGCAGAACAGGAGGTTGAGCTTCCTGCTGAGCAAAATATAGCTCTACTTGTACCATTGGCTTCCCGATCTCCAACAAGAAAAAGAAAGGGTACTCCATCTTCTTCTCCAAACTCCCCTCTGATGATCTGGACATGGTTTGGACTCCAGACCCACCATGAGAGACAAGGGAAAAGGAAAGGTCCTGTAGGACTTAGACGTATGGAAGGGAAGGAGGAGGATGAGACAGACATTGTCAAGTAAGCTGGCTCAGAGGACACCAACATTACCATTTTTATTCAAAGTGCATTGGTTTCACTGTCGCGTAGGCTCTCATTATTCTAATGAGACTACTGGATTTTGAGTAGCAAGATCGTCCACAGTGTGGGGGACTGAGTCTGACCCACGGCGGGTGACACTTGTCGCTCCAAATCCAGGTTTTGCTCCGGCTAACTAGCAGTGCCTTATCTCTCCCGAAAGGTAGAGATGATTGGGAAGCTGAGCACATGACATATCATACTTCTCAGGGAAGTCGTGGTCACTCAGGTCACATCCGGTTCTCTCATTCACAATTCGGTCTCACATATACATGACAATGAAGGCAGTATAAGTTTTAAAGATTGGTTTGATAAAACGACTGCATTTTAGACAGCAAAGCGTGAGCTGCAATAACCAGAACGACACAACAAAGCAATATTAAAATGGTAACGATGAGAGTGAAGCATAAGAATAATGCTATCATATTGCCACTAGAACTGATGGACTATTTCTGATCTAAATCGTATTTTGAGCACGGGATGTTAAGCCCTAATTCTGCCTTTCAGGTTCCCTTGGGAGGACATCAACCCTCATACCTGAGCAAAGGCCTGTGATTTGCATCAGCATCAGCAGCGAGGCATTCAGCATACAGTTGTGGTTCCCTGGCTGGAATCTCCTTCTTGATGTGTAATGGGACTAGGAAGAGTTTTTATAATTAACACAGCTGATGTTCTAAGAAAAAGTCCTTACGTAAGGATGTGTATTTTCTACGAATGTTGGAGACTAAACTTCTACCACGTTTACCGGCAATGTACCAGACTGTAGCCTTGACTGAAGCACAAAGTGATCAAGAATGTGTTGTTTGAGAACACAGTGCTGAACTAAGCAAAACAGTTAGATAGAAGAAATTAAAACAAGATCGTAAAATTGGTTATTGTAAAAATAACAATGCGAAGCTGAATAAAATATATCTTGGTCAAGGTGCACAGCGGCCTAGAGTATTAAACTAACGTGTATGAAGCTATAACTAAAATGGCTACACAACATCATCACCACCGCTAACAGCCACATTTATAAGGCCCAGCTGAGACCTGCATCCACCACTACCTCAGTTGAAGTACACATTGCAGAGAGGCAATCATTGATGTGTCACTTCTTCAGACATTGGCAGTAGCACCAGTGGCACACTAAAAAAGTTTTCCTCCTGATTTACAACTAACAAGTAGGAGGATAACATTGCAATATGCTCCATTTGCACACAAGTGCTCATCGAGGTAGGCCTGGTTCACACTATGGTACTGGAGGCCAAACAACCCATATGGGAAACTATCACACAATCAGATGGGAGGAGCACCTTAGAAAAATTGCTGCAGGTGGTGGTGGCGATGAGGGAGGGGAATCAAGTGCGATCACAGTGGGAGTTGCTGATGAGGAAGAAGAGGGTGGCAGCTTTATACAAAGCAGCCCTGTCCAGAGACGTGTGCCAGCAGCATCACCAACATCAGCAACCTCGAAATGGCACAAGACTCAGATGGCGACACCACCCAATAGTGTGTTTGTACAGCGGGAAGCTGGCTAACATGTGAGCACTGAACCTCCTCCCTTTTTTCTTTTGTAGAAGGATTGGGATTTTTTGAATTTGTAGCTGCCATCTGCCTGAAATAGAAGGTTCCCAGACAGTCCTATCTTTCCAGAGTTGCTGTTCAAGCGCTCTATCCCAATGTGCTGTAATTGGTTGAACAAGCTTTGCAGCAGAGTACTGTTCACACCATGCACCTGATGACAGACATGTGGTCTAGTTGTCAAGCAACAGGTTACATTTATATCACTGCACATTAAGGGCCTCATTATGACCTTGGCTGTCTGCACGGTCACGGTGGGACCATTCCTAAAGTGGCAGTCTGACCATGACAAAACTACTGTGGCAAAATCACCATGGTCGGACCGCCAGGTTGCCACCAGTTGACAGCCTGGCGGTCTTGGCGGTTGTACTCCACCCGGGCAGTGGTGCTTGCAGCGCTGCCCTGGGGATTACGAGTCCCCTTTCCACCAACTTTTGCATGGCGCTAGCTCTGCCATGCAAAGGCTGGCGGAAAGGGGGTGCCGCTGGCCCAATGGCAGCCCTTACACTGCCCATGCACTTGGAATGGGCAGTGCAGGAGCCTTCATGGACAGCCCCGTCGTGCTTTCTACTGCCCATTTTACATGCAGTGGAAAGCACGACGGGTGCTGCTGCACCCACCGCAGCACCTTATTGGCACCGGCTCAATTACGAGCCGGCGTCAATGTTAAGGCCCTGTTCACCGCTGGGCCGGCGGGCAGAAATGCTATTTCCTAATAGGGCTGGTGGTGTTCTGCCCACACAGGCAGCCTGATGGTGGTACGAGTTTAGCGGGCATCATAATGAGGACCTAAATCTCTTTTGTGAGCTTAGGCAACAGCTATTTGCAGGTGTGAGAGCAAAAGAGACTTTTAGGGGCAATTAACGGCATGCAACAGTAGCAATGTTCACCATGGAGAAATCCCATATAGCCGCAAACATCTTGGAAGACTTTAACAGCAAGGTTTTTGAATGGATGTGGCCCAGAGGTTTCAGAATTGGATCTGTTGTCACTGACAATGGCAGTTATATAGTCCAGGACATGGCAAATGGTGGATATTTCAGGTTCCTGTTTTTGAAGCATTGCAACAACCTGGTTTTGCAGGACTTTCTCACAAAAGAAGACATAGTAACATACTGGCCACATGCAGAAGAATCTGCACTCATTTCAACTATTCTTTTAATGCCCGGAAGCAGTTGAGGATTTATCAGTGTGCTAATAGAGTACCAGTGAAAACTGTCATACAGGAGGTTCAGCATGTTGGAACTCGATCTACTGCATAATGCAACATCTGTTTGAGCAGTACAGACCGATCACAGACTATGGTCCTGATCTAGATCTTGGGAGGATTTCTGTTGGCCCGCTGTGACGTTGATTTCAAGGTCTCTGTTGACATCAAGGTGACAGGATTGCACTGATCACATTTAGATTTCACAGTTGCGTTGGCATTGTTCAACTGGCTGATTCCTCATGACGGGAGTCCTTCGCTGGACCCTCTCAACATTGTACTGTAGCTGTGGCTATTGGATTGTTGCCAACAGCACACACCTGATAAATATGGGCCAATTGTGAACACCTGCATATCACACTATGAAACACACTCCATTTTAGACCATGATCCTTTGCCATTCCACTGAAGAACTCCATTTTGCTGCTGAATTTGCCACTCAGAAGTCAGGTTTTTACATTTGTATACTCCCTCTGAACATTTTCAATTGCCTCATTTTTAAAAAATTTGCAATAACTTGTGGGCCACTAGTTCATTTGTTTTTAGCTACTCATAATAGCACGGATGAGAAATTCACATTTTACCGAGGGAGAATTGACAGTCATGGTAGATTAAATCAATAGAGTAGAGCTGCAATTGTTTGGAGCACAAGTAGAAAATATACCCATGTCTTAAAAATGGTAAATGTGGGCCAGATTAGTGAATGCTGTAGCCAACAACCTGTGCGCACAGGAGGAAATTAGGAAGAGGTGGAATGACCTGCAGTGGAGAGGGTGTTCGCTGGTGGTTGTTCTCTCAGCCCCCACTACAACCTTTTCCTTGGGAAGAGAAGGTCTTACAGATTGTACATCTTGAAGGCTTGACAGGAATCCCTGGTGAAGTAGACACTGTTAAGTTAGACATATGTATGTCTCACTAAACATAAATGTAGTTATTGTTCTTAAGGCAGCTGCACATAATGTGTATTCCACCTTTGTAAAACAAATAAGCATGTTTTTAAATACCTCACATCTATTGTCATCATCAAATTAGTAGCATTATGGTGCCGGCACTCCTTTTACTACTGGGAAATATGTGTGTTCAACATGTGTGTTCTTCTTCATTTAAACATTCTTGTATTTGATTATTTGTATGTTTGAATGTATTTTGTTGTAATTAAGATAACAGGTTCAAAAGACCATCCATTTTACCATGAAAGTAAGGCACTTGTAAGTGTTCTTTCACCTTTTTTCATATTTCACTTATGTCATAATTTTTTTTAATGTGTGCAGATTTTCACTGTATATATTATACAAGGAATGTTCAACTTACAATTTTCCAAGTGTTGGCAAGTTCAAATTCAAAGGACTACAACTACCACAATGTCTTGTTTTGTATCTGGTAAATATGTTTGCAATGTGATCTAAGTTGTTCTCTCTTTTCTTACTTACATGTACTGTTTTTCAAACCACATTTTGTGCAATGAATTAAAAGTAGTTTATTACATGTAATTTAGTATGTTGTCACTTTCTTGTCATCTCTTTGAAGTGATGTAATTGGTTTCATAACTCAAAGTATGTTGACCTAAGTAATTTATATCATGTCATGTTGTATGCAGAAACAAGTAGTAATGATAATAACTTTACATAGCAAAGTTCATATGATGACCAGTGCCATTAATCCTTCTAAGGTGCATGGCAGTTCACATTTTAGGCAGCTTGGCATTGGAAAGGTTAACTTCTCATTTTTACTTTACCCTGAGTTAGGTTGAATATGTGCTATAATTTATGTAAACTTTTAAAGAATTATTTTCCTTTTAAGGACATCTCTTTACATGCATATTTCTGTAAAGTTTGCATGTGTGTAATTTATTGTGTATGGGTAATTACCCCCAAACTACTGAAATGTCTAAACTTACTATTAATTTTAGTTTGTCTCACTTGTAGCTCACAAAACATTTGATGCATAATCCAGACTTTTACAGTTTGTTTTCTTGTGATTCATATTAGGTCCAATGCCCAGATTACACAAACAGCCATCTACCACTGAGGATACCTCCAAGCTAAACCAGTATTAATCCTTCAGTGAGGACTCTGCTCCTGCAATTCTGAATGATATGGAGCAGCCTGGTCCATGTGGTCTGTTTGGGCAGACAGCTCCGGTGAGTCTCACTCAGCCAACACCTACAGCTCCCACCCCAGCTGTTACAACACCTCAGGCATTGGCAAACTCAATTTCCTGTGCCCAAGGGAACATCAGCCCAATCGTGTGCCCCACAGCCCTGGCTGCTGTTCACTCAACACCCCCACAACCATCATCACCTTCAGTTCAGCCAATAGAATGGGGCACAGTGGCTCAAGGGCACGGTGTAGTGGGGTAGGGTACATGGGAGGGCATCTTTGGCCCAGCAAGTGAGGCTTGTGGACTCACTGTCAGCCAGACCACCACTGACCTATTCTTGGCATCCCTACATCAGTCCCAAGACATGGTGGACCAGGTCCTGACAGAGCTCCGGGACATTAAGCAGTTGCAGAGGGAGCACAATATAGAGATATAGGGGGTGATTCTAACCCTGGCGGGCGGCGGAGGCCGCCCGCCATAGTTCCCCCCTCCAGAATACCGCACCGCGGTCATAAGACCGCTGCAGTGATTCTGGGTTTTCCACTGGGCTGGCGGGCGACCGCCAAAAGGCCGCCCGCCAGCCCAGTGGAAAACAACCTTCCCACGAGGACGCCGGCTCTGAATGGAGTCGGCGGAGTGGGAAGGTGCGACGGGTGCAGTTGCACCCGTCGCAAATTTCACTGTCTGCAATGCAGACAGTGAAATTCAAAGTGGGGCCCTCTTACGGGGGCCCCTGCAGTGCCCATGCCATTGGCACGGGCACTGCAGGGGCCCCCAGGGGCCCCAAGACACCCCATACCCCCATCCTGTTCCTGGCGGCAGAGCCGCCAGGAACAGGATGGCGGTATGGGGTGTCAGAATCCCCATGGCGGCGCAGCGAGCTGCGCCGCCATGGAGGATTCTTTTGGGCAGCGGAAAACCGGCGGGAGACCGCCGGTTTTCCTCTTCTGACCGCGACCAAACCGCCGCGGTCAGAATGCCCTGCAGGGCACCGCCAGCCTGTTGGCAGTGCTCCCGCCAACCCTGGCCCCGGCGGTCCATGACCGCCGGGGTCAGAATGACCCCCATAGACTCTAAACTCAAATTTGAGCTACCTGACTGGAATGCAGTATGACATTTACCACCATTTGTGCAGGGATTTTACAGCAACATCTACTCCTTTCTGTGGCCCCATAATATCTGAGCCCAGTACACCCGCCTCAGCCACAGAAAGGGAGGCCCTGCCACAAGTCGAAACACCTGCAAGTACCTCAGTCGCTGTAACTGTGGAACCCTTCATCCCCTCAGGAGGGGAAGTTCATCTGGACTACAAGGACAGGATGGCAAGACCATCCCCACCGCCAGCAAAAGATGGAATACCTAATTTCCTGCAGTATGTGACTACCATCCACGTTTTGGACTAGATTTGGACTAGATTCTGGACACATTTGTATTTTGTACATTGGACTTCAAATAGTTTGCCTCTAAAATAATAGTTTCATTCACCATAATTGACATGTATTTTGGTTTTCTTCTGTGTCATTTGGTTTATATCCTGTATCAGTTTATATGTGTTTGTAAAATAAATTCTAAAAACACAAAGCCAAGGACTGGTATTGTATTTTTTGTGGTTTCCAACTTTTTTATTTCTTCCTTCCATCATTACTTTTTGAAATGCAAATAAGCGAAACATTTTTAGCACAACATTTTCAGGGTAGAGCCTGTGCATGAGCTTGCGCATGCTTATCGCAAGCGAGACGCTTTAAGAATTAGAAAAGGGCTCGGAGCCCCGTCCACGTCACGTCAGTGTATTTCATTGGTTCGTGGGCTTGCCTGTTAGAATCTGCTTGCTTTTATTAGTGGAAGGCATGCATACGTCATGCCTTTTCCGGTGGTTAGCCCTCTTCGAGTGTAGCGACCAAGTACAGAAAACATGCGAGGCTCGCTTTCCCATCAGGTTTGTGGACTACTTTTTTCTCTATTTTCGCAGTGTGATCTCGCTTGGCAGAAGTCGAGTGTTTTGCATAATACCGACCCTGTTACACACTTAATTGCACTTTTGCCGGTTACATACATAATTGCACTTTTGCCGATAGGTTTCGTTGTGATCGTCATGTATTCAAATTAGATCAAAGTGACACAAATTTTGTTTCACTGTGCCTGCATGTCTCACTTCTCTCCTAGGGTACTTTCTGAAACCTGCGCCAGACAGTCTCCATGTGGCATAGAAAAAACAAAATGCTGCATCACAGTCAACACGTTTTACTCCTCATCGTCAAAGTAAAGTTATGATCTTCTACACAAAACTGTTTTTATGAGCATTTATATTGCTTTTAATAATCACATGCTTTCACTGCAGTTGCAACGTGCTGACGCCCAGCCAATACCACGTGTTTGTGGTTGTTTTTAGTCGTGTCGGCTGGGTGTATGCAAGATATATAACTGCCATTAAAGCGTATGACTATGGAAAGGCAAATGTTAGTCCTGCTTTTTTTCTTCTTCAAGAAACAGTTTTGTGTAGCATCCTTCCACAATGATGAGTAAGGTGAGTTGATTGTGAATGATGCAAAGTTGCCAAGCAATCTAAATACAGTGAAAGATTACTACATTAAAAAAAAAAAAACTTTAATAATGCTGATACTTTGCTCAGATTAGGCACACATTAAAAGCCAGGCTCCATCAGAAACTAATTTATGTTACCCTCATATTTGCCTAGGTGCTCAATGTCATGTGTGATACCATTAGCAAAGGTATGCTTTAGCTTATAGTACATTGGAGGACTTGTGGATTCACTTTAACCACTGTACTTATGCTTAAAATAAACATAACTGGATAGGATTGTCACACATAACACAGGGTAGTTGGGTTGAAGCAGACCAAGGGCCTTGAAAAACAAGTTATAGTTACTTGAGATAACTTTTCTATTGTTTTGTGTGTGTATAATCTGAACCTAACTATAACATCCACGTAACCTTTGTATTATTCAGTGAATTTCTACAGTTTTCAATGCTACTTCCTAACTATAAAGGCCCTGTTACCTAGATGTGTGAGTGGTTGTGTGAGTTTGTTAGTGAGTGTGTGAGAGTATGGTGGGTGTGTGGATATATGTGTGATTGACTGTGTGGGTCTGTGAGTGGATGTCAGAGTGGCTGTGTGGGCATGTGAGTAGGAGTGTGAGTGGCTTTGTGTGTGTGTGAGCAGTTTTGTGGGTCTAGGAGCAGGTGTGTGTGGATATATGGGTGTGTAAGTGGGTGTGTGAATGGTTGTGTGGGTGTGTGAGTGGTTTTGTGGGTCTGTGAGTGGGTGTGTGAGTGACTGTATGGTATGTGAGTGGTTGTTTGGGTGTGTAAGTGGGTGTATGAGTGTGTGGATCAGTGTGTGTGTAGGCGTGTGGATCTGTAATTGAGTGTATTTATTTTTAGGGTCAAGCGGGCATGTGCTCTGGCCCCTGTTGTAATCTCTCTCTGGGCTTTTAACCACAACCATCAGTTTGGTTGTTTTGTGGGCTTGCCTTTTAAAATTTGCTTGATTTCATTAGTGAAAGGCATGCATACGTCATGCCTTTTCCGGTGTTTAGCCCTCCTTGAAAGCACCAGTAAACTACTGAAAACATACGAGGCTCTGTGTTTTCTGTATGGTTTCTGGACTACTTTTTCTTTTTATTTCCTACGCAATGCTATCTCGCTGGGCAGTAGTCAAGCGCTTTGCATGATATCGACCCTGTAACATGGATAATTGCACTTTTGCTGATACGTTTGACTGCAGGTGAACTTCTGTTTCCTTTTGTGTCTCCTTCACGCTCAAGGTGGCCGTTAGCTTGCTTATGTGAAACTGTTTTACTTTTCATTTTCAGTTTACGTGGCAAGAAAAGTCCGGTTAGGAGTTTAAAATGCTAATAGATCTAACTCGATCAAATGCGAGACCCATTGCATTGCAAATGCTTGCTATTATAAGGTAATGTTTCTCCTATGCTCAAAAAAGGAATGTATGCCAAACATCACAAATCGTAATGTATTAAATTCATACATTAGTAAGAATAGTTTGTCAAACTTAATAAGAAAAATTAGAACACATGCATGCACAAAATCGTCTGTGTCCTTTATTTTCTTTCCAGTTCCAGACCTTGACCCAATGTATGAACCGGATATAATCATATAAAACAGACTTAATAGGGAAACTGTTATTGATTCATGTCATCAGCTAGAGCAAGACCGCCAGCCTCACAATAGGAATCCCACATGAATAACACCAATAGTCAAAATCATGGCAGCATACAATGTGTGACCACAGGATCCTTTCAATACACTAAGGCAGTATCTGGTGGCATGCCACAACCAACTTTATGTGGTATGCTACAAAAAGTTCTTGCTACAATGATGAGACACATCAACAGCGTCATACACTTAACACAAAATGAGGATTTTACCAATGTGAAGGGAGATGAGTGTGCTATGGATTGACCTTAGCATGTGGTCAAAGTAAGTTAAGCTGCAGATATTGCCTTGGCGGCAACATTCAACATAAAATAAGTCTGCAATCTATAAAACGTCTATTCAGTCACTGTGCACGTTGTCTTTGTACAAGATATGTACATCCAATGTGTGTGTGTCTTTCACAGGATCGACCCATGTTTTCTTTGCACTTTGCAAAACCAACATATAACAGCAAATGTCATGACTTTGAAAAGTCCAGATGAAGGTGACAGGTGAAGGATTCTAAAACAGAATAACAGGAAAAATTAATTAATTTACATGACAAAATAGACAAGTTACAAATGACAGATAATGAGGACACATTTACTTAGACCAATCAAAGATAAACAATGTAAATGAACACAGTAGTTAATGTTTCAGAAATGTCATTAACAAACATGTTTGCAATGGGGGCGTGGCCAGGCCTGTGGCAAGATGGCCGTCACTCCGTGAGGCTCTGCCGGGCTTAGGGCCTGCGTCGTACATTTCTCCTGGTGGAGCGGTGGGTCGGGTGCTTTGTTAGCGCTGCTGCTCCCTTGGGCTCTTGGTGCCTGCCATTAGTCTGGCGGCTGCGCCCGGGACGGGCCTCTTGATGTGGTTTCCCTGGGTCATCAGAGCAGGGCCTAGTGGTGTGGACGAGCGGGCTGGGGAGGTGCGCCGTAGACTCGAGACCCGGAGCATTTCGGTGGGTGTGTCCTGGACCCCCTTGCTGTGGCTGGCTCGGTGGCTGATTCGAGCCGTGGCCTGAGGAGGAGCTGCGGCCTGGAGAGGGCTGGGGCGTGCACACGCTGAGCCAGGAAGACTGCTGAGGCTGCTGGAGCTGACTGGAGACGTGGCTGGAGCTGCGGTGCATTTTGGATTGTGCCTGGTTGAATTTGCTCTCCCTGTGCCCCCTAGGTCTGCTGGCGGTTGGTGGACTGCGGCCGCTAGCGGCCAGGAGGTGGATTGAAGATACCTGTGTGGACTGGTGGTCACGTGGTGGGCCCCTGGTGTCCCTGCTGCCCTGGTTCCTGGAGTTTGTCACTGGCTGGATCGGGCCGGAGGAGGCAGAGACTGGGAGAGGTTGTACATCTATTGGTGCTGCAGAATCCCTCAAAACTCTGACAAATTTATTGGCTGACACACCCGTGCAGTGGCAGGTCAGTGGAGTGGAGTGTGGATCTGGGACGGGCCCTGTGTCACTGATCTCCCTTTGGATGCTCCACCTGAGCCTTGTGTGATTCTATTGCAGGGGGCTCTGAGCTGGGCCTGGACTCTCTTGGCAGGTGCCCTGTGTGCACGTGGGTTGCGGCCTGGTGCCTCCCTTGCGCCCTGCCTGACAGCAGCGTTGTTGGTATATTGCTGGCGGATCAGTGGTGGCTGACGGGTGGCAGTGGTGGCAAGTCGGAACAAAAAAGGCCAAGCTTACCTTTGAGGGTGGGAGGAGGAGAGGTGGCACCCCATCTACCATGCCTGGCGGTGGGACCTCTGAGGATGGGAGCTCGGATGCCTCAGTCAAGGCTATGTTTTTGGATCTCAAAGGCAGCTTTGCAGGTATAGACGCTAAACTGGACCATGTCGCCGTGTAGCTGGACCGCATAATGGCCCGGGTGGATGATCATGACTCTAGGATTGAACAGCTGAAGTCGCGGACATCCGATCTGGAGGATCATAGCCATGGGGAGCGTGAACAGCTTTTGCGGATGGAGCGCGTCTTAGAGGTCATCCGTAACAAGAATGAAGATTTGGAGACGAGGTCGCGCCGCAACAACATCCGCATAATAGGTCTGGCGGAGACTACTGATATGGGTCACTTTGTGGAGAGTATGCTCTCTGACCTCTTCCCTGGTGAACTTTCTCGGCTATTGGTGGTTCAGAGGGATCATAGATCCCTGGGTCCTCGGCCCCCGCCTGGAACTCCTCCGCGTCCCATCATTGCCCACCTGTTGAATTTCCGAGATAGAGATACTATTCTCAGGCTGGCCCGGGACAGGCGACCTGTAGTCTAGAAGAGTTCTGAACTCGCTTTCTTCCCTGACTATACTCCGGTGTGCAGGCAGCTCAGCGTGTCTTCTTTCTTATCAAGCACACGCTGAGCCAAACCAATGCGAGGTTCACACTGTTGTACCCTGCCAAGCTAAAGGTGCAACACGATGGGAAGGCGTTGTTCTTTACTGATCCGAAGCAGGTGGCGAAATTTGCGAAATCAAGCGATCTGAGGCTTTGGGTCTGGAGAGTCTTCGGTCTGAGCGCGCCGCCTTGCGTGACAATGACTGATATATGGGAGATTGGTGGCTAGGGGGACTTCACTGTGATTGTTGGGATATCACGTTATGGTTCCCTTTCATGAGTGTCTACTCTGCCGTTCTATCTTGCTGTTTGGCCCTTTCGCCCTTCTCCCCCACTCTTAATAGGATGGTGGGTTGGATGGCCTGGCTTACGCCTGTGGGATGAGTCCTGATTCTTGTACTCGTAATATTCAATGGTTTTTGGTTGATGTGTGGGGGTAGGTTTCAGCTTTGACCCGATTGGGGGGTCTGCTTGGGTGGGGGGGTCGGGGAAGTTTGTGTTCTGTGCTGTGGTTGTTTCCCTTTCCTTTCATTTTCTCCCTTTTTTCTTTTGCTGTGGCAGGCGGGTGGGGGCAGTGTGATGGTGACTCCCTTTCTCTGAGAGATTGAGATGGGCTCGAGTAAGATGACAGCTGTTCGCTGTCTTACCTGGAGTGTGCGTGGGCTGGGTGATGGGAGTAAGGCGCGCCTCATGTCGGCTTATGTCAAACGTCATGACATAGATATTTGCATGCTTCAGGAGGTGCACTTAGTCGCTTCGACGGGGGACAGATTGAAGGCTGGCTGGGTCGGAGAATTCCACTGCGCTGTATTCTCGCGTTACGCCCGTGGGGTGGCGATCTTGTTGCGTAGAGGGCTGCAGTGGCACACTCAGAATGTTGTTATTGATCCTGGTGGTCGCTATGTTCTGCTGAGCGGCACGTTACTCGACAGAGCGTGTAGACTTGTTTCTGTATACGGTCCTAACACGGACGATCCTGAGTTTTTCCGTGAACTGTGGCGATTGGTGGACTCAACAGGTAGTGGCGCGGTAATTTGGGGCGGAGATTTCAATGTAATCTTGGACCCTGTGGCGGATCGGGAGAGTGCGGCTCATGTGCAGCATGTCGGGCCGCGAGAGCTCTGCAGTCATTGATGGAAGATGGCGCTCTGGTGGATTTGTGGAGGGCAAGGCATGGTGCTGTTAGAGAGGGCACATGTGTCAATGACGCGCACAGTAGCTGGTCCCGTATTGATCGCTGGTTGGGCACGAAGGATGTGGAGCTCTGGACTAGTTCTGTGGAGCACTTGCCTCGCACTCTGTTAGACCATTGTCCGGTTCGGCTGGTGCTGGAGGTGCCCTGTGGATTGGAGCGCACCTTTTTGTGGCGGTTGCCGCAGGAGGCGCTTCGGGATGCGGTGTTCCGAGAGGAGATTCGTGAAGCCGTGCTCCACTTTTTCACTGACAACTGTGGGTCTGTGAGCTCAGCTGGTACCTTGTGGGAGGCATTCAAGGTGGTTATTCCTGGGGTGTGTCTTTTGAAGCAACATGGCTTGTTTAAGGAGCTGCGCCGTGAGCTGGCGCATCTGGAGGGGCGGATCGCGGAGCTGGAGCAGAGGTTGGTGATGGACTGGTCCGTGGCAGTGCTTGCGGAGTTGCAACGGGCGGTGTCTTCATACGAGGAGGCCTCTCTCTGGGAGATTTGCTTCTTTGGACGGTACACCCAAGCACAGTGATATGGCAAAGGGGAGAGGGATGGCCGCACGTTGGCAAACATGTTGCGTAGACCATGGGCCAGTAGCTATGTTACTGAAATAGACGGTCCCAGGGGTGCGCGTGGGTCAGGACGAGGGACGTTATGCAGGCTTTTACCCAATTTTTTGTGAGTTTATATTCTGAGCCGACCGAGTTTTGACATTGCTCTCCTCTGGTTTGATCATGCTCATTGCACGTATTTTGACACACCGTTCTCAGTGGAGGAGGTTGTTGCGGCGATTCGTAGTTTGCCGAATGACAAATCACCGGGGTTGGACGTTTTGCCTCCTGCGTTTTACAAAGAGCACTCTGATATCCTTGCGCCCTATATTTTGGAGGTATATGTGGAGTCACTTGAGACTGGAATTCTTCCTGCCTCACTCCCTGAGGCCTTAATTGTCATGATACCCAAACCAGGCAAGGACCCGCACAGCTGTGACTCGTACCGTCCATCTTCTATGATTAATATTGACAACAAAATACTGGCCAAAATGATTGCGGTGCGGTTGCAGCCCGTGCTTCCGAAGTTGGTGCTTCCGAACCAGTCTGGGTTTGTGCGGGGTAGATCTACATCCCATAATCTGCGTACATTTTTTGCGGCGCTGAGCACAATGGAGGTCGAGGAGGAAGTGGCTGCGGTGTTTTTGGATGCCACTAAGGCCTTTGATTCCCTGGCATGGGATTACATGTTTGCGTTGCTTGCTAGAGTTGGACTGAGTGCGCGCTTTGTGAAATTGATTTGACTGCTGTATTCGTCCCCCACCGCGAGGCTGCGTCTGAATGGGTCTATCTCTGACTCCTTCCCGGTCGCCTGTGGAACTCGCCAGGGATGCCCCCGGACCCCGTTACTCTTTGCTGTGGCTATGGAGCCTCTTGCGGCATGGTTGCGCCAGCACCATAGCGATAGGGGTCTGCCGTTCAGACAGCGGTCTATTTTGATATCTATGTATCCTGATGATATTGCTCTGTATGTTCGTGAGCCGCAGAACAATCTGGACTTTCTGCTGGATGAAATTGTACGCTTCGGTTCCTTTTCCAGGATTAAGATTAATTGGTCTAAGTCCGTGGTGCTACCTCTATCCGCAGGGGTGGCAAATTTTCACTCTCGGTACCCAATTGAATGAGCGGACGGTCCTGTGCGGTATTTGGGGGTTTGGTTGAGCTGTGATGTGGGAACCCTTTGGCTGGCTAACTATGGCAAGGCACTATTGTGTTTGGAGGGGAAAGTTGAGGGGTGGCACTCCTTACCGCTCTCACTGACAGGTCGTATAGGTATTGCGAAAATGGTGGTTTTGCCAAAGTTTCTGTATTTGTTTGTTAACTTCCCGCTCCCACTCCCGGTGAGTTTTTTACGACGTCTTCACTCTGCTTTGATATGATTGGTTTGGGCTGGTGGGCAGCCGAGTATTGCCTGGGAGAAGTTGACGCTGCCGTTTGAGCTAGGTGGCCTCACTGCCCCGGATCTGGAGCTATACTATTATTGTGCTCAGGTGCACTTTATCTGCCGCACCTTGCACCAGAGAGTAACTTACTGTGGCCGGATGATTTGGCCCGTGTCTTGGGCAATCCCTCCCGGCCTCGAGCTCGAGGTGTCGACACGGTGACCGCTCTGGCTTGGATGGCGTGGCTGCGCTGCTCTGGGACGGCGTCTGTCTTTGCTCCTTCGCTGCCTGTACTTTCAGTTGCGGATCTTGTGATGTTTTGAGATAGGCAGCTGCGCGATTTTCTCTGCCATTTGAGCTTGACTGAATTGGGGGACTGGTTTGCAAATGTTTGATTGATCTCCCCCTGTGAGGCGCTAGATGATCGACACGCTACCGCGCTGCAGTGGCTGTATGTGTTGCCTGTCTGCGCGATGCTGCATGCGTGAATTTCTGTACTTAATGACCCACCTGAAGAGTGTCAAGCACTGGAAGTGCTGTGCTGCGCTCAGAAGCCACAGAAACTTATCACTAAATTGTGCAACTGTGTGTTGGAGAGGAGGGGGGACTTGGGTGCATCAGCCAGGGTGTGATGGAGGTGGATGTGGGTGAACCTATATCCGAGCAGGAGTGGCAAAGATGCTGTGCGCACATGAGAGCCTAGTCACCCAATTATAGGCTCCGTCTGATCCACTTCAAATTTCTGCACCGCCTCTGTTATACTCCTAGAGGTCTCTGCTCGATGGGCCTGCGTGCGGACGCATGCTGTGAGCGGTGCCGCGCGCCTGATGCTGGGTTCTTAAATCTCGCATGGGAGTGTACTGAGGTGAACGCTTTCTGGGTGGAGGTCGTGAGCTGGAGATGCCCTTGTCCCCCAGACTGGCATTGCTTGGATGTGTGGATGCAGTGCCGCGATCCCATAGGCAGCTGGTGGTTCTTCTTTTGTTGCTAGCCAAGCATAGAGTGGCGATGTGTTGGGGCCGGGGCAGGGCCCCTCGTGGATCTGACTGGTTGCGCGACACCTCCTTTTGTCAGGAGCAGCTTATGATTTCTGGGAGGTTCCCGGCCAAGGGACATCTGGGCTCCGCTGCGCTCCTTCTTGGATGCCCTATAATATGAATGTGTTGACATTGCAAGATCGCCTATGCGTAAAGGAGCATTGTGCGTCCTTGCTTTCTCTCTGGGAGTGGAAGTGTGGCATTGGTTGATGTGTGTGCTCCTATGTTTTCTTCCTGCCTGCCTCTTTTCCTTTCTTTTCCTTTTATTCCTCCTATTCCCTTGTTTCTATTTAGTTGATAGCCCGACGGACTAGATGTGAACTGCCCTGAGTTCAGGTTGTCGTGGTCATGTTAATCTAGTTGCGACTGGGGCCCCTAGTGGTGTGCGGGGAGTCTCGCTCTGCACTTGGACTAATGAATCATTACTTTTACTCTTCACAGGTGGGGCCCAGGACTGTTTGGGGCTCTAATTAGATGTACTTGTGTACTCAGTTCTGCAGGCTGCTTTGTCTCTGTTTGTTTTATGTTGTGTTTCTCTAATATGCAATAAATAAATAAATATATATATATATAAAAAAAAACATGTTTGCCCTGGAATTTCCTAAACAACCAATTCATAAAAACATGTCCTGCACAGACAGATAAGCCCTTTATATTACAAGTTCTTCGGACAGTGAATGTCATGTTAGGTAAAGATATACTTACACAAATGTGAGGGAGTTGTCAATGATATCTTGATGTACATCAATTCCTTCCTCTTCACCACTATTATTTTCATTTGGCATTTTGACATCCTCACCCGGTGGCTCATCATGGTCACCATCCTCTGCACTGTATGGGATATTCTGTTACAGGGCTATGTTGTGCAACATGTAGCAGGCCATGGTGATTTTGCACACCTTATCAGGTGCGAGGAGGAGGGCTCCACCAGTTTAATCAAGACAGCAAAATCTGACCATTAGAAGCCGAATAGCCCACTCCACTGGGCTCTGTGTTCTTCCATGAGCCTCATTGAAGCGGACTTCCCCTGGTGTTGTTGGATTCCTCAGCAGTGCTAACAACCACGGCTGGTTAGAATAAGTTGAGTCTCCTATGTGAAATAAAACATATATAACCGATTGCATTGTACCTTCTTAAACTAGGAATTACAAAAAAATCATAAGGACACACTGTACTTACCAGCAAGCAAGGTCCTCTCAGATCCAAGTTGTGACATTTGCAAGGGTTTACTGCCGTTCTGTCGTACAAAGGAAATATGTGCTGACCCTGGGAAATAATCTGAATGTTTTTGATGATATCCCTTTCTTCCATGGTTGCACGGTCTGGAAAAGATCTAAACACTTGAGGCTGTTGTCTTCTGCCTCTCCATGGATTCACAAGCAAGACAAAACAGAAATTACACACTAAATGGGCAAACAATACTTTGATAATCAACACATATCTCATGTCTTTGTAAAATTATATAAGTTTGTGTGGCATATATGTGCACGTCATTCTTTAGTGACATTTTTTTACATGGCTGATATTTTCGAAACATAGGGGGTCATTCTGACCCCGGCGGTCATGGACCGCCGGGCCAGGGTTGGCGGGAGCACCGCCAACAGGCTGGCGGTGCCCCGCAGGGCATTCTGACCACAGCGGTTTGGCCGCGATCAGAAGAGGAAAACCGGCGGTCTCCCGCCGGTTTTCCGCTGCCCAAAAGAATCCTCCATGGCGGCGCAGCTCGCTGCGCCGCCATGGGGATTCTGACACCCCATACCGCCATCCTGTTGGAACAGGATGGCGGTATGGGGTGTCGTGGGGCCCCTGGGGGCCCCTGCAGTGCCCATGCTAAGAGGGCCCAACTTTGAATTTCACTGTCTGCATTGCAGACAGTGAAATTCGCGACGGGTGCAACTGCACCCGTCGCACCTTCCCACTCCGCCGGCTCCATTCAGAGCCGGCGTCCTCGTGGGAAGGTTGTTTTCCACTGGGCTGGCGGGCGGCCTTTTGGCGGTCGCCCGCCAGCCCAGTGGAAAACCCAGAATCACTGCAGCGGTCTTACGACCGCGGTGCGGTATTCTGGAGGGGGGAACTCTGGCGGGCGGCCTCCGCCGCCCGCCAGAGTTAGAATCACCCCCAGAATGTGTAAATAATAAATTTCACATGCATTATTTACACATTATTTTTTTCCTCAAATCTGTCAACCAAAGTATAAAATAAAGCGTGTCACTATCACATTTAATCACAGTGACGCACTACATTAGCCTCTTTCAATTTTATCAAAAAACAGTAATGTATGCATTTGGTATATGTAAACAAAATAGCCACCATTTTGAGTGGTGGTGATGCACTTAACATTTAAAAATACAATGGCTCACAATCAAAAATGGTAGCTGCCTGAGCTTGCTCTCAGGCAATTTGCAATTCGATGACCGTTGGTGGAAGTTGATGGCATAGTAGGTGTAATACTCCACAACGAATACAGCCATGGTCTAATGTGTGTGACAGCAATGTATGAAGATCAATGGCTGTGTCCTTTTCCAATGACAAACGCATGTGACATGTACATGTACACAGTGTTAGACCTGACAGCCTTGGGGTGGTCACCGCTAACTTTTTGGCTGCCTCCCTCCACTTTTTGGACACTTCTTTTGCTGGTTTTTAGACTCTGCGCACCTTACCACTGCTAACCAGTGCTAAAGTGCATATGCTTTCTCCCTTTACACATGGTAACACTGGATCATACCCAATTAGACTATTTAATTTACTTATAAGTCCAAAGTAGAGTGCACTGTTTGTGTCCAGGGCCTGTAGGTTAAATGCTACTAGTGGGCCTGCAGCACTGATTGTGCCACCCACCTATTTAGCCCCTTAAGCTTGTCTCAGGCCTGCCATTGCACGGCCTGTGTATGCAGTTTCACTGCCAATTCGACTTGGTGTTTAAAAGTACTTGCCAAGCCTAAAACTCCCCTTTTTCTACATATAAGACACCCCTAAGGTATATCCCAGGTAACCCATTGGGCAGGGTGCTGTGTAGGCAAAAGGCAGGACATGTACCTATGTAGTTTACATGTCCTGGTAGTGCAAAACTCCTAAATTAGTTTTTACACTCCTGTGAGACCTGCTCCCTTCATAGGCTAACATTGGGGCTTCCCTCATACATTGTTTGAGTGGTAGCTGCTGATCTGAAAGGAGTAAGAAGGTCATAATTAGTATGACCAGAATGGTAATATAAAATCCTGCTGACTGGTGAAGTTGGATTTAATATTATTATTTTAGAAATGCCACTTTTAAAAAGTGAGCATTTCTCTGCACTTACAACGTTCTGTGCCTTACAATCCAATTCTGTCTGGGTTTAGTTGACAGCTCCTTGTGCATTCACTCAGACACACCCAAAACATAGGATACTCAGCCTCACTTGCATACATCTGCATTTTGAAAGGGTCTTCCTGGGCTGGGAGGGTGGAGGGTCTGCTCTCACAAAAAGGACTGCCACACCCCCTTCTGGGACCCTGGCAGACAGGATTGAACTGAAAGGGGACCTGGTGCACTTCTAAGCCACTCTTTGAAGTCTTCCCCACTTCAAAGGCACATTTGGGTATGTAAACAGGGTCTCTGCCCCTTCCAACTCAGACACTTCCTGGAGAAGAAAACTGGAACCAGAACCTGCTTCCTGCCAAGAAGAACTGCCTGGCTGCCCAACTGACTCACCTGACTGCTTTCTGTGAAGGACTGCTACCTTGCTTTTGCCCTGCTGCCTTGCTACTCTCTGGCTGTGGTGAATAAGTGCTCTCCAAGGGCTTGGATACAGCTTGCCTCCTGTTCCATGAAGTCTCAGGATCAAAAAGACTTCTCTCTTGCAACTGGACTCTGTGTGCGGTGAAAATTCGATGCACAGCTTGTTAAAACCGATGCACAGCCTGCCCTGTGATGAGAACTTCACTGCACGCTGAACTGGAACGACGCAGCGTGACTTCACAAGAAGATTGACGCAGCACCTGTGTTGTGACTGGAACCTTGACGCAGGGCCCACCAGATTGACACACAGCCGACCAGGGATGACACAGCCCGACTTCCAGAGGAGAATCTATGCAGCGCCTGCCGTGCGGGAGAAAATTACACGCAACACCCACCGGATCGACGCAGCGCTTGTGGCTTCGCTCTGCAAGACCAGGATTCCACGCACAGACCCCTGGGGCGTCTGAAAACCCCACAACCCGAAGAGGATCCACGGGCGAGCACCGGAAATCAACTCACAGCCGTCCCTCCATGGAAACTAAATGACGCATCGCCATGTGTGGCCTGAGAAATCGAAGCACATCCCTTTGTTTCCATGCTTCTCCTCCTCTGCGGCCCTTTGTTGAGATTTTTCACACGAGCCATGTACTTTGTGCTTGAAAGAGACTTTGTTTGCTTTAAAAAGAGTTAAGACACTTTGGTGGTCATTACAACCCTGGCCGATGGTGTTAAAGCGGCGGCAAGACCGCCAACAGGCCGGCGGTAAAAAATTTTGAATTACGACCGTGGCGGAAACCGCCAACAAAGACAGCCACTTAAACACTCCGACCGCCACGGCGGTACAAACAAACACCGCGGCGGTAACCACCAACAGACAGGCGGAGGCCAAAGTACCGCCCACAGTATTACAACAGTCCAATCCGCCACCTTTTCCGGGACGGATTCACCGCAGATAAAAACACGGCGGAAACAGGCATTTCGAATGAAAAACGCTCACCTCTACACACTCCACGAGGAAGGAGGACACCATGGAGCCGGAACTCCATATTCTTCCTGCAATAGTCTTCCTGCTCCTCTACCAGGAGCACCAACGCCGGCGGCGAAGACCACGGTGAGTACTGCACCTACGACACAGGGGATGGGGGAGGCAATAAACAGGGACACACACATGCAACACCCCCCCCCCCACACCCACTACAACACACACACCATTGCATATTTATACATTACAGTTACACGCCCCAACCCCCCCGGAAGAATGCGAAGACAAAAGGAAATGAGTGTAACCATTGTAATATATCAAAATTCAGTAAGCAAAATTACACATATATACACTATTAACAAAATATACACCAAGATTAATAGTTACGGTATTGCACCATTTATAGGCCATGGACCACTGGGTCCAAAATGCCTGGGCGAGGCCCACACACGATACCAGATCAAAACAGAGAGAACACTGCTGGAGCATCAGATAGAAATACAACAGGCACCTCAGGGGTAAAGGAAGGGGGGGCACCTCAGCCGGATGAGTGCACGACGCCAGCTCCACAAGGGGGCTCAATGCCCATTGATGTATCCTGGGGAGTGCAAAGCCACAGTCTCTCAAGTCTCTACAATGGGTGGGTTGCCCACTGTTACATCCTGGGTAGTGCAAAGCCACAGTCTCTCAAGTCTCTACAGTGGGTGGTTTGCCCACTGGACCATCCTGGGGAGTGCAAAGACACAGTCTCTCAAGTCTCTACAGTGGGTGGATTGCCCACTGGACCATCCTGGGGAGTGCAAAGCCACAGTCTCTCAAGTGGATAACAGTCTCCACTGGTTCTGGAGGGGGACTGGTGCCCAGAGTGCTTCATCCTGTGCAGGACAGAGGTAGTGGATGCATGTCTCCACTGGTTCTGAAGGGGGACTGGTGCCCAGTGTGCTTCATCCTGTAAAGGACAGAGGTAGTGATGTATGTCTCCACTGGTTCTGGAGGGGGACTGGTGACCAGAGTGCTTCATCCTGTAAAGGACAGAGGTAGTGGATGCATGTCTCCACTGGTTCTGGAGGGGGACTGGTGCCCAGAGTGCATCACTCACCCCGTGACGGTCCCTGTTGTGCCCATGCTCCTGCCGCTCATGGTCTTGCGGTGCTTGAGTTGGCGGTCCTTGCCCTGTTCAGCGGTGCTTGCCCTGTTCAGCGGTGCTTGCCCTGTTCAGCGGTGCTTGACTTGGCGGTCCTTGCCCTGTTCAGCGGTGCTTGACTTTGCCGTCCTTGCCCTGTTCAGCGGTGCTTGCCCTGTTCAGCGGTGCTTACCTTGGCAGTCCTTGCCCTGTTCAACGGTGCTTGCCCTGTTCAGCAGTGCTTGCCCTGTTCAGCGGTGCTTGCCCTGTTCAGCGATGCTTGACTTGGCGGTCCTTCATTGCCCAGCTGGGCTGGGGCTGGCGGTCCTTCATTGGTCAGCTAAGCTGTGGCTGGCGGAGCCCTCCTGGGCAGCTGGACTGTGTGTCTGGCGGGGCCCTCCCGGGCAGCTGGGCTGTGGCTGGCGGGGCCCTCCTGGGCAGCTGGGCTGTGGCTGGCGGGGCCCTCCTGAGCAGCTGGGCTGTGGCTGGCGGGGTCCTCCTGGGCAGCTGGGCTGTGGCTGGCGGGGTCCTCCTGGGCAGCTGGGCTGTGGCTGGCGGGGTCCTCCTGGGCAGCTTGGCTGTGGCTGGCGGTGGCCTTCTGGCCAGCTGGGCTGTGGCTGGTGGTGGCCTCCTGGCCAGCGACGATGGGGCTGGCGGTGGCCTCCTGGCCAGCGGGGATGATGGCGGTCTTCTCCGCCGTGCTGCTCCTCCCAGACATTCCGGGTTTCTTCTGCCCCTTCCCCACCTTGGGAGGAGTCACAGCTGAGTCCACACTCCCCCCGGGACCCCTGTGAGCGGCTTGGCTGGCTGGAATGTTCCCCTTCTCCCGCCGGGCACTGGCCAACTTCTGGTGCTTCACAGGGGGGGGACTGGCTGTGCTGTGGCTCTGTGACACACAGGCTGGCCTGGTGGTTGGTGCACTCCACATACTTGTGACAACAGGCACCACTGGTCCCGGAGATTTTGTGGCTGAGGTGCTAGTTCGGGACCTATGAGTTGGACGGGGGTGGTGGAAAATAGGTTAAGGGTTGACAGGAAAAGTTGTTTGGAGACACTGGGACGGGTAGCAGGAGCGGGTTTGGGAGTGGAGGAAGAGGTGGTGGTTGTAGGAGGTGTAAGTTTTGTGGCTTTGGGTGCAGGTGCATGCGATGGAGGCTGTTGTGAGGTGGATGTATGTTGGGTGGGTGTGTGCCTGCGTTTGTGTATCTTGGGAGGGGGCATCACAGACACACTGGGAGAGGACACAGGGGATGTGTGAATGGTAGTGGGGGTGGTGAGTGCACGTGAGAGGGGTGTGGTGATGGGTGTGCTGGTGCAGGACGTAGTGGCTGTAGTGGTAGTGCATGCAGGCGTGAGTGGAGACGAGACTGGGAGGGAGAAGGGAGACGAGGAGGAGGGGGACACAGTGGAGGCAGTAGATGTTGGTATGTCTGTATGTGTGTGATGCTTGCGTGAGTGCCTGTGGGATGTGTGGTGCTTATGTTTGCCTGAGCTTCCCTTGTGTGGTGGGGTGTGTGCAGACTGGTCTGATGGTGTGCTTGGGATAGGCAGAGGTACAGGGGATTTGGTCTGGGTGGAGGAAGTTGGAGGGGGGAGGCTAGACACAGGGACAATGGCTGCCATCAGTGCTGAGGCCAGAGTTCGAAAGGTTCGATGAAGGGCCGCCTAACCAGAATGAATGCCCTCCAGGAATGCATTGGTTTGTTGCAACTCCCTTTCTACACCCTGGATGGCATTCAAAATGGTAGACTGCCCAACAGTGAGGGACCTGAGGAGGTCAATGGCCTCCTCACTGAGGGCAGCAGAGGTGACGGGGCAGGGGCTGAGGTGCCTGGGGCGAAGGTGATGCCCACCCTCCTGGGTGAGCGGGCACGGGGCGAAGGCTGAGGGGCTGCTGGGAGGGCGGTGCTGGTGGGGGGGTGGTGGCTGTACCTGTAGTAGTGGGGGGCACAGATGTTGCCGCCACCACAAAGGAGCTCCCATCGGAGGACGAGTCTGTGTCGCTGGTTGCAGCTCCTGTCTCCGCCGTGGTGCTCCCCTCGCCCTCCGTCCCACTGGTGTATTCAGACTCCGTTGTGTGGCCCTCCATGGCCACGTGGGATGCAATTCCCTCGTGCTCCAGTGCCACTGTTCCTCCGTCTGATGATGCCAATGCACACAAGAACAGGGAGACCACAAAAAGGGTGGGGAGGGAACAGAACAAAGACATAGTGAGTGCATGGCTTACCGCTACCGTTGGCGGACAAGACAGAAACAGCAGCCCCCTGCACTACACCGTGCTCTTGGGCTCTACAGTGCAATTCCTGGGAAATGGTGTACAAGGCTATGGACGACATCTGCACACATAGATGACACAGGTGCATGAATAGCTGTACTTGGCACTCTACAGGGGTGGGGTGGGGGCCACAGGGCCATGCCTTACGAAGGGGCCTAGCCTACTGAACTTGCCCTGGACTAGGGAAACCCACAGCCCTCCTCCCCCACCCAGACACCTCTACTGTGTACAAAGTAAGCTGAATGAGAGTGTACTCACCCCCTTGTGTCTGTTGTGATGCCCTCAAGCGCCCATCCAACTCCGGGTAGGCCACCGCCAGGATCCGGAACATCAGGGGGGTCATGGTTCGACGGGCACCCCTCCCTCGTTGGGAGGCCATCCCCAGCTGAGTCTCCGCCGTCTTCTTGCTCCAGCGGCGAATGTCCTCCCATCTTTTCCAGCAGTGGGTGCTCCGTCTGTGGTGGACCCCCAGGGTCTGGACGTCCTTGGCGATGGCACGCCAAATATCTTTCTTCTGGTGGGCGCTGACCTACATGAAATGTACAGGGGTAGAAGAGAAGTCATTACCAACTGCGCCGTCAAAGTGAGTGGCCCCCATCCCTACCCTTGCCATGTGGCACATGCACCCACCGTCTTTCATGCACTCAGAACTCTGCCCCCTTCCTTCTTACAACCAGCCCTCTCAACACAGGCATAGCCCATACTACATGTTCACTGTGTACTTACCTGTTGGTTTGGAGGACCGTAGAGTAGCGTGTACTGGGGGCGGACCCCATCGACAAGCTTCTCCAACTCCTCCGATGTGAAGGCAGGAGCCCTTTCCCCAGACGCACAAGCCATTGTCTCATCCAGACCGAGGTCACAGCAGCACTTGCAGTGTAGGTCCTCTCCTGTCGACGATCAGGTATCGAGTGATTCAACAGATGGAAAATGGCGGTCACGTCCGCGGCGGTCACGTCCGCGGCCGTGCGTACCATCACCGCCGGTGTACATCGTCATTGGCTCCTGGGACCCATAGGGTCCAATGTTAACTAATGCAGCTTTGCGCAGCGGGCTTCGACCGCCTACCGCGAGGGTGTACAACGCCAGCGCAGTTACCTCACATCCCATTGTCCCACTTTACAGGTCAGGCAGCCGCCATTTCAGGGTCCCACATGGCCTAATTACCAACTGTGTCACACATACGTAGGCCTACTCTCAACACACATACAGGCCAGATTTTGTGAATGAATGGTGTTCTGTGTAGACTGTGGGTACATACCGCTGAGTTGTTTGACTCTGTGCTCGCTGTTGTCCTTCATAGGCACCGTCCGCTGGGACATGTGAGGAGAAGGCGGAATCCTGGGGTGTACCGACTGCTGGTGGACCTGTCGACAATGGAGGAGCGACATTTGATAATCACCTACAGGTTTGACCGTGCCACAATCCAGGAACTGTGAACCCAGTTGGAGTCAGACCTGATGTCAGCAATTCGCCATCCCACAGGAATCCCCCCTCAAGTGCAAGTGCTGTCAGTGCTCCATTTCCTTGAAAGTGGGTCATTTCAAACAACTGTGGCCATGGCATCAGGGATGTCCCAGCCTCTGCCTTCCAACGTATTGTCCAGAGTGTTGTCTGCCCTGCTGAAACACATGCAGAGCTACATCGTTTTCCCTCAGGTGGAGGACTTGCCTACAGTGAAAGGTTACTTCTATGCCCTTGGAAATATCCCCAACATCATAGGTGCCATTGATGGGACCCATGTGGCTTTGGTCCCCCCCCACAGGAGTGAACAGATGTACAGGAACCGGAAGAGTTATCATTCCATGAATGTACAGATGGTATGTTTGGCCGATCAGTACCTCTCCCATGTGAATGCCATGATCCCTGGCTCAGTGCATGATGCCTACATCATGCGGAATAGCAGCATCCCTTATGTGATGGGTCAACTCCAGAGGCACCGTGTGTGGCTATTAGGTGACTCTGGTTACCCCAACCTGTCATGGCTACTGACCCCAGTGAGAAATCCCAGGACAAGGGCAGAGGAACGCTACAATGAGGCCCATGGGCGGACTAGGAGGGTGATCGAATGCACCTTCGGCCTCCTGAAGGCCAGGTTCCAGTGCCTCCATATGACAGGTGGATCCCTATTCTACTCACCAAAAAAGGTGTGCCAGATCATCGTTGCCTGCTGTGTGCTTCATAACTTGGCTTTGCGACGACAGGTGCCTTTTCTGCAGGAGGATGGTCCACATGGCGGTGTTGTGGCAGCTGTGGAGCCTGTGGAGAGTGAGGAGGAGGAAGCAGAGGAAGAAGACATGGACAACACAGACTCAGTCATCCAGCAATATCTTCAGTGAAACACAGGTGAGAATACATTCCTGCCTACTACATGTACTTTTACACTTCTACCTCTATCCTATCTGTCGATTTCACCCAGTGTATGGTCATTGAGTTGTCACTTTCCCTTACGGTTTCACAGGTGTGGGTCCCAACGTGTGTCATCTGCTTAGATTCCTCATGGACTAGAGCTGTGTGACCTAGGTATGTTGACATTACTATTTCCTGAGAATTTTGTCACTGTAATTGCAAATACACTATTTCGAAATCACAGACAGACTCCAGATCTTTTGGTGCTTTAGGTGTGCTTATTTACATACAAAATATTGGAGGGGGAAGTTAAATGGTGAGGGGTGATGGCGGAGGAGGGTCCATGGCAGAGTCCAGTCTATGAGTCTCACAGGTGCATTGCCCATGTGGGCATAGGAAGTGGAGCTGGGGCAGTTTCAATATGGAAAGGGTGACAAAGTAGGACAGTGGGATGACAATCAGGGTGGTCTAATTTCTTGGCGGGGATCTTGGCATCGTGCTCTGTCTTGTTCCTGGATCTCAGGGACCATTTGCAGGGTGGTTCTCCGTCTGCAGGGGGCAGGGTGCTGGTGTGGTGGTCCTGTGGCGGTGCCTCCTGTCCACTAGCACCGGCGGAGGTGGTGGGCAGTTCATCGTCCATGCTAGTGTCAGGAGCCCCTTGGAGTGCCACAGTGTCCCTCCTGGTATTGAGTATTTCCTTCAGCACCCCTACAATGGTGCCCAGGGCGGAGCTGATGGTTCTGGGTTCCTCCCTGAACCCCAAATACTGTTCTTCCTGCATGCACTGGGTCTCCTGAAACTTGGCCAGTACCGTTGCCATCGTCTCCTGGGAGTGGTGGTATGCTCCCATGATGGAGGACAGGGCCTCGTGGAGAGTGGGTTCCCCTGGCCTGTCCGCCCCCTGTCGCACTGCAGCCCTCCCAGTTCCCCTGTGTTCCTGGGCCTCCGTCCCCTGGACCGTGTGCCCACTGCCGCTGCCCCCAGGTCCCTGTTGTTGTTGGGGTGGTGGGTTATCCTGGGTTCCCTGTAGTGGTGGACACACAGCTGATTGACGTGTCCTGGGGATGGAGGTATGGGCCCGCTGGTTGGGTGCTGTGCTGGTGTTTCCAGAGGGGGGAAGGTCTGTGGTGGCCTCTGCCTGTGTGAGGGGAACCGACTGTCCCGAGGCCCACGATGGTCCGGGCTGGTCATCTAGATCCAGTTGGACAGAGCTGCTGTCATCACTGTGGGCCTCTTCTGTGGGTGGAGTGGAGATGTCTGGACCCTCCTGTCTGGTGACGTTAGGTAGTGGTCCTGCAGGGGTGTAAAGGCATGATTATTGCATTTGTGTGTGTCATGGTGTGCAATGGGTGGGTGAGCGTGTACCCCAGTGTTTGCATTCCTGTTTGGGAGCTTGTGTGATGATGGTTAAGGGGGGTGTATGGGTATGTGCAGTGGGCATGCTTTAGTGATGGGTGTCCATGCGTTGGTGTTGCATGCAGGGCTTGGTGTTGGGATGGGTGGTTTGTGATATTGGTACATTTGTGAGGAGTTGGAGTGATAGGGGTGGGGCAAGGGGGGTATGTGATAGCATGCAGGTAGTTAAAGGCTTGACTTACCAGAGTCCATTCCTCCAAGGACTCCTGGAAGGCCCTCAGGATGCAGAATCGCCAAGACCTGCTCCTCCCATGTTGTTAGTTGTGGGTGAGGAGGTGGGGGTCTGCCGCCAGCCCGTTGAACCACCAGGTGGTGTCTTGAGACCACGGAACGCACTTTCCCCCGTAGGTCGTTCCACCTCTTCTTGATGTCGTCCCGATTTCTTGGGTGTTGTCCCACTGCATTGACCCTGTCGACGATTCTTCGCCATAGCTCCATCGTCCTTGCAATTGAGGTGTGCTGCACCTGTGATCCAAATAGCTGTGGCTCTACCTGGATGATTTCCTCCACCATGACCCTGAGCTCCTCCTCCGAAAACCTGGGATGTCTTTGCCGTCCCATGGGGTGTTGTAGGTGATGTGTGGGGTGGTGTGTGTGGTGATATGTAGTGGTGTGTGGTGTTTTGTGCGTGGAAGTTGTGTGGGTGATGGTGTTGTGTGCCTGTGGATGCTAGTTTGTGGATGGTGGTGTCTCTCTATGGCCTTCTCTCTGTATTATCGGTCGTAGGGGTTTGTGGGTGATGTGGGTGTGTGTTTTATATTGTAATGGGTGTGTGGGAGTGGTGTGTGTATGTGTATCAGGTGTGTGTATTTTGAAATGTCCAATGTGGCGGTGTTTTGTAGAAGTGTGTGTATTCTGAGCGCGGCGGTGTGTACCTCCAATGAAATACCGCGGTTGAGAGACCGCCGCATGGATTCGTGTGTCGTGATAGTGTGGGCATATTTCTGTTGGCCTGAAGGTGGAGGTTTTTTTTCCGCCAGTTTATCACTGACCTTTGGTGTGGCGGACTTGTGTGGGTGCCTGAATTTTGTCGGATTCCGAGATATGGGTCATAATAGCTATGGCGGTTTTCCGCGGCTGCGATGGTGTGTTGGCCGTCTTCTGCACGTCAGTAAGCAGCTTTTACCGCCAATGTTGTAATGAGGGCCTTTATATCACTTTTCAGTGATATCTCTACATTTACTTATTGCATCTTTGATCGTTTTTGACCTGCAAATATCCAGATAAATATTATATATTTTTCTAAACACTTTGTGGTGTATTTTTTTGGTGCTATATTGTGTTATTGTATGATTTATTGCACAAATACTTTACACATTGCCTTCTAAGTTAAGCCTCACTGCTCAGTGCCAAGCTACCAGAGGGTGAGCACAGGATAATTTGGATTGTGTGTGACATACCTGACTAGAGTGAGGGTCCTTGCTTGGACAGGGGATAACCTGACTGCCAACCAAAGACCCCATTTCTAACACACGGCATTACAAAAAAAGCTCATTTGTCTCATAACACTCAGCCAACGACACCTACTCCATATTTGCTGCTGTTATCTACTCTGGAAGCCACAATGCCTGACACAGGAGGTAATGGGGCCCTCAACTTCACAGTTGAGGAGTTAGAGCTACTGACAACAGAGGTCCTGTCCCTGTACATCCAGATGTATGGGAACCCAGAGGAAAAGGTGCATGCTTGAATGGAAAATACATTTCTAATGAACTTTTTTTTCTTTCTTTTTTTTCATCACACAGGCTAATTTGTCCCTTTTAGTTCCTGAGTGAAGTGTTGTGAATGAAGTGTAGTCAAATCAATAATTTGGCTGGGAACAAAATGATGTTTAACAATGTTTTTAAATGTTCGTAAATTGAAAGGAAAAGTTAAATGAATAAGGTGACTTTTCAGTTCAATTTACTCACAATTAAAAAACTTCCATTTACAAACTGAAAGCCCCTTACTTACAGTGGCAAGTAGACACTGTACTATAAGTGAAAAATACAGTCATATGTCAAAATGAAGAAACATCAAGTGCAAGAAATAATTTTCAAGTTATGGAGTTGTCAGAATATTTTTTTCACTTTAATTGTATCCCATTTTCTAATAAATGAGTATCTGTATGTATTATGTATGTAATGGTTCCACATATGGGGAAAAGTGTAACCTATTCTTCAAGAACATGTGACACAGGCGCTAAGTCACCCATACAAAGATGTCTCATTCCTATACACACTTGTTAATAAATCACCGGAAACAGTGCTCTCACTGACACATATGGCAGTCCTTCCATACTACACTTAGTCATGGTATGTGGTTCTAACCATTGTATCTGTCTCAAAAAACATTAGGCATTCAGCCTATTAAGCTGGACGTGGGGGTGGATGCTAACAATGTACAGGTTGTTTAACCATCAGTAGCTTGCAGTGATTTGTGCTGATCAGAAGTAGCTCTCACTTCAGGAAATGTTTCAGACCCCTGGCCTATATAATGTTTATGGCCTGGATTTCTAAAATGAGGACATCAAAAGTGATGAGAGTACTCAACAGGTCACTACAAAGTAGTATTTCCTAGGAAATAATAAATGTAGGTAAATACTCTGTAATAACTTTTTAGAAACACTTGTGAGAGATTTCACATAATTGTTTTACAGCAGTGCAGACAAACACAACATCCCACAAATTTGTTTTATTTCTTTTTTCATAACCATACAGGTCAATGCCCATCAGAAAAAGGTGATATGGAAGGCCATCGCCAAGAAGGTGCGGACCCTCGGGTGTACAAGAGGTTGGAGGACCTATAATGCTCTACCCAAAAATAATCTGAAGACCAGCTCAACCAGTCCTCCCAGTGTGGGCAGTACGTACGCCACACACTGACCCCCCCCAATGGCCTGCACACTTGTAATGGCTATCTGGACGTTGAGAGCCCAACAGTAGCACCACGGGTGTACGTTTTTTTGATCTCTTATTGTTAGTTAACTATTTTTTGTTACAGCAGTCATTTCTGGCATCAACATAAAGGTTGACATAAATCTAAAGCACAAGAAGAGTTCTGGAAGGTGTAGGGTTTGCACAAACGTTATAATGATGTGTTTTGTTTTATTGATTTGTGTTGAAAGTTGTGACTTTCCTTATCACTACCAAATGACAGTTTTGAGCAGATACATGCCTACCTAAGAAAAAAGAGGTACCTGGATTTTGTCTGTGTTAGGAGGGGCAGTTGTACCAAACAGGACACAATTGAGGATTCTGTCAGGTGTGATGCTCCATCACAATTGTAGGAAGGATATGTTGTCCCTATTACAGGTGATGTAGCATACAATGCACGTATGATACATTGGATGTGTCTGACTTCACATGACTAGAGTGAGTATAATGACCAAATAATATTGAGCATCTGATCCAAAATTACTAAGAACATTAGTGGAATGGCAACATTTCTTAGCAAAACATTTCATGAATTTGTTTTTACTGCAAAATTGAAGTCAGTTCATGTTAACAGTTTGACATGAAGCCTTGCTCATTGCCAAATGTGCATGTAAGTCAGTCTGTTTCAACAAACAGGAATTTAGTAGGCTAACACTATTAATTGAAGCAGGCAGGAACGTGTATACCTTAGTGACAAAGTTACAACTACTCCAAACAACATTTTTGAGTCCTGCGTTATGTCCAGATGATTAATCAATGTTGAAGCAAAGAAGTTGTTGATAGGGACTTTTGCAGATGGGCAATGTACTTGGTACAAATGTGTCTTGCTAGATTTTGTTTTGTGACATGAGTTCACCATTCAAAACATACAATCTGTTCCTTTCAGAGGTGTTAAACAATTCCATGAGAAATTGGAAGTGTTAAGATGAATTCAAATGATGATGGCAATTTACAAAACTGTGTGCAAATTTGTCAATAATGTGTCCCAACATGCATGGGGTAGTGGTAAAATATACTTAAGTTTTATAGACTTGAAGCAAGTGAAATTTTTGCTCAATAACCTTGTGATCATTTTGATTCAAACAGATAGAATGGAAATGATTTATGCATCTTTTCAGCATCTTCAGGAGTAGGTGAAGGAGACATTGGCCAGGAAGACGGGGAAGCACTGGCCTTTGTGTGTTCAGAGGCAAAATACTGGACACTGATGGCACAGAGGCCAGCAGCTCACAACTACGTTGGAGGCCTCCACAGAAATCCTTTTCAAAAAGGACTAAAGGACTGCTCAGAAACATGCCTGCCTAAGAACAAAAAGATACATGAGTTTGTTTGATGTTATAAGGGACTGTTGTACCAAACAGGCCACAATTTATGATTGTGTAAGATGTGATTCTCTGTCACAATTCTGAAAGAGGTTAGGTTGGCCAGATTAGAGGTGACATAGCATAAAACTCACTTATGATAGCGTTGAAGTTCCAAATGTCACATTGGTGAGTTGGTATTATACATAAAAAATAGTGAACATGTGACCCAAAATAATTAGAAACCTCAGGAAAAATGGCAACTTTGTTCTTTAATAAAAAAACATACTACAAATATGTTTTCACTAAAGAATTCAATTCAATTCATGTTAAAAGTGACTGAGTGGCATGGTGTCTTACTCCTTCAAAAATCTGCATGTAAGCTAGTCTGTGTTTTGAAAAATGAATTTGATAGGCATACATTTTTGACAAATAACAGACAGGAATGTGTACACATTGGTGACAGAGTAACACATACCCAGAAACAACATTGCTACGTCCAGATGATGAATCAATAATGATCAAAAAGAGATTAGTTAAAAGGACTTTTGCAGATAGACAATGTATGAAGGATTTTGTGCTTGATATTGATTTTTGTAATATAAGTTCCCGATTGAAAACAAACAATCAAAACCATTCACAGGTGCTAAAAAATTCCTGGAGAAAACTGAAAAAGGTTAAGAGAAATAATAATTAATTACATGACAGTAATGATGGGAACTTACAAAACTGTGACCAATTAGGTTCTGAAGATGTTTCCTACATGTGTGAGATGATGAGATGATGGTAAATTAAAGCTAAGTTTGAAAGCCTTGAAGATGGTGAAATTAGAAAATTTTGAATATGTTTTGTGAAAAAGAAAACTATGATCAGTTTTGTTTATACAGACAAAATAAAACTATTTTATATGTCTTTTCAGCATCTTCGGGAGCAGGTGAACGGGATATTGGCCATGAAGGGGGAGAAGCAGATGATCACTGTGTGTCGAGTGGTGAGGCCTCATAAACTGATGGGCACAGTGGCATGGAGGGTGAGGGAACTGGAATGGAGGTCACCAGCTCTTCATCATCTTCAAAGGCCTCCATAAGCAACCAGTCCCTAGTGGTGGCAGACCAGGCAGGACTATTCCACCTGCATCCTTGTCCTCCATCCAGATTGCCATCACCACCCTCCCTCTTGGTCCCACCCAGTTGGCCAAACCCTGCCCCTCAAAGGGCTGTGGAGCTTCTTTGCAGCAGGCACCTCCTCCCACCATCCCCTTGGCTGCACTAAGTGAAGAGGCTATTGACCTCTTATGCAGCATCTCTGTAAGCCAGACAGTGATTGTGAATTGGATCTAGGTGGTTAGTACCCAAATGCAACAGATGGTGCCATTCATAGTTCAATGTCTGGTGTGAATACATCACTCGTTAATATAGCTTCCCAATTCCCACATCCCACCCCAGTCCCAAGCACACTCACTTCCTTGCATGCACCAACTCCAAGAGACAAAAAAAGCACACCACACATAAATACAAATACACCATGAAACACAAGCATACACCCCATCCAACAGACACACACTACTGATGCTACACCCACAGGCACAGCAGCAACCACAACACCCACCACCACACCACAGGTACCACCACCATATCCACAACCACCAGCACACCTGCATGCACCACAATATCCACTTTAACATCACACTCATCCAAACACACACAGCCACATACACCCATACCCCTACACATAAAAGAACACCCACCAAACCTACCTATTCACAATCAAATGAATCCAAAAATACCTACAAAAGCACACTCATTCAAACAAACACACTCACAGAATAACACACACATACACCAACACCCACCAAATGTAAACTCACACACTCACCTGAACACCAGACACCTTCAGAGAAACACACACCCAACATACACCACTTACACCAGACATGCACCTGCAAAACAGACAGACATATACACACAATACCCACTCTAGAACCCTCTACCTCCCAAAGCACATCCCCTCCCACCCCTTCTACCTCTACTCTTCTACCCACTTTTGTCGCTTACCTGACCCTGACCACTGCAAAACCTAAACCCACCCCTCCCAAGAAAGATCATGCCTGTTCTGCTCACTAGATACTCCTTACTGAGGAGGTTGTCCTTGGCAGTGCCATTAGCTAGGCAATGTGGGCCTTTTTATACAATTAAAATTTGTTATTTTAAACATTCATTATGAGAGAAGTGTCTCATTTTTTAAAAATACATTGTCACTTATATTCACAAAGTTTGACCTGGAATTATTTAAAATTAATAGTAATTGATTGATGACATTGTTAATAATGCAAATATGAGTAACATGAACTTAATTTCATTGATGACAGTGACAAACACAGGTTTTACTTTTGACATATTTGTATAGTGCATTAATTAGTGATAGACATTTGTAATGGACATGTTGATTTTAGTGCAAGCATTAATGATGATACTGGACACCTCCTCCAAAATTAAACATATTTATATTTTTGTAACTTGTGAAATTAGATGTGTTTATTTAAGAATGATCAGTGTTAATAATAAATACATAAGTATTACACATAAAAAACACTCTTGAGTTAAATTAAATCTGATAATTATCTGAAAATGCACAAGACTACTGGAAATTTGACATTAATACATATATGACATGTTAGCGGTACATTTCTTGTTAACCCACTTGTTACATTGTGCAGTGCAAATACTACATTTATTACGTTTATGTAGTTACAGTAATGTATAATGTAAATGTATCTGATTTGGTGGTTTTGGGAAAATGATTGTAAAGTCCTTTATGGACACATTTTGACTTTGGGATTAATGTGACTTTTTGTGTAAGTGTCCATTAGCACAAAGGCAGTTTGGACCAAACCGGTAAATGTAAATAAAATATAGAGATGTGTTTCTTTAAATTTTGAAAACTACAACATTACACACATATTCATTGGACCTGATTGTACTGTTGTTTGCACATATTTTTTTCTAAAATGCACAAGTCCAGAGCTAATATACACATACAATTCCAATGGTAACAGGTAAAACAGTCACCTACATTCGGTTCCAGTGACAAGGTTGATTTTTGTCATGGTCCAGTAGCAGCAACAAAGCTAGGACTTGTACAATCTTGTTCTAGGCGGCAGGAGAGTGAAAAGTAGAAAAAAGGTAATTTTCTTCCTTATATGCCTTTGCTTCCATCAACTGAGGTCTGGGGGTTTAGCTGCCAGAGTTACGCCAGTGGGAAGGCACATTGAGATTTGCCCAGCGGTAAAACTGGCTGTGGTCACACCGTCAGCTGCTTTTGCCTATTGTGCCATCGACAAGGGTCGAAAATTCTGGCATCGATGGCGGGCTTCTGATGGGCTTTCATCTGTGGGCCCAACAGCATCTAAATAATGCAGGTGGACCACCTAGTCAATGGACAAATTATCTGATGGAAAACGGGAACCGCCAGAATACCGCTGCACGGTCAAAAGACCGCCGCGGTTATTCTGAGTTTCCCGCTGGGCGGGCGGGCGACCGCCAGAAGGCCGCCCGCCCACCCAGCGGGAAACCCCTCCCCACGAGGATGCCGGCTCCGAATGGAGCCGGCGGAGTGGGAAGGGTGCGACGGGTGCAGTTGCACCCGTCGCGAGCAGACACTGAAAATCTTAGTGGGGCCCTGTTAGGGGGCCCCTGCAGTGCCACTGGCATGGGCACTGCAGGGGCCCCCAGGGGCCCCACGACACCCGTTACCGCCAGCCAGGTTCTGGCGGTCAAAACCGCCAGAACCAGGCTGGCGGTAAGGGGGTCGGAATCCCCATGCCGCCATGGAGGATTCCTCAGGGCAGCGGGAAACCGGCGGGACACCGCCGGTTTTCCGTTTCTGACCGCGGCTGTACCGCCGCGGTCAGAATGCCCTGGGATGCACCGCCAGCCTGTTGGCAGTGCATCCGCGGTCGTTGGCCCTGGCGGTAGTCTACCGCCAGGGTCAGAATGACCCCCTATGTCTTTCGAAGAGAAGGGAATGCAACTGGGAAAAGCTTGACCTGACACATCAATTGGTAAAAAACAATTAAGGCCCTTGTTATGATATTGATGGTAAATCCCATTAACCGCCACACTGACTGCTGCCAACATACCGCCACCGCCAAGGATATCGGTTCACCATATTATGACACACACACACCAGTCCGACAGAATTCAGCCACGTACACAAATACGCCAGACCGAAGATCAGTGATAAACTGGCGGTATCAAAACCCACACTGTTACGCTAACAGAACAACGCGCATCACATTATGACCCACGAACCACCATGGCGGACATTAAATGGCAGTAAACCATTGGGGGTACATACCGCTGCACTCAAAATACACACACACATACAAAACAACAGTACATTGATCAATTTGAATAACACACACCTGACACCCATACACACACCACACACCCACACCACTATAAACCATGCACCCACATTACCCACAACCCCTTATGACTACAAACTATTGTCATGAGACAAACACCACCACGACAGAAAAAATCAGAACCACATACCACCTACAACTACACCCCACCCACGCACCCCACATCACACACCCCAACACATTATCCTACACACCATCATCACCGCTGCATTTGGGGGTGTGTGTCACTAACCATGCCTTGGTGGCTAGCAAAATAACTGGTAGTGCAATACATAGGGGGTAGGGCTGTTCCCTGTGTGTGAGAGTGGTGTGTACACCAACCGTGGTGTTGGTGCAGCCATCCAGAAGTTGCATCCTTTGTCTCTTCCTCCCTTTTTGTTTTGTCACCCTGTTCTTATGTGCATTAGCATCATCTGGCAGAGGATCAGAGGCACCAGTGACAGAGGGAGCTGCATCCCATAGGACCCAGGAGGCAGAGTCCATCGAAGTGAAGGGCACCAGTGGGACTGAGGCTGAGGGGAGCTTCACGGCAGAGACTGGAAGGGACAGTTCTGACACAGATACCTCCTCCGAAGGAAGCTCCCTGGTCGTGGCGGACACCTCTGTGACCACCCTAGCTGCAGGTACAGCCGCCACCCCGTACCAGCACCGCCCTCCAAGCAGCCCCTCAGCGAGTTGCCTGTGCCCACTCACCCAGGAGGGTGGGCATCTCCTTTGCCCCAGGAACCTCAGGCCCTGACCCAGTTAGCCCTGCTGCCCTGAGTGAGGAGGCTATTGACCTCCTGAGATCCATCTCTGTAGGGCAGTCAACCATTGTGAATGCCATCCAGGGGCTGGTAGCCCAAATTCAAAAAACTAATGCATTTATGGAGGGCATTCACACTGGCTTGGCGGCCCAACAGGGATCAATCCATGCTCTGGCCTCTGCTCTGATGGCAGCCATTGTCCCTGTTTACACCCTCCCCCTCCAACTTCCTCTTTCCAATCCCATTCTCCTCAACCCCAACCCATCCCAAGCACACAGGCAGACGAGCATGTGCACAAGACAACACACAAAAGTGGCACAGGCAAACACAAGCACCAAAATTCATCCCACAGGCACTCACACAAACACCATCCAGATGCAGACATACCAACATCCACAATTTCCACTGTGGCCCCTCCTCCTCCTCCTCCACCTCCCTCCCAGTTCCGTCTACACTCATACCTGCATGCACTACATCCTAATCCACTACCAGCATAACCACCACACCTAGCAGAACACACACCTCACTGGCAGACACCGCCACAACAGTCATGCACATGTCCCCTGTGTCCTCTCTCACTGTGTCTGCCCCCCCAAAGTACACAAACACAAGCACTCAGAAACCCAACAGCCATCTGCCTCACAACAGCATCCAGCCCATGCACCTGCACCCAAAATCAGCAGACAGACACCTCCTACAATCACTCCCTCTTTCTCCACTCCCAAACCTTCTCCCTCTTCCCACTCCAATGTCCCTCAAAAGCTTTTTCCTGCCCAACTTGACCTCTTCCCTACCCCTACCCTGTCAGGGAGACCAGATCCTCGGGGCTTGCCCATGTTCCCAACATGTCCACCTCTTGGCATCTCCAAACTCCACTAGTTATATAGCACAGAGTTAAAGAATGGTCAAGTGGGGGAATGGGTTTTGGGTTGGGAACAGCGGGAAAGGAGACCTGTGGAAGCAAGAATTAAACAACACAATTGCAAGATTAATCACAATGACTTTCAATAAGTTGTGTTTCAAATAAACACTTATGCTGAGAACATGAATGGCCTAAGGCTTCACTATAACTAGGCCTCAAGAATCTAGGTACCTGGAAATCAAGAAAAGGTTATGCAAGGTTTTCTCATGAACATTCGAGGATTAACATATTATATTTTGAACAATAAACTCTCTCCAAAATACTTCTTAGAATAATCTCTGCATTGTAGCAAAAATCAAAGAGCACATGTTTTTTTCTCTGCATGAATGAACTGTACAAGTACCATGAATAACACTGCTACGTCACTCTCTGATAAGAGTTTCAAGACTCAAATGCTCAGGGAATATTATGCACCTTAATCAAACTTCACATCTAGGTTTCAATGTCTAGGAATGATAGCGCACTCCCCCGATCTGTTTTTCAAAAGTTAAACATCAGGAATGAATTGCGCACTCTGTTGCTGATTCGAAATTCACAATACAAATGCCAACGCATTGTCGTGCACACTGCCGAGCTGAATGCCAAGAAGTACATGCCTGGAAAGAATCGCACACACTGTTGCAGATTGGGAATTCACAATACAAATGCCATGAAATGATCGCGCACACTGCCGATCTGAATGCCAAGAAATAAATGCCTGGAAAGAATCACGCACACTGTTGCCGATTCAGAATTCACGATACAAATGCCATGAAATGATCGCGCACACTGCCTATCTGAATGCCAAGAAATAAATGCCTAGAAAGAATCGCGCACACTGTTGCCGATTTGGAATTCACAATACAAATGCCATGTAAACAATCGCACACACGATTTCAAGTTTAGGCCCAAAAACTGGAAAATGGAGTCGGGGGCCTAACCCGACCTCCGCCTCACTGTCCTGGTTGAAGATCACCAAGTAAACGAGAGAAGGCCTGGAAATGACTGGATAGGCCTCCGGGACAGGAGCTCTGGAATATGCTGCTGCTCTGTAGCGGCACCTCTGAATAGTGAGCACGTGGAGCTGGGCTGGCTCCCTTATATAGAGCCAAGCCCCACCCATGAGCCGCACCCAATCATGCTGCAAGAAAGGCTTCTAGAAAGTCTTAGAATAAAGGACCACACCCTGTAGTCCTGCAAACAAGCCTTGCAAATGAACAATGAATTACAAATAGCATTAATGACTTTTTCAAGGTAAACGCTCTGCGATGCAAAAGGTTAACATACTGCATAGAAACATAATGCATTAAATATGCCTTTGCATAAGGTCTGGGTTTTTGCATTTACATCGCCCATAGAGTGCACACTGACCTGATGTTGACATACCCCCTCATCCTTCACATCTGGCCAGGGTGGCAAAAACCCAGGCAAGCACCTCAGCCACCCAGACTATGGGCCTAGTAATCTCCACACCCACTCGTGGTGGGAAAGGATCCAGGGCAGCTGTGCAGATGGGGAAGGAGCCTGCACACGCAGCATCAAGGAAAGGGTGTCTGCCTCAGCTGCGGACTGGAAGACCAAGGAGCCAGCCCCAGCTGCTGCCAGGAAGGGCAAGGAGCCAGGCTCAGCTGCTGTTAGGAAGGGCAAGGAGCCAGCCCAGCTGCTGTTAGGAAGTGCAAGGAGCCAGGGGCAGTGACTCATACAGAGCCACCACCAGTGCAGTGGTGCAGCCGTCTGAGGCTGCAGGGGATGGGCTGGAGTCTCCCCCCACCAGCAGCCGCAGCAGCACCCCCACCACCAGTGGGCAGCCATCCGAGGCTGCAGGGGATGGGCTGGAGCTTCCCCCCACCACCAGCAGCAGCACCACCACCACCACTACCACCAGTGGGCAGCCATCTGAGGCTGCAGGGGATGGGCTGGAGCCTTCCCCCACCAACAGCAGCAGCACCACTACCACCACTGAGCAGCCATCACCAGTATGTTGTACTGCCTCCATGGGCCTTGCACTCCCCAGGATCAAGAGGACAGGGCACAATACCCCCTCCAGAACCAGTGGGTAAGTCATACACCAACCCCAGCCTCCCCAGGATGAAGAGCACAGGGCATGATGCCCCCTCTAGAACCAGTGGGTAAGACACCCACCAACCCCAGCCTCCCCAGGACCAAGAGCACAGGGCACGATGCCCCCTCCAGAACCAGTGGAGAAGTCACCCACCTGATAGACTGAGGCATTGCACTCCCCAGGACAGAGCAATGGGCATGTTGCCCCCTCCAGAACGAGTGGGCAAGTCACTCACCTGAGAGACTGTGGCCTTGCAATCCCCAGGATCAAGCACATGGCATGTTGCCCCCTCCAGAACCAGAGGTCTTCTTTCATCTGCTGGCTGATGTGCCCCCCGTCCCCTGTCCCCCTGAGGTGCCTGCCTATTTTCCAACTGATGCCCCTGCAATGTTCTCTCCGTGTTGCTGCAGGTGATAGGTGGGGCCTTGGACTTTGGCCTGTGGCCCTGTGGCCCAAGCACACTGAGGACTAGGCAGCGTCCCTTGAACTGTACATATGCAAATAACAGTTACAATGCATTTTCGTATTTCTACTGTGTTGATATTATTACACTCACTTTAGCACATTCCTGTTGTCCTTGCATTATTCATCAGGGGTACGGGGGTAAATATGTTTTATTACTGCAGCTGATTGTGTGCATGGTGTTGGGGCTGGGGGTGAGGGGTGTTGTGTGTGTGTGTCACTCTCTTTTTCCTCCCCCCCACTCCTTTGTGCTAGGGGGCTGTAGTCACCGTGGTCGTCTTTGCCGTTGTTGGGGTTCATGGTGGAGCAGGACGTCGAAAATCATTGGGAATATTTGCAGCTCGGACTCAATGGCAGCGTGGTTCTTCCCGGTGCCTCCAAAGGTAAGTCCTTTCCCTCCTGTGCAGTGTTTCTGCCAGACTTTTGATGACGTTGGTACCACCCCGGAAATGTTGGCAGTTTCCGGTGTCTGAATACGGTGGGCAGAACATTGGCTTCCGTCTGGCTTTAGGCGGCTACCACCATGGTGCCTGTTGTTTCCGCCCTGGCAGTCAGTGTGGTAAAGTGGCTGTCTATCTGTGTTCTCACCGCCATGGTCATAATTTGTCAGTAGTTACCGCCAACCTGTTGGCAGTATTACCGCCACTTTATCACCGACCGCCAGGGTTGTAATGAGGGCCTAAACCTTAAAGTCTCCAAATTCTAAAATCTCATTATGTTTGATTTATTATAGAAACTGGAAGATAATCCTTACATCATCAAGTGGGAGACTGGTGTCTACCTCAAAACTGGCTTCATCCCTTCATCCTGGTGGGTCAGGCCTGATCATAGCTGTGGTCTGCATGATTCAGAGGATAGGAGGGAACAACTTTGTGTCTTTTTACTGCAGTGAAAAGGTAATCGCTCATAGGTCTAACAGAGCGATAAGCCCACATGGAATTTTCACCTAAGTGAAATGGAGAAACGTGATATCACCCTGGCCGATCTAGCTTCCATAATCAGCAATTTGCAAAGAGACACAAGCACTATCACAGAGAGTCTATGCCTTACGAGGGGCAGTTAATCTAGCTCCTAATGATTCAGGTGGAAAGTCCTCAGATGGGAGTGTGACACAGTATGGCACAGCCAGATCCAGTCAGGATGCTGGTAGATCTGTAATTCAAGTCACCACTCCTCCTGTTATTCAAGTGGCCCCTCCTAAGCGATTTTCAAGGGCTGTCACAACAATCGATACCTTCATAGATCAATGCCAGTTACATTTTATATGCAAATATCAAAGGTGGCCTTTATCTTGTCCTATTGGGGGGTACAGCTGCAACATGGTCGATACCAATTATAGAAAAAGATGATCCCTTGTTATATAACTATCCAGCCTATAGTGCTGAGTTGAAAAAGTAGTTTGATCGTCATACATTAATTCAGTCAGTGGACACTGTACTAATGAATTTAAGACATGGCAACAAAGATTTGCTGATGTGTATTTCTATGACCTACCAGACACCTGTAATGAACTAATAGAGTGAGGTCCTGATTTATACTTTTTCACACAAAACTGCGCTAATGCAGTTTTGCATGAAAAAGTATACCACCGGCTAACACCATCCCAAGACGCCAGCCGGAGGTCATATTTCAGGTATGACGGTAGCCGGTGGTAAGGCACGGCTAGCGTCATAAAAAGGACTCTGGTGTGGATGGGGTGTCCCTGGGGCTAGAAAAGGGCACCTGTGGGCCCATTCTATGGTCTATGACCATGGAAATAGACCCACAGGTCCAATAACGTCTGCCCTGACCCAGGAGTTAAATAATGGTGATAAGTAAGCTTAGTGCCATTATTGAAGGCCCCCTTCTCCCTGTGCTTGATTTTAGCACGGGCGATAGTTATGGTACAAAGGCCATATCGTAATTATTTGCCTGGGAACGCCTTCCTTGCATCTCATTGACGCAAGGTAGTTTTCCACAAGAAAAAAAAATACTTTAACTCCAACACTTTGGCGCTAGACAGGTCTAGCACCAAAGTCTAAATTTGGAGTTAGGTTTGCACTGAATTTGCGTAAAACAATTACGCAAATTCGGCGCAAATGGGGTATAAATATGCCCCTTAGTGATGAAACTGGACCATTGTTTGGCTGAGTGTAGGTTGGACAAGGGACAACCTCAACCTAAGATAGTAGTGTTTAAGGAAAAAAGATCAGACCCAGATAAAACCAACGAACCACACCATGCAGATAGGGAGTTCGAGAGGACTATTAAGTGAGAAGAAAAGACAAAGGTGGAGGTCATTAAAACTTTGTATTGGGGGAAAAAAGGCCAGTTTTTTTTTTTTACGTGAGTAACCAGTAAAACTGACGAGAAAAGGAGACAAGGGAAACTTGGGCACATGGAACCCAGTGAGGCAAGCATTTCAGGTATACAGAATGATCTAACTTCAAGAACTTTAGTGCAAATATCTTGTATCCAAGTCTACCGTCATTTCTATGTAGCTGCTCACTTGTCTTGGGATGGAGTTGATTAGCTTCCCATTACTGGTGGACTCAGGAGTCATTGATTTATTACAGAAGCTGGAAAATAATCCTTACATCTTCATGTGTGAGGCTGGTGTCCACCTCAAAATTGGCCTTGTCCCCTCTGTCCTGGGGGTTCTGGCTTGATCATAGCTGTGGTCTGCTTGATCCACATGGAAGTGGGAACTACTTCATGTCCCTTTCACTCTTGCAAAAAGGTAATGACACACACAAATGGTACTTTATTTTGAGGCTCTCACACAGGAAGTCAGCAAGGAGGACAGTCCGATGATCCAAGCATCCGATTGCTGTATCTCCTACAGGACTAGTTAAAAATGGGGTTGCAATATTTTGCTTATGAGAACAGCAATAGAGAAGCGCAAAAGTTGGAAGAGAGATTAATCCTTCACTTGACTGTAATTCCAAGGCTGCAAAGAGAGATCATTTTCTCCAAAGATTACATCTGTGCAATACTTCATCCGTGGTATAAAAGAATACCAGCTATTTCCATTACTTTTTCAGAAGAGGACGTTTCACTATACAAGATGTGGATTGTACAACAAGTGAGAGACCTGCAAGAGGAAGGGCTTAAAGTTAAAGTCTTGGCAGAAGATCTTGTATGCAACCTTCATCCTCCAGAGAGGGTAGTGCTATTGTCTCACATCAGCCAACACTCGCACTAGCAAAAAAACAGCAAGAAAAAATCAGGCCTAACCCCTGCAATGTCTTGGTTTCAAGTCAAGTGGCAGGGCTTAAGTTGAGTGCAGAGGCAAAGTCAACAAAGTCCGAACAAATGACAATACCAATGACCATTCAGAGGATGGTCCAAGACTATCTGGACTACCAAAATGAGGCCTATGTGGACCACAACCCTTTGGTCTATTGGAATGGAAAGATAAGCTGGTGGCCAGTTCTCAGCAAGATGGCAATAAAGTGTCTGGCTTGTCCGGTAGCCTGTGTGTCTGCTGAGTATTTTTCAGTACAGCCAGAGCAGTTGTCACAGTCAGAAGGACCAGTCCCTCTTCTCAAAATGTGAAGAAATTGACCATGATTAAAATGAGCCAACACTTCATACCACATGATTACACTGTGCCTAAAACACGACATGAGGATGATAAGGGTGACTGGTCATACTCAAGCACATTAGCTGACCAACTTCTGGGTGAACCCCCTCGGTTTGAGGATGAACTCTACTTTCCTGACTGAGCAGGCCACCATATAACTTTCAAAATATTTATTGATGAACTGTTTTACCAAAAAATAAAATGTATGACACAGCTAGAGGAAATATGTATTTTGTGTCTGATGAAGTCCCACCATTTATTCACTTGTGTGGCTGGTTTGTAGTTGGACCAATGTGTAGTGCAAAAGCCTCCCCATTCCCGTAAAGGACATGAAGACACAAATGCCTGCCTCTGTCCCATTCATATCCTTCTTTTTTCATTCTCTAGCAGCACTGCTCCAGTAAAGATCATTAATTTATATGACTGCCAGTGTGTTGCGTCCATGGGAACAGAGGAGATATAGGCCCTCAATACAACATTGGCAGTAAATGCCGCTTACTGCCGTGCCAAAGACTGGCAACATATTGCTGCGGCCGCGGAATTCCGCTACAGCTATTACTACCCACAGGCCGGAATCCGCCAAAATCCAGACACCCACACAAGCCCGCCACACCAAAGGTCAGTGATAAACTGGCGATAACAAAACCTCCACTGTCACGCCAACAGGAATACGCCCACACTATCATGACCCACGAATCCACATGGCGGTCTTTCAACCTCAGTATTCCATTGGCGGTACACCCTGCAGCGCTCACAATACACACACATTTACAAAACACAACCACATTGGACGATTCCAAATACACACACCTGATAGACATACACACACCACTCCCACACACCCAATCCAATATAAAACACACGCCCACATCACCCACAAACCCTTATGACCAGAATTGCGACAGCAGGCCAGAAAGAGACACCACCATCAACAAACTAGCATCCACAGGCACTCAACACAATCATTCACACAACATCCACGCACCTCACACAACACACACAAACACATCCCCTCACACATCACAACACACACCACCTCACACATCACCGACACCACCCCTTGGCACCGCAAAGACACCCCAGGTTTTCTGAGGAGGAGCGCAGGGTCATGGTGGAGGAAATCATCCAGGTAGAGCCACAGCTATTCAGATCACAGGTGCAACACACCTCCATAGCTAGGAAGATGGAGCTATGGCACAGAATCGTGGACAGAGTCAACACAGTGGGACAGCATCCAAGAACACAGGATGACATCAGGAAGAGGTGGAACGACCTACGGGGGAAGGTGCATTCCGTGGTCTCAAGACACCAGATTGCAGTCCAGAGGGCTGGCGGCAGACCTCCACCTCCTCCCCCACAACTAACAACATGGGAGAAGCAGGTCTTGGCTATCCTGCATCCTGAGGGCCTCGCCCGAGTAGCTGGAGGAATATCCCCCAGCCTACCTGCATGCTATCACATACGCCCACCCTCACCCTCACCCCCATCACTCCAACACCTCACATATGTTGCAGTATCACAAACCACCCATCCCAACACCAAGCCCTGCATGCAACACCAAAGCATGGACACCCATTACCAAAGCATGTCCACTATTGGTACCCACACAGACCCCAAAACAATTATCACACAAGGTCCTAGACAAGAATGTAAGTACTGGGGTACAGGGTCACCCACCCATTGCACACGATGGCACACACAGATGCAATAATCATGCCTTTACACCCCTGCAGGACCACTACCCAACGTCACCGGACAGGAGGTGCCAGACATGTCTACCCCCGCACAGAAGAGGCCCACAGTGATGACAGCAGCTCTGTCCAACTGGATCTAGATGACCAGCACGGCCAATCTGGGACCTCAGGACAGTCGGTTCCCCTGACACAGTCACAAGCCACCACAGAGCCTCCCCCCTCAGGAAACACCAGCACAGCACCCACCCAGGGGGCTCATACCTCTGTCCCCAGGACACGTCAAGCAGCAGTGTGTCCAAAACTACAGGGAACCCAGGCAAACCCACCAACCCAAGAACAGCAGGGACCTGGGGGCAGTGGCAGTGGGCACACGGTTCAGGGGACAGTGGCACAGGAAGACCAGGGAATTGGGAGGTCTGCTGTGCGACAGGGGGAGGACAGGCCCAGGGAACCCACTCTCCACGAGGCCCTCTCCAACATCATGGGAGCGTACCATCATTCCCAGGAGACGATGGCAACAGTACTGGCCAAGTTTCAGGAGACCAGGCAGCAGCAGGAGGAACAGTATTTGGGGTTCAGGGAGGAACTCAAGTCCATCAACACCACCCTGGTTACCATTGTAGGGGTGCTGAAGGACCTTGTCAACACCAGGAGGGACACTGTGGCACAACAAGGGGCCCCTGACACTAGCCTGGACGATGAACTGCCCACCACCTCCGCCGGCGCTAGTGGACAGGAGGCACCACCACAAGACCACGACACCAGCACCCCACCCCATGCAGAGGGAGAACACCCCACAAACGGTCCCTGAGATCCAGGACAAAGACAGAGAACAATGCCAAGAACCCCACCAAGAAATTAGACCACCCTGAATGTCATCCTTCTGTCCCACTATGTCACCCTGTCCATCCTTAAACTGCCCTAGCTCCACTTCCTATGCCCCTTTGGACAATGCACCTGTGAGACAAATAACTGGACTCTGCCATGGACATTCCTCCACCATCACCCCTGACCATTTTTCAACCCCCTCCACTATTTTGCACTTAAATAAACACCCTTGAATCACAAAACAATCTGGACTCAGTCTGTTCTTTCACAAATGTGTATTTGCAGTAACTGAGGAAAATAGCAATGTCCATTGTATTGTCAACATAACTATGTCACACAACTCTAGTCCATGTGGTAACATAGCAGAGGTCACACAGTGGGACCCACATCTGTGATATGGAAAGGCAAAGTGACAGGTCAGGGTCCATCCACTGGGTGAAAGTGACAGATATATGATAGGTCTAACAATTTTATCAGATGTAGGAGTCAGTGATGTCTTCTTACCTGTGTCTCACTGGAAGTATTGCTGGATCACGTTGTTTCTGTTGTCGATATCCTCTTCTTCTGCCTCCTCTTCTTCACTGTCCACAGGCTCCACAGCTGCCACAAGACCTCCTTCTGGACCATCCTCCTGCAGAAAAGGCACCTGTTGTCGCAAAGCCAAGTTGTGCAGCATACAGCAGGCCATGATGATCTGGCACACCTTCTTTGGTGAGTAGTACAGAGAACTACCTGTCATATGGAGGCACCGGAACCTGGCCTTCAGGAGGCCGAAGGTCCTTTCTATCACTCTCCTAGTTTGCCCATGTGCCTCGTTGTAGCGGTCCTCTGCCCTTGTCCTGGGATTTTTCACTGGGGTTAGTAGCCATGACAGGTTTGGGTAACCAGAGTCACCTGCAAATGTCGAGGGACAACTGTTAGACATACACTAACCCTTAAGGACAACCCCAGACCCAGACAACTATTCACAGGGTATACGGTCCTTGTCCTCACCTATTAGCCATGCATGGTGCCTTTGGAATTGCCCCATCACATAAGGGATGCTGCTATTCCTCACAATGTAAGCGTCATGCACTGAGCCAGGAAACTTGGTGTTTACATGGGAGATGTACTGGTCGGCCAAACACACCATCTGCACATTCAGAGAATGGTAGCTCTTCCGATTTCTGTAAACTTGTTCACTCCTGCGGGGGGACCAAGGCCACATGTGTCTCATCAATGGCACCAAGATGTTGGGGATATGTCCCAGGGCATAGAAGTCACCTTTCACTGTAGGCAAATCCTCCACCTGAGGGAACACGATGTAGCTGGGCATGTGTTTCAGCAGGGCAGACAGCACTCTGGACAACACGTTTGAGAACATAGGCTGGGACATCCCTGATGCTATGGCCACTATTGTTTGAAAAGACCCACTTGCCAGGAAATGGAGTAATGACAGGACATGCACTAGAGGGGGTATTCCTGTGGGATGGCGGATAGCTGACATCAGGTCTGGCTCCAACTGGGCACACAGTTCCCGGATTGTGGCACGATCAAGTCTGTAGGTGACTATTACGTGTCTCTCTTCCGTTGTCGACAGGTCCACCAGCCTTCTGTACACAGGAGGATGCCGCCATCTCCTCAACTCCCCCAGCGAACGTGCCCTATGTATGAGAACAGCAAGCACAGAGTCAGCCAGCACTGAGGTAGTAAAAAACAATTTTATTGCACACATCTGTCAATCCGCTATGTGCCTGTTTTTGTGTGTATGCAAGGCCTAGATATGTGTGACGCATTAAAAAGTAATGCCATGTGGCCCACTGAAATGGCGGCTGCCTGACCTGTAATGTGGGACAAGGGGATATGAGGTAACTGCGCTGGCGTTGTACACCATCGCAGTAGGCGGTCGAAGACCGCAGAGCAATCCTGGATTGGTTAACATTGGCCCCTATGGGTCCCAGGAGCCAATGACGATGTACGCCGGCGGTGACGGTACGCACTGCCACGGACGTGACTGCCATTTTCTGTCTATTCACTCACTTGATACCTGATCTTTGACAGGAGAGGACCTACACTGCAAGTACTGCTGTGACCTCAGCTGGAAGCGACGATGGCTCATGTGTCTGGGGAAAGGGCCCCTGCCTTCACATCGGTGGAGTTGGATAAACTAGTGGATGGCGTCCTCCCCCAGTACAAGCTACTCTACAGTCCTCCAGACAAACAGGTGAGTACAATGTGAGCATGCTGTATGGGCAATGACTGGAGTGGTGTGGATGGAAGATACGGGGGGGATGAGGCCTTCATGATCGGACGGTGAGTGTATGTGCGTCAGGGCAAGGGTGGGAACGTGGGACAATGACTGTGACGGTCTGGACGGTTAAAGTTTTTCCTTTTCCCCTGTATTATCCCTGTAGGTCAGCGCCCACCAGAAGAAGGATATTTGGTGTGCCATCGCCCAGGACGGCCGGAACCTGGGGGTCCACCACAGACGGAGCACCCACTGCCGTAAAAGATGGGAGGACATTCGCTGCTGGAGCAAGAAGACGGCGGAGGCCCAGCTGGGGATGGCCTCCCAACATGGGAGGGGTGCCCGTTGCACCATGACCCCCCTGATGTTCTGGATCCTGGCGGTGGCGTATCCAGAGTTGGATGGGCGCTTGAGGGCATCACAGCAGCCACAAGGGGGTGAGTACCGTCACATCCATCTGACTCTGCGTGCATTGGAGGTGTCTGGGTGTGGGAGGTGGGCAGTGGGTTCCCCTAGGCTAGGGCGAGCTTTGTAGGCAAGGACCCTTTCTGAGGCAGGCTAAGTGGCACCCCAACCCCACCAGTGGTAAGAGCCATCTACACCTAGTCAGGCTCCTGTAAATCGGGCATAGGCCTTGTATCCCATGTCCCTGTGATTAATTAGGGAACTCTAAGTGCATGGCGTAGTGCAGAGGGCTGCTGTATCTGTAGTGTCCGCCAACGGTAGCGGTATTCATGCACTGAATATGTCTTTCTTCTTTCTCCCCCCCTTTATGTGGTCTCCCTGTTCTTGTGTGCATTAGCATCATCAGGCAGAGGATCTGTGCCACCGGAGCAGGAGGGAACTGCATGCCACATGGCCCTGGAGGGTGAGACAACGGAGTCGGAAGTCACCAGTGGGACGGAGGGCAAGGGGAGCTCCATGGCGGGGACAGGAGCAGAGACCAGCGACACCAACTCCTCCTCTGATGGGAGCTCCCTTGCGGTGGCGAGCCCCTCTGTGCCCACCGCATCTACAGGTACAGCCGCCACTACCCCTACCAGCACCGCCCTCCCAGCAGCCCCTCAGCATGTGTCCCGTGACAGCTCACCCAGGAGGGTGGGCATCTCCTTTCCCCCAGGCACTTCAGGCCCTGCCCAAGTCAGCCCTGCTGCCCTCAGTGAGGAGGCCATTGACCTCCTGCGATCCCTCACTGTTGGGCAGTCTACCATTCTGAATGTCATCCAGGGTGTAGAGAGGCAGTTGCAACAGACAAATGCATACCTGGAGGGCATTCATTTTGGCCAGGCAGCCCAACAGAGAGCATTTCAGGCTCTGGGCTCTGCACTGATGGCAGCCATTGTCCCTGTGTCCAGCCTTCCCCCTCCAACTTCCTCCACCCAGACCCAATCCCCAGAACCTCAGCCTATCCCAAGCACACCATCAGACCAGCATGCACACACCTCAACACACAAGGGTGGCTCTGGCAAACATAAGCACCACACATCCCACAGGTGCTCACACAAGCATCCTACCCATGCACACATACCAACATCCACTTCCTCCACTGTGTCCCCCTCCTCCACGTCTCCCTCCTCCCTCCCTGTCACGTCTCCACTCACACCTGCATGTACTACATCTTCAGCCACTACCTCCATCACCAGCACGCCCATCACCACACACCGCTCACGTGCACTCACCACCCCCACTACCATTCACACATCCCCTGTGTCCTCTCCCAGTGTGTCTGTGAGCCCTCCTCCCAAAGTACACAAACACAGTCACACACCCACCCAACAGCCATCCACCTCACAACAGCCTCCAGTCCATGCACCTTCACCCAAAGACAGCAAACGAACATCTCCTACAACCACAACCTCTTCCTCCACTCCCAAACCCCTCCATCTACCCGTCCCAGTGTGTCTAAAAAGCTTTTCCTTTCAAATCTTGATCTCTTCGCTACACCTCCCCCACCCCGTCCGTCCCCAAGGGCCCGCCTTTCCAGGTCCCAACCTAGCACCTCAGCCACCACATCAGCGGGACCAATAGCCGGATTTTGGAGTGCGCCAAGCAACAGGGCTGCCAGTGTCCCAAGGAGAGAGGCCAAGGACATCCCCCCACCTCCAAAACAGAAAAAGTTGCCCACATCCCAGAGGGAGAAGGCCAAAACACCTGCCACCAAGGGCTCAGACAAGACAACTGTTGGAGGTGGTAAGAAAGCTTCGCCACCATCCAAGGTGGGGAAGGGCCTGAAAATGAAAGGCAAGTCAACGTCGCCACCAACCATGCATGGCAGACAAGACTGCCACCGCCACATGCACCGCCACCACGGACACCGCCGCCAGAACCCCAGATACTGAGCCCTTCACCAGCACTGCAGACACTGTGCCCCTCAGTAGCACTGCAGTCAGTGAGCCCGCCACCAGCCCCGCTGCTACTTACACCGCCGCCAGCACCGCAGTCAGTGAGCCCACCACCAGGATCGCCGCTACTGACACCGCCGTCAGCACGGCAGTCAGTGAGCCAGGCACCAGCACGACAGTCAGTGAGCCAGCCCCCTACACTGCAGTCAGTGAGGCCGCCACCAGCACCGCCGCCACAATGACCGTGGCAAGCACCACTGCTACTGACCCCGCCGCCAGCACCGCCAGTGGCCCGCGACATCCTGAGCCAGTGGCACCACCGCGGACATGGCTGCCATCCCCAGTGGTCATTCGTACGAGGCTGGTGGTCAGTTCCAGGGGCCCGGGCAGCTTGCATGTTGCACCGCCGTCAGTGGAGTGTCACATCCTCTACCTCAGTCCTTGGCAGGATGAAGCACTCTGGGCACAAAGCTCCCTCCAGAACCAGTGGAGAGATACATCCACTACCTCAGTCCTTGGCAGGATGAAGCACTCTGGGCACAAAGCCCCCTCCAGAACCAGTGGAGTATCACATCCACTACCTCAGTCCTTGGCAGGATGAAGCACTCTGAACACAAAGCCCCCTCCAGAACCAGTGGAGACTGTTATCCACTTGAGAGACTGTGGCTGTGTACTCCCCAGGATAAAGCAGTGGGCAACCCACCCACTTGAGAGACTTGAGAGACTGTGGCTTTGCACACCCCAGAATAAAGCAGTGGGCAACCCACCCACTGGAGAGACTTGACCAGACTGTGGCTTTGCACTCCCCAGGATAAAGCAGCGGGCAACCCACCACTGGAGAGTCTTGAGAGACTGTGGCTTTGCACTCCCCAGGATAAAGCAGTAGGCAACCCACCCACTGGAGAGACTTGAGAGACTGTGGCTTTGCACTCCCCAGGATACATCAATGGGGATGGAGCCCCCTTGTGGAGGTGGCGTCATGCACTCATCCGGCTGAGGTACCCCCCTTCCCTTCCCCCCGAGGTGCCTGTTTTTTTTCAATCGGATGCCCCTGCAGTGTTTTCTCCATTTCGATCGGGTATCGAGTGTGGGCCTCGCCCATGAATTTTGGGCCAAGTGGTCCACGGACTATATTCTATATATATATGGACTTGAATTCTTGGTGTACATAATTGTTTATAGTGTCTATACATTTTTGACTAATGGATTATTCTTGATTACAATGGTGACATTCATTTCCTTTTGTCATTGCGTTCTTCCAGAGGGTTTGGGGGGTGTAAATGCAATGTTGCAGCATGTATTTGTGTGTATGCTGTTGTGGGTGAGGGTGGGGGTGTTGCGTGTTGCATGTGTGTGTTACTCTCTTTTCCCTCCCCCCTCCCCTGTGTTGTAGGTGCAGTACTCACCGTGGTCGTCATTGCCATCGTTCGTGCTCCTGGTACAGGAGCAGGAAGACTACGCAGGGAGGATTTGGAGTTCAGGCTCCATGGCATCCTGGTTCCTCGTGGGGTGTGTAGAGGTGAGTGTTTTCCCTTCCAAGTCCTGTTTCCGCCGTGTTTTTGTTCGCATTGGTTCCACCCCGGAAAAAGTGGCGGATTGGCCTGTCATAATAGTGTGGGCGGTACATTATCTTCCGTCTGTCTGTTGCCAGTGACCGCCATGCTGTTTGTTTGTACCGCCGTGGCGGTCGGAGTGTTAAAGTGGCTGTCTATGTTGACGGTTTCCTCCATGGTCATAATTCAATTATTTTTTACTGCCGGCTTGTTGGCGGTTTTACCGCCGCTTTACCAACGACCGCTAGGGTTGTAATGAGGGCCATAATATGATAACAATATACCACCATATGGATTCGAACAAGTAACTATTGCACCAATGAGTGTTATAAATTGAGTGAGTGTTAGTGGTGATGAGTTATGTCATGTGGTGCAGACAGTGAGGGTGCTCAAATAATTTGTAAACTTGATTTTGATGATTTGCATTGCTTGGGGGCTGAAGGGTGAATTTGCCTGAAGGTGATTGGCCCTTTCACACTTAGCTAGATTTACTTGCAGGTTGCATACCTTGCTATACTGTTTCCTTTCCGGTTCTTCAGAGATGAGAGCAGTAAGTTTATGTTAGAAATGTGGTCTCTAGTTGGCAGAGGTATACACCCTTGTCCAAATAGGGACCACAATCCTAGCCAGGGTAAATCACACACAATCCAGATTATCCTGTGCCCACCCTCTGGTAGCTTGGCACTGAGCAGTCAGGATTAACGTAGAAAATAAATTGTAAAGTATTTGTGCAATAACTCACACAGTAACACAGTAAAAACACCACAAACATACACCACAGATGTTTAGAAAAATATAGGATATTTATTTTGTTAAGTTATCTTAAATCTTACAAAATCAACAGGTGTCTCTTGTTTACACAAAGTATCTGGTTTGCATAAAAAATAACACACATGGAGACCACAAAGGAGGAGATGCATGGAAAAATAGGGTGTGCGTTGGATTTTCCAAAGTGGCACAGATGATGCATTGTTTGTTGCTCACTGCAATGTGGGGATTTTTTTTACACCCAGTGACGATGCTGGAAAAATCCTGGGCATGCGGGAAGAAGTCATAGGCATTGCTTTGATCCAGTAGGCGATACATCAAATTTTTGGTGGCACGATAGGCGCTTTGTCAATTCTTCACTCGGGTAGTAGGGCTGCGTCATTCCGGTTCGTCTATCCGGTAGGCTGCGCAAGGCAGATGCTCCATCAATTCTTCACTTAAGAAGTTGGGCTGTGTCATTCCGGCTCAGCTGTGCAGCAATTTCTCAGTCGTAAAACGACATGTGTCATTTCCGACAGGCTATGCATCGATTTTCGGTGCACAGGGAGTTTCCTGAAGAGGTGAAGTCTTTTTGGACCTGAGACTTCAGAAAACAGGAGGCAAGCTTAATCCACGCAAGGCAGCGGTGCAACAGCAGAGCAGAAGTCCTTCTCAGCAAAGCAATTCAGATGAGTCCTCTGGGCAGCCAGGCAGATCCTCTTGACAGGTTGCAGGGTCAGGTCCAGAAGTGTCTGATTTGATGGGGGTCAGAGACCCAGTTTATACACCCAAAAATGGCTATGAAGTGGAGGAGACTTCAAAGAGTAATTTTAAAGTGCATAAGTGCACCTTTCAGTACAGGTCTATCTGCAAGAGTCCCAGTAGGGAGTTTGGCAGTCCATTGTGTGAGGGCAGGCCACTAGCCTTTGAAATGTACGTATCAGGCCCTCCACCCTTCCAGCCCAGGAAGACCCATTCTGTCTGCAGATGAGTGCAGATGTGACTGGGTGTACTGCGTTCATGGGTGTGTCACAGTGTCCTTTCCTCTGGATCCGCACATCGCTGAACAAAAGGCCCACCTTCCGGCGTCACCAACTCAGAAAGCTATAATAACACAGAGTTGTGATGAAGCCAGTCGGGGGGAAGGGAATTAGGGTAGGGAACAGCAGGGAGAGAGATCTGAAAAGTAAAGGTTAGAACAAATATGCATTTACTCTTTCATAGAAATATAACTCATCAATAGACTCTTGACTAAACGCGTCTCCGAGATATCAGATGGAGACCTCTTTTAAAATGAGGGCAAAGCCCCGTCTTTGAAACATGGAACAAGGGTAAACTATGACCTCAGAATCAAGAGATGGCAAGAATTTAGGACTATGATTATACTCAGAATATCAATCCTGTAACATCTATGCCTTCACAACATAAACCTTTGATTATGACTTAGAAAATCTCGAAGAATTAAATATGCTTTCCACGTCTTAAGCTTTTAAAAAAACAATGAAAACTATGATTCCAGAAATACTTTCACATTCACAACAATAAATGCCAAAAAGTTTTACTCATTGAACTTGAAGTGCTTTACTTAATAATACCAGGAAGTGCTTTTACTCAAGTAGCCTGAATCACTTAGATTGTTGTGCCAAGAACCTTTTACACCTGTGAATTGAAGCGCTTTGATTGTCGTGCCAAGAGCACTTTAAACCTGAGGATTGAAGCACTTGAATTTCTGTGCAAAGAGCGCTTTACATCTGTGAACTGAAGCGCTTGAATTGTTATGCCAAGAGCGCTTTACATCTGTTAACTGAAGCGCCTGAATTGTCGTGCCAGGAGCGCTTTACATTTGTGAACTGAAGCGCCTGAATTTTCGTGCCAAAAGCGCTTTGTATCTGTGAACTGAAGTGCTTGAATGGCCGTGCCAAAATCGATTTACATCTATGAACAAAAGCGCCTGAATTGTCGTGCCAAGAGCGCTTTTCATCTGTGAACGAAATGCTTTGAATTGTTGTGCAAAAGAGTGCTTTACATCTGTGAACTGAAATGCTTTGAATTGCTGTGCACAAAAGCGCTTTACATCTGTGAACGAAACGCTTTGAATTGCTGTGCAAAAGAGCGCTTTACCTCTGTGATCGAAACGCTTTGAATTGCTGTGCGAAAGAGCGCTTTACATCTGTGAACTGAAATGCTTTGAATTGCTGTGCACAAGAGCGCTTTACATCTGTGCTCTGAAATGCCTTTGATTGTGGCGCCAAGGCTGCTGCACTCTAGAAACTGAAAACGCCTTGCTCGCTATGCCAAGGGGCGCTTTACCTTTTGGAAGTAATGACTTCCTCCAAACTTGGATTCAGCAAGGCCTTACTCGTTTTTGAATGCACCATGGAAACAAGGATACGTCGGATGGACGACACTCTGCCATTCAGGAACTCTGCTCTTCTCCAGAGAAACCCCCAAGAGGTCTGGCTGCATCAAAGTCTTCAAAATAGTGAGCAACGTGCTTGGGTGTGGCTGGACATTATAGGCCTGCCACACCCCAAGATGGCTGCTGCTTCTAAAAACATGGGAATTGTAGTCCCTTCATAGAATTGCACTGATAAGTGCACCTTGTCCACCAATGTCCTGAACCTGCAGCTTTACGAGCTTTGCCACAGGGCAGACGAAGCTGATGGTCACCTTTGAAACAAGAGGGGATGACAAGTGGTGTGCATAAAGTGCCGCAGAGTCGCGCAGCGGAGTTTCGGGCGAGACCTGGACCGCGCCTGGCCTTATTCCTGACAGGTTGTCCAGGGGAAATGCACAATGAAGCTGTCAGCCAGCCTAGCCCACATGTTGTTTGGAGAGAGGCTGTAAGGCACCAATGGATTTTAAGTGCAGAGAAATCCTCACTTTCTAAAAGTGGCATTTCTAAAATATTAATATAAAATCCAACCTCACTAATAAGCAGGATTTTCTATTACCATTCTGGGCATACTAAATATGACCTGATTGCCTCTTTTTGATCAGAATCTACTACTCAGACAGTATTTGAGGGTAGTCCTAATGCTATCCTATGAAAGGAGCAGGCCTCACAGTAGTTGAAAATGAATTGAGGAGTGTTCCACTACCAGGACGTATAAAACACACACATACATGTCCTGCCATTTACCCACATAGCACCTGACCCTATGGGTAACCTAGGCCAACCTTAGGGGTGACTTATAAGTAGAAAAGGAGAATTCTAGGGCTTGGGAAGTACTTTTAAATGCCAAGTCGAAGTGGCAGCAAAACTGCACACACAGGCCTTGTAATGGCAGGTCTGAGATATGGTTAAGGGGCTACTTATGTGGGTGTCACAACCAGTGCTGCAGGCCCACTAGCAGCGTTCCATTTATAGGCCCTAGGCACATGTAGTACACTTTACTAGGGACTTACAAGTAAATCAAATATGCCAATTGTGAATGAACCAATGTTGCCATGTTTAAGGGAGAGTTCATATGCACTTTAGCACTGGATAGCAGTGGTAAAAGGGGCAGAGTCCTAAAACCAGCAAAAACAGTGTCAGAAAAGTGGAGGAAGGCAGGCAAAATGTGGGGGGACACCCCTAAGGCTGTCAGGTCTAACAGTTTAGTTAATTAATAAAAATCTGCACAAAATGCTCACATTCTTTTGCTCTTCTTCCACAGTAGTACACTACGGGCCTATATCTTTCAATCTCATTTAGGTCAGAAGTCAGACTGATTCATTATTCTGAGTTGGAGTCAGTAGGACTCAGGACAGGACTACCTCAACAACAGAAGAAGGATGTTATTTACTTCAAAAGGAAACCAACATGATGATGTCTCTAATAGGCCTGCTCTGTGCTGTGGGCTGCTGAGAGGGGCATTTTGATTTTGGAAATGCTGATAGGTATGCTAACTCAAATGTCAAACGTCTCTATTATGTGGTTGTAGTTGGGAAGGGGCTGTAACTGGAGATAGACATGTGGATGCCAGTCACCCTAATCATTACATGATGGATGCTCTCAGCTTCATGTTATGACAGTTGTGAGACTGATCAGTCAGGAATAGGCAGCTACTTGTCTGGGATTGGTTGTGACATTTCTCTCAGTTATTCGCACAAAAATTTGTCATGATGAATGATTGCAGCAGCCTATGCTCTTACTCTGCCTCTTCGCCCACACACGATGCTTAACTTCTGTATTGGCTTCTACTTTACTCTGCAATGTTGTTACTGCCTTGCATTCCACAGGTCTTCTCATCTTCAACACAAAAGGCGAAAGCTCCATAACCTTCCTGGACTGATTTAACTAGGCAGCAGATAAGAATTCAGATGCACCACCCAACATATATGTATATATATATATATATATATATATATATATATATATATATATTTAACAGAGCATAGAGCCATCCTATCGACATATAAGCATCATCTTTTTAATGCTAATGTGGCGTTAGATGGTCAATAACAAAGTGGTGCAATGCATGCATTGTGCCACTTTGTAACCCCTTGCACCACATTATGGTGGTCATTACAACCCTGGCGGACGGTGTTAAAGCTGCGGTAATACCGCAAACAAGCCGGCGGACAAAAAAAGGGAATTACGACCCTGGCGGAAACCGCCAACTAAGACAGCCACTTTAACACACCGCCTGCCACGGCAGTACAGACAAACAGCGCGGCGGTCACCGCCAACAGACAGGCGGAAGACAATGTACCGCTATCACAACACACCAATCCGCCACCTTTTCCGGGGCGGATTCACCGTGGATAAAAACACGGCGGAAACAGCTTTTGCTATGGGAAAACGCTCACCTCAACACATCCCACGAGGACACCATGGATCCGGAACTACAAATACTCCCTGCCCTTGCATTCCTGCTCATCTACGACCAACAGCGACGTAGGCGCAGAACATACCAGTGAGTACAGCACCTACGACACGGGGAGGGGGGAGGCAAAAGTTACGGGGACACCCACCAAACACCCCCACCCTCGCATATTACAACATACACACCAATGCATTCACAAAAATCACAGTAACAACCCACAATCCCCCCGGAAGAATGCAAAGACAAAGCGAATAGGGGTCAAACTTTGTATTGTGCCAATATACTACTCATTAAAAAATATACGGATATATATATCACGAAATCTGTCAAAAATAAATGTACAATACAAGAAGTAGTGCAGATATGTACACAACAATGTCCGTGCACCAACAGTCCAAAAATGCATGGGCGACGCCCACAATAGATACCTGACCAAAATCCGCGAGAACACTGCCGGGGCATCAGATAGAAACACTACAGGCACCTCAGGGGGAAGGGAAGGGGGGGCACCTCAGCCAGATGAATGCGAAGCCAGATCCACGACAGGGCTCCATGCCCATTGATGTATCCTGGGGAGTGCAAAGCCACAGTCTCTCAAGTCTCTCCAGTGGGTGGGTTGCCCACTGCTTTATCCTGGGGAGAGCAAAGCCACAGTCTCTCAAGTCTGTCAAGTGGGTGGGTTGCCCGCTGCTTAATCCTGGGTAGTGCAAAGCCACAGTCTCTCAAGTGGATAACAGTCTCCACTGGTTCTGGAGGGGGCTTTGTGCCCAGAGTGCTTCATCCTGCCAAGGACTGAGGTAGTGGATGGATCTCTCCACTGGTTCCGGAGGGGGCTTTGTGCCCAGAGTGCTTCATCCTGCTCGTGGCGGCCTCAGTAGCGTCGGAATCTTTGGCGCTCACTGGCCTGCGGTGCTTGTTGCGGCGGTGTCCCGTTCAGCGGTGCTGGTGGCGGCGGTGTCCTGTTCAGCGTTGCTGGTGGCGGCGGTATCCTTGGCAGCGGTCCTGGTGGTGGCGATGTCCTGTTCAGCGGTGCTGGTTGCGGCAGTGTCCTTGGCAGCGGTGCTGGTGGCGGCGGTGTCCTTGGCAACGGTGCTTGTTGCAGTGGTGTCCTGTTCAGCGGTGCTGGTGGTGGCGGTGTCCTTGGCAGCGGTGCTGGTTGCGGCGGTGTCCTGTTCAGCGGTGCTGGTGGCAGCAGTGTCCTGTTCAGCGGTGCTGGTGGTGGCAGTGTCCTTGGCAGCGGTGCTGGTGGCGGTGGTGTCCTTGGCAGCGGTGCTGGTGGTGGCGGTGTCCTGTTCAGCGGTGCTGGTGGCGGTGATGTCCTTGGCAGCGGTGCTGGTGGCAGTGGTGTCCTGTTCAGCTGTGCTGGTGGCGACGGTGTTCTTGGCAGTGGTGCTTGATGTGGTCTTGTCCGCCGTGCAGGTTTTCCCAGACTTGCCGGTTTTACTGTGCCCATTCCCCACCTTGGATGGTGGCGCAGCTGTCTCCATACTCCCAACTGTAACCCTTGGAGCGGCTTTGGTGGCAGATTTATTTCCCCTCTCCTGCCGGGCACTGGCTAACATTTTATGCTTTTGAGGTGGGGCACTGTCCATGCTCTGGCTCCTTGCCATACTGGCTGCCCTGCTGCCTGGCGCACTCCAGAAGCCGGTTACTACTGGCACCACTGTTCCCACAGATGTTGTGGCTGAGGCGCTGGGTTGGGACCTGGAGAGGCGGGCCCTAGGAGGCTGAAGGGGTGGGGAGGTGGGGGAAAGAGGTCAAGATTGGACAGGAAAAGTTTTTTGGGCACACTGGGACGGGTAGATGGAGGGGGTTTGGTAGTGGAGGAAGAGGTAGTGGTTGTAGGAGGTGTACGTTTGCTGACTTTGGGTGAAGGTGCATGGGCTGGAGGCTGTCATGAGGTGGATGGTTGTTGGGTGGGTGTGTGGCTGCGTTTGTGTACCTTGGGAGGTGGGCTCACAGACACACTGGGAGAGGACACAGGGGATGTGTGAATGGTAGTGGGGGTGGTGACTGCACGTGAGCGGGGTGTGGTGGTGGGTATGCTGGTGATGGAGGTAGTGGCTGATGATGTAGTGCATGCAGGTGTGAGTGGAGATGAGACAGGGATGGAGGAGGGAGATGAGGAGGAGGGGGACACAGTGGAGGCAGTGGATGTTGGTATGTCTGCATGTGTATGATGCTTGCGTGAGTGCCTGTGGGATGTGTGGTGCTTATGTTTGCATGAGCTTCCTTTGTTTGTTGCCGTGTGTGCATGCTCGTCTGATGGTGTGCTTGGGATAGGATGAGGTACAGGGGTTTGGGTCTGGCTGGAGGAAGTTGAAGGGGGGAGGCCAGAGACAGGGACAATGGCTGCCATCAGTGCTGAGGCCAGAGTCTGAAAAGCTCGCTGTTGGGCTGCCTGACCAGAATTAATGCCCTCCAGGTATGCATTGGTTTGTTGCAACTGCCTCTCTACATCCTGGATGGCATTCAAAATGGTAGACTGCCCAACAGTGAGGGACCTGACAAGGTCAATGGCCTCCTCACTTAGGGCAGCAGGGGTGACAGGGGCAGGGCCTGAGGTGCCTGGGGCAAAGGAGATGCCCACCCTCCTGGATGAGCGGCCACGGGGCAAACGCTGAGGGGCTGCTGTGAGGGCGGTGCTGGTAGGGGGGCAAGGGAGCTCCCATAAGAGGAGCAGTCTGTATCGCTGGTATCAGCTCCTGTCCCCGCCGTGGAGCTCCCCTCGCACTCCATCCCACTGGTGATTTCAGACTCCGTTGTGTCACCCTCCAGGGCCATGTGGGATGCAGCTGCCTCTTGCTCAGGTGTCACTGCTCCTCCACCTGATGATGCTAATGCACACAAGAACAGGGAGACCACAAAAAGGGGGGGAAGACAGAAGAAAGACATGTTGAGTGCATCCAATACTGCTACTGTTGGCAGACACTATACACAGAAGCCCCCTGCACTATGCTGTGCACTTGGAGTTCCCTAATCAATCACAGGGACATGGGTTACAAGGCTATGCCCGATTGCTGCACACATGGATGTCACAAGAGCCTGGCTCTGTACACAGGTAGGGTGGGGTGCCACAGGGCCTGCCTTCAGAAGGGACCTTGCCTACTAAGCTCGCCCTGGCCTAGGGGAGTCCACAGCACACCTCCCCCACCCAGACACCTACAATGCATGCTGAATCAGCTGAATGAGAGTGTACTCATCCCCTTTTGGCTGCTGTGATGCCCTCAAGCGCCCATCCAACTCCGGGTACGCCACTGCCAGGACCCAGGACATAAGGGGGGTCATGGTGCGACGGGCACCCCTCCCATGTTGGGAGGCCATCCCCAGTATACATACACACCCACACAAAGGTCAAGGTCATAGGCCAGTCCAAACAAAACAAGTGCAACATGCACATAGTGCACTTGTATGTGCTCCCAACTTGACTCCTGACTGCCATGCAACCTAAAGAGGTAGGGGCATCAAGGGGGTGAGCAGGCACCTCAGGGATTGAGGGGCTGGAGAGGGGTCTTGGGCTTAGGGTTGTGAGGGGGATCTTTGAGTTTGGGAGGGGGGTTAGGTCGAGGCTTAGGGGAGGGTTAAGAACTCTTGGGAGGAGTAGACTTCTTGGTGGGGGAGGGGCTTGGCTACTTGCTGGGGGACAGTGGAGGTCTTGGAGGTAGAAGGGCTGGATTTGGGGAGGGACATAGAGCATTTTGGGGTATCACTTAGTTGGGGAGTAGTAGGGTAAAGGGCTAACTAAGAGAGGAAAGCTTTCTTTGACACACGGGCATGTTCATGGCATAAGGGTTTGGGTGTGGATGGAGACAGAGTTATTGTCTGAGATGTTTTGATGGATTTCTTGGGTGCATGTGTGTGCGAGGTATGCTCGTGGGTTCTGGGTGTCTGTTGGGTGGGTGAGTGTAGGTGTTTATGTGTCTTGGGAGGAGGGGGTGGAGGTGCTAGGAGAAGCCATTCTGGATGGGTGACTGTCTGTTGGGGTCGTGACTGCAGGCATGGTGGATGTGCTGCATGTAGGCATGTTTGTGGTTGTGGTGTCTGTGGATGTGTTGACTAGGGTGGATGTCTGAGGGTCTGCTATTGTTCTTATTGTGGGTAGGATAGGTATTGTGGCGGAGTGGTGAATGTTGGTGTGGTGTCTGCAGGTGTGTCGGGATTTGTGTCTGTGATGCTGAGGGTGGTTGGGGTTTCAGAGAAGGTAGTGACTGTTGATCTGTCGGCAGGTGGAAGTTGCTTGTGTGCATGCCTAGCATAGGTCTTGTGGTGCTTGTGTTCGTCAGTGCTACCCTTGGATGTTGAGTGGATGCATGCTTGTCTGTTTGTGTGTTAAGGCTGGGTAGGGGAAGAGGAGTTTGGGATTGGGAAGAGGAAGATGGAGGGGGGACGGAAGACAAAGGGTGACTGGCTGCCAACAGTGCGGAGGCCTGAGTCTGAAAGGAGCTCTGTAGGTCAGTCAGTGCACCATGAATCCCCTGCAGTAACACATTACTCTGTTGGACCTGAGTTTCTAGTCCCTGGATGGCATTCACAATGGTCGACTGACCCACAGAGATCGACCTCAGGAGGTCAATAGCCTCCTCACTGAAGGCATAAGGTCCGACAGGGGCAGGGGAGGAGGTGCATATAGCTAAGGAGCAGGCCACCCTCTTGGATGAGTGGGCACGGCCAACTCGGAGGGAAGCTACAGGAAGGGAGGTGGTAGATAGGGGGATGATGGACAAAGATGGTGCTGTGGTAGTCCAAGATGGGTCCCCCACCCCCAGAGAGTGTCCACTGGAGGAGGATTCAAAAGATGATATGCTGGATTCTGTCTCCCCGTTGCACTCCCCTCAACCTATGGGCCACTCTGTCCCTCGCTGTTGGTGGTGACAGCACTTCGGGTTCCGTGGCAGGCAGCATCCACACTCGGCTGTGCCCCGTCTCCATCACCTGCCGATTACAATGCACACAAACAGAGAGAGAGTGAGGGAGGGATAAAGAGGGAGAGAGAGGGTCATCACGTTCTTCACATACAAACATTACAACATGCACAACTGTAGGTACACATCTCCTGACAAGGTAGTCTCATATTAAAACTCACAGAGCCTACATCATGTCCAAACTGATATTTCAATCTACCTCATTTGTCATCTCTCTCACATAAGTCAGAGTCACATAATCCATGTAAGGGAAGACTACTGGAGTATCCCATCAAATCACCTCTAACTCAAAGTCTGCATGTTCATCATACCCTGGCTAAATCTGACATATCATCCTCATCCAGCTCATCACTTTCCATATTCATATCACTTTAAAGAAATGTAGTTGACTGAAAACACCATATCATGCCAAATCCAAATCTCCACCTGCCCAGTACATGAACATGTCATGTTCCATGCAAGTAAAGACACCTCTCTTCACAAATGACACACACCTGCCATTCCAATCACATACCTAGCTGATCTCTCTGTACATAAATGACACAATAGCACCAATCTCTGATGAAGACACAACATGTGGCAGTCCCATACAGTGGCCATCACAATTTTACATTCCATGTCTGAAGAACAGCTATGTCAATACATGTACCAAATCTTAGAGGATTAACTGCAGTCACTATTCACAGACATTCCCTATTACAGCATAAATCCATATACAGCTACTGTGGCCCACCTAGCACACATGATACATCCACTGACAATCACAGAGAGCATAGTTACAACTACTAAACAATGGACCGCCTACTAATTCTAAGGATAGCACATTACATTCCACCTGCCATGCAGAATCAGGGCCATGACATATCAACATGACTACCCCTACATCACTCACAGCATTTCTGATGTGATTTACAGTAGCGAAGTCCAGACAGCACACATATCCCACTGCAAGTACATATACACATGATGCACACATTCACCTACAGGACTGCCATTGCACAACACCTGTATGAGAAACAGTAGTGCAGCCAAACCACAAGTCTTAAAATATGAGGTGAGCCAATACTAAATCTTGCTCAAACTGCTCAAATCAGCTAGGCTAAGGATAGCAATGACTGTCCCACTATACAAGATCTTCCCCCCAAGTAACCATTGAGACATGATGTAGGCAGCTAATACCATATGTTGCACTATTATTGGTAGGGCATTGGCACATCTAGCATGGACATTGCACATTTTCTCAGGCTAGGACAGCCTAGCCACTTGCCTCCTCTACAACAAAGGCATCGGGATACAAGTGTTTTGTTCACATGGCAATGGCATGGAAATGCATAGTAAGGGCAAATAGATAAAACCAGACCCCAATAGTTGGCTGTCCTTCTGTTACAACCTTCACATACCCCATAGTATGAATATGAAGGGACAATGGGGACACCTCCACAAACCCATTTGGACAGTCAAGTACTGGCCACACCTATTGACTGAATGAGATGCCAGCCTCACATGGAGTCAATACCTGTACCAGGACCCAGGGTAACTAGGCCATGCACCTTATGTGTCAGGCCCTATGTAGCACATAGAGCTGATCTTTACAAATGGGGGGTCTAACACCTTAGAGCTACACTAATATATGATCTGATTATATATGGCTGGGTAGAGTCACACATGTGGCACTGTCAAATGTGCATCTCCACATTCAGTCATAGATATTCCTTGACAAAGGTGACCTAAATGTCCACAGGCACAACCCTAAGACCAGATTTCCATCTTTTACACATGCAACTTGAGTGCTATGTATTCCGAGTAGTCAACATACCTATAGCAACTACCACAGTGTCACAGCTGCTAAAGTGTGACATCAAACACCAAACTATCAGAGAAAAAGACATGGAGTCAGTCAGTACTCATCCCCTTGTGGCTACTGTGCTGTCCTCACATGCCCATCACCTCAGCGTAGGCCACCACCAAAATGAAGTTCATTAGGGAGGATCAGGGTCTGAAGGGCACCCCTCCCTCATTGGGAGGACATCCCCAGCTGGGCCTCAGCGATCTTCTGGGCCCAGCTTCTCAGATCCTCCCACTGCTTTCTGCAATGGGTGCTCCACCGGCTGTGGACACACAGGGTCTGCACTTGCTTGGCGATGGCACACCAAATCCCCTTTTTGTGATGGGTGTTGACCTGCATGGATGACACAGACAAAAGGAGAAAGTCATGTACACACGTGCCACACCAATAGGAGTGGTCAGTACACTTCAATCACAGCAAGTAGGCACACATACCCATTGTATCTGCACACACAACTTCACATTATGCCATCTGCATGCATCTACACCTTCACAAGTTCACATGCCCAGTGCAACGTCACACAGAACACCTATCACACATAGCTAGGACATTGGACTCACTTGCTACTCTAGTGCCCCATATAGCTGTCTGTAGAGGGTTGGGACCTCATCCACTAGCCTATCAAGCTCTTCTGAGGTGAAGGCAGGGGCCCTATCACCTGCATGACGTTGCATGATTGCTCCCAGAGTACCCAGCAGCTCACGTCATGGAGGTCTTGCTAGCAGCAGTGCCAGGAGGCAAGTGAGCCATAGTGCAGAAGATGGTGGTCACAGCTTCCACATACATGACTGTCACTGCCGGCGGACATCACCACTGGCCCAAGTTTGCCAAAGGCAGGAATGTTTTTGAATGGCAAGTTACACAGCTGTTGTGACTGCCTACTGCCACGACATCCACCATCAGACTTAGGCCACTTCTACCTGTCCAGTACAGTAGGTCAGGTGTCTGCTATTTAGGGCACATATTATAGATGGAATGTTTTGTAATCTGCATCATTCACTTACTCCCCTAAAGTTCTATATATATGTATGTAGTGCCATCATGTTTGGGTCACATATTGTGCATATGTGAAGTAAATGCTGTGTTGAGTGAGAAAATATAGTGATAGCTATGTACTCAGAGGTTCTTAGTCCTCAGAATATTATAGATTGATTAAAAAAATATGTGTGATTAGTGCAGGACAGCTAAGCCTTACACACACATATTCTTACAGTAGTATAGTTACAATTGCATTGTCATAGTTGCCAATGTGCACCAAGGAGGGTGTAATCTGATGCATATCTATGGGCTGTACTGTATATGTCAGATGTGCTTGGCATCCTCCACAGATGTTAGATGTGAATAAATTAACAAAAGGGTACATGATGTGCGCATACTGCATTACTCATACTATGTTCACTTGTCTTCACATACAGGGAGTGCAGAATTATTAGGCAAGTTGTATTTTTGAGGATTAATTTTATTATTGAACAACAACCATGTTCTCAATGAACCCAAAAAACTCATTAATATCAAAACTGAATATTTTTGGAAGTAGTTTTTAGTTTGTTTTTAGTTTTAGCTATGTTAGGGGGATATCTGTGTGTGCAGGTGACTATCACTGTGCATAATTATTAGGCAACTTAACAAAGAAAAATATATACCCATTTCAATTATTTATCATTACCAGTGAAACCAATATAACATCTCAACATTCACAAATATACATTTCTGACATTCAAAAACAAAACAAAAACAAATCAGTGACCAATATAGCCACCTTTCTTTGCAAGGACACTCAAAAGCCTGCCATCCATGGATTCTGTCAGTGTTTTGATCTGTTCACCATCAACATTGCGTGCAGCAGCAACCACAGCCTCCCAGACACTGTTCAGAGAGGTGTACTGTTTTCCCTCCTTGTAAATCTCACATTTGATGATGGACCACAGGTTCTCAATGGGGTTCAGATCAGGTGAACAAGGAGGCCATGTCATTAGATTTCCTTCTTTTATACCCTTTCTTGCCAGCCACGCTGTGGAGTACTTGGACGCGTGTGATGGAGCATTATCCTGCATGAAAATCATGTTTTTCTTGAAGGATGCAGACTTCTTCCTGTACCACTGCTTGGAGAAGGTGTCTTCCAGGAACTGGCAGTAGGACTGGAAGTTGAGCTTGACTCCATCCTCAACCCGAAAAGGCCCCACAAGCTCATCTTTGATGATACCAGCCCAAACCAGTACTCCACCTCCACCTTGCTGGCGTCTGAGTCGGACTGGAGCTCTCTGCCCTTTACCAATCCAGCCACGGGCCCATCCATCTGGCCCATCAAGACTCACTCTCATTTCATCAGTCCATAAAACCTTAGAAAAATCAGTCTTGAGATATTTCTTGGCCCAGTCTTGACGTTTCAGCTTGTGTGTCTTGTTCAGTGGTGGTCGTCTTTCAGCCTTTCTTACCTTGGCCATGTCTCTGAGTATTGCTTTTGGGCACTCCAGTGATGTTGCAGCTCTGAAATATGGCCAAACTGGTGGCAAGTGGCATCGTGGCAGCTGCACGCTTGACTTTTCTCAGTTCATGGGCAGTTGGTTTTTCCACACGCTTCTTGCGACCCTGTTGACTATTTTGAATGAAACGCTTGATTGTTCGATGATCACGCTTCAGAAGCTTTGCAATTTTAAGAGTGCTGCATCCCTCTGCAAGATCTCTCACTATTTTTGACTTTTCTGAGCCTGTCAAGTCCTTCTTTTGACCCATTTTGCCAAAGGAAAGGAAGTTGCCTAATAATTATGCACACCTGATATAGGGTGTTGATGTCATTAGACCACACCCCTTCTCATTACAGAGATGCACATCACCTAATATGCTTAATTGGTAGTAGGCTTTCGAGCCTATACAGCTTTGAGTAAGACAACATGCATAAAGAGGATGATGTGGTCAAAATACTCATTTGCCTAATAATTCTGCACTCCCTGTAGTTATCCTGCCACAATGAGAGTAAGACAACCTCCATCATACCATCATGGACCTTTGTACTCAGTTGGAGCCAGATCTGATGCCTGCCATTCGCAATCCCTAAGGCATACGTCCCATCATTCAAGTCTTGTCAGTGCTACACTTCCTGGCCACAGGCTCCTTTCCGAATACATCGGCTCTAAAATTAGGGATGTCTCAGCCCTTGTTCAGTCTGGTTTTGAAGGATGCACTGTGTGCATTGTTGAGACACCTGGACGGCTACATCAGGTTTCCCCACTGAGTGGAGTTGGCCTATGTGAAGGCAGACTTTTATGAGATGGGACACATTTCACATGTGGTAGTAGCCATTGATGGCACCCATGTAGCCTTGGCCCCTCTCAGTGCCAATGAACAGGTGTATAGGAACAGGAAAAACTACCAATCAATCAACTTTCAGGTGGTGTGTCTGGCAGACCAGTACATCTCACAAGTCACAGCCAAGTATTCAGGTTCTCAATCAATCAGTCAATCAATAAATCATGGTTTTTAGAGTGCAGCTAATCACCAATAGACCCTGGATGTGGGCATGCTGCTCAGTCAAAGAGCCTGAACTGCTTCAGTGATGCGGTCTGCCTGAGCTTGAAAAGGTTGTGCATTCCATGTGCAGGCTGCTAGTTAGGAGAAGGATCTCCCTCCTACTGTACTTTTCCAGAACTTGGGGATGGCTGCAAGGGTGAGCTGGGAGGAACAAAGACATCTGTTGGGTATGTAGAAGGTAAGGCGTTGGTTGAGGTAAGCCGATATTAGGTTGTGCAGTGCCTTAAAGGACTGTATCAGGAGTATGTATGTGATGCGCTTGTTGACTGGGAACCAGTGTAGGTCTCTGAAGTGGAAGGAGATGCAGCTGTGTCAGGGGATGTCCAGAATGAGCCTGGCTGCTGCATTCTGGACTCTTTGTAGTCTTGATTGAAGTTTCTTGGTGATGCCAGCATAGAGTACATTGCCGTAGTCCAGTTTGCTGGTGATGAATGTGTGGGTGACTGTCTTCCTCATGTCGGGGGGGAATCCATTTGAAAATATTCTGCAGGAGTCACAGAGTTTTGAAGCATGATGAAGAGACAGCAGTGACTTGGGGGGCTCATCGAAATAGAGGAGTCCAGGATGATGCCCTGGTTGCGTGCATTACCCAGAGAGATGGGCCACTCAGAGTCATTCTAGGCAGAAGGCGTGGAGCCAATCACAAGAATCTCTGTCTTGTCTGAGTTGACCTTGAGGCAGCTGCCATCCATCCAGGTGGTGCCTGCTCTCATCCCGTTGTGGAAATTCCTTTTGGCTTGAGCAGAGTCCTTGAACAGGGAGTGTTACTCCAAATGGTCGGTAATCCACCCGTGGCGCCCCATTCACATCTCACAGTCCATTTTTTGGTACATTGGGCCTGCAGATGGATGCTTGTTTGCCCGCAGTGTCCAACTCTTGCACGGTGGTGGGGTCGGACGGCCAGGGATGGGGCCGTGGATCCTGCTTCAGTCACAGCGTGCTCTGTCTTTGCATCGCGGGTGACCCCCGCGATGCATATATAATACTTATCTCTTTTCTTGGCTTTTGGCTCTCCGCCATTTTAGTCATGGGAGCCATGCTTCTTTGTCCCATAATGCTGGTCTATTCCAGCATGCACTGCTCTTTCCTTTTACTAGTACCTTTCCAAGATGGTATTTCTCCTCTTTTGTCCTATTATACTTTCCCAACTTAATGTGGCGTTTTTCCTTTTCCTGTTTGTTCACTTCCTGTTTTACTGGTATATAAGGGGATTGAGTTTCTTTCTTCTTTGCAATGCAACATTCTGGTTTGGTGGTCCTCTGTCTTGTCTGTTCGTGCTGTGGGTTGCTTTCTGCTTGGTTTTCCCTGCAGCTTCTTGATGTTCCAGTTCTTGGCGTTCTGAGCTCTACTGTGCCTTTTCTGATTTTCTTGAGCTCCTTTCTGGTGTTTTTTTCCCTGCTGGTGTTTCCTCTGCAGCTCCTTGTGGAGGGTAAGGCTTTCATCTTACCAGCAGCACCATGGATACTGGAAGGGGTCGTCCTAATCTTGGCCAGACCAGGCCATACAAGATCTGAAGTCGTACTCCACCTACATCTGACAGGGGCGGTAAGGTAAAGGTGAATTGTGATGGGGAGAAGATCAGTTGGGGGTCATCTGCATAGGAGACTATGTTTAGCTCATGTTGGTTGGTGATCTTGGCAAGCAGGGCCTTGTAGACATTGAAGACCGTGAGGCTGAGTGAAGATCCTTGGGGCACTCTGCAGCAAGTATCTTTAGGTTTTGATATGAACGGCGGTAGTCTGATCCTCTGTGTTTTTCTGATGAGGATGGACCTGATCCAGTTCAGGGCTTTTTCTCAGATGCCGGCATTGTGCAGTCTGCCACAGAGGGTGGAGTGGGAGGCAGTGTCAAATGTGGCAGAGAGGTCTAGGAGGATGAGTGCGGTCGTGTCTCCGCAGTCCAGTATGATGCGTATGTCGTCAGTGGCTGCTAAGAATGTGGTTTTGGTGCTGTGGTTGATCTGAATCGAGGCTGGGATAGGTCTGGGATACAGTGTGTCTCTAGGAATTCAGTGAGTTGCAGGTTGGCAGCTTTCTCCATTAACTTGGCTGGGAAAGGGAGCAGAGACATGGGTCTGTATTTCTTCAGCTCCCTAAGGTCACGGTGGGTTTCTTGAGTTGTGGGCTGATTTTGGCATGTTTCCAGCCTGACGGGAATGTGGCAATCTTGAAGGATCGGTTGATGGTTCGGAAGACCTCCGGTGCTATGGTGGCACTGACCAGGTTGAGGATGTAATGAGGGCATGGATCCGAGGGTGCTCTTGAGTAGCTGGAGTTCATCAGTCTTTGGGTGTCCTCTATGGTGATGGGGGATCCAGGAGTTCAGTATCTGGTGAGGTGCTAGGTCTGTGGTGGTGAGCAGTGCTGGTGGGGTTTGGTTCCTGAATCCTTCGTAGATGCCGTGGATCTTATGGTGAAGGAAGTTGGCAAAGTCATTGCAGAGGTCTTGGGAGGGAGGGATGGATGAGGTGTCTGTCCCAGGGTTCGTGAACTCTTTGACGATGGTGAAGAGATCTTTGCTGTTGTGAGTGCTGGTATTGAGGCATGCTTGAGGCATGCTTGAAAGGTGGCTTTTTTGGCAGCTCTGATGTTCTGGTGGTATGCCGTGACTGCATTTTTGTAGGCTGTGTGGTCTTTAATTGATTTGCTGATCCTCCATTTATGTGCCAGTCGTCTGCAGGAGCGCTTGGGTTCCTGTAGGTCTGTTGTAAACCACTTGGGTGTTTTGCTTTTTCCATTCCCTGCTGTTTTCCTTAGGTTCTGTGCATGATTCCTTCATCATGTGGAACAGCAATGTCCTACAGCTAATGACACAACTCTACACAGAGAGGGCCTGGCTGCTTGGTAAATTTCCATTGTAGTGTGTGTTTGCAATTTATGTCTCCTGTCATCACAATATAGCAATTCCCACATACATGTTTGTGGTGTTCAACCATTGTGTTCACAGCTGACTCAGGCTATCCAAACCTCCATTTTCTGTTGACACGAGTGAGATACCCAACCACTCCAGGGGAACTCGGTTACAATTAGGCCCACAGTAGGAGTGAACATTTGGGCTCCTGAAGGCAAGATTTAGGTGCCTAGACCTATCTGGAAAAGCCCTCCCCTACTCGCCCCACAAGGTATGCCAAAAAATTGTTGCCTGCTGTATGCTCCACAATCTAGCCCTGAGATGTCAGATACTATTGATAGCAGATGAGGGAAAGGCAGCTGGAACTGGGGGTGGAAATGCTGCTGTGCCAACTGATGAAGAGAAGGAGTAAGAAGGAGCAGGTGACTTTAGGGCAGATCTCATCAATCAGTACTTCAACTGACATACAGGTATGTGAAGTGGACCTTTTATTGTGATGAATATCTACAACCAGAAGTAGAGGGCAGAAGTAGAGAGTGCAATCTCTTATCCTCTTTCCTTTCACTAACTGATTTAGCTAGATCCTGTTTGGCTAGTGTTGGAATTTTCCCTTATGCAGAGTCATCCACAATCTTTTTGCCTCCTGCCTCCTATTTTTGTCTGACCTGTTGCTGTTGGCTTTTGAACTCTGAGCACCTTACACTGCTAAGCAGTGCTAAAGTGCATATGCTCTCTGTGTAAATCATATTGTTGATTGGTTTATCCATGATTGGCATATTTGATTTACTGGTAAGTCCCTAGTACATTGTACTAGAGGTGCCCAGGGCCTGCAATTCAAATGCTACTACTGGGCCTGCAACACTGGTTGTGCCACCCACAATAGTAGCTCTGTAAAGGTAGGCCCTAGGTAGTCCCATGGGCAGGGTGCAGTGTATGTTTAAGGTAGGACATATACTAATGTGTTTTATATGTCCTAACAGTGAAATACTGCTAAATTTGTTTTTCACTGTTGCAAGGCCTATCCCTCTCATATGTTAACTTGGGTCTGCCTTTCAATATGTTTAAAGTGTAGATTCCCTTTGGGAGCGGATAGACATGAGGGGTTTGGGGTCTCTGAGCCCACAATTTAAAAATACATATTTTAGTAAAGTTGATTTTAAGATTGTGTGTTTGAAAATGCCACTTTTAGAAAGTGATCATTTTCTTGCTTAAACAGTCTGTGACTCTGCCTGTTTGTGAATTCTCTGTCTGGGTCAGTTTGACAGTTGGGCTGTGTGTACCTCTCTCTAGACAGTGACACAAAGGGAGCTGGGGTGTAGCCTGCATATCCTGATGAACCGTCTGTGCTAGGAGGAGGGGAGGAGTGGTCACTCACACCTGAAAGGGCTGTGCCTGCCCTCACACAATGCAGTCTCCAACCCTCTGGTGTGTGTCTGGGGCCTGGCCTGGACAAGGCAGAATTTCACAAACAAGAGAGACTTTTCTTTGAAGTAAGCCTACTCCAAATGGCAAAATTTGGTATAAGAAGGGCACCCAAAACCACAGACTTTAGATCAGTTCTGGAAACCAAGAGGAACCTCTGCCTGGAGAAGAGCTGAAGAGCTGAGGAAGAAGAGCTGCCCTGCCTGTGACTGTGCTTTGTGGAGCTATCTTGCAGTTGCTGCTTCTGCCTGTGCAAGAGGACAAAGATTGGACTTGGTGTGCCGTCCTGCTTGACAAGAACTCTCCAAGGGCTTGAAATTGAGCTTGCCTCCTGTTGTTGAAGTCTAAGGGACAGCAAAGACTTCTTTCTGACACCACCTGGAGCCACTGCTGAGACTCCTGCTCTGCCAAATGGTACCCTATCCAGTTCCTGGGGCCTTTAAAGGAGAAGCTGGCAGGCCAAGTTTGAGAAATCCACATAGAGACCGCCGTGTGGGGAAAATGTCGAAGCAACCTACGGAAAAACCACGCGCCACCGGCTTTGCGGCTGAAATCGACACTCTGCCTGCAGCGTGGCTGGGAGATCGACTCACCAGACTTGAGAAATGACTCTCAGTATCATTGATGGAGGCTGGTGAGATCGCAACCCACACTGCACAGTTTTTGGATCACCGTGCGTCAGGATTTCTGATGCAAACATTGCTGAACGTGTAAAAACGATGCAAAGCCTGCCCGGACCGGAGAGTGCTTGTCTGGAACGATGCATCGCTCTCCTGCGGAGAGATGAAACGATGCATGGTGACCCGACCGAAGGAGAAACGATGCACGGTCTCGCTTGTGAGTGATATTGATGCATCACAGGCTTCTTTCGACGCACACTCACCCGTGCGGGGTTATTTTTTACGCGACCCAGGTACATTTTCACACTAACAGTGTTAGAGTTGTGTTTAAAAGAACATGAAGACTCTTTTTACATTTTAATTAATAACTTGACTTATGTATGTTGGATTTTTGTCATTTTAGTCTTGTTTTGTTTAGAGTAATATTTTCTATTTTTCTAAACCTGTGTTATGTCATTTTGTAGTATTTCCATTAAGTTACTCTGAAGCCTGCCTGCTCATACCAAGAAACCAAAGGGGTCAGTGGGGGTTAGCTGAGGGTGATTCTCCTTTACTCTGACTAGAGTGAGGGTCCTTGCTTGGACAGGGTGTAGCCTTACTGCCAGCCAAAGACCCCATTTCTAGCAGCTATGCTTGAGGAATACCGTGTCAGAAGCTCATGGAAATTGCTGACAGACATGAGAGATGTACCTGATAGATACCTGGTAGTATGAGTTTAGTTTCAGTACCTTGGTAGTTTCTCCTTCATAAAAGTGGGATGGTTAATTCTTGGTCCTTTTCTTTCTCCTGTGGGTTAGAGGAGGATGTAAAATGGTGTATAACATGTCAGGCCCATGTGTGAAGGTTGGATCATAGCCTCTCACTTCACAATGGGTGGATTACTTTGTGATGGACATGAGACCTAGCGGTGTTTGTGTTCTAACTTTGCAGTCCAAGGTACATGTAACTGCATACTGACAGGTGAGTGACAAATCTACAGGTATGGGACAAATGTTAGTGTATGTTTTCAGTACTGGGTTCCTCTCTAATAATCTTTGTGTGTTCCATGGGATATGTGAATTAGTAGCTATCGTATGGGTATGTGAAGAACCTTTACATGGTGACACAGAGGACTTATCTGTGTGCCCAAACTTTGTAGATAGATTACTATGTGACTGACTTCAGTAACCTGTGTATGTGCTTTTCGTTACACCATAGCTTACATTCAAATGGTACTCTCTCTCATGCTCTATTTCCTGATTGCAATACTGACTAGTGTAAACCTAGATTTCAACCTCTTAGACATCTATCTTGGGACATTTCTGTTGTAATGTGTCTCCTGCTTTGGGAGCATCTGTATGATGAGCATTACACTGGCTGTTCGACACATGGGAGCATGACCAGACCATAGTTGGCAAACATGGTTATTATACATGGATTATAAAGGACACATACACATTTCCTGTGTTCAAGTGTAATTTATTTTGCTTGTCAAAAGACTCAGTGACGAAAATACTAGCTAAATGAACATAAACGTGATAGGTGAAGTCAAGGTGGATGAATTCATCAGGGTAGCTGCTTCACCAGTTGGTTACACAAGTCCAGTTTCCTTGTAGCATGGAGTTAGTTTTCAGAACTGTCAACAGGGTGTATTTGTGGCACACAAGGGTGACAAATCAGGAGAGGTTCAGTTCCTGGCAGTGGGTTTGGTGTTGACATCTGCTGGATGTCTGGGTGGACGTCCATGTTTGCAGGAGGGTTCTTCAACTACAGAGGAAGGGGTGTCTGAGGCATGGCCTTCCTCTGGCTAGGCCTCCAACATACTAGCTGCAGCATATGTAGAAGGGGCAGTTGTAATGTTGCTAGTGGAAGGGGCCTGCTGTTGTGTGGAGAAGGTAATCAGGGTGGTATTGATGTCCCTCAGCACCCTTGCAATGGTAGCCATGTGGGCAGTTTGTGCCTGCCACTGCTGCATGACCTCCTGGTGGTGTTCTCGCTACAGCCTTTGATTTCCCCCAACATGGTGATGATTTGGCCCATCCTGTCTTGGGAACTTTGGTAAGTTCTCAAGTCTTGGGAGATGGTTTACTGGTCAGTTGTATCCCTTAGAGGCCCCATCCTCTGGCCCACAGCGTTCCTCCCATGCATCCTAGCCCAACATGCCTGTGCCCTTGGCACAGTGCACCCACTCCCAGTGACTGCAGGTCTATCATTGTCAGGTGTGGCAAGGTTAGACTCAAGTACCTGCACTGTGGGACACACAATAGATTGAACAGTCCTGACCAGGTGTCCCAGGTGTGCCAGGTTGTTCTTCAGTGTCCAGACATCCAAGGATGTTGTCCTCACTGGGGCCTTCATCCTGAGGGGGACTGACTGTCTCAGGTACCCTTTCTATGGTTGCAATGCCAAGGTTACCTGTGGAGGAAGTGAGACACAGAGTTGAGGTAAGAAAATGTGTTTGGTTGCTTTTGTGTCAGATGCAGACAGTAGCTTAACATGTTTCCCTGAAATGACATTGACAGCTGCTGCACAGCATACCTTAGTTGTGCATACGAGTCTGTGACTTGCTGCTCTTAGTCCATGTTGGGAGCAGTCATACCAATTGGGTACAGATTTTACTGAAAATGGAATCTGATAATGTCTGATATGTGACATCACTGTTCGGCTGTGTTACGTAGTGTATAGACAGGCTTGCCAGATGTCACACATGAAAGCTGCACAATGGTGTCCTAGTGGAAACACAGTATGTGAGTATGCAGGGGTAATTGTCCTGTAAGTAGGTTTTGTGCATGTGCATCGACTCTGCCATCTTCCTTTCCAACCCTGGTCTGGCTATTTCTGGATTGGTATATGTGATCTGTGGTATTGGAAACGGTCATTGGGAGCTGTAGCTGTATGTTGCTTTGGTTGCTGTTGTGGGTGTCCCTTACATTGTTGTCATTGCCATGTGCTGGTCCTCACTAGAACAAACTAGATAGTGTAGCCAGTACTTTAGTTATACATGCGTAATATGTGATGTGATGTGCACAATGCAGGTTTTAACAATGATGGGTTAGTGCATTCTGTGACTCTCAGTGATCTGATCAGACTGTAGTTAACGTACCATTTCCAAGAGATTGGCTGAGTGGAGAGGTGGCATGCAAGAGAGGGTCATTAGGTGATTAATTGAGAGATGTGGAAGCTAAATTAGTTAATTAGGGAGGGTTTGGGTGATGAGGAAGCATGCAGAACTAGTCAATCATGTAACATGAATGTTGTGGGTACTTACCAGTCTCCAGTCCCCGAGGTATTCCAGTCAGGCCCTCAGGATGCAGTATATCCGAGACCTTCTCCTCCCAAGATGTGAACTGTGTGGGAGGAGCTGGGGGCCCACCGCCAGTCTTCTGCATGGCTATCTGGTGCCTGGATGCCATGGAACGCACCTTCCCTCGTAGGTCGTTCCAGTTCATCCTGATGTCCTCCCTTGTGTGTGGAACACTGCCTACAGAATTGACCCTGTCAACTACCCTTTGCCACAACTCCATTTTCCTGGCAATGGATGTTTGTTGGACCTGTGCTCCGAACAGGCTAACTCTATCCTGACAATTTCATCCACCATGACCTTCAACTCATCATCAGTGAAACATGGGTGTTTTTGTGGGGACATGGTAGTGGTTGTGTAGACGGTGTATGAGGGTGTTGTGAGTGAAAGGGTGCAGTGTTAGATAATTGGTGAGGTGCGAGTGCTGCGATGTGAGTTGGAGACAGTTGTTGCAGATTGTTTGTGCTAGTGCTCTGTATATCCTGATAGTTGTGCTGATGTGGGGGTGTGTGGTGAGTGAGATGTGCCTATTGTGTCCAAGTAGAAGTTATTTTAGATTTGGCTTCCCAGTGGATGTGATTGGCGTTCTGGATGCAAAGGATTGTGTGGTATGTAGGGGTGTGTTATGTAGTGCAGTGAGTAGGTGTGTCGGCTGTATGGAAGTGTTTCAGGATATTCAAACTATCCAATGTGGTGTGGTGTTCTGACAGAAGTGAGTTGGGACCGCTGCGGCTCACACAACCAATGGTTTTCTGCCATGGAAGAACTGCTGTGGTGATTTGTGGCTCATAATTTGATAGGTGGATTTTTGTCTGACTAGCGGTGGTAGTAGTGGAACTGCCTCTTTCCCATCCTCGAGTGTTCTGGTGGTTTCAAAAATTTTGCTGTTTTTGTAGTCTTCACAGTGTGAGTCATAACATGGTTGTCAGATTACCTCCAACATGGCGGTCTTTTGGCAGCCGCCAGCATGGCGGTCTTGCCAAAAGACTACCAAATTCATAATGAGGCCCTAGGTGTGTTAAAAATGTGGATTATCTTTCCTGCCAATAATGAACAAGTTATACGAGTATGTAAGCTGCACAATTGATACTTGACTATGTAACATAAATGGAGCCATGCTTGTGGGTCTAGTAAGGTTACTCTTCAGCATGTTTTTGGGGCAGCCTGGCTATGGCATGTCATGGGAATTTCTAATTCCAACAGCCCTGCTCTTCTAGAACTCACTCCTCTATCTACCACCCTAAGTCCAAACTTAGGTTATAAATTGAGGCTGATAGTCTGGCAGAAGGGAAACACTTAGTGGAGAAAGGATATACCGTCCTCTGTATTACAGTAGACAGGGCATAGAAGAATATGATGAACTATAGTGGAGCAAGGGGGATCTTTAATTTGCCACAGAGTATCCCATCAGTCAAAATCTAAATCATGCCCTTAGTCCCACATTACACCCAGGCCTTCAACACTGATTATTCTAAAGAAATACATTTACTTGGCAGCGGGGAAAATCAGTCCACAGGGAGGTAAATTATGGGTACTGGGCTAGGTAGAGGTTTAGCTATGGAATGGTTGGTTGGGCGTCAATAAATGATCGTGCAAAATGGATTGACAGTTCAAATAGTTTGCCTCCCATCAATCAATGTGGAAAAGAACTTCAAAGTCACTTTGATTCTAACGAGGGAAATATTGGGACAGTCAATACGTAATTGAAGTTAGATTACTACACTTGGGTAGAGAAATGTGGCCCAGACATCACATGCTGACATAGAACTTACTTTTTTTTATGTAGGCTGGACAGATGGGTTAGTGCATTCTGTGAGTCGCATTGATCTGATCAGACTGTAGTTAACGTACCATTTCCAAGAGATTGGCTGAGTGGAGAGGTGGCATGCAAAAGAGGGTCATTAGGTGATTAATTGAGAGGCATGGTGGCTAAATTAGTTAATTAGGGAGGGTTTAGGTGATGAGGAAGCATGCAAAACTAGTCAATCATGTAACATGAATGTTGTGGGTACTTACCAGGCTCCAGTCCCTGAGGTATTGCAGTCAGGCCCTCAGGATGCAGTATATCCGAGACCTTCGCCTCCTAAGATGTGAACTGTGCTGGAGGAGGTGGGGGCCCACCGCCAGTCTTCTGCATGGCTATCTGGTGCCTGGATGCCATGGAATGCTCCTTCCCTCGTAGGTCCTTCCAGTTCATCCTGATATCCTAACCTTTTGCGTGGAACACTGCCTACAGAATTGACCCTCTAGGGGGCTGAATAAACACCTTGAAACATATCTTGTCTTCGATTTGTGGTTTGTGTATTGCAGACTTAGGGGGTCATTACAACCCCACCACAAGACCACCAGGGCTGTTTTGACGGAAGCACCGCCAACAGGCTGGCGGTCGCACCGCCGGGGCCGGCGGTCTTCCGCCACATTTGCCCCGACGGTGATAATCCGCCAGGGCAGCGCTGCCCAGGGAATTACGAGTCCCCGTACCGCCAGCCTTTTCCTGGTGGTTTGAACCGCCAGGAAAATGCTGGCGGAACGGGGAGTCATGGGGCCCGTCGCACGGCCGCAACACCATTTGGAGCCGGCTCCTGTGTTGCGGCCGAGATCCCCGCTGGGCCGGCGGGCAGAAACCAGGTTTCCGCCAGCCCAGCAGGGATCTCAAAAAACCGCAGCAGGAGTGTGGCCACATTGGCGGCCGCCCAGCGGTCAGCCGCCCACCAAGGTCATAATGAGGGCCTCAGTTCCCTCATGCTGCTGGGCCTCAGCACAGGCCTCTCACACAATTTAAATATAACCCTGGGTAGTTGGTGGTCTTGGGGGTTGGGGGGCCAGGCACCCCATTACAAATAAATGTTTCCCCTGGGATTTGGCCCACCCACGGCCTTGATAAAGATGAAGCACGGGAGCAAGCTCTTCGTTTTTTAATGTTTTCACTGGATCCACCGCAAATTGGGGTGAATTTTTTTTTTTAATGTTTTTTTGTCCGGGGGAGCTCTTTGGGACTCCAGCACCAGAGTTTAGGGGGCAGGGTGCTCGTAACCAGTTTCCTTTTGTATTTTTTATTCTTTTTTCCTGGGTCACAGCTAAAGTCCCAACATAGCTGACAACACTTTCTCGCTTGAAGTGTTGTCAGCCAATCAGATCTCAGCACAACATCGGGAGGGGTTGCGAATCCTTTGCATCACTTGATATACAAATTTGGATTTCTTTTAATTTCTCAAATGAATTGGCACCAAATAACAACCAAGATCTACCTTTCTGCCAAATTTGGTGTAATTCCGTCCAGTGGTTTTGGCACTATCGCTGTTCAATTTCTCCTATGGGAATTATCATTGGAAACGCTCTAAATTTTACACCCCCTTTATCTCTTCCCCTGCTTGATGGATCGCCCCAAAACTTTCCAGACAGCAGCTCAAATGACTGTCGATATTATTTTGTAAATGTTGGTGAAGATTTGTCAAGGGGCACCAAAGATATAGGCAATTAAAAAACTGCTTTTTCTATAGAAAGTAAGTCGTAACTTAAAAAGAAAACAAAGGTTACAGAGTCTTCATAGTTAGGATCACGTTTTAAATGTACAAAACCATAGAAATTCACCTGGTATATTTAGAGTTATCTCAAGTAACTATAACTTGTGCCCTAAGGTAACTATAACTTGCACCACCACCATGCAGTTTTTGATCAAAAAGTTTACAGTAAATATTTCATTGATGTCATCAATGATGTTATCAAATATGTCATGAGTGCTGTAAATTGTGGGGTAATTAGCATTGCAGGGGAGGGCACATTTCATTCTATCATTGCCCCAGGGAGGTGGCAGTCCCCGGGGCTGCATTTCTTTGTATCTTTGCCCTGGGGAGGGGTTTGGTGCCCAGGAGCTGCAGGGGAGCCAGTCAGCCCCCTGCATTTCTTTGTGCCTTTGCCCCAGGGAAGTAGCTGTCCCTGGGGCTGCGGGTGGTGGGGCTGGGGGCCCCACCACATTTATTTGTATGTTTGCGGGGGGTTGGTGGCCCCCAGGGCACTGGGAGATTGCACAACCTCCCCCTACTTACATAAAAAAAAAATTGCCCAAAGAGATGGTGGTCCCTGGAGAGTGGGTGGGCCCCCGCATGCAACATAATAATTGTTCTGGGGAGGTGGTAGTCCCTGGGGCTAATCTATGGCCAGGAGGGGGGCCTGTTTGCCCCCTCTGTTTTCAATGCCCTTGGGACCCAGCCCACTCAGGGGCTTTATTAAAACAAGCATGGGGGCCCATGCTTGTTTTTCTTTTTAATTTTCACCAGATTTGCAGACCCACCGCAACTTTTTTTAAATGCTATTTTGCTCACAGAAGATCCCTCTCGGACCCCAGCACCAGAGCTAAGGGGTCAGGGTATCCCTATCCTGGCTACATTTCTTTATTTAAATCTTTTTTCTCCTTGCGTCCCTATGTATACAAATATTGTTTTTCTTTAATTTCTCAAAAACTGCTGAATGGATTTATATCAAATAAAAGAAAGACTGATCTTCATACCAAAAGCTACCTTTCTGCCAAAATTGGTGTTATTCCATCCAGCGGTTCGGGCTGTAGTCATGTTCAAAACTCCTATTTAAATTACCTTCCCATGCACAGCAAGTATCAAATGCACACTTTTTAGGAACATTTTGTGGAGGGTTGTCAAAAGGTGCCAAAGATATAGGCAATTTAAAAAATACTTTTTCTATGGAAACATGGTCCTAACTATAACTAAGTATTGGTAACCACTGCCAGTAGGTTATATACGTATGTATATATATATATATATATATATATATATATATATATATATATATTCCTGCAAAACAATCCACTTGTGTGGCATGCAGCTTAAGCCGGTGCCTCCAGGATGTTCGACCAGCTCAAAAATAGTTAATAAACAAACTAATGGGATGCACTCCATAGCAGAATATTGTGGTTTATTTTATCATAAACAGTCTGACTGTTTATGATAGAATAAACAACCTTATTATGCTATTCTGCTACAGAGAGTGTCTCATTTATTTGTTCATTAAATATATATATATATATATATATAAATATATATATATATATATATATATATAGATAGATAGGTAGATATATGTGCATATATATATATATATATATATATATAATAAACACACCTTCCCTCCAGGAAAGAAATGCTAGAATCTCCTGTAAGTGCAAAGTCACATTTATTAGGACCTCTCCCAATGCATTTTGGTCCCAACGGACCTTTGTCACAGGAGCCTGTGGCCAACCCCCACTGCACACGGCAAAAGTGCATGCACAGTGCATGGTTGCGTGGTTATAGGGGTTGACCTCAGGAACTGGCTGCAGTCCAGGCCATGAGGCAAACCCAGCCATGCACGGCCGAAGGCCCTACGTGGTCATGATTGGATCAACATACATAAATGAAAATTACTTTAGTTTAAAAAAACATAAAGATTCACTGAAAAAAACAAAGGTTAAAGGGACATTATAGTTAGAAAATAGAATTTTAAAAAACATAGAAATTCACTTTGAAAACCAAAGGTTATAGAGACGTTATAAGTTGGCTCACATTTTAAGAATACAATACCAAAAAAGTCACCTGCTATAGTTATAGTTATCTCAAGTAACTATAACTTGTGCACTTGCCATGCCCTGCTAATTACCCCAAATATTATGGCACTCATGACATGTTTGCTAACATAATTGATAATGTCAATGTAATATTTGTAGTCAAATGTTTGATGAAAAATCTGGCAGGGGCTTGAGTTATCCCCGTTTCTCTGAAGATGAGTTAAGAGTCATGGTGGATGAAATCATAATAGTAGGGCCACAATTGTTTGGAGCGCAAGTCCAGCATACTCCGCCCAGTAGGAAAATGGAAATGTGGCACAATATTGTTGACAGAGTGAATGCTGTAGGCACCACCCTGCACACAAAAGAGGACATTAGGAAGAGGTGGAAGTACCTCAGGGGCAAGGTGCATTCCCAGGTCTCCAGGCACCAGCTGCAGGCCAAGGAGACCGGCTGAGGGCCTCCCAGTGTCCCATTACAGCTCTTTCCCTGGGAGGAGAATGTACTGGCTATCCTGCATCCTGAGGGCTTAACAGAAATACCTAGAGGGTGGAGTCTGATAAGTTACAGCACAAAAAATGACATCATGCACTCCCACAGCTCAGCTTTTGCAACAGTCTTTGTCATGTACCTCACCAACATTCAATACCCAGAGTATCTGAGTGTTAACACTGTCAATCTGTCTTGTTGGACCCAGCATCACAGTTACCAAGGCCATCACATACCATATGTCCAAATGGTCCCTCAAAATCTCACAATAACAGAAACACCTTCCAGGATCTATGCTATGTCCCACACCTAAATACAGCCTGCATACAGATATGTAATTCACAATAGTACAGTTGTCAGGTGTTGGGGAGTAAAGGGAGTGACCTGACTGCAACTCCCAGCAGGCCCTGGTGTAACTCCAAACACCAGCCGAGTGGTCACTTGTATAAAGACCCCTGTTTGTGAACTCCCAAATGAAGTCTACACACCTGGGGGATAACATTTGTCAAGTGTGTGTAGTAGAGACAGCGACCTAACTGGAAATCCCAGGAGGCACTGTTTCAATAACTCCATCCACCAGCCCAGTGGTCACTTGTCCAAACACCTGTTTGTGAACTCCCAAATGAAGTGTACTCACCTGGGAGGATACTATTTGTATAGTGTGTGTAGTAGAGAGTGATCTCAATGCAAATCACAATCAGCCCTGCTCCAGTAACTCCAACCACCAGCCTACTGGTCACTTGTCAAAATATCCCTGTTTGTCAACTCCCAGATGAAGTCTACACACCTGGAGGGATAACATTTGTGAAGTGTGTGTAGTAGAAAGAGTTCACTGACTGCAACTCCCAGGAGGCACTGTTTCAGTAACTCCAATCACCAGCCAAGTGGTTAATTTTCCAAATACCCCTGTTTGTCAACTCCCAATGAAGTGTACTCACCTGGGAGGATACCATTTGTATGGTGTGTGTAGTAGAAAGAGTGGACTGATTTAATCTCCCAGGAAGTCTTATGTCAGTAACTCCATCCACCAGCTCAGTGCTCACTTGTCCTAAAACCATTGTATGCTAACTCTCAATTAAAGAGTACTCACCTGGGAGAATACCATTTGCTAATTGTTATGAAGTAGAGGTAGTGACCTAACTGCTAAGGTCAGTGTTCACATGCCCTAAGGCATCTGTTAGTGAACTCTCAAATGAAGTCTACTCACCTGGAAGGATACCATTTGCCAATGATTTGAGAAGTAGAGGGAATGACTTGACTGCAAAGCCCAATAGGCCCTGTTTCTGTAACTCCAATCTTCACCCAGTGTTCATTTGACCAATTACCCCTGTGTCTTAAATCTCAATTGAAGTGTACTCACCTGGGAGGATAGAATTTGTATAAAGTGTGTAGTAGAGAGAGTGACCTGACTGCTACTCCCAGCAGACCCTATTTCTGTAACTCCAACCACCAGCGCAGTGTTCTTTTGACCCTGTTTGTCAAATTCCAAATGAAGTTTAATCACCTGGGAGTGATCAAGCACAGATCAAGCTCAAATTATCTAGCTCCATCTTTACTTACAAACCTAAGATAAAACTATTGAGGACAGGAATGACACCTTACCCAGTGTGTACAACAGGTATTCCTATGGTCGCATGATGCATCACCAGATTGGTAGCAGCAGCTGACACATTGACTGCTCTGTGCACATGATGAGTCTAGTCACATATACAACAAAGTCCTGGGTCTGCCTCTATCCCACTCAACTACATGTCAACATCAGGACAGTGCGCGCTCTACGGGTGACAAAAATGCAAAAACCCAGTCTTTATGCAAGAGCATAATTCATGCATTGTGTTTATATGCAGTATGTTAACCTTTTGCATTGCAGAGTTTAACCATTCAGATCGGCAACAGTGTGCACAATAATTTCATGGCATTTGCATATTCTTGTTCGATTCAGCAGAGTGCGTGATTCATTTCTAACATGTAAACCTTGGCATTCAGATCGGCAACAGTGTGCGCGATCATTTCATGGCATTTGCATATTCTTGTTTGAATCGGCAGAGTGCGCGATTCATTTCTAAGATGTAAACCTTGGCATTCAGATCGGCAACAGTGTGCGCAATCGTTTCATGGCATTTGCATATTCTTGTTCGAATTGGCAGGGTGCGCGATTCATTTCTAACATGTAAACTTTTGCATTCAGATCGGCAACAGTGTGCGCGATCATTTCATGGCATTTGCATATTCTTGTTCGAATCGGCAGAGTGTGCGATTCATTTCTAACGTGTAACCCTTGGCATTCAGATCAGCAACAGTGTGTGCAATCATTTCATGGCATTTGCATATTCTTGTTAAAATCGGCAACAGTGTGCGTGATTAAATCCTGGCATAAAACGCTTGGCTTTTAGATCGGCAGTGTGCGCGATCATTTCATGACATTGAAAACTTTGGTGTGCCGTGTTTGTTGAGGTGCACACATTTATCCTGAGCTTTTGGATTTCTTTGTAAACGCTTAATTCAAACTGCGACATTCTTTGTGCATATTAAGTTCCTAGTACAGTTCCTGTTGTTTCCAGGGAATGTTCAGATAGCCTTTGTCCTCATGTAAAAATGCAATGTTTATTCTGAAACATTATTCAAGAAGGTTCTTGTATTCTAGACAGTATGGGGTATTTCATGAAAAGCTCATATGAAACATTGTATTAACCCATTCTTGATTTTTCCAGGTACCTACATTTCTTGAGGTCTAGTTATAGTAATTTCTTAGGTTATCCATGATTACAGTATAAGAACTCTTAGAACCATAGTATATTGAAAGTCAATGTGATTATATCTTGACATTGTGTTGTTTTAACCTCTTGCTTCCTACAGGTCTCCTTCCCAGCTGTTCCCTACCTAATCCCCTTTTCCCCAATTGGACTCTCTCAGGCTCTGTGGTATATCTATGGGAGCTTTGGAGCTGTCTAGTGGTGGACATGTTGGGAACGTGCACAGGCCCCGAGGATCTGGTCTCCCTGACACTACACCTTCAAATGGTCAAAGCCATATGTTGCCTCTCCACTGTGTTGCTTGCACTGATGGTAAAATGCCATTTTCAGGCCATCCTCCAAAGTGAAACTGATCTGCACATCTCATCAGCTGTTTTAGTCACATTGGCTTGGCATGCTTCACACGTCATGTCAAATCACCCACTACCATGGTTACTTGGCACAATTGAATTAACTACAGCTTAACTCTGTCCAAGGTCTCTGATTACTGTAACACCAAACCTTTGGAGGTAAATTGGTGGATCTGCCGCTGGGTACACAGAGGCCATTGAAGAGACCACCACTATCCCCTGGATGAAGCCCTCACTGACAACAACACTCCTGCACATCTGGACATGGAGAATGGTTCTGGCCCATTTGGGCAACCTGGGCAGACGGCAACAGAGAGTCTCACTGTGCCCACAATGGCACCTCCCAGCCCTGTTGCTACAACATGCCAGGTGACCATACACCCCCCCGGCCTATGTGCCTAGCACAGTGTCCACCATCTTTGTGCCCCCAGTCCTTGGTCCTGAGGTGCTGCGCAACACATAAGACAATAAGGGTCAAGGAACCAAGTTGGAGAGGGCACCCTGGGGCAGGAGCACAGGTCCATTGGGTTAGGGTGCATGGGAGGGATGATGCAGGCCAGCAGGTTTGGACCACAGGACGGCTCCTGGCCAGGACACCATCAGCCACGTCTTAGGGGTCTATCAGGAGTCCCAAAGCGTGATGGGCCAGGTGTTGACCGAACTCCGGGAAATTAAGCAGCTACAGAGAGACATGCATAGGGACATGTGTGAACAGATGGAGACCCACAATTCCAACCTGGCCTCCCTAAAATGGTGTTGAGAGACATACACACCACCCTGAGCAGGGCTTTTCAAAGCCAGTCTGCCACTTCCTTTGGCTCATCAACAGCAGACTCATCAACATCGGTGTCAACCACAGGAAGGGAGGCCCTGCTAGGTGAACAGCAGGCCACAGGTTTCCATGCCTCTGTAACAGCTGATCTCCCCTGCAAGCAGGGGCTTCCAGCAAAGAAACCAAGAGGTGCAGATGGCAAGACACCCAAAGCTGCCCACAATAAACCTCTTCCTTAAGGACCTCCTTAACGTGCCACACATTCACTCTGGACTGATCCTAAACCACCTACCATTTCTAATGAGAGGAGTATTCTGGGCTTTGGTCTCTCAATGGTATTGCACCTACTCCAATTATTTCGTTCACCCTGACTGACCCATTCACATTTTAATTTTTGTTGAGTCATGTCACATATATTTTCTGTTAGCCATAGCTTCACAATAAAATCACCCTTCACCGGCCTATTGTCTGCTGATGTTGATTTCCTATTTATCTAGGTAGCTATGTCAGACCATGTGAACCATCACATGTTGATCCAAGGTACTCATTCAAGATGGGATATGTTGCATGTGCACAGTACTCAGCTCAGGATTACAACCATCCCACACAAACACATCCATACAAGTGTCTGGTAAAACTGAAAATGTTAATACAGTGCTCAGCACATAGACTGTCAACATGTCTGAACTATTGGAAATCATAAATGTTTGATTTGTACTGAGTAAATTAACATATTTACAGGCACAGACTTCCAGACTGAAGAAGGTAGGGATTTGTCAGCCGTTGTCCTGTAGAATAGGCAAACATTGAAGTGGTTGATGCCACGAGCTTGAGCCTTATAATACACCACACCAAAGTAATCCAGCATCAGACATTCCAAGATACAGGCAGTTGACACAGGTCTCCTACACCCAAACTCTGTGACTTACATTAGCTAGAACAATCCATGTCCACTTTGTATGTCAGAACAGCATCACATACCTGACAATGTCACAGCTCTGAAATGGCCACATGAAGATGTTGTGGTGAAGTTACCTATACAACAAACAAGTCAGGAAAACTACATTGCAAGGAAACTGACACAAACTAAGCAACATCATCAAGGTGGGGTTGTGTCAAGAGCTATCTAATCAATCAGCCTCTGGCTGATTATTGCAGAGTATCAGCCCCCTAGGTGTTTCCAAAACACTCAAGTCCACGCATTTTCACAACTACAGTTCATTGTACAGTCACACTCATAACATCACAACATACTTAGACTAATGAGAAGTAGCCACGGATGAGATCTTCTCGCAAGTCTGTTCCTTTCTCTTCACCACTGTCATCGTCATTTGGCATGTCGGGATTCTCACCTGTTGGCACTGCAGGTTCCCCCTCCTCTGGGATGTATGGGTATACCTCCACAGGGCGATGTTGTGGAGCATGCCGCATGCCTCAGTGATCTGACACACTTTCCTGGGTGAGTAGAGGGGGGCTCCACCAGTCTTTTCCAGACAGTGAAATCTGGCCTTCAGGAGCCCAAAACCCCACTCCACTGGCCACTGTGTTCTTCCATGGGCCTCATTGAAGCGGACTTCCCCTGGCGTAGTGATATTCCTCAGCGGAGTCAACAACCAAGGATGGCCTTCACATTGGCTAAATATAGGGGGAACCTGGTATAGCTGTCAATGTGTTTCAACATTTTGTTTATGAATGTTAGAGAACACGTATGTGCATGACAGCATGAGCTGTGCATGAATCTTGTCTGAGTCATTTGAGGATCTTATAAGCAATGTGTATTGTGCCACAGATTTTTCACCCCACATCTGGCCTTCCCAAATTTTTGTCTGCAAGGCATATCATGACTCACTGTGCCCTTCAGGTTGCCACACAAGCCACAATGCTGATTGGCCACATGAGGTACTGTCATGCATGGAGGTGGTGGGAATGTGAGTGTCATGTAGGTTCTGTATGCTGAGCCTGCAGAGACCAGGGCCTGTCAAATATATCTCCCAGTGTGCAACATAGTCAAGGCTATGGGAGAGTCACTGTGACCATGCCACTGGGGCACTGTGCCCATTCTCTGTACACCAGCAGATCCTGACATATGGCCAATATGAGGCTCTGGTTGCAACACGTGCCCTGAATGCCTCAGTCCACTGACTAGACTAGGAATGGGCACAGAGGTATATCCCAGAACTAGTCCATATGTGCATTTTACATCATTGTCAATGTGTGTCTTGGCTCATGACAGGTCCCTTACGCCCATATCTTTGTTGTCACCTTCAGATAAGTCATATTTGTCCTGTACAGGCTTATTGCACAGATGACACCCACAGTGCAGACAGTGTATAGATTCCTGGGAGGCATTGACATGTGACTCAGTAGCTTGGTTTCCCAGCAGACTTTGTACAATGCAGACCTTTGTATGTTGGATGCCATCTCTGTAGTTTAGACACATATGTACAAAGGAGTGGTTTGTTGTACAGGTAAATACCACAGAAACCCACCTTGAAGTGGCATGAGTCTGCATTTGGTAGGCCACATGTCCACACATGTTCCACAGGGAAGACACTTCTGTACCCACTATGCCAGTCCATTCATTGTCACTCAATTGTAAGGGTAAAATCTGTATTATGTAAGTTGCCTGTAGGGACTGTATGCAGTGAGTCAATCTTGCAGAGTGTGAACGTTTGGGTCCAGTCAGGCCTAAAGAGTTTGCCCTTCAGAAGCTACATTGATGTGTGGTGTTTCATTATGGCTCACATCACAGAACTTGTTGCTACAGCCTGGGCTACCTGATGAGAGTAGACTTGCTCAGTCATTGTAGGCCATGAGCAGGACAGTTTGTTAGTCTGCAGATGGATGCCAAAGTGTGAAGTCATGTCCCTGTACTTATTGATATGTGTGCTTTACACTTGTGGTGTGTTGACAAATTTACCATTATTTGCTTTGTGTTTCTGACATGTGTGTGACAGAACCATTTTGGCAAAAACTTGTGATTGTAATCATTTGATTTGTCTCTTGCATCCATACAGGGTAATGCCCACCACAAGAAGGACATTTGGAGAGCCATCACCCGGGAAGTGCGGACACTGTGCCAGAAGGGTTCAATATCAGAGAGTCTGTTGAATGTTATGTAATTGAATTGAGAAGACTTGCATCCTCATGTCAATTTTCTGGATTTTTTGATGAGTGCATACACGATGAGTTCATCTTAGGATGCAATATTGGAAAAGTATCGGAGGAAACATGGTTGAGAGATGAACCTACCCTTGAGGAAGTTCTCTTGGTTGCCAAGAGAATAGAACATTCTATGAAATGTGTCAAGGTTATTAAAAAAGAGATTGAGAAGAAACAGAATGTGTATGTAGTAAAGGAGAAGTTTAAGAAAGATAACATTAAGGATGAAAATGGAAGTGTGAGGAGTAAAATAACTGCGCAAGTATTAAAGATGTGATAATACTGGTCATCTAGCTAATGATAACAGTTGTCCTGCTCTAAAAGCCACTTGTGTTAAATGCAAGAAAAACCTTTGCAGCCCTGAAAATGTCTTTACTGCAAGATGAAACACCTGTTTGCTGTTGTTACTTTGTATCAATTATGTACAGGACATATTGTGACAACAATTACAATCTGGAATTCTTATGGCTGTTTATACATTACATTGTTTGTGTACGGAACATATGCACCTATCTCCTATGCAAAACTCCAGAGCACAAGCAAAAAATCTCTTTGGAAATCCTCAAATGTTGAATAAGCAACACATAAAATTCTGTACAAATATGCTTATTTATTTATAAATCAACAATGTAGAAACATAAAGTCCAATGTCCATCAAAGATTCATACACGCCGGCAAAGGGAGCGTTAGTTAAGCTCCCGAGACGAAACTTCCTTTTTCTCAAAGAGCACGGTATATGCACTCGCTATGTTTTTCTCTTTCGGCCACTGCAGCATCTGTTGCAGAAACTTAGTAACGGAAGCTTTTTGTTGTTCCAGATGATCATAAAGGGATCTCTGAGGGAAGGTTCATTCTGAAGACTTTCTTAGCCAATGGGAATGTTTAAGTTTTCGAAATTAAGATTTAAGGTATAAATCACGGCAGTGTAGTTTATTCTATACAGGCCTTTTATTTTATTTATGTTTGGATTTTTAGGTGGCTATAATTTAGGTATATTGGTCTTTTAATTGTTACACTTAATAATGGATTCTGGTTATTATTGGATGATTACGAAAATATTTCTGCACAGAACTCGATCGGAATAATTCAGTTTTTGTTTGAACCATACATATTTTAGAAATCAAACTTATAAGGTATGCAATATGATACTTAGACCTTCTCTAGATGTGTTCACTTTCTGGGTTTTTATTTGGTGGCACCTTGGATTATTAGTATTCTTGTTATTGGATTGGTTTTTATTTGCTTGTTTCCGATTTCTCTGATGTCTTCATTTTTTCACGAGTGTGTTATGAGAGGGCACCACACTAAAATTATCTTTTTGCTCTTTCTTGTAGAGGATTACGACTTAAAGCATTTCCTTTCTACATACAATTATATTAAGTCTGCTTCTCTATGCACGGATTACATATAACACATTGTTAACGGATTTTCATTGTACCAATTTGGAATTGGTGTTCACCCACCTTTTTTATTACAACACCGTCTGGTGATGGTGATGGGTCACATTAATTAAATCTGTCAATTGACAGTATGTTTGGAATTTATATTTGTAAATAATTATAATTGTATCCTTCACAGCCCTGAGGAAGTCAGTGAGATTATCCTCTCACATGACGAAACACATGTTGGCTGTTGGTTCTTGGATGTTGGTTTCTCCATTTACAAGGAGAACAATACCAATCAATAAATTGAAGAATGGATTTAAGCTGCTGACTTTTGACTACATTTGTATTCTGCAAATCAGGATTACAAGAAGAAGACACCATATTATATGGACACTAAAGTCATTATCATTTGCACGTGTGCCTTGGTCTATGTGTAGCATTAAATATACACCTCCTCACCCCCTGGAAGAACGCAAAGACAAAAGGAAATGATTGTAACGAGTGTAATCAAGAAAAAACAGATAGTGCAATTTCTAAAATCAGTATATACAAATATGTACACCAACTACACAAGTCCGGATAGTGTTCTAATCATTGTCCGTGGACCAGTGGTGCCAAGATGCATGGCCGAAGCCCACACAAGATACCTGACTCGAAACGGAGAGAAAACTGCAGGGGCATCAGATCAAAATTAAACAGGCACCGCAGGGAGAGGGGGGCACCTCAGCCGGATGAACGTACGACGCCACTGCTGCAAGAGCGGGCTCCATGCCCATTGCTGTATCCTGGGGAGTGCAAAACCAGTCTCTCAAGTCTTTCCAGTGGGTGGTTTGCCCACTGCTTTATCCTGGGGAGTGCAAAGCCACAGTCTCTCAAGTCTTTCCAGTGGGTGGTTTGCCCACTGCTTTATCCTGGGAGTGCAAAGCCACAGTCTCTCAAGTCTTTCCAGTGGGTGGTTTGCCCACTGCTTTATCCTGGGTAGTGAAAAGCCACAGTCTCTCAAGTGGATAACAGTCTCCACTGGTTCTGGAGGGGGCTTTGTGCCCAGAGTGCTTCATCCTGCCAAAGACTGAGGTAGTGGATGTATCTCTCTACTGGTTCTGGAGGGGGCTTTGTGCCCAGAGTGCTTCATCCTGCCAAGGACTGAGGTAGTGGATGTATCTCTCCACTGGTTCTGGAGGGGACTTTGTGCCCAGAGTGCTTCATCCTGCCAAGGACTGAGGTAGTGAATGTTTCTCTCCACTGTTTCTGGAGGGGGCTTGGTGCCAGAGTGCTTCACATGCGGTGTGGCTGGTCCCATTACCTCACATGGGTGTGTGTGCCACGAGATTGCCTAGGAACAGGTATCATGATACACCTGGATACGATATGGAGGCAGAGACCTACCCCACCCTGCTGCGGCTTCGCCTGCCACCTGCAGGTGCAAACAGTGATGAGAGTCATGCCTCATGTAAGCTGGGCAGGGTCCAGGAAGTCTCCTCCAGTCTCGAACGGCTTCCCACTGGGGATGGTAGCCATGTCAGATGTGTTGGCACTGTCTCAGCATGTCACGGGCTGGTGGCGGTGCTTGCGGCGGGGTGTCTGTGGCGGAGGTGCTTGCGGTGGTGCATGTGTCAGCGCCTGTTAAGGGACACAGCAGGATGTCTCCTGCGTCCTCGGACGGCTGCCCACTGGGGATGATGCTGGGGACTGTTGCTGAGGCAGCAGACGTGCAGGTGGCGGTGCAGGTGGCAGTGCAGGTGGTAGTTCTGGTGGCAGTGCAGGTGGCGGTGTCCACCGCCGTACAGGTTGGTGTAGTGGTTGACAGAAGGGGTGACTCTAGTCCCTCAGTCGGAGCCACCGTGCCCTGTCCTGACCTGCTCTTCGGCTTGTGTCCCTTCCCCACCTTTGATGTTGCCGCAGGTGTTTTACCACTGTCCCCTTTTGGTTTGGAGGAACCCTTGGTGGCTGGTAGGTGCGGCTTCTCCCTCCGGGATGTGGGCACCTTCTTCACCTTGGCCGGTGGCGGAATGTCCTTGGCCTCGCTAGGTGGCACACTGGCAGCACTGATGGGTGGCGCACTCGATGAGACCGCAGTTGCTGGCACCACTGTGCCTGGGGATTTGGTGGCTGAGGTGCTGGCCTGGGACCTGGAAAGCTTGGCCCTAGGGGAAAGCTGGGGGGGGGAGGTGAAGGGAAGAGGTCAAAGTTAGACAGGAAAAGTTTTTTTAGACACACTGGGATGGGAAGATGGAGGGGGTTTGGGAGTGGAGGAAGAGGTAGTGGTTGTAGGAGGTGTACGTTTGCTGAATTTGGGTGAAGGTGCATGGGCCAGAGGCTGTTGTGAGGTGGATGGCTGTTGGGTGGGTGTGTGCCTGCGTTTCTGCACTTTGGGAGGCGGGCTCACAGACACACTGGGAGAGGACACAGAGGATGTGTGAATAGTAGTGGGGGTGATAATTGCACGTGAGCGGTGTGTGGTGATGAGCGTGCTGGTGATGGAGGTAGTGGCTGAGGATGTAGTGCATGCAGGTGTGAGTGGAGATGAGACAGGGAGGGAGGAGGAGAACTTAGAGGAGGGGGACACAGTGGAGGCAGTGGATGTTGGTGTGTCTGCATGGGGATGGTGCTTGTGTGTGTGCCTGTGGGATGTGTGGTGCTTATGTTTGCCATGTCCACTCTTGTGTGTTGATGAGTGTGCATGCTAGTCTGACGGTGTGCTTGGGATAGGCTGAGGTACAGGGGATTGGGCCTTGGTGGAGGAAGTCGGAGGGGGGAGGCTGGACACAGGGACAATGGCTGCCATCAGTGCTGAGTTCAGAGCCTGAAATGCTCTCTGTTGGGCCACCTGCCCAGAATGAATGCCCTCCAGGTATGCATTTGTTTGTTGCAAATGCCTCTCACCACCCTGGATGGCATTCAAAATGGTAGATTGCCCAACAGTGAGGGATCTCAGGAGGTCAATAGCCTTCTCACTGAGGGCAGCAGGGCTGACTGGGGCAGGGGCTGAGGTGCCTGGGGCGAAGGAGATGCCCACCCTTCTGGGTGAGAGGGCACGGGACACACTCTGAGGGGCTGCTGGGAGGGCAGTGCTGGTAGTGGGGGTGGCGGCTGTACCTGTTGATGCGGTGGGCGCAGAGGTCCCCGCCGCCGCAAGGGAGCTCCCCTCAGAGGAGGAGTCGCTGTCACTGGTGTATGCTCCTGTCCCCGTCGTGGAGCTCGCCTCGCCCTCCGCCCCACTGGTGGCTTCAGACTCCGTAAATTCACCCTCCAGGGCCTTGTGGGATGCAGCTCCCTCCTGCTCCGGTGCCACTGCTCCTCTGCCAGATGATGCTAATGCACGCAAGAACAGGGTGACAAAAAAAAAAAAGAGGGGGAAAGACAGAAGAAACCCTTTCAGTGCATGCAACACCACTACCATTGGCGGACACAACACACAGGGAGCAGCCCTATGCACTAAGCCATGCACTAATAGTTCTTAGAAAATTCACATGCCCATGGGGGATGATGCCTAAGCCCAATTGCTGCAAAGCCTACCAAGTTTGCCCTGGCCTAGGGGAACCCACAGCCCACTTCCCCCACCCAGACACCTTGTAAAGCGTGTCTAGTCAGCTGAATGAGAGTGTACTCACCCCCTTGTAGCTGCTGTGATGCCCTTAAGCGCCCATCCAACTCCGGATAGGCCACAGGATAGGACAGGATCTGGTACATCAGGGGGGTCATGGTGCGACGGGCACCCCTTCCACTTTGGGAGGCCATCCCGAGCTGGGCCTCTGCCGTCTTCTTGCTCCAGCGGCGCAGGTCCTCCCATCTTTTCCGGCAATGGGTGCTCCATCGGTGGTAGACCCCCAGGGTCCGGACGTCCTTGGCAATGGCACGCCAAATAACCTTCTTCTGGTGGGCGCTGACCTAGAGGAAAAATGAAGTTAGAATGGATGTTACTATCCCGTACATTTCATCTCACGTATTGCCCACACCTCCCACCCTGGGCCAGACATACATACACACACACTATCCTGACATGCTGGCCTGTCCCCCTCCCCACCCTCTTCCATCCACGACACTCCATACAATCATGCTCCATCCACGATGCTCACAGTGTACTCACCTGTTTGTCTGGAGGACCATACAGTTGCGTGTACTGGGGGAGGACCCCATCCACCAGTTTCTCCAACTCCTCTGAAGTGAAGGCAGGGGCCCTTTCCTGAAACACTGTAGCCATTGTCGCTTCCAGACACAGGTCGCAGCAGCACTTGCAGTGTAGGTCCTCTCCTGTTGAAGGTCAGGTATCAAGTGAGGGAACAGTTAGAAAATGACGGCCACGTCCTCGGCGGTGCATACCGTCACTGCCGGCGTACATCATCATTGGCTCCTGGGACCCATAGGGCCCAATGTCAACCAATGTTGAATTGCGGTGTGGTCTTCGACCACCTACCGCGACGGTGTACTACGCCAGCACAGTTACCTCATTTCCCCTTGTCCCACCTTACAGGTCAGGCAGCTGCCATTTCAGGGGGCCACATGGCAGGGAAAAAACTGCATCACACCTATTTAGGCCTCGCATACTGACTGATAAAGAGACATTGCGAATTTCCAATGTTTTTGCAAATAACACAATGTGATACCTAAGTGTTGGATGACCATCTGCTCACTGTTCTCCTCCATAGGACAGGTCTGCTGGGGCAAGTGATGAGATGACGGCAGCCTCCGGTGTACAGACCCCTGGTGGACCTGTCGACAATGGAAGAGAGACACATCATTATCACTTACAGACTTGATCGTGCAACAATCCGGGAACTGTGTGCCCAGTTGGAGCCAGACCTGATGTCAGCTATCCGCCAACCCACAGGAATCCCTCCGCTAGTGCAGGTTCTGTCTGTACTCCATTTCCTGGCCAGTGGGTCTTTTCAAACAACAGTGGCCATGGCATCAGGGATGTCACAGCCAATGTTCTCTAACGTGTTGTCCAGAGTGTTGTCTGCCCTGCTGATACACATGCGCAGCTACATCGTTTTCCCTCAAGTGGAGGATTTGCCAACTGTGAAAGGTGACTTCTATGGGACATATCCCCAATATCATTCTTGCCATTGATGGTACACATGTGGCATTTGTCCCCCCGCAGGAATGAACAGGTGTACAGGAACCGGAAAAGCTACCATTCAATGATGTGCAGATGGTGTGTTTGGCAGACCAGTACATCTCCCATGTGAATGCCAAGTATCCTGGCTCAGTGCATGACACTCACATTTTGAGGAACAGCAGCATCCTATATGATGGGGCAACTCCAGAGGCACCATGTGTGGCTAATAGGTGAGTCCAAGGTCCCAACACAGTTGACATAGGTGTCTGGGTATGGGGTTGTGCCTAAAGGTTAGTGTATGTCTAACAGTTGTCCCTTGACATTTGCAGGTGACTCTGGTTACCCCAACCTGTAATGGCTATTGACCCCAGTGAGGAATTCCAGGACAAGGGCAGAGGAATGCTATAATGAGGCACATGGGCGAACTAGGAGGATTATAGAACGCACCTTCGTTCTCCTGAAGGCCAGATTCCGGTGCCTCCATCTTACAGGTGGCTCCCTATTCTACTCACCGAAGAAGGTGTGTCAGATAATCGTGGCCTGCTGTATGTTGCACAACCTGGCTTTGCGATGCCAGGTGCCTTTTGTGCAGGAGGATGGGCATGATGGTGGTCTTGTGGCAGCTGTGGAGCCTGTGGACAGTGAAGAAGAGGAGGCAGAAGAAGAAGATGTAGACAACCGAAATAACATCATCATGCAATACTTCAAGTGAGACACAGGTAAGAAGATGGAACTGCTTCCCACATCTCATACTATTGTAAGAGCTAGCATGAGTCTGCCATTTTCACTCAGTGTATGGACCCTGACTTGTTACTTTGCCTTTCCATTTCACAGATCTGGGTCCCACTTTGTGCCCTCTGCTATGTTTACTGCTGGCCTACAGCTGTGTTACATTGGAATGTGAACAAGTACATTGACATTGCTATATTCCAGAGGTTTTGCAATTACACATATGTTAAAGCACAGACTGACTCCAGATTGTTTTGTGATTCAAGGGTGTTTATTTCTGTGCAAATAAGTGGAGGGGGTTGTGAAATGGGCTGATTTGATGGTGGAGGATTATCCATGGCAGAGTCCAGTCTATTTGTATCACAGGTGCATTGTCCAATGGGGCAAAGGAAGTGGAGCAATGGCAGTTTAAGGTGGACAGGGTGACAAGGTGGGACAGAAGGGTGACATTCAGGGGGGTCTTATTTCCTGGCGGGGGTCTTGGCAATGTTCTCTGTCTTGTTCCTGGATCTCAGGGATCATTTGCAGGCTGGTTCTCCTTCTGCAGGGGGAAGGGTGCTGGTGGCCTGGTGTTCCTGTGGTGGTGCCTCCTATCCTCTAGCGCCGGCAAAGGTGGAGAGCTAGTGGAGAGTGTCAGGGGCCCGTTGGTGTGCCACTGTGTCCATCCTGGTGTTGACAAGGTCTGCCAGCACCCCTGCAATGGTGACCAAGGTGGTATTAATGGACTTCAAGTCCTCCCTGATCCCCAGGTAGTGATCCTCCTGCAGCCGCTGGGTCTCCTGAAACTTGGCCAGTACCGTGCCCATGGTCTCCTGGGAATGGTGGTAAGCTCCCATGATGTTGGAGAGTGCCTCGTGGAGAGTGGGGTCCCTGGGCCTGTCCTCCCCCTGTCGCACAGCAGTCATCTCAGCTTCCCTGTTATCCTGTGCCTCTGTCCCCTGAACCGTGTGCCCACTGCCACTGACCCCAGGTCCCTGATTTTCTTGCGTTGGTCGGTTTGCCTGGGTTCCCTGTAGTGGTGGACACACTGCTGATTGACATGTCCTGCGGACAGAGGGATGGGCCTGGTGGGTGGGTGCTGTGGTGGCGTTTCCTGAGGGGGAGGCTCTGTGGTGGTTTGTGACTGTGTCAGGGGAACCGACTGTCCCGAGGTCCCTGATGGGCCGGGCTGGTCATCTTGATCCAGGCGTGCAGAGCTGCTGTCATCACTGTGGGCCTCTTATGTGGGGGGGCTGGATATGTCTGGCACCTCCTGCCCGGTGACATTGAATATGGGTCCTGTTGGCATGTGAATGCTTAATCTTAGTATCTGTGTATGCCATCTTGTGCAATGGGTGATTTAACCTCTACTCCTGTGCGTGCATTATTGCCATGGCCCTTGTGTGATTGGTGATTTTGGGGCATGAGTGAGTCTCTCTACTGGACATGCTTTAGTGATGGGTGTCCATGCATTGGTGTTACATGCAGGGCTTGGTTTTAGGATGTGTGGGTTGTGGTAGTGGGGTATATGTGGGGTGTTGGGGTGATGGGTGTGAGGGTGAGGGTGGAAGTATGTGATGGCATGCAGGTAGGCTGGGGGATATAGTAGCAAAGATTTGACTTACCAGAGCCCAGTCCTCCTGCTACTCCTGTGAGGCCCTCAGGATGCATGATCGCCAAGACTTGCTCCTTCCATGTTGTTAGTTGTGGGGGAGGAGGTGTGGGTCCACCACCAGTCCTCTGTATAGCAATCGGGTGTCTGGATACCACGGAACGTACCTTCCCCCGTAGGTCATTCCACCTCTTTCTGATGTCATCCTGTGTTCTTGGATGATGTCCCACTGCGTTGACCCTGTCGATGATTCTCCGCCATAGCTCCAACTTCCTAGCAATGGATGTCTGCTGCACCTGTGATCCGAATAGCTGTGGCTCTACCTGGATGATTTGCTCCACCATGACCCTGAGCTCCTCCTCTGAAAACCTGGGGTGTCTTTGAGGTGCCATGATGTGGTGTGGGTGATGTGTGAGGTGCTGTCTGTTGTGATGCGTGAGGGGATGTGTTGGTGTGTGTTTTTTGAGGTGCATGGATGTTCTATAAGTGATGGTGTTGTGTGTCTGTGGATGCTGGTGTTGTGTTAGCTAATCCCTCTCTCTGGCCTTCTTTCAAACTTTTGGTTGTAAGGGTTTGTCGGTGATGTGGGTGTGTGCTTTATATTGGATTTGGTGTGTGGGTGTGGTGTGTGTATGTGTATCAGGTGTGTGTATTTCGATTTGTCCAATGTGGTTGTGTTTTGTAAATGTGTGTGTATTTTGAGCGCAGCAGTGTGTACCGCCAATGGATTACCGCGTTGATTTGTGGGTCAGGATAGTGTGAGCGTATTCTTGTTGGCTTGACGTGTGGGTTTTGTTATCGCCAGTTTATCACTGACCTTTGGTGTGGTGTACTTGTGTGGGTGTATTGTGACGGATTCCGAGCTGTGAGTCGTAATACCTGTGGCGGAATTCCGCCACCGCAACGGTATGTTGGCGGTCTTCCGCACTGCAGAAAACAGGATTTACCACCAGGGTCGTAATGAGGGCCTTTGATCCCAAGAAGATATCTGCAATTACCACAGATGCCAGTCTTAATGGAGTAGGGGCTGCATTACAGTAGAATTAACAGGATGGCATGTACACCATTATGGTTATTTCATGTGAGTTGAAAGACGCTGAGTCTAGATACTCAGTTAAAGGGAGAGAAGCTTTTGCTGTGTATTGGGAAGTAAAAAACTTGAAGAAGCTTTTATGGGGTGTCAAACTTAAAATCAGGACTGATCACAAGCCTCTTTGTGAGATTTTCAATAAGAAAGGGTTAGATTTGGTGTATGGAAGGATTACAAAATGGGTGATTGCCTTGCAGGAATTCAATTTAGAAATGAGATACATTCTAGGAGTAGCCAATGATGTAGCTGATGCACTTTCCAGGTTGATTCATGAAGGGGATAATGAACAAGTTGAGTATAACCAAAGTGATGGGGAAACAGAATTTGTGTGTGAGGTATAATGCAATATTATTTCTGAGCAGAGATGGTGAGAGGAATTGAGTTCTGACAAGATACTTGAGGAGGATATGCTACTGGTATGGAAAGGGTGGAACAAGGAACAACAGAAAACAAAGGTCTGATGGTTCCAATGTATTTTGGGGTGTAAAGGATGAACTGAGCACATGCAAACATTTCCTGTTTAGGGGAATATGGCTCAAACCTGAATTCAGTGTCCGAGAAAAATTAATACCCTTACCTCATGAGACCCATCAAGGTATGCCGGAAGCGAGGGAGAAATTACACTTGTCATACTGGTGGCCAGGAATGGACATACAAGTTGAAAGGGTTGTGTGATACTGTATACCATGTGCAGTTAGTGATACGTCAAAGAAAACTAGGGCACAACCCATGGTAGTGAGAGAGTGTTGGACAGGTCCATGGAAGGACATAGCTTTAGATATTTTAGGTCCAATCTATGGGGAGGGGCAACAAATGTACATATTAGTGGTGATAGATACATTTTCAAGATGGCCAGAAGTTTGTTTGACAAGTGCAATAGAACCTAGACATAAAATAATTGTTAAGAGATCTCATGGCAAGGGAAGAATATCCAGACACATTGCTCAAAGACAATGGGGTTCATTTAGTATCCAAAGAAGTGGAACAGTTTCTTGAGAAAAGAGGAATAAAACACAAGAAATGAGCACTTTACCACCCAGAGATGAATGTTATTGTTGAGAGGTTGAATAACGTTCTAAAGGAAACCAGCATGTTAGCAAAGTCAAATTCATTGAATTGGAAGAAGGAAGTAGCACTGCACTGTACAGATACACATCTCAAAGTACAACCAGGAAAACTCCTTTTGAACTGTTTTAAGAAAGGCATCCCAACACTTCAGTAGAACCTTCTTGGATTAACAATTATCAGTTTGAGCTAGGAAATGATTAGAATGAGCAAGATTGGTGGGAAACAGAATCATAAAAGATACGGAACAAGAAAAAGAGGTGGTGAAGGTGCAAAGTTCTCTAATCCAATACAAGTCATTAAGAAATTCAACAATGCTGTTAAGACCAGGATCATGGGTTATGGAATCTTAACAAAGTTGTGTTGCATAAAGAAAAGTTGAGTGCCTCTAACAATAAGGATGTGGGTGTGGTGTGACAAAGGAAAATGGAAATAGAGTGGAATTAAAGACATCTTACAGAACTGTCATCAAACTGGGTTATTTAAAAGACTGTGGGCCTCATTTGCAAGCTTTTGGTGCAGGGCAGCGCGCCAAGCTTTCTTGCTGGCTCCCCTGTAACTCAAGAAAAGGGCAGTAATGTGCTGTACCAACAAGATACAGTGCATTCTTGTCCTTATCCCGTATGCTGGCACACAAATTACACCAATGCACAATACAGGCACCCTTGTACCATGCGCTAATGCAGGTGCCCTTGTACTATAGTCCAAGGATGCAATGCATTGTGGGTATGATTGTAGGTACATCTTCCTGCACACAAACAATCAGAAGAGGCCTTTTCCTTCTTCTATGTGTGCTGTAGAATGTCTATAGCTTGTTTTATCACCCTTATGTCACCCTGGGGATGTGTAGGCTTTGATTTCCCAGGTTTACAAAATGTTGTAAATTTGAAAATGCGTCAAAATCCATGGGTGTTGCAGAGGAACACCCACTGCAACACCCATGGAAAACTTCCCTGATGCCAAAGTAAGGTAACACAGCATGGCATTGCCTTACTCCATATTTACAAGGCCATGTAAAGCCATGCACCAGCATTATTACTGTAGTACTCCCAGTGCCGGTGACAGAGGAGACCACCCGCGTTAATATTAAATTCCAAAAGAAATTCACAGCACTCCATGAAGTCCAACTTGATAATTGATTTATTTAAGTTTCAACAACCGCCAACGTGTTTCAACTCGTTTAGTCTTGCTTAAAGTGAGTGAGTCCCTTTTCCATTTCCCTTTATTTATAAACTATCTGTCCTGCCACCCATGAGGCATTCTGGATTTTGCAGTAAAAGAGTTAATATACAATATAACATAAAAATCGATTTGTTACAGAAACAACCACTTAGTGGCAACTAACTTACTGATGGTCAGTAGAAATTTATCAATTTAATTCCTATTATTCTAGCAGGCCTCATACTCCTACATCTATATAACAATCAAATATATGTGTCATTAATATACTCTTATCACATAGCCAAATAAGTTATTAGTACAAAATCATATTGAATGTTGAGTTATATACAAGGAGAAAAAATATATATACTTGAACAATTATTATTTGTCCACTATCCCACTGAACAAATAGGTCTCTAACGCTTCTCCTGCACAGGGCTTTAGAGTAGACATGCATTAATCCTCAAAGCTTGCCCACTGGAGACGTCTGGGTAGTCTATTTGCACTGGTCTTGACAGATAACAGACTATGGCCCTCATTATGACATTGGCAGTAAATCCCACTTACCGCCACGCTGACTGCTGCCAACTTACCACCACCGCTGTGGATATCCGTTCACCATATTATGACACACATACACCAATCTGTCAGTATTCAGCCTCAGACACAAATCTGCCAGCCCAAAGGTCAGTGATAAACTGTCAGTATCAAAACCCACACCGTTACACCAACAGAACAACGCCCACCACATTATGACCCATGAATCACCACAGCGGCCATTCAGCGGTGGTAAACCTTTGGTGGTACATACAGCTGCACTCAAAATGGACACACACAAACAAAACAACTCCACATTGGGCAATTCAAACAAAACACACCTGAATCCCATACACACACCACACCCATCCACTCACACCACTATAAAACACACACCCATATCACCACAACCTTTTACCATTACAAATCTTTGCCAGCAGAGAGACATCAAGACCACTCACATAACTAGAACCACACACTACCAACACCTATACACCACTCACACACCCCACATCACACACCCCAGCACATTACCCAACACACCCTCACCTACACACCTCACAGAACACCCCTGGCACCACAAAGACACCCCTGCTTCACAGAGGAGGAGCTTAGGGTCATGGTGGAGGAAATCATCAGGGTAGAGCCACAGCTATTTGGAGTACAGGTGTTGCAGATATCGATAGCTACGAAGATGGAGCTATGGCAGAGAATCATGGACAGGGTCGTGGACAGGGTCAACACTGTGTGACAGCACCCAAGAACTAGTGATGATATCAGTAAGAGGTGGAGCGACCTACAGGGGAAGATACGTTCCATTAGAGCAAGACACTAACTCGCTGAACAGAGGACTGGCGGTGGACCCCCACCTCCTCCTCCATGACTAACAGCATGGGAGGAGCAAGTCTTGGCAGTCCTGCATCCTGAGGGCCTGGCCGGAGTAGGAGGTGGACTAGACTCTGGTAAGTCAACTCTCTACTACTATCACCTCCCTACCTGCATGCAATCACATACCCCCACCCTAACTCCCATCACTCCACCACTACTCACACACACCACCATCACATCTCACTCATCCCAATGCCACGCCCTGCATGCTCTACCAATGCATGGACACCACTCACAGCCCTGCATGTACACTCATCACTAAAGCATGCACACTATAGAGAACTAATCATCCCACCAGACACCAACATACACAAGTGAAAGCTGCCAGGGCAAATCAGAAGCGGTGTGTCTACTTCTAGAGGGACCCTAGGGCACACCTCATACCCATGACAATGACCTGGGGTCAGTGGCAGTGGGCACATGGTTCAGGGGACAGAGGCACAGGCCAACAGGGGAGTGCTGTGTGCCGAAGGAGGGAAGGCTCAGGGAACCAACTCTCCAGGAGGCACTTGCAGAGATCCTGGGAGCATATCAACATTCCCAGGACACGATGGGCCAGATCTGAAGTTGCAGAGGATGGGCAGGAGCCTCCCCCCCAGCAGCACCACCACGTCCACTGAGCAGCCGTCTGAGGTTGCAGGGGATGGGCAGGAGCCTCCCCCCACCAGCAGCACCACCACCTCCAGTAGGCAGCCATCCAAAGTTGCAGGGGATGGGCAGGGGCCTCCCCCCACCAGCAGCACCACCACTTCCAGAGGGCATCTGTCCGAGGTTGCAGGGGATGGGAAGGAGCCTCCCCGCACTAGCAGCAGCACCACTACTTGCATGCATCACATACCCCCACCCTCACCCTCACTCCCATCACTCCACCACCTCCCACACACCCCACCATTACAATCCATCCCTCCCACAACCAAGCCCTGCATGCAACACCAATGCATGGACACCCATCACCACAGCATGCACAGTAGTGACAATCACTTAGTCAACCAAATCACAACTCACACAAGCCAAAGCTGCCTTAGTAATAACAACCATAGAGGGAAACACACCCATGCACTAAATGTCACACGCAGAAACAATAACACTGCATTTACATACCCACAGGACCCCCACACAACGTCACCGGAGAGGAGGTGCCAGCAACATCCAGTCCACCCCAAGAAGAGGCCCACAGTGATGACAGCAGCTCTGGATGCCTGGATATGGATAACCAACCTGGCTCATCTGGGACCTCTGGACAGTCGGTTACCCAGCCACAGTCCCATATCACCACAGAGCCTCCCCTATTAGGAAACACCACCACAGCACCCAACCAGCGTACCCATATCTCTTTCCCCGGGACATGTCAATTAGCAGTGTGTCCACCTCTACAGGGACCCCAGGGCACACCGCATACCCATGACAATCAAGGACCTGGGGTCAGTGGGCACACGGTTCAGAGGACAGAGGCACAGGCCAACAGGGAAACTGGGACGAGTGCTGTGCGCCAGGGGGAGGACAGGCTCAGGGAATCAACTCTAAAGGAAGCACTTGCAGAAATCCTGGGAGCATATCGACATTCCCAGGACACGATGGGCCAGATCTGAGGTTGCAGGGGATAGGCAGGAGCCTTCCCCCCAGCAGCACCACCACATCCACTGAGCAGCCATCCAAGGTTGCAGGGGATGGGTAGAAGCCTCCCCCATCAGCAGCAGCACCACCACTGAGCAGCCGTCACAGCCGGCGGACAGTATGTAGTCCTGCCTCCATGGGCTGCTGTGCGGCCTGCCCACTCCAAATCCAGTGGGTATGACACCCACCTGAGAGACTGTGACCTTGCACTCCCCAGGATCAAGAGCACAGGGCACAAGGCCACCTCCAGAACCAGTGGGCGAGTCACCCACTCAAAAGATTGTGGCACTGCACTCCCCAGGATCAAGCACAGGGCATGTTGCCCCCTCCAGAGCAAGTGGGGAAGTCACCCACTCAAGAGACTGTGGTATTGCACTCCCCAGGATCAAGCACAGGGCATGTTGCCCCCTTCAGAGCAAGTGGGCAAGTCACACACCTGAGAGACTGTAGCCTTGCACTCCCCAGGATCAAGCACAGGGCATGTTGCCCCCTCCAGAGCAAGTGGGCAAGTCACCCACTCAAGAGACTGTGGCCTTCCACTCCCCAGGATCAGGCACAGGGCATGTTGTCCCCTCCAGAGCAAGTCACCCACCCAAGAGACTGTGGCCTTGCACTCCCCAGGATCAAGCACCGGGCACGTTACCACCCCCAGAACAAGTGGGCAAGTCACCCACTCAAGAGACTGTGGTATTGCACTCCCCAGAATCAAGCACAGGGCATGTTGTCCCCTCCGGACAAGTGGGCAAGTCACACACCTGAGAGACTGTAGCCTTGCACTCCCCAGGATCAAGCACAGGGCATGTTGTCTCCTCCAGAGCAAGTGGGAAAGTCACCCACTCAAGAGACTGTGGCTTTGCATTCCCCAGGATCAGGCACAGGGCATTTTGCCCCCTCCAGAGCAAGTGGGCAAGTCACCCACTCAAGAGACTATGGCCTTGCACTCTCCAGGATCAAGCACAGGGTATGTTGCCCCTTCCAGAACCAGTGGTCTTGTTCCATCTCCCAGCTGAGGTGCCCCCCGTACCCCTGAGGTGCCTGCCTATTTACCACCTGATGCCCCTGCAGTGTTCTGTCAGTGTTGATGCAGGTGACACGTGTGGCCTTGGACTTTGGCCTGTGGCCATTTGGCCCATGAACATTGTGGACTGGGCTGTGTCCCTTTTTGTTTACATATGTATATGTCTATTATCTTTACCTAACTTATTTTTCTTGAAGTGTTGCTCTCATTACATTCACTTTTTAAAAATAGTTTTGTCCTTGCATTATTCATCCGCGTTGGGGGGTAATAATGTTTTTGTGATGCAGCTGATTGTGTGTATAGCGTTGGGGGTGGTGGTGCATGTGTGTGTTACTGTCATTTTCCTCCCTCCCTCCCTTGTGTGCTAGGGGGCTGTACTCACCGTCGTCGTCTTTGCTGCCATTGATGTTCGTGGTGGCGCACGTGGGACCTCCCTTCTGAGGTCTGTTTCCGCTAGGCTTTTGATGTCGTTGGTACCTTCCCGGAAAAGGTAGCGGTTTGGCATGTCTTAATATGGTGGCCAGAACATTGATTTCCGCCTGGCTGTAGGTGGCTACCGCCGCGGTGGCTGTTGTTTCCACCCTGGCGGTCGGTGTGGTACATTGGCTGTCCATCGGAGATCACTCAGCCATGGTCATAATTTGGCAGTAATTACTGCCGGCCTGTTGGCGGTATTACCACCACTTTAACACTAACTGCCAAGGTTGTAATGAGGGCCTATATATTGTTCCATGCATTTGGTGAACTAACTACATACAGCCATTGTCCCAAAAAGCATGTCTGTAAAATGATCTACCCAGTTCCTGCATGCAGCGGAGAACAGGTCTTCACATTTCCATGGTCCTTGATTGGAAATCCTCCTCCACACTGCAAGATTGCAACTCCCTCGCCACCTTCTTCCATCGTAAGATCACCGACCTACACGACAGCTTCGGACACCAGACCCAGCCAACCACCACAGAACCTACAACCCCAGCCATCACCCTCAACGCCTGGACTCACATCAGCACGGAGGAGACCAAAGCTACCATGAACTCCATCCACTCCGGTGGCCTCTCGGACCCCTGCCCACACTTCATCTTCAACAAAGCCGACGACATCATCGCCCCGCATCTCCAGACCATCATCAACAGATTGTTTGCTTCTGCCACCTTCCCCGAGAGCTGGAAACACGCAGAAGTCAACGCCCTACTGAAGAAACCTACGGCGGACCCCAGCGACCTGAAGAACTTCCGCCCGATCTCGCTCCTCCCCTTCCCTGCCAAAGTCATTGAGAAGACCGTCAACAAGCAACTTACCAACTTCCGTGAAGACAACAACCTACTCGACCCCTCTCAGTCCGGATTCCGAGCCAATCACAGCACAGAAACCGCCCTCATCTCAGTCACAGACGACATCAGAACTCTGATGGACAAAGGAGAAACAGTTGCCCTCATCCTCCTCGACCTATCGGCTGCCTTCGACACCGTCTGCCACCGAACCCTAACATCTCGCCTGCGCTCCACCGGCATCCAAGGACTGGCCCTGGACTGGATCTCCTCTTACCTCTCTAACCGCTCGTAAAGAGTCTACCTCCCTCCGTTCTGCTCAGACCCCACCGAGATCATCTGCGGCGTCCCACAAGGCTCCTCGCTCAGCCCGACTCTCTTCAATGTCTACATGAGCCCCCTCACCGACATCGTACACAAACACAACATCAACATCACCTCCTACGCCGACGACACTCAGCTGATACTTTCTCTCACCAAGGACCCCACTGGCGCCAAGACCAACCTGCAAGATGGAATGAAAGACGTCACAGAATGGATGAAACTCAGCCGTCTGAAACTGAACTCAGAAAAAACAGAAGTCCTCATCCTCGGAAACACCCCATCCGCCTGGGACGACTCTTGGTGGCCCACGGCCCTAGGCACCACACCAACCCCCTCAGACCACGCACGCAACCTCGGATTCATCCTGGACCCGCTTCTCACCATGACCAAACAAGTCAACGCCGTATCATCTTCCTGCTTCCTCACCCTCCGCATGCTCTGAAAGATCTTCCATTGGATCCCCGCCGACACCAGAAAGACTGTGACCCCCGCCCTCGTCACGAGCCGCCTGGACTACGGAAACACTCTATACGCAGGAACCACCGCTAAACTCCAGAAACGTCTGCAGCGAATACAAAACGCCTCCGCCCGCCTCGTCCTCGACATACCCCGCAACAGCCACATCTCCGCCCACCTGAGACACCTGCACTGGCTTCCCATCAACAAAAGGATCACCTTCCGGCTCCTCACCCACGCACACAAAGCCCTCCACAACAAGGGACCCGAATACCTCAACCGTCGCCTCAGTTTCTACACGCCCACCCGTCAACTTCGCTCCGCCAACCTCGCACTCGCTGCCGTCCCTCGCATCCGCCACACCACGGCAGGTGGGAAATCCTTCTCCTACCTGGGGCCAAGACATGGAATTCCCTCACCACCAGCCTCAGGACCACCCAGGACCACCTCGCATTCCGGAGGCAGCTCAAGACCTGGCTCTTCGAGCAGCAGTAACCCCCTCCCCCTAGTGCCTTGAGACCCTCACGGGTGAGTAGCGTGCTTTATAAATGTCTTTTGATTGATTGATTTGAAGATTCTAATACACAAGTTGTCTTCCGACCGCACCACAAGAATGATCTGATCTCAACGACCACATGTTGGAGAGGCAAATATAAAAATTTTATTTTCTCAAAACTGATTTTAAATCACTTCTACAGATTTGTGACACCAACAGATCCAGATAAATGTAGTTGGAGGGTGAGCAAATCATATATTCTGCTACTTTCTAAATCTGTGATGGCAGACATATGTTGACAGTGAATTTACACTCCTTGTTTCCCATCCTGTTTTTAAAATAAAATTTCGGCTCTCATTATGAACATGGCGGGTTCAGGCTGGGCAGTCTAAACACAGACCACCAGCCCGTTGAGGACCCCGCCGTCCAAATTAACAACATTCCGCTGGGCCGGCGGGCAGAAACAGTGTTTCCCCCAGCAGAATTCTGGGCCTGGACATTGCCGACAGCACCACATGGAGCTGTCGTCAATGTAGCAGTGTGCCGGGTGCAGCACCCATTGCGCAAATCACTGCCCGTAAATCGGGCAGTGACATGCGCAACCGGGCAGTGCACGGGGGCCCCTGCACTGCCCATGCCAAGTACTTGGGCAGTGCAGGGGCCCCTGGGGGGCCCCGGGGCCCCCATTCCACCAACCTTTTCCTGGCAGGGGAAAACACCAGGGAAAGGCTGGTGGACACAGGTTCTTTATCCGGTGGGCAGCGCTGCTTGCAGCACTGCCCTATCGGATAAGGAACTCTGTCATCGTCAGGCTGCCTGGCGGCAGTAGCCCAGTGGTGACAGAGTTCCACCTGTGGTGGTCTCACCATGAACATAATATTGCTTTCCGGACCGCCATGACGGTGGCCAGTTCATAATGACCACCTTAGTCTGCTCTGCCCCCGGTGGTGGCAGTCTAATGATCTTCCTGGACCAGTCAATCTTTCTGGGTGATTAATCCAGGTCTGATTTTTTACTCAAAGCTTTCCAGCAGGCTAATTAACATTTAGATGGCTTATGTTCAGGTCAATCCAAACCAATTTTATTAGAACTTCCCATGGCAAATAATCTCATTTTAAGATTTACCAATATGTAATGTGGAAACCAAAAGTCTCCAAACTTTTCAAGTACATTAATTGCAGAAAAATGCACAATAACATTTACATTTTTCGTAAGTAAGTTTTACTACCGTAAAAAAGCAATGTAGACTTTAATGTATATTAAAGAGCTTAGATGACACTCGTCTGTAGGCATCAGCATAGCGCAGATACTGTTATGGGTTAGCACACAAATGTATACACGTCAAATGGATGAAAAGAGAAATTCTGTACCTAGCCATTTAAAAGTAACACAACGTTTGCTAGAAGCTTTCGACTCAACTAGTAATATATTTTAACGTGCAATTAAACTCAAAATGATATTCTTGACCATCACTTTTGAGGGGATTCAACCATGCTCATTTTACAAGTTTCTACACAGCTGAACTACTTTGTTCCTATAACATAGACGTATGCTAAAGTTTGCAAAATCCCACCCCCAGTCCTCAGTGAAGTTCAGCATCGAGGGGCAGAGAAATAGATTTGGGGATAGATGGGCTCCATACCTGCGCTTGAGAAGCTACTAGTGAACCTTGTATGCCGGGAGTGCTCGACTAGATGAGTGGACACTTTTGATCCCATATGCCTTCACCAGAGTTGCCTGAAACTTATCAAATTGATATGTGCAATTTGTATTTTCATTTTGCTGGATACGAATGCAAATTTTGCTGCAAATTAGTATTTTCTCTGGAGTTTTATTTGACTTCCACGCCCGAAAAAGAAAAGAATTGTCAGCCATTTTCTGAGGGTTTGACACAAAAGTTGACGATTGTTTGGTATTCATAAAGGCGTTTTACTCGTAGTGTCTGTAAGGTTTCCTCACATAAAAAGATAGAGTTGTCCTATCTTTTTATGTGCAGAGACTCATAAATATACTACTAGTAGAATACCTTTTTGAATAGCAAACAATCGTAAACTTACACAAAAGTTTGTTTACTTTTGAGAATCTGGCCCATGTGTGTGAATACCCACGCTCTACTTTAAAATCATAGACAGAGGCCCCTGAAGCTTCCCAGAAATCAATGTTCCAAACGCCAGGGTTACAGCCTTCTCCTATACAGGTGTGGAAACCACTTTGTCAGAAATCGCCAGGGAAGGGATGTGCTACAAGTTCCCAAACAAGACAATTTGCAATTAGAGGGATGGGGTCACGTGGCAGAAGAGTTTGCATTACATTTCGTGAAAGACACAAAGGAGTTCATTATCTTCCACACCCACAGCCTCTGCCACTCCCACCCCCAAAGTACTTTCATTAATTAGCAGCTGAATTTGACGTATGCTTCTTTTTCAGGCATTTTGCAAAGGCAGATGGTCACTGATCAAAGCTTTACTTAGAGAAAGACCTGTCCACTTGTCAGTACTTTTGCTCTCAGAAAGCCCGAGTCTAAGAAGTTTCCCACTGATGAAAGGGCTTCCCCTACAAAGAGTGATAGTAGTATGTCTGCTTTAGTGCAAAGCGATTGTGATGTTTGTCATTTACTTTTATATAACGTTTGAGCACCGCTTATTTTTACCAGTTGAAGCAGAACTTGCTATGCCTGTGTTGCGCGAAGTGACAAGCTTTATGATGGTATAAATGAAAACCTCAATGTAGTAAAGTGACATTGTGAGTCCAAAATAGCAACTCAGATGGTACACACTGCAATTCCTTACAATTCACAAGGTATAAAAGGATGCAAATAGGGTTCTCCTTTCCTCACAAGTACTTATATCAATGACTTGAGAACTGCTTTTGCGAGTCACTAACAATTTGTCCAGTAGCAGCTGCCCATGAGATACAGCTTTTACTGTGAGACAGGTAAATGTATTCTTTGGAGAAATCAGAGAGCAGTCCTCTTTATGCGTCCCACAATTTATTTTTCATAAGATGCTGCTTTTATGGTATTGTGTTTGTTGCCCCTTCTATGAAGTAGGGCTGCAATATCGCTGGTTTTCAAAGGTACAATGTGGATGTGTTGAGATTTGCAAGCCACTCTCTCTGTGTTCACATTTATGTGAAAGCATTCAATTAAAATATTTAGTCCCAGATTTACTAAGATTTTGCATCTGGGTTCCATGACTTTTTTGACACAGCCTTGACAGAATGTATTTTGGGATTTACTAAGCCAAGCAAAGTCTGATTTGTGTGGCTGTGCGTGACTTAGTTTAAAAAAAAGTAAAGCAGCTTATAGTGCTGCCTTCCATTACTTTGCTTCAGGAAGGCACTCCATGAGGGTCTCCATGCATTCACCCATAAATTATGACATAATCCCAGATTCACTAAAGTCTGTAAACCTGAGTTTGTACTAAAATAACTTACATTCATGAGGATAAATATCTTTAATACTCTTGATCATTTCCTCTTTGCATGTGTGCTGCACTCTGCAGCACACATAAAAAGAGGAATACATTTTGAACAATTGTTTTTGTACAGAAAGGTATTCCTTTCAGTACAAAAAGAATCGTGGCTACAATTTAGGCACCCTTGCACCATGAAACAAGGGCGCCTTCATTGGCGCTAGGCAGCCACAAGTGCTCCATTACTGGGAGACAACAGATCAGTGCAATATGTTTGTAGATCTGGCACAGTTCAGCTCTTTCTCCCTCATGCAATACAGCACAGCAATTTTCCTTAATGCCCCTAGTCTCACAAATATTAATGAGTCAGTATTCAGCAAGTACTTCCAGACTGCAATCATTCAAAAAGATTGATACAGCTGACACAATGAAAAGGTATGGCCTGTTAGCATTGGAGATGCTATACAAACACAAAATCTGCAATGCGTCCAGTCAGTCCCATACATGGTCATTAATAAAAATTACTGAGACACATGCACAATTCATTCAGTTCAAGTTTTCTAAAAGCTCAATGTCATGTGTTTCATTTGATACAACTAAGCATACTAATAATCAATTAACTACTGTGATTTCCATAAGTAAATGTATTAAAATCTTCTGAATTTATCTTTATTATACCCTTCTCAATCAGAAGATTGTTTGTAGTATGTGGTAGTCAGTTTATTAAGTACAGTTTACACAAAATTAGGGTTTATTCAAAACAAAAAGAAGAAGCCAAGTAGGAGGACTCATTTACACATCTGCACATCACTCGATTTCCCATCATCAATCTGCACAAGAAGTGACATCACTCCTCCCCCCACCCAGCACCTATGTAAAGGCAGCTGCAGAGCAGATCTGCTGCTGGAGTGTAGAAAGAGCCCCCAAAACAGCCTGTCTGTGCTCATCTATGCCTGGTTCAGCTCAGTGCCAGGAAACCAGGTCTACCTGCCTTCCTGCTGCTACACCCCTGCAACCCTCTATACCCTCAACTCAGGCAACCAGTTCCCACACTTCTCCACCACCACACCACCCCATTTTGAGAGATTGTTCTCCTGTGCTTCTTGCAAGTTTGGATGCACTTACCCACACCTAACCCTCAACGTACCCGCACCAACAGCACCCTACACCAAATTCTCTCACAATCACACAGTCTGGCAAACACCAACACTCCGCAATCACATGTATACTCCCCAACACCAGCTCACTCACCACACACGCTATAGAATTCTTGGACCTGCTGCATGACAACACACCATACCTACTTTTCCTCACAGGAAACTGGTTGAAACCCACATCTGCACCTCACATCATCATAGCCATCCAACTGTTACAAGACTGCCAGGCAAGACAGACTTCCCAAGCTGTGAAGTAGTAGATTTCTTATCACCCACAAGAATGCACCACCTCCACAGACACGTCATTTGCCAACATCGAATGCCTGCCATTCAAGCTCCGCATTATAACCAGCATCACCCAAGCAGCACTCTCATCTACAGACTACTAAGGCTGTGCACCAACTTCCCCGAACTCCATCAGGGACTTAGTCGCACCACTCGCCCTTGACACTAGCAATTATGTCCTCCTCAGAGACCTAAACTTCCACCAGGAAGACTGTGCTGACCACAGCTCAAATACACTTGTCAAAGACCTTGGTTGCCGGGGCCTTACCCAACGAGTGAAGGGACATACCAAAGCTGCCAGACATCTCGTAGACCCTATTTTCACCATCCTTGACAGCATCTGAGTCAACGAGTCCCCACCAAACTCCAAGACAAACCATGTCCACTTGAAATTCAGCATCCCCCTCCTAGTTCAACCATATGTACCACCTGCCAGACCAGTTCACTGAAACTGGAACAGCACAACTGGCATGGACTACAGCACCTCTCTCAACACATACAGAACTGAACACAGCCTCCCCAAAGCTATAAAAAATGTCAACAATTGGATTACTTACTGTGCCAACTCCCTGGTCCTCATTAAACACATACAGACAACAACATATGGACTCTAGGCCAGTTGACATAAAGAGGAACCCAGACTGATGAAACACCAGTGCAAACAACTGGAGCTCAAATGGAGAATGATCTAGGCCAATGTAGACAGGAGCATGTTCAAATCCACCATGAGATGTTACCACCAAATGATCCGGACTGTCAAATATACAGCTCTGGGGATTACATCAATGCCATTACCAACAGAAACTAAGCAATCTTCACCATTGTGAAGAAATTCACCTCACCAGTGGCCACCTCTAACTTGATCATCCCATCCCCCACTGCAACAATCTTTCTCAATTCTTAAGCAACAAAGTGACTCACCAAACACCTCACAATCTAATCCAAAGAACCAATACTAACCACATTGGTTGTTATCACTCCAGAAGTCAAAGCCACAACCATGATGGCCCTCCACTCAGGGACTCCATCAGACACCTGCTCCCACCATGATTACTCCAGAAGATTGTTCATATCAGTGCCATGCTGACACCCATTCTGAATGCCTCCTCCCATCATTCAACCTTCCCAGACACATGCAAAGATACCACTGTCCTCCCATTGCTGAAGAAACCCTCCACGGACCCTTCAAAGCTACAGATCCATATACTCGCTACGGCTCCCAGCCAAGTCTTTGATTAAAATATCAAACAACACCTCACCAAATACCTGATTGAGCACCAACTCTTCAACACCATTCACTGCGATTTCAGACTGGACCACAGCATGGACTTTACCCTTATTGCGGCTTTAAATGAAATGTGCATGACTACAGAAGGAGAAGACATGGCAACCCTCATCCTCCTGAATCTCTCTGCAGTGTCTGACATGGTCTCCCATCTGATCCTCATCCAACGGCAAAGCAACTGTGGAATCCATGACATGCACTCAGATGGATCTGTCCCTTCTTGACAGGAAGGACCCAGTCGGTGAACCTGGCACTATACACATCAGACACCCACAACCTCATCTGTGGAGTTCCACAACCATCCTCCCAACCCCAATCTCTTCGCCACATACTTGATCCCCCTAGCCAGTGTCATCTGCCCATCAACATTCTCTTCTATGTTGGTAACATGCAACTTATTCTCTCCCTCACAGGCAAGACATCCAGTACCCGGATTAGGTTCAATGACTGAAATCCCCTACTGGATAAAGACCAACTGGTGGAGGCTGAACCCAGACAAGACCAAAATTGAGATTTAAGGAAGAGGACTTCACTGTGTTAGTCCACCTGTTGGCACACAGAGTTAGCAACAAACCCCACCATTCACAGCAAGAACCTCTGGATCGTCATTGGCAGCAAGCTTGACATGACCACCCAAGTCAATACTGTTACCACCTCATGCTTCCATACCGCATAGATGCTGAGGAAAATGTTCAAATGGCTCCATATCAGAACCTAGAAAACCATTGCACAACCTTTCATCAAAATCTGGCTGAACTACAGAAACTACCTCTATGCCAGGATGAACAAAAAACTAATCAAAAGGGTGCAGACGACTCCAACCTTTGCCACCAGAGTTAAGCTGGACCTCCCAAGATGCACTCACATGACACCACAACTGAAGGAGCACCACTGACTCAACTTACACAGACAAACACAATTCAAACTCCTCATCCACACTTTCAAGGAACCGCGTAACATTAGCCGAGCAAAGATCAGCAATGGCATCTGCTTTCGCAAACATTACAGACACTTTTGCTCACCCAGACTCCTGCTTGTGCACATTCCAGGCATGTAGAAAACCAGATTTGGCAGTAGAAACATCTAGATCACACATAAAGTGTTGAAGAAACTGCTACTACAGGAATAATTAGGTTATAAATTCCTATTTTATATCATTCATGATGAACATAAGCAATTCCAGCTCCGTAATGAGGCATTTATTCACACTCTCAGGGGTACAGACTATTGACCGAATAAGTGTGAAAACTGTCCCTGACATTTCTAGGCTGTGCTCCTCATTCAGATACAAAATATATTTTACAAACTATACTGCTGATATAGATTTACCTAATGCTAGTTCTCTCACAATCAAATTATTTAGACTTGCATTAAGCTGGGTTTTGAAAAAATATAGTACTGAAACTGTGATATTGTCAGTTAATGATCTAAGAAGAGATTTGTTCATTGGGCATGTTTCATAATTTATCCGCGTTGATTTTTCTGCAGCCTTCAACACAATTGATCGCAAGATATTATTGGATAGACTGTGGTTGGCAGGCAACAGGGAGAAGACCCACAAAGGGTTCACCTTCTTCCTGCAGAACATAACTTAGGTAGTGAAAATCTCTCCATTTAGAGCACCTGATTTAGAGATTGATTGTGGGGCCTCACCAGAATCTACCCTCTCTCCCACCTTTTAATATCTAAGTTCAATTCAGCCACTTATTAAGGAGCTTGCTAAGAATGGCTGTCAAATTTTAAATTAAGCAGACTATTGTCTGATTTTACTCCAGCTTGATACTCTTGAATCTCTCCATTATCACTATAGGACCATTATGTGTCTAATCAGCGGATAGGTGAGACACAATAATTTAAAGCTGAATGCAGAAAGGACCGAAATTGTGGTTTTTGGCCACACACCTTCTTTGTGGGCTAAACCCATGTGGGCTCCTGAAACGGGTTTGCTATTCTCCCCAAAGCCACTGGCTAAATGTCTAGGAGCTATTATTGAATATTCCTTATCTCCTAAGAAACAAATTAGTGTAGCTGTCTCTAAATACGTATTTATTCTGAGATCTATTAGGAAGATTCAACCGTTTCTATCCTTGTTAGACATGATGACTATCATGGTGTCCATTTTAGGTGCCAGATTGGATTAAGCAAATAGCATAAATCTTAGCCTTCCAGAATGTGAATTGAAAAAGACTACAACTTATCCAGAATGATGCTGGCAGGCGGATTTTTAGAATTACTCTAAAAAGTGTGGATCACACCTTATTTAAAGAGCCTGCACTGGCTCCCACTTAAACAGCAGATTATATTTAAGGCTTGCTCTCCAAGTTTCAAGATAATAAATTGGATAGTCCCCGGGTGCCTAAGAGAGGGATAAGCATGATATTCCCCAAGGAAGACTCTATGCTTAGCGTTCTACCAACCTTCTGTTGATCCCAAAGTTTGGGAAAAACAAAATGGGTGGACACAGCTTCTTGGTTCTTGTTCATAAGTTTTAGAATGGTTTTCCAGTTGAGATTCACTCTATCCCTGAAAGGACATCGTTTTGAAAAACATTAAAGACATGGCATTTTAAGTATGTTTTTGAGAATTGAAGTGCTGCCTCGACCCTATACTATATTATTGATATAGCACCAGGTGACCCTTAGGTGAATGTTGTACTTTGCAATTACTCGCTAATCAAATTAAATTAAAATAAAACTACATCTTGAAATATTACTTGTTCTTTATGAAGCTTCTGGTACACATATGTCTTCTTTCTTGTCCAATTCTTAATGTTGATGAAAGATATGGAGTAAATCTGACAAATACTTTTTTCTAATTATAGGATTAGAGTTGTCATATATGTTTCCAACTGCAGCAATGTGCAGTAAATCCCCTTTTGTAAGGCAGTACCTGCAAAATAATTTTACATTTACCTGCAGAAAATGAACACATTTTATCATGCCAACTATGAAACGGTGTGCGTTAAACAATCTGGTTTAACAATATATGCAGTGGAAACTATCTAGCAATCTGCAGGGCAGCTTTACATGGGTGAAGGCATAGAAAACTGAGAAGCTTCAGAAAGGCTAAAAATTAAAAGCATTGCAAGCTGTACCAGGGAGTCCTCAGTAAGGGCCTGATTTAGAACTCAGCAGATGGGTTACTCCATCACAATGGTAATGGATATCCCGTCTACCGAAATCTAAAATCCATAGTATAGAATGGGATTAAGATTTCGGCAGATGGGATACCTGTCACCTTTTTGATGGGGCAATCCATCCAATGAGTTCTAAATCAGGCCCTAGGTTTTCTATATAAGTTTGATTAGTTGTAGGTATTCCTAACACTGACATGCATTTAAATCTTTCCTGCAAAAGGACAGACATTTTTTTTAGCCCATCATGACCAAAGTTATTATTAAAAAGACAAAAATACATCTTATCTACCTTTAAAGAAAGCGTAGAGGTGTTGCAAGATACTGGTAAATGGCTGTTTGGAACTATACTTCAACATGAACAAGCCTAATACACATATGAAGTGTGTTTTGTGCTGAAAAAAATGCCCAAACAGTTAATCCGGATAAGATTTCAACTTGAAAATGTATCTCAAGTCTATTTTCTGGCCACTCAAGTAGACAATTTACTGGAAATACTGCCCCAAGACCACCCACATTAAAATACTGCTGTTAGTGTTCTTAGAATCACCACTGAACATTCATGTTTACCAATGAACACGAACGTTCTTGCATTGTTTGAGTTCATCTTTCAGTCCAGGCTGTCTGACTTTCCCTGAATGGGAGAATCAGTTATGTGACCTGGCATTATGAGTTTACAATTTGTAGTCCTGTGTCACAAGAGTAACGTCGGGCTAACGAATTACGCCAATTATGCTGGAGTATTTGAAATTATGCACAGGCCTAAATTTGACTCACCAGCAATTTCTTTAATGTATGTTTTCCCTGCATCTCCTGCTTTCTATCGGGGTTGACTTCCAACCCTGGCTCTGGAAGAACGAAAACTAACAATTTCTGTGTAATGTGAAAAAAGTAGTTTATGCATGTTTTTGGGAACACTACTTTTAAGCATTTGTGATGATGATAATAATTTAGCTGTCATCGAAACATTGAGAACAATTATTGATCAAGGTCGTTCAGCTGCAATGATATTATTATATCTTAGTGTACCTTTTGATACCGCTTGACACCCTATCCTACTAGACAGGCTGGAGCAGGCAGGAGTTGATGATAGGAGCTTTCAGGTTTATGAAGAACCTTTTTATTCAGAATCATACACCCCTAAAGTGCTCCTCACTAAGCCCTACTTTATTCAGTCTGTGTATTCATCCTCTGCTAGAGATTGTGAACTCATATGTTTTTTTTGATTGAGTCTTGTGCGGATGACACTCAGATTGCATCTCGATTACTCCTCACATGGTTGCAGACTATAACTGGCTCAACTCCTGCTTGAATGCAAAAGCAGAATAGATGGCAGCCAGTTGCTGAAAGCTCAATGAAGATAAAACTGAGGTACTAGTAGTCGAAAATGCTTCTATTCATTGGTCCACACTGGATTGTCCAGACCCATTCTAAAAACATTGCAAAACATTTGGCAGTATGGATCAACAATAAGTTTACTTTGGAGATGCAAGGTAAGAAGTTAGCTGCTAGCAGCTGTTTTCGTCTGCTAAGGACACCTAGAACAATGTTAGAATTTTTATCTGTGTCTGTGCTTAGACTGGTGGTACAGGCATTATTTCTACCATGATTGAACTATGGTAATTTTCTTTACCATCAAAGCCCCAGTATCTTTTAAGAAGACTTCAAGTGGTACAAAATGCTGATGCTCTGGTTTTGTTGAAATTAACTAAGCATATCTCTTTTACTGCAGCATTGGCCTCTCCACACTGGCTCTCTGGTCCTACGAGGACATAGTTCAAGGTCCTATGCATGGCTCATCCGATTTTACATAATAAAGTCCCACAGCTACTTCAAAACAAGACATCACAAACAGTACTGAGGTTCTTGAAGGAGTCCGCTGACAATGACAGTGGACACTCTCTTCCCAAAAGAATACTGCATTCTTCTATTTTATGCTTGTTAACAATTACTAGTATTAACAAATCAAGAAGCGGAGCAAGATCTTTTGCTGGTCTGGTTCCTAAACTATGGAAGGCACTGTCTACAGAGCAGGGAAGGCACTGTCTACAGAGCAGAGGAAGAGTAAAGATGGGTTAAACTTTGGGGAACAGTTGAAGGCTATGCTATTTTTTTACCTCTGTTAGGATACAGGCATTGGTATGATCTGCAGAGCTAGGCGGCTCCTTGAGTACTCATGCACATTAGAAATGCCAAGATTAGAATAGAATAGAATAGCATAGAATAGAATAGAATAGAAAAGAATGATGATGAAAACTTCACTTGTGTTAAATTGGCTGGATTATTCTTATTGCCCATATTTCACTGATGTTTCAATGCTTTGCTGCAGGTGCTACAGAACACATCACACACAGTACTGAAGTCCTTGAAGGAATTAGCTAACAGTGACAGTGGGCCCTCCACTGCTAAGTGCTTCTGCTCCTGGTCCGAGTGCTAACTGCTAGTGCTAAAAAGATGGTCCCAAAGAAGAAGGTTCTTGCCAAGAAAGTAGCCCGTGGAGAGGAGACTAAGCATGTTGCTAGTACCACCACTGGCATGAAACCCCCATCTGTTTTTATGGAAACAGAACATACCTGCTGCAGCCTCTTTTAGGCAGAAAGAGCTATGATTCCTACATCAACTGGACCACCATCAGAACTGTAGTGACTGAAATTATGGAGAACAGTGAATCTGACTTGGAATTGTCCCAGCTATAAACTGTGTCATCTCAGGAAAGTGGACAACAGGATCCTCAGTCACCAACAGGCCTCCTGGGCATAGGAGCAGAACAGGAGGTTGCGGGTCTTGCTGAGCAAAATGTTGTTGAGGAGACTGATTTTCACTCATCAACATTAAAATTGACAGCAAGGAGAACAAAAAGTACTTCCCTTTCTTCTTCAGACCTCCCTTTTGATGATCAGGACATGGATTGGACAAGTCTGAGAGCCAAGGGAAAATGAATCTTCTTCAAAGACTTTCAAGGGAAAAATATGGTGATGATGATGACAAGCCAGTGATCGTCAGTGTGAAGAGTGGTACAGAGGATGTACAGATCACCTATACTCAATCTGCTCAGGTTCATGTGGTTCTAGCAATACCACTGGCTCCCATATTTTCGAGATCCCAGAAATAAACAGAAGCCACCACCACCATCTTTACCACAACCACAGCACTCAAAACAACAGCAACACAAGTGCAACCAAATAGCTTTACAGGCTTTTTTGGTTTTGGCACAATAAGAAAGCTCTCCTCCCCAGTCTGGGACTTCTTTATGCTAAGTCCACATGAGGATAACATTGTGACACAAGAAAGTTCACCCTGGTTCACCCTGGTAAGCCAGGTGGGTACTACGGTACCGGAGGCCAACTGTCCCATTTGGAAAATCAACACACAATCATGTAGGAAGAACACCTTAAAAGCATAGCTGCTTCTGGTGAGTAAGAGCCAGCAGCTGAAGTAATGGAAGAAGGAGGTCAAAATGAGGAGAAAGAAGAAGGCGGCAGCAAGAACATCTAAAATAGCAGCCTTCTAAGCTTCCCTTATGATATCCAATCCTGCTCATCAGCAACGTCTGCATGGCACAAGGATACAGCAACTCACTTCCCAAAGTGCCCAGGAAGCCTACCTGCTGTTGATACCCATGGGTCGCTTGTGGCAGCAGTACCAGAAGAATAACAGGCTACTGTTAAGGCTATGTTTAACAAGCAGGAAAAATGTCACTGAAACCACAAAAATTCCTGTTCCTACAATAGGAAGCTTGCACAAATGTTAATGCTTGACCTCCTCCCTTTTTTCGGTGGAAGAGTGGGCTTCCTAGAATTTGTGGAGGCTTGCTTCCCAAAATCGAAGGTTCCCAGACAGAGCTCATTTTTCAGAGTGGTTATGCCAGGGCTGCATGCATTTGGTTGGCAACAGTATGAAGCAGAGTACTGTTCAGTCCATCCACCTCACAACAGACATGTAACAGATTACATATGCGTCACTGCACACTGGGTCTTTTTGCAGGATATTAGGCAGATACTTGCTGCTGGTCTCAAAGTGGATGATGCTTTTCAGGGAATTCTTCACCATGCAAAAGTTGCTATGCTCACCATGGAGGAATTACATATAGCTGCCAACATCTAGGAAGAGTTTATGAATGGCTTAAAGCCTGTGGTCTTACAAATGGATTTGCTGCCCCTGACAATGACAGTAATATGGTTGAAAACATGGCTGATGGTCGATATTTGTCTTGTGTTTGCTGCATTACATAAATCTAACCGTGTAGGACATTTTTAAAAAAAGACGAGATAATCAGCAACATGCTGATTACTTGCCATAGAAGATGCACGTATTTCATTCATTTATTTAAAGCCAATAAGCAGTTGAGTATCCTTCAGTGTGATAGTAGAAGACCTGTAAAAGCCCTTGTGCAGAAGGTGCAGGTTGAAACTTAATATACTGGAATTCCTGTTTCAGCAATGCAAATCTATCAATGATTATCCAGTTCAAAGGACATGGGAAGCAAATGCCAAAGCCATGACAATGGAGATGGACGAATAGGGGCAACTGGAGAACTTCATACAAATGCTAACTGCTTTTGAAAGATGTCAGAAAAGATGATAAATCCATGAGCCAAGCAATCTTGTTGATGCATCTGCTATTGGAGCAGTTGAAAAAGTTGGAACACCCTATCACTAGTGTCAATATAGAAGCAGCTTCTTTGGTAGACAACGTAATTCTTTGCTTGTACACTAATCAAAGGCTTCAAAAAAAGATTGTGTCCTCCAAAGACTATGTTAGTGCCACAATAATGGATCCACAATACAAAAAATTGCTGGCTACTTTAATTCTGTTTCCGGAAATGGATGTCTTAATCTACAAGACTTTGATCACCAATAAAGCGACTAATCAGAAAGAACAGCAACAGCGAATACAAAACTGTGGTAGATGTTCTGAAGTGAAGCCTTCACCCCACACACAGGGTAGTATATTTGGCTTGCAGTCACTGCAGCAGCAGCCAGAACCACAGCCAGTTACTCCAAAACATATAGCAATAAGTTCACAGCCAACTTCTGCAACAGTTTGGTTTCATTCAGCAGGACTTAAGTGAAGTGCAGAGGTGCAGTTGGAGTATGTGGCAGCACCAGTCAGTGACAAACCAGAAAAATTACCAAGACTATCTAAATGACTTAACATAACTGTACCTGGACCAAAGCCCATTGATATATTGACATGGCAAGAGGATAAAGTGGCTAGATCTCAGCAGGCTTGTAATAAAATATGTTTCACTTCTGCTAGCCAATGTTTCTTTAGAGCTTGTTTAGTGCAGTTGGTGCAGTTCTCAGTCAGAAGGATGAATCTTTTGCCTCAATATGTGGAGATAATGGTGGTAAAATGAAGACTTCATTCCAAAATATTATACTGCTAAGTAAACAATGGAAGATGACAAGGGCAATCGGTCTGACATCTCAAACTTGGGAAGTGATTACCCTCCAAGTGACCTCGAGATGATCTCTATTTTAAATATTAATTCATGAAAACTTGAATAGAAGGACTCCTACCTAATTGGTATGTCACTTACTTACACAGACAGCATAGATAGTCAATCAAGTAGGACACAGCAATTACTTGCCTGTGCTGGCTGTTTTGTGGATGCTGAGAAAAGACTGATTTAACCTTGAGTCCGCTGACATTGAAATTAGCAAATGGTGAGAGTCTACTGAAATAGAAAGCGCCAGTTAATTTTTTCTTCTATTTCCTTGCTGGGCTGATAATAAAGGTTTTAAAATCTGGGACTACACTATTTGTATGTTGCTTCCCTGGTAAAGGCAAAGACACAGTAACACTGCATGTTTGGAGCAGGTACCTTACTTACACTCACTTACACACACTAGCACTAATGAGTATTAACAAATAAAAGATTCATCATGTTGTTGTGGATGGGAAGGTCTGGTTAGTTACACTTGATGATGTAGTGTGTGGTGGATTGTTATGCATCACTGCTTGCCTTTCTCATTATGGGATATATACTTTCACTTTTGCTTTTGGTAACTAAAGCCCATCATCTCTGTGTTTTTCTGAGACCAGTCAGTTTATTTACCAAGAAGACTAAGCCAAAACTACTAATCCCCAAATTCTTTAAATTTTCCTAACACTACAGACCTCTCTCTTTCAGCTGAAATAAGTTCAAAACATGGTTGACAAAGACCAGAAGAAGACCATTGTCCTCCTGAAGCTCCAGCTCTACTATTGGGCCTCACAATTGTTGATTGTTAATGAATGGGGCTTTTGTCACAGTAGTAACCCTCCTAGATTGTGGACTACCGCTATGGCCACAGAGGGATAACGCTGTCACTTACATAGGGGACGAGGGGTCCTCCCTTTCCCATGCACAAAGTACTTAATATCTGGAAGGGGGTGACAAATATAATTGAATGTCAGGGTAAGATGACACTGCTTACCCCCCTGTGGAACTCTGACCTTCTTCATGGACTAAGGGTCATATGGGGTCATCAGAATTGGGATTTACTGAGGATCTCCCAACTAGGAGATGTCTGGAGGTAATTAGCAATAATACCCTTTAACGACCTACAAACTGAATATGAATTGTCATTGAGTCGATTGTTGAGGTATCAACAGATGCGGTTCTTGCTCAGCAAATGTGAGGTAATGCAGGCCGAGATAGAGGAGGAGTCCCCACTCAAGTGTACTGTGCTGGGTTCCCCCCCGACAAGCCATGCACTTTCCCAAATCTACTTCACCCTCACCCTCTTAAGAAGCACACTTCCCTCACTGGACCCCCTGAGGGAAAAGTGGAAATGAGATCTGAGCAGACTGGAGAATGACGACTAGAGTCAGGTGTGTGGGTAGCGAGGGATGTTGCATTCCAGGCAAGTTTTCAATTGATCCAATTGAAGATTCTACTTAGTGCATGCTACACCTGGTCCTGTTAGTTCACTTTGGGGGAGGGCCCTGACGATCGATACCTCAGGGGCTGCCATATCATTAATCCACACAATATGGGAATGCCTAAAGTTGGGAACCTACTGGAGGTGGGTAGGCGATAGAATTTCAGAGACCCTGGGATATGAGATGAGGTTTACACCCCAACCGATCACACTGGGAGTCTAGGGCGAACAGACCCTGGACCGCTTTGCCATACTGTTCCGCAGCCTGCCCTTGATAGTGGCCTGGAGGGATATTCTGAAACACTGGGGGCACTCACTCAGGCCACAATGTTGGAGTGGGAGGAGGGTTTGGACTAGTACCTGGGGTCAGTAAAATGAGTTTAACAGGTCAGAGGCTGTCCACGCAAGTTTGAGGTCCCTGGAGAGAGGAGAAACAAAGGACTGAATAATAAGGAAAGAAGAATGTTCACCCTGATAGAGGGCAGTTTGGGCTTCAAACAAAGGTTTAAGGAGCAAAAGTCCAGAAATGCTCTGATCACTAACCCAGGAAGAACATTGTCAGCCATGTTGCAGCCCAGTCCCAGCCCAATAATTGAACAGCTAGTTGTACTAATGCATATGCCTGCTGTTTGCATGTCCTTGAAAGTTGTTTGCTTTTGTATGCAAAATTAAATAAGGAGATTTGTTTTAGAAAGACCATTGCCTAGAATCTGTTTCAATGGTAAACTAGAGGACTTGAGTACACCCCGTGGAAATGAGAGGTGCTTTGGTTAGGTAAATCCAGAGGAGTGGCTCAAATAGCAAATTCTAATTAAGTGATCAACTTGTGGTCTGCTTTACTGCACACAGCAAAATGTTGGTATTGTTAGAATGATCAGCCTAGAACATGAAAATAGTTGTCTGTGATTGGTGGCATGAAATTGGTTCTTCTCACTCCTTAGTTAATAGCACATACCTCTTTACTAGCCTATACCCTGTTGCTCCTCAAGCACCATTATACTTACCTTGAATCTCCAATATTGATGTTTTATTTTTGCACTCTACAGGAAATCTGTAAGAACATTGCTCCATTGAGCTCCAGCTCTTATTTCAGCCAGGGACCGAAGATGGATAATGCCAGAAGAATGCACCTTCAATTTGTATACAGTATGATTTTTACTTTAATAACTACGACTATTTGTTTTATCTTTCTGGTACCTCCCTATTTTGCTTTTTTCAAGCCATAGGTAACAAACAAATTGATGAGATCATTTGTGAGTCTGGTTTTGAAGGACTGTTTTGATTTTGGCAAATAAACCATCATTTCCTTCCACAACAGATGTGATGGGTTCATTAATAAGTACATAACTACATACACAAATAATTTGACATGTATTGCAGTGAATTGGTTGCATCGCTGAGCAGAGGTTTTAGCCAGGAAAAAAAAAACACAGTCTTACCAACTGAACTGTGATAAACCAAGAAAATATATGAAACCTGTAGTGAACAGTGGGCGTGTCACCATGTAACAGTCATGGGCAAATGTGTTATGATGCAGCTTTGCCCATTTGGGGACTGAGGTAGACAGTTGCTCGACACTGTATGCTATGCATCCGTCTGTGAATGAAATGTGGGTTGGTCATTTGTGCTCATGGACAGGGAATCAGAGAGTGTCCAAACATCGAGGAGGGAAGATGCCGGGGGGGTATACATTTTGTCTCAATCAGGTAGATCTTGATTCTTCCTCAGAGTCCCCCTGAAGTGCAATGACTAGCTTATTCCATGCTGCTGCAATTGGTTGCTTCCTCACAGATGAGTGCAACAGATGCTGCTGAGCCAAAGGTGGTAGTGTGTTCTGCCAGTGTTCCAAACTGGGCCATTCTGAGGCTTTCCAGTGCACTGCAGTCAACCTCTCGACTATCAGCAAGGCTAGATCAGTGAAGCGGTTAATGGCACCCCTGGCCTACAAAACTTGTACATTTCCAGGATGAAACAGGCCATGCAATTCAGGTCTCCCCACCCAGTAGGATGTGTGAGATTATGTATATTCATGACCAGAATCTGCAGGCCAGCAGAAGTCCCAAAACATGTGTATCATGTCTGCCATAAGATTGTGGCATTGGGGGCATGCAGCTGATATGGTAGTGTAAAATGTATGCAGTTTGAAGGTGTAAAGTATGCTTTATGTACTATATTATATTGTATCTGCTGAAAGCATACATTACATGAGAGTTTACTTGGGAGCCATTCTTGCACAAAACCATGAACCCCGTTACACCAAGTCCTCTCACCTCTTGCAGGTTACGTCCCACCAGCCAGTGGGTAGGCCATTGGAGTTGTGTCACTAGGTAATAGTGTTAGAACACTGAGGACCAAACCTCCCCTGCTCCATTGAGAGTTAATGTTTGTTAAACCTCGCATCCTTGGTGTGATTTTCCCCTAACATTTTGCCTTCAGACCCCCCCATTTTTGCTGACTTTGCACCACTGTAACCTGTGCTAAAGTTATTGTGCTCCTTCCCTTAAACATGCTAGCATTGGCCTATACCCATTTGGCAGCTTTAATTTACCTGTAAGTCCCTAGTAACATGGCACTACATGATTGTTCCACCCACTTAAGTAGCACTCTATACATGTCTCAGGCCTGCCAACTCAGAGCGTGTTTGAGCAGTTTTAAAATGCCATTTCGACATAGCAAATGAAACCTTTTTTTAATACATATGTCACCCCTCGGTTAGGCCCTGGATAGCCCAAGGGAAGGTGAAGTGTATTTAAAATGTAGAAAATGTACTTTTAAGGTTTACATACCCTGATAGTGAAAAACACTAAGGGGCATATTCACAAGCCCCTAGTGCCACCTTGAGCCACCCTAGAGTCTTTTTTTTACACTAAAGCAGTGTTAAGGAGGCTTTTCTCCTGGACCCTATTTACAAAGTGGTGCAATGCTTGCATTGCGCCACTTTGTACACCCTTGTATCACATTATGCCTGTGCCAGGCATAATGTATGCAAGGGGGCTTCTGTCACAGGGAGGCCTGAAAGAATGGTGCAGTGAAATTTACAACATTTCACTGTGCCTTTTTGTCCATCTTATTTAATGCCTGCTCGGAGCAGGGGTTAAAATGACACACTCATGTTGACGCTATTTTCCTAACAACTGCCATGGTGCACTGTATTGCAAATATGGTGCAATCGTGATGTTGCTAGGTGGGGCAGGGGTGATGCAAGAAAAGTGTCTTATCGGGATCGATGAGCCACTTTCTTGTTTATATTTCACTACTGCAAGGACAACTACTCCTATAGGATAACATTGAAATTACATTTTATAAGTGTCATTTCCAAATGGGACCAGGTAACCCCTTAATGTTTGGTTCTTTTGTTTTGTAAATGTCTTTTCTTGTGAGAGTAACTCAACTCGTCTAGTCACGGAGAATGGAGTACATTTAACCTTGAAAGAAATGTAAGATTTTTGAAAGGAAAGAAATAGTACTCATGAAAGTTGTACTTTGTACCACCCTCAAATAAATGACATGGTAGAAATATTTTAACAGAACATTAAAATAATCTATCAAGCAGGCCTGAGTTGTGGGGAGGAATTAGAAGGAGGCAGTTTCCAAACGTCAAGTAGCTACAAGAGGGACTCAATTCGAGTTGTTTCAGTGAAGAAAACCTCGTTATTTAGTTTGCCCTTCATGGGTAACAACTCTGTCTAAGGGGAGGAAGATCAAATCCTAGATACCTGTAAAAAAACTAGAATGTTATTTTTAGTTGGATAGAAAGATTTGACAAATAGACTTGAATACCAGTAAATTCTGTTTTGCATGGCAAGCCTAGTTTATTGATTCCTTCACAATATGTTGGCTTTAGTTCAGGAAAGTTGTTCAGTTATGAAAAGAATATCGGATCACTTCTCTTTACATTTGTCAGGACTAGGTAGTAATAACTTCAGAAAATAAACCAATGACTGATTTACAGTAATGTAAATCCATAATGTACTACATGGAGCTTCACCAATTATGGAGCCACCAACTTTTTCAAACTGGAGTTTTATCTGTTTGAAAATAAATTGACCCACACATATTTGAATTCAAGGAACAACTCTTTATGTGGGAAAGTGCCGCAATTCGAACCCTATGAACTATTTTTAAGCAGACGCCTGTTTAATAGGCAATCTAATCTAGGACAGCACAGCACTTTGAATGTTGCCTCTAGCATAGATTGAAATGTTTTTTCATTAGAAGGTACCGGTTAATGAAGCCCTGAAAAGCATCAGCAATATCATCGACTGTGCTTGCTGCAGCACAGTTTAGAAAATGTGATTTTATCTCTGATTTAAACTGCAAAGGATCAGTGCTGTGCCACTAAAACAGAAATAAAAAAATAACTGAGGTGGAGCAATCCAAAATATATGAATCCTCTTTCAACTTAGGCAAATGCTTGTGAATCAATGTAAGTTCATCATAAAATATAGTTTATAAGAGATGATTGAATATAAAATTGAACAACAATTGAAGGATAAAAAGCGTACCTTTAGAAAGAAACACTGCGCGGCTTCGAGAAGTGCACTATGAATTATGTGAAAATGCGCACTAATGTATAACACACCACCATATGAAATAAAACATGTTGAGTGCCAGTGGTGGCCGGTAATTTCAGGAGGAACGGGGGCGGGCCAGAAGCACACTCACACTCATTCATTCACACATGCACGCACATCCATTCACAACACTCATCAACATTCAAACATACACGCACGCACCAAACATTCATTTAAAAAACACACACACTTACCTTCAGCTCAGAGGTCACAGGAGGGTTGAGACTGCTGCCTTCCCGCACTAGCTGACCTTAGGTCAGCCAATGAGGGAAGGCAGCAATCCCAACTTCGTCACAGAGTGGGATGGGGTCAGTGAGACTTCTGACCCTACCCCACTCTGTGATGAGGTGTCACTGATTGACCCTCGCCCTGGGCGCTTCAGGGCTTAAAACTGAAGCACCCAGGTCGGAGTCAATGGGTGACGCTTCCCCTCGACATCGAGGGGGAGGGCCTTGAGGCACCTTTGCTGAGCCGAGGAGGTCACACCAATAGGAGCTGTGACCTCTTCATCCCAGCAAAGCTCAGCTCAGGCAGCCAGGAGTCTGTGCAAATCGCACGTCTCGCTCCTGGCTGCCTGAGCTGAACATGAAGAGTGTCTGTCAGGCTGACCTTTGATCAGCCTGACAGCCACTCTTCATGAGGGGCGAAAAGGTAGGGGTGAGGGGGGGTGGCCCCTCTGCCCTAAAGGATGGGCAGCCGCTGTTAAGTGCAGAATTGTAAGAGTTTTTATTGCTCTACAAAAACAAATTGAAAGGCATAAAGCATCAGTACTTGCCATTTTTGAAAGACATTGTATTTGTGCAGATACAGAATGAGCAATAATATAATTCATATAGGTATTTTGAGCTATAAACATAGGTTTACTGCCGGACATATCTGTGTTATTGACTTTCAGGAAATAATAAAAGGATTCCAGGCAGGTTTAAACAGATTTACTACTACAGACGTCTCTGCTACATATGTGAAGAAATCTGTAGTAATTTCCACTTAATTTTGTAAATTGCTCACAAACTTACATTTACTGTCATTCACAACCTCTGATTCAACCCATTTCTATTCTGTAATTGCTCCACCCAAGGGCTGGGGTCGCTCCTCTTATGGGAGGAAGAGAGGAATGCATTGCTCTTGTATTTGATGTGAGAGTAGTGGAAAGGCTTCCTCTTTGGGGAAAATGTTTTCCATTTTGAGAAAAAAAGAGACACATAGCACTTGTACAGTATGGATTTCCACAAAGGTGCAGTACGATCCCATGAGAGATGTCAGGATGACATTGTCAGTAGGCCACTTTGTGATCTGTTTCTGGTGCAGCTTTGCAGTTGGACACCTGAGAATAGATGTGAGTTAAAAAATGAATCAAATGCAAACTTGAAGACCTATCAACCTTCAGAACTCAATAAAACCCAACTTATCGTAGGATGAAATTACATTGTTCTCAGATATGAAGAAGTCCCGAAACGCTGAACACAGTCGATGCCTCCTTCTCTTAAAGCATCTTTCTCGATGTGTTTAAAAATGACAGATCCTCTCTGTGATGATGGAAGCCAACCTTAATACCATAAATCCTACTATACATATAATCCCATTGTTGATAGATATGATTATTGCAAAAACAATCACTATCCAGTTGCATAATTAGATCCATACCAAATAGGTCCTAATTGATTAGCTGTAAGGTTTAATGCCTTGATGCAACACCAAGACATAAACTACACAGTTGACTGATGATGCCCTCTTCATTCTGACAACACAAACTTTAGCCTTCTAATGCATCACAAGCTATCTATAGGATTAGACTCAGACGATCATGAAGCAAATTCATCACCCTTGCAAAGTATTAGAACTGTCAGCCTTAGTGTGGTCTCCCCCCTCAAATGTTTTGCCTTTGCTCTTCACTTTTTGCTGAAATTTGTTTTTGTTGGCTCAAGGACCCTGCACCCTACTAACCAGTGCTAACATGTTTGTGCTCTCTCCCTTCAACATGGTAAAACTGGCTTACACTAGATTGCCATATTTATTTACATATAGTTCTCTTGTAGAGTGGTATACCATACACTCAGGGGCTGTAAATTAAATGCTAATAGTAGACCTGCAGGACATATTCTACCACCCATTTAAGAAAGCAATTTGAAACAGACAATTCAACTTGGCAATAAAACCAAGCCTTAAACTCCCCTTTTATTGCATATAAGTCATGATAAGGTATGCCCTAAGTACTCCAAAGGGCATTGTAATTCAAAGGTGGGATATGTACTTGTACGATTTACATGTCCTGGTAGTGAAAACCTCCTAATTTTTCTTTTTATTACCACTATGAGCCCTACCCTCCCGTAGGATAACTTTTGGTTGCCTTATTACATTTAATAAGTGGTATCCTTTGGTGGGGAACTGGTAGGCATTTTCTGTTTGCATCTGAGAAATTGTAATAAAAAATCCTCTTAAATGTTAAATATGTTTTAAGTTACAATTTTGAAAGTGTCACTTTTGGAATTTGGCATTTTCCTGCTCTAACTATTTGGTGCATGCAGCATGTTCCTAGGTCTCATGCCTGGGTGTATTTGGTGGTTGGACTTTGTTTATCCCACACAGACAGCCACACAATAGAGGAAGTAGGCATGCCTTGATTGGTCATCAACTATCAGGATAAGGGCGCACAGCTGAGCACAGAGCCACGTGAAACTGAGTAGGCTGTGCTCTTCCTTAACACAAATGAGTAGTCCTATCTGCATTGTTCATGCAGTCAGCTTGGATCAAGGGCATGGGAGTCAGGAAACTTCAAGGATTGTAAAGGGAAATCTCTAAAAACTCCTTCTACTTCAAAGAGGGCACCAAGTATAAAAATAAGACCATCAAACACACTCTTGAGTTCACTTTCTGGACCTCTGGAAGGGTTCTCAGAGAACTGTCTGATGTTTGAGTCTGTTGTGTGCGCTATAGGAATGCTTGGAAGGACGTCTCTGCAGCCTGGTGACTGCTCTGAACCCGCCTAGGCCTACCCTGCTGCTTGAGCACTGTTTCGTCACTTGAACCCAGGACTACCAGAATGACTCCAGGGGCTAGTTGGCTGGGCTCCTGATGAGAGCCTCAGGAACAGCAAAGGTGTTAACCATCTTGAGCCCATACCTGGACCCAACTTGAGTGCATTCTAATCCCCCAAAATGGTGTTCCTCCAGTCCTGGTCCCTTTGTGGTTGTGCTAAAGGTGCCCAGATACTCAGGACTTAAAAAGTATTTGGCTTAAAACTGCTCTGAGAACTGAGAGAAGATGGGAACCAATCTGCACATCTATCCATCCAAGGTGCTTTACCAAATAGCCTGACTTCTCATCAACTCCCACTACATTCTTCTCTGCAGCAGCAAATCTTATGTAGCAGTCCTTTGCCAAGAGGATATCTGGTCTTGGGGAACTCTAGTCCAAACGTAAGGGCTGACCAGGCTCAATCCACTTCTTGTATCTAACTAGATGTTTGTCGTTTGCATTTTGATCTTTTAGATGCTGTATTTTTACTATAAATCTTAAAAATGAATAACTCTGGTTCTACTAATTTATTTTTTGTTGTTTCAGTGTCAAATAATGTATTAAAATGTTTTTCTAAATTGGTGTGGGATTTCTATTGTCTTGTGTTTCACTTTATAAGTTAAGCCTGACTGGGTTTGTGCCAAGCTTCCAAGGGATTGAGCACAGGTTAATTTAGTGACTTTTTTGTTCACCCTCATTCTATCAACAACACCGTTTCTCACACTACTCAAATGATCTCTACTGATTTCATGCTGAATTCTTTAAGCTCTTGAGCAAAATAGATACTATACAATACATAAAGATAACAGGTAAGAATGCATCTTTATAACCTCAGGTTGTCACAGATCTGACCAAGGAGTCTGTTATTCTAAGGCTCTGGGTTGTTTGGGCTGCCAATAAACAGACCAGACCCACAATGGTGCCTGGTCTATTTCTGATTAAAATGAAGGCTAACCTCTTGGAAGCAGACTTTAAAACAGAAGTCCAGATACTTGTCATATTTTAGCTATGGTGTGGCCAGGCATTTGATGACCATCCCAGATCCTCCACAAGGCATCTTTCAGTGTAATAACCATATCAATAAAGGATTGAAGAATTACTTATTCCCACACAGGCCCAACTGACACCATCAATCCAGAATTGCACATACCTTTATTTCAAGAAACATTTCATTCACAAGAGGTGACTCATCTCATTCTCCCTACCCTGAAAAAGCTGATCTCATGAACTGCTTTGTGCTCCCTCTTTTTTATGCACATGTTATTATTTGACAGCTATGTTCATACTTTCAATTGTCCTTGCATTCATACTTAAACCCATATGTGGAGGCTAAGCATCATGGTAGCTCTTAACAAAGACAAGGAGCACTCCTTTGTGCTTTTGGCAGCATAACCTTGATGTGCCACATTTGAGCAAAGTGTATGGTTGTTTGCAAAATGTGAAAAAGTAAATATGCTTTCAAAAACAAACATAAAAACTACTGCCAATTATAATCTTAGACCACCAATGCAAATCCACAATACATTCATCAGGAGGTGAAGCAGTTATACTGGAAACAAATATTATGGAAGAACTAGTGTTAGTGTTAATGTTAGGGAAAATATATCTTAAGGCCTTATTGTGACTTTTGAAGTTGGAATGATCCAATCGCCAAAGCCGCAGGGAAGAGACTTCCATCATACCGGTAGCCTTCCCCTCAGTCATATTCTGATGTTTCCACCAGGCTGACTGGTGGAAACATCGTATGATGATGTTTCCACCAGTCAGACCAGTAGAAGCAGTGCTATGGAATTTGCTTCAGCTCTCTTAAGGGAACCTAGTCCAATGCTGTGGTACAACAGCACCCTCAAAATGTGAACTGATTGCAGACAGTGTGCATTCCAAAGGTGCTGGCAGGGGAGCCCACCTGTGACCACCAGCATTGACTTTCTATCCACCTTTTCATGGTGGGTACCCTACCATGAAAGGGCTGGTGGCAAGAGGACTCGTGATCAGCAGGATGATGCTGAACTCTATCCATCCATGATCCTGGCAGTGGTGGCAATCCCCTGGCATTCCAACCTCCAGTGTTCTAATCTGGCAGTTGGACCAAGAGGAGGATAGCGGTCCAACTGCCACCGTAGTTTTGGCAGTCCTTGGACTGCCAAACTGTTATTTGGCCCCTAGTCTTTGGCATGGATGTGTCTGCAGTGTTGTTATATAATGTCATGCTAATTCTGTTTATAATATTATAGGTGAAGCATGGTATGTATATGTTTAGAACTCTGTACAATTTCTACTTTAGGGGAGGGGAGCATACAGTATTTTATCCACCTCACACAAAGCCATTTAATGTAAGCAAGCTCCTCAAATATTAGGACCAACACAAGCAATAGTAAATACTAAGCTGATTTGCCAAATACTAAATTTTCTGGTAATGGTTAAGGGTTGTAAACACATATTGGAAAACACCATGAGAATGTTTGGACAGAATTTTAAAAAGTATATATTGTGATGCAAAATATTGTTAAAGGAATATTGTAATTTAAGACGTCATGGACATTGAAATGTAAGTATATCGTTTTTAGTTTTGTTTTTTAATATTGTTGTAAAATATATTGTTTATGAAAATATTGCTGTATATTATGTTGTGTTTTACAGTATTTTTTTGGTTAACTTGTGTAAATAAAACATAATTTTTATTTAAAAATAATATAGTTTTGAAGTTTAAAATTTAACCAATCAGTATTAAAAGTGTTCATTATTTAATTTTAGTTAATTTAAGTCATGGATTTATATTTTACATTTTGTTTTTTGCTGTAAACTTTTAGACATAGTTTTTATTTGTTTATTTGTTTGTTTGGGTTAAGTTATTTATGGATGTTTTATGTTAATGGGTGATGTAATGTATTTTGTTAATGGATTTATGTAGTACTGTGATAATTATTAAAGTTTAACTTTAAATTGTACTTTATTTCAAAGGATTTTTTGTTTTTTTCATTGTGTTTTTTTTTTAAATGTTAATTTTTTACATGTGCTAAATAGAAATGTTTATTCATCAAATATTATGTAAAATTGCAAGATATGTAATTACCATTTTTTGACCGAAAATGCTTATTAATATTTTTGTTAGTGGGATGTTAGTTTTATAGATAATAGGTTGAGGAGTTTTTTTTTTTTACATTTTATATTGTATTCAATGTTTTACATGTTAATGATTGCATTAGTAATTTTACAAAAAAATAATGGTGGATTTTGAAATGTAACATTTAATGTTTCTTGTTATTTTGTAATTGTTAAATTCTTAAATACAATTTCAAATAAATATAGAAGCATTTTCTAATGTTGGGTGAATTCTCCTCTGGGGTCTTTTCCTGTTGCCATTGAAAAGCATGTAATTACAGCTGTATTGAAAAATTAATTCAATTTCCTTTAACACAATCTAATGTGTCCAATAAAAAAAAACACATCATATAAAATTATTTTATTGTGTGTGACACCTCATGCCTATATCCAAAATGGTATATTGGAAGTAACACATTTCAGTCAAAAAGCATATACGTGAACATCTGAGGGCAATATCAAGTCTTGAAAAGACATACAGCACAACACAGCAGTTTTGCAAACTACATAAGGGAGATCAGAAGGCAGTGACCTTCTTAGGAATAGACATGGTCCCAAAACTCTTCAAGAGAGGGTGAGGCACTGCACTGTTTGAGGTGTAGGTACATAATTGAGGCAAGGTGCATCACATTTAACATATTGAATGTAGATGAAGGTTCATTTGCATTTGTAATTCGAACTGCACAAGAAATTGATGGTCACTTTGACTACCTTGGTTTGTTGAAAAAGACTGTTCCAATGGAAACAGACATAACTTGGTAGTAGAGAATTAACACTTCAAAAGTGATGGACGGCTATCTTCATAAGGAATTCAGACAATATTTGATTTTAATTAAAGGAAGGAAGTTTTGATGCAGTTGTCTCTGGAATTGGAAAGAATTGGAGGTACATAGTTGGAACTAGGGATTGCACATAACATTTTATGAACCATATATCTTGAGAGAACTGTTTTTCTCTCACTTTATTGTCTTTTAAGTGCCCAATAGTTTAATCATTGGAGAATGAGGTGAAGCATGTAGTTGAAAAACTAGAGTCATAACTTCCAAAGTTCAGATATGGTGACATACAAGTTAGGCTGCTACAGCCATGATATTGCTTTATTTTATATATTTAGGGGCAGATTTAAGAGCCCCTTGAGCCACTCTAGCACCGCTTTAGCATAATTTTTTTTATGCTAAGGTGATGCTAAGGTAGCCTTTTCACTGCGCCATATTTACACAGTGGTGCAATGCGTGCATTGCACCACTTTGCAACTCTTTGCACCACATTATGCATGTGCCATGCATAATGTATGCAAAGGGGTGACCCAGCGCAAGGAGGCCCGCAAAAATGGCACAATGAAATATATAAGATATATTGCCCCATTTTTGGTGCCATTTTTAACTCCTACTGAAAGCAGGCATTAAAAGGACATAGCCATTGTAATCAATGGGCCTCCTTGCACTTTGCTACACTAGCATAGAAATGTTTGATGCTAGTGGAGCAAAGCACCACAATAGTGCCAAAAATGTTGATGCTATTGTTTCTAATACCGCCACAGTGCGCTGTATCTTAAATACAGTGCACACTTTGTGGCATTAGGGGGAAGCAAGAAAAGTGGCGCTGAATTGGATGCAGCACCACCTTTCTTAAATTTGGCCCTTAGTGTTACATTCAGCCAATTTCTCACATTGAGGCAAAGGAAACAGACTGTTTTGCTGTGAGAAGTATGAGCAATTACAAGATGAAATGTATTTTGATACAAGACTTTTAGCCATATTTATGATGTCTTGCATTACACTTACATGCAGTTATGCTTAATTGTACAACAGTACAAACAAGCACTATGTAACAGTTATTCTTACTGAATTTAACTTGAGTTTCTTATGATTGTTTATATGGCAGCAGAAAAAATGTAATGATTTTTTTTTTGTGGCTCATTGTTTATATTGTGTCATTTTTGTATGTTTTCTCTTGGAGACCTAGGGTCTGTTTTCTATATTTACTTTTGCTTATTTGCACAGTTACTCACAATGAACTATGTTATCAGGACCCAGACATGTCAAAGCCCATTATAAATGAAGTTTAAAAAGGTTATGGCTCCTGTGCGGCCTACATTTTTTGCGTACATGCAAAACACAGAAATTGAATTTGTAGATTAATTTGCTAAAGTGAGAGACCTACTGTGCAAGACTGTATCATTTGATTTGGCAAACCATTGGACCTCAGACTTATCCTTTGAAACGTTATATTTTTACAATGTTATTTCAATTTTACATATACATTTATGTTTGATCAACAAATTTTACATATTTAAGCAAATTTATACATGCATTCCTTACACTTTTTAATAACTTTTTAACCATTTCCATTGATTTTCAAATGAAAGTACTATTTTTTTAATTTTCATTTTACATCCATTTTTCCATACTACATATATTTCGAACTCTGCGTTATTTTGAGGTGGATTTAATTTCTGTTGGTATTAACTCCCTGTTACTGCTGGATGGACAAGGTAAGAGCTTTTTAGTTTTTATTTAGGGATTAATGGGTAGGTGGATGTGGGTAGATCTAGTTAGTGTGGGTTTTGGTGTTACTTTTATTTGGCATGGCTGTTTAGCAGTAGTTTGTGTTTTGTTGTTATATAGTGTGGTGCAAGAGGCTTAATTATGCTTTGTTACTAGTAGTATGTCATTGTAGATATACTCGTGTTTTGTACTGTGTTAGTAGCGTTGTTATGTTATGTTAGAAATCAGGCTCTTGGTTGAATGAGGTATAAGCCCTAGTTAAGCAGCAACCACAATCCTAGTCAGGGTACGTGAAAGGCAAACCCTAAATAATCCTGTGCTCACCATCTGGTACCTTGGCACAGAGTAGTCATGCTCAATTTAGAGACAATGTGTAAAGTACTTGTGTAATACTTCAAATTGTAAAATAGTAAAAACACCACACACAAAGAGTATACACCAGGTTAGAAAAAAATAAAAATGACAAAAATGACAAAAATCAAATATGTACAACTGGAGACATCGAATCTCAAAGTTGTAAGTAAAAAATAGCACCAAGAAGCTCAATTGGGGACATGGAGTCTTTTTGGACTGCTACAAAGTCAGGGTCCGAGTTACGCCTGCTGAACCAAAGTACTTTAAATCCTGGTTGTGGAGCATTACTGGATCTGCATTGAAGATGTATCACACAGCTGACTTAATGCACCAGCTCCGAGATGCGGCAAGACTGTGGTGGAAGGTCCTGTTGCATTGATGTTGAAGATCCTGTTGTGTCAGTTCAGATGAACGGTGAAGTTGTGATGCCGAGTTTCAGCGTCATATTCGAGGCTGCTATCGACAGGAGATGTGAGGAGGTAGTGCCAGGAAGAGCTTTGTGCAGTGGAAGAGATGCAAGTCTTTTGTGATGGGTCCAAACCACACAACAGCAGTGGTGTGGTGGTTTTTCTCGAAGATGTGGCACTCAGCCAAAGAAATGCATCGGTTCTGCTTGGGGATGCATCACTCAGCAGAAGATGCATCGGTTTTGCTAGGAAAGTACTTTAAGCTCACTTCCTAGTGGCCAGGATTAGGGTGGCACCACTTGGCAGGATAGACTCATAGATGGCAGAGTCCAGGTGCAGAAGCAGGGTGGTTGGAAGTCTTTTCTGCCCAGAAGACTTCATATCAGGAGGCCAGTAAACTAGTTCTTGGAGTCTTTCTGGGTTTTGGGTTCAAGAGATGCAGGTCCAGTAATTCTCACCCAGGTATGCAGGCAGCTGGCAACAAGTCAGCACAGCAAAGTAGGAATCTAGCACAATGACAGTTTTTCAACAGCACAGCAGTCTATTTTCTTGACAGGCTAGCCACTACACTATACTGAAATGGTGCTGTCTGAGGTCCATTATTTATACCTTGGTGCTCTGGTTCTCGAGAGTAGGAGAAACCTCTAGAAATTGGCTTTGAAGTGCATGGAATTTCCTGCCTCCCCTCCCCTCGCTCCATCAACACTGGAGAGACAATGCAGGGTCATTAGGCCTTTTATGTGTGGACAGGACACAGCCTATTCAGGTGATATTATTGCCAGCTCCTCCCACCCTTTATGCCCTAGATGGCCCATCATGTCACACCTAAGCTCCTCCAGTGGGTGGCTTTCTAGGAGGAATACAAAAAGCCCAACTGCCAACTACACTGCCAATTGGGGTAAGTCTATATTACCATATCCTAGAGGAGAGAGCAGAGACATTTTAGAGCTGGTTAGCAGTGGTAAAGTGCAAGAGTCCTAATACCACAAAAACTGGGTTAGACAAGTGGAAGAGGAAGGCAAATTGTTGGGGTGAAGACCACTCGAAGGCTGACACGTCTAACAGTTATAAGTCAATCTAGCAAGTTTTAAGGAGGGCGCTGGCACTTTAGCACTGGTTAGCAGTGGTAAAGTGTGCAGAGTTCTAAGGACAGCAAAAATGATGTCAGCAAAAACTGGATGTCTGAAGGCAAACATTTAGGGAGAAAATCACAGCAAGAATGCTTGATCTAATATGGTCAATGTAAGATTTTTTTTTAGCATGTACCTACTAGTGATTTCCCCTAAATGCTATATTTACTGCCAAGGATATAGCTATTCGATGAGAAACATTAAAGTTTGGATAAAATAATAAGTATGCTATCTTTTGATTGTCACATATGAAAGAAGCAAGTACACTACTAGCTCAAAATTTAGTAAAAGTAAAAAAATCTGATTTTTATTAAATATTTATGAAAGGTGACTTTTTAAAAGGTTACAGTTTACCTGCCTGAATTTACAATAGGGCATGATTGTGATTGATAAGACATATCCACTCAGGAAGGGCAGCTGGGGAAGGTTCGGGAACGTCATGATTTGAAAAGGAATCAGGTTGAAGTCTGCCATTCACAGTTAAATGTATGTGTTAATAAAGGAATTCTTTTGTTTCATATGCCTTCTGTAACCTGCTTGGTGTAAACCTAGTGGTGGTGGGAGCTGGTCCTAGGGTAGTAGGAGAGTACTGCTCATTTGCCTAAACACATTAATGGTTTGCACGCAAGCTCCCTTTAGTGGCCAAAATATTCTGCCATGTTTCATTTGCATCAGAATAGCATTTCATGGCATAGTTTGCAGTAACTCAAACAGGATGTCCTGAAAAAAGTGTCAAAGCTTGCCCTTGGGCACTTTCTCCTTGTTTGTTGGGGAGTGTCCAGGAGTTACCCTCACCCAATAGCTTGTGAATTCCACAAAAGTGGAACCTCACCCATATCTCGTCAGAACATGTTCTGGACCTGCAGAAGAACATTAGAGGACTGGACCTGCTGTTTCAGATAGTGGAAGACCAGAAGGGCTGGACCGCCTGTGACTTGTACTGCAGACTAAGAAACTAAGATCATTTGGCTGGCCTCTTGTGTGTTTACAGGGGCACATTAACGTTTAAGAAACATTTTTTCTAATGTGCTCTGCTGACCAGTAGCAACTGGATTTGACCTGGTGCCTGCAGGTGGCCTCACCTGGAGCGAATCATGGTCCCTAAAGACCTGGGAACCTTAGAAGGAACCATGAGAAACTGCTACATTGGAACTTTTTTTTAAAAGTTACAAGAGCTTTAGACTGGGACCTCATAGTAAAGAATCTCCATGGAGAGAGCTTCAGGCTTGCCCCACAGGATGAATTTGAGTGCCATAGAAAAGACTGAACCCGAATGTAGAAATCTTGACTTGCCAAAAGTATAAAATGCATTGCCTGATGTGTGGAATACTGGGCTGTGAAATTTGCACATGGACTTCTATGAGCTTTTCCAGGATTAACTCTTGGCTTCAGTGGAACCTTGTCAAGAGGATTTTGGCAGATACAGCCTGAAACCTTACCCCACTGGAGAATTTTTACTCCATTCCAGAGACTAAAGGCACAATTTAAATGCTAGTGAGTTCCCTCCCTGCCAACAATATGGGCCAGCCACCCAATTTTGATTTGGGTAGGCTATAGTATAATAACAGTGGAGACAACTTCCTCCCTGCTGTGTTTAAACTCCTCCAACAGGGTAAAAGCCATTGAAGTTTTTGCTGTATGTCCACCCACCTAATTTAGAGCGGCAGTTATATAGCTGTTTTGTCAGTGCCCATCCCCTGTAGGAAAAACCTGGTGGTAAGGAGCATTAAAACGTGCTCAATTCCCCCCAGCCTACAGGAAGACACTCTCATGGAAAGGGGGGAAATGTTTTCTTTTTAAAATGTTGTTTCATTTGTATTTTATTTTTTAAACTAAAAAAACTTGTACATTTGCAGTACGCTTCCTCCGTCATGTTGAAGGATCAGTCCATCAAAGTTATAGTGCCTTGACAGGAACTGCTGTGACAGAGGTGCCTGCTAAGGCCAGCAGACATTTTTTTAATTTGACCAGCGGGAGCTTTATTAGGGTGACAGAGTAACTTACTTCCTCACCCTGACAGCGTTAAACCCATCCTCCAATGTATAGATTAGGCCCTAAATTAGAAGGTAAAAGCTTTGACTGGGACAAACCTGCTTGGTGTAGGTGACCCGCGCTCCAAAGTGGCTGGCCTGGAGTGGCACAAACAGTGACTTATTGGTGCGTCACTCTTTATTGGCTCTTTTTGCCTAAACTCCTTAAACCTTCATATCGCCTGTATCTCTTATGAGTTTTTGCCATGCTGCATTTTTACCTTTTAACTGCAGTGTTACTGATAAATACTTTGCACATTTTCTTAAGATAAGCCTGTCTGCTCTGGGTTCATGGCTGGACTGGCCATACCAGGGATCGGACATTTCACCAGGAGGTTGGAATGGTGGGGGACTGCTTTTGTAACGGGAGACCAGTTGTGTAGTAGTGCAACAGTTTTTAAAAGCACTGCAGAATTCCTTGTATACCCAACTGCTTTCAGGCAACAATAAAAGTGATAATAACCCTGTTGACTAATATACCTGTTGGATAGAGATTGAGGTTTTGGTTAGTGGCAGTTTTGACTTATCAAAGGTAGCAGAGAGGGTTAATACACCTGTTGCAAAGAACATGTACTATGCAGATCACAGAATAGTATTTTATGTGCATGGTTCAGTGGGATACTGTGTTTGTCACAGTACTCCTTTTCCTTCTGTGCAGTTCATATTAATCTAGCACAGTGAGCTACGAGTTGCCATCAAAGAGCTGCATGCAAATTGCATAGCACAGGTTAGAAAGGTTTGGTTTTTTCAGGGTCTTTGATTATTCTAATGTTGCTGAAAAGGGTTTGTTTAGGTAGAAATAAATTGTTTTTAGTGAAGTCAACCCTAACCACTGTGTTACATTCTGATGTTCTGAATCAGATATTATGCTTCTCCAGACCAAGCACCCTTAAAAAATGACCACCAGTATGGGTGATGGGAATCCTACCTCTTGTAGACCCCTTTGTCTTATGTAACATTTTCTATACACTGATTTACACTCATATGATTCATTGTCTCTGTAAGTGTGCTTGATGAACAGTGCCCCATCACTCTACGCTGGTAAGAGAGGTGCTATAAAACAAATTAAATACATGTGCGAGAGGGGCTATGGAGAGATGAGAGGCACTGTTAGAAGGTGCTGGTGAAGGAGTCATTGAAGAAACCTAATAAATATTGCTGTAATTTAGTGTACCATACACTCATCTTTTACTTTGCTTTAAAAACGAATACAATTAAATATATAATAATGACAAATGCGCTCTTTTTGCAATTTTTCCCAAATTTGAATAGGGGGAGAACCCCACCTCACACCCCCATTGTAATGATCAGGCTTGCTTGCTATGCACCCTAAGGGGGTGGTCTGACAAAGTTTGCCAGGGCTGCTTTGGATTCCCAGTCTGACGCTGTCTGAGTTGAGCCGAGGTATCAATTACTGAAATTGTGGTTTGCTTAAAAAGAAAAAAAGTGTGTAAAGTCTGACTCTTATGTAAATTCTGTGTCTGTTTCTCATGTAGAGTGTTGGACTGGCCTGTAGGACAATCAGGCAGTATCTGACAGGCTGGTCTGACAGGTCAGGGTGTGGGTTTGTTTGATATTTATGGACCTGATTAGACTGCTGCTTGTCCTTATATGAAAACATTGTTACCAGCAGAATTTAAACAATGCAGTCTTCCATGCCTTGCAAAGGATTATTACAGAGTGTCTACGAGTTTAAAATTGTCCTAATTTGCAAGCATGTTTAGGTGTTTAAGCCCTAATGGGGACACCTTTATTTTGGTGCCCGTGCTGACTTTCTGTCCCAGTCCAACCCTGTAAGTTGCAATGTTGTGAGACTAGGTCTGCTAGGACCTTTGAAGTTCTGGGAAGACTTAGAGAGAAGATTGCGCAACCTGCTGGGACGTGTTAAGGTGTGGCTCATAACAGCTATGATGCAATCAGTGCTTCAGTGTGTGATTGTATGTTGATAAATTGAGAAATCTAATCAAGAGCTCCTCGTGTGGCAAGGTCTTTGCATGCTCCCGGACCAGGAAGCACACTGCAACTGGTGATGACTAAGGGGATGCATGCCCCAAGGAAATGAAGCTGCTCTCTTTGGGTGTGCACAACGACCCAGCAGATTGCTTGAGTCTGCCATGTTAGCTCAACTGAATCAGAAATTAATCAGAGTTGCATATGTGGAATCAAAGAGCCGCTCCGTCCTTCACACAGCCTCAGGGAGTGTAAGGTCTTGCAGAGAAGAACACTTAAAAGAATTACTAAAACCTGAAATGTGCCATAACACAGAGCCATCGTCGATGCAAACAAAACACAGAGGCAGTGACAACCAGGTACGATGCAAAACGCTAAGTGCAACAGTGATCAAGTGCGAGAAACAGAACTGTTACTTACTGTCAGGAAAGAGAGCGGCGATTTACAACCTCTGCTCGGATAAGGCGAGCAAGCAGCCTGTGCTTACAGAAGTTGCCATTGCCACCAGTGAGCAGCTGCCGCTACCTGAATTATTTAAAGAAACGAGGCACACCCCGTAACCCTAGAACCTGGGTAGTTAAATAAGTAAAATAAACAATGGTTCAAGAAGACCAAGGCACTCGTGCAAATAGTAAAGACTTTAGTGTCTGTGTTGTTAATAATGTAATGTCTTCTTCTCGTAATCCAAATTCACTCAATAAGTGTAATCAGAAGTCAGCAGCTGGAATCCATTCTTCAATTTATTATTTGGAATTGTTCTCCTTGTCAATGGTCAAAAACCAACAGCCAACACGTGTTTCGTCATGTGAGAGAATAGCCTCACTGACTTCTGCAGGGCTTAGAAACTTGATTTTAAAATGTATATGGTCCAAACAAATACGAAATTATACTGATCGAGTTCTGTGCAAAAATGTTTTCATAATCATCCAATAGTAACCAAAAATTTGCTGTTATCTTAAACATTAATTTCGAGAACTTTAGCCGTCCCATAGGCTAAGAAAGTCTTCAGAATTAAGTTTCGCACAGAGATCACTTTAAGAACATCGGTATATATAAGGAAAACAAGGAGCTTTGTGTCTGGAGTTTAACTGACACTCCCTTTACCGGTGTGTACGCAAAGGGATCCAGAAATATGGCATATTAGTGTTTGACGCAACAGAGGAGGAGCATAACAAAGCTCTTACACAAGTGTGCAAACTACTTGCCAATGCAGTCAAGTGGGAGTTTCATAAAAACAAGCTTACATTTTTTGGCCACATATTCTCTGACAGGGGAATGACTCCTGACCCAGATAAACTGCAAGCACTGTCAGCTACGTGTTGCCCACAGGATGTCTCCATGCTGCGCTCCTTCTTGGGCATTGCTCAAGGTACATTCTTGACTTTGCTATAGTGTGTGCGCAATTGAGAGAGTTGACAAAACAAGATGTTCCTTTTAAGTGGTCTGCAGAATCTGATCAGAGTTTCAAAAAAATAAAACGTGTTTCAGATGGCAACTGAGATGGCTTATTTTGACCCCAAGTTACAGACTGAACTCATTGTAGACATTAGCCAGGTGGGGTTGGGTTAATCCTTGACAAACATAATGGCCATCCAATTGCTCAGAGACACATTGTGGACTATGCCAGCTGAACTCTCAGCCAGAAAAGGGAGAGTTTGGCTGCCGCCTGGGCCTGTAAGCATTTTAATCTGTTTCTGTATGGAAAGCTCTTCATCATTATCACAGACCACCAAACGTTACTCACTATTTTTGGGAGCTCTAAAGCCAAGATACAATCTTGCATTGAAAGGTGGGGGTTGCAATTGCAGGGGTATGACTATGTGATTGTGCACATGCCAGATAAAGATCAGATGATTATTTTTCACAAGTAACTCTACACAAACACAGCTCACCAGCTAAAACACCTGAATAGTACATTCATTTAATTGTAAGGTCCAGTACGCAGGAAGCCTTATTCATTGAACAAATCATTGCTGCTACAAATGCTGACAAGGACATGCTCTTTCTTAAAGACATCATTTGAACTCAGTTTTGGAAAAGGAGTGTTTGACTTCTGGAGTTTTAAAATGTACAGAATGAACTGTCCGTAACCAAGGTGTAGTACTGAGAGGTCTGAGTATTGTGATACCTGCAAGCCTCGGACAAGTCATTGAGCTGGCTCATGAAGGACATTGTAGATACCAAAAGTGCCCTGAGAGACCACCTGTGGTTCCCACATCTGGATGAATGAGTTGAAAGGGAACTGAGGGAGTGCCATCTGAGCAACTGTCTTTCCCCTAAAGTGACCCACCACCCAGTGACTATGTCTGGTCTTCCTACATAGCTGTGGAAAACAGTTGCTGTTGACTGTTTGTGGCCCATGGGGAATGGACATCATCTCACTATAATCATAGATGAGTATTCACACTTTAAAGTAGTGGAAGAAATGTTATTCACTGCTTAAGTCAAGGTCATAGAGCGACTTTATGATCTTTGCAGCGTGGGGTATCCCTGCCATTCTGAAATCAGACAGTGCATCAGAAGAACACACCTCTGTAACTTCAAGCCAGTGGCATTGTTGAATGATTCATGAGTACCCTCACGAAAGTAATTCCGCAAGCAATGGAGGGCATTGAACTGAGACAAACCTTGATCCAAGCTCTCCATGCTTATCGCTTAACTGCTCACTCCCCCACTAGTGAGAGTCCTGCCACCCTACTGTTTAGGAGAACTATTCGAACCAAGCTGCCACGGTAGACAGTGGATTGACATTTGGATAGTGATAAGGTGCAGACCCTGGACACTTCTTGAAAAGTCTGTACGCTGATCAGCGTCGCTGCACTCAGTAAATAGTCTTTGATGAACGTAACCGGGTCCTTGTCAAACAAAAGCGAAAGCAGAAAACAGACACTACATTTGATGTCAACATCTGACGGTGGTGTCTTGCAATGGACACATAGTGAGGGCACAACGTACTGGGAAAATCCTCACATGGGACGCGTCACATTGCAGACACCTACATAGACGTTCGTCAGCGCCTGCAATATTCAGTGAGGTGACTCCACCCAACAGTTCAGATCAAGGATCAGACTCTGCACAGTTGGTGCCTGATCACAGTGTAGTTTCATCTCCTTACACCATGAGATCTGGTCAACTAGTGTGAGCGCCGCAATGACTTATCAAAGAGCTCCGTTTTCATTTTGGCCATTCTTTTAATTTAAAGAGCAGGGAGGAGTTGTGTGACCAAGGCCCTTATTTATACTTTTTGACACTAAACTGCGCTAATGCATTTTAGCGTCAAAAAGTATATCGACGGCTATCACCATCCCAAGACTCCGGCCTGGTATCATATTTATGGGATGATGGTAGCTGGCAGGCAGTAAGGCCTGGCTAGCGCCATAAAAAAGGACACTAGCCGGGTGCGGGAGGCGTAAGGGTAACAGGGGGTTTAGCGTCAAAGGATGACGCTAGTATGGGCAGAGGCATAAATAATGCCTCTAAACAGACTAGCGTCATAAAACCCCATGGACATGACTCCTGTCTAAGTTAAGACAGGAGTCATGCCCACCACCCCAATGGCCATGCTCAGGGGACATGTCCCCCAGGTCATGCCCCTTGGGCCCAGTGCCATGTAGGGGGGCCCAAGTTAGGCCCCCCTATGCCACTATAGAAATAAAACATTTTTACTTACCTCTACTTACCTCTACTTACTTGGGATGGGGTCCACCATCCTCTGCTCTCCCGCTGGGTGTCCCTGGGGCTAGGGAAGGGCACATGTGGGCTCTTTGCATGGTCTGTGACCATGGAAAAAGGCCCTCAGGTCCCCTAATGCCTGACCTGACCCAGGAATTAAATAATGGCGCTAAGAAAGCTTAGAGCTATTTTTTAGGCCCCCCTTCCGTGCACCATTTTTGCACAGGAGGATAAATAAAGCGTCTGGGCCTTAGAGTTATTTTTTGCCTGGGAACACCTACCTTGCATCTCATTGACGCAAGGTAGTTTTCCGCACGCAAAAAATGACTTTAACTCCAATATTTTGATGCTAGACGGGTCTAGCGTCAAAATATAAATATGGAGTTAAGTTTAAGCTGAAATAGTGTAAAAAAATGACGCTATTTCAGTGCAAACAGAGTATAAATATGCCCCTAGGTGCGCAAGACCCTTTTCGGTTCTGGGCAGACTTAATGAGGATATTGCACAACATGTTGGGCGGTGTTAAGGTGTGGTTACTTTCAGCTAATGTGTAATCAGTGTTTCAGTGAGTGATTGTATGGGGATGAATAAAGATGTCTTATCAAGAGCTCTTTGTGTGGCCTAGTCCTTGCATGCTCCCGGGCAGGGGAGGACACTACATAAGTGATCTAATGACTTTGGGCAAAGTCCGCTATGTAAAACTGCAGAATCAACAAATATAGGAAGCTGGTTGGGAATGCTAAAATGAAATAACTGCGCCACACCGAGCTATGTGTAGTAGGTTGAGTGAATTCGGCTAATATGAATATTTAAAAATGCAGTGCTGTAAGTTAAAGAATATAGACTAAATAGAGGGCAGAATTTAAGTTAATAGAGATAATAAATAGCAATGAAATGCAACAGAGAAAATAAGGACTTAAAACAAAACCATACTGATGGTGACTGGGAGAGGGTAAGGTATGGGAATCACAACCTAAGTGTTTGCAGTATTGCAAATAACTGGTTTGTTTGTGAAGACTAATCAATCACCTGTGATTTCAGCTGCATCGCATATCAGCTGACAGTTATGCGTGGTTGTGCCCAGCACAGTCTTCAAATCATTCTTCATTTCCACAGCTGCACGTGCATTTCTCATGAATACATCAAGTATGTGAGCTGCTGGGCGGAAGATTAGTCAAAATTAAATCCAAAAACAGAAAATACGGCACAAAGTATCTAATAATTAATAACACCACTAGAGATTGAAAGATCTTCAGTTATATTATCGTTAGAGTTCGAAGTAATCAGATGAATTGCAAACGTTGACTTTCTCAGTCAAAGCGCCAGGCCTATTTGGGCACAGTAATGCAGATAGCTCTTAATAATATATTCCTGCGTTTCAACTGTGACAAAATTAATCTTTTTTTCGAACAGAAGTATGCGTTGTATTAAGCGGACCATTAGTTCGGATCTGAAGCACAAAGTTGGAGTCATGAAGTTCACCAATGGGGTAGACAACCGAAAAGAGATTTATTCGTGCTTACATTACAGAGGAGAGCATATATAGGATGCATTCATGTCAATGTCAAACCGATAACAAGTCCATTTAAAAACTGAAGGCAAATTTACTAAGCCATTCAGGTTACTCTTCAAAAAATGAGGAGTTAGATTTAAACAAAAGATTATCATAGGAAAAAAAAATAACTTGAACTATTGGTACGAGAGCAGACTTTGACTGTGAAAGCGCTAGACAAATAAGACACCTTGAATTACACAATTTAAAGAGTATTTGGGAGCCGAGCCCGTAGGGGCCCAGCTGGACATGGGTAAGCAGTTGCACTAAGTTGCCATTTCAATCACCGGTTGCTAAAAGATGAGCATAGTGGAGCATGTCAGATCAAAAATACATACAGGGCCTAATTTACAAGAACTGACCGATTGCTGCGTTGTAGCAGCGATGCATCAAAAAAATGTGCGCAGCAGGCAAAAAATGTATGACCCCATGGTTGCGTTATATTTTACGATACGTCGCTACATGGAGTAGGGTCCCAGGATGCATCAGAAATAATGGTGCATATGAGGGAAGGATGCCACAACGCATCCAATAAAAAAGTGACACATTGGTGAAGTTGGTGACAGAACTGAAGCAACTTCAATAATGCGTCACAAATTGAAATGATGCATGGAGCCTAATGTGTGAGGACCAACGTAATAACTGTAAAATGACAGAATATCACCTTCTACACTTTTACCTTCGTTCTTTGTGTAAGAGGTAGTTTATGCAGTATTCCTATGTGTCACATAACAGTGAGCATAGTTTGCTTAGGGGGACAGACCTGTGTATGTGTGACTATGTGTGACATAGTGAGTGACAGTTTTATATAAGTTAATAGAAGTATGTGTTGGAATGTGAAATGGCAATACAAGTATTACCTACCTTATGTGTGTATTTACTTCTTGTCCTTTGGAGCACACTGGCCTGGACTTGTGGACCCTTTCACCCATGGAGAAGTGAAAATCATGGCCTGTTCCTTGTAAGTAGTACACAATGTCATATATCCTTGCTGCAGTGGATAATGATATTATAGGTATCATTGTCCCAGCGTGGTCAAGGGGTCCTACAACATGGGGTTTACATGTGTAGACCTACTACAACTAGTGGGAATGTGAAAAACAGACAACTTTCCGGGTGTGAAGTGACTTCAAATGGCCAGATTCCTGTTTCAAAGCTACTGCACCAGTTCTTATGCCTGAGTTTTGGAAGCGTAGGAAGTCTGATGTATTAGAGGATGTGCATTACGCAGCTTGAAGAAGCGTCAAACATGGAAAACGTTGTAAATATCACTGCGTCAGTTCTAAGTGACTTTATCCGACGGAACGCCCAATCTGCATGCATTAAATTCTATGTGACGCAGCCAGATCCTATGCATCCTATGCATGTTTTTTTGACGCAGGTCTAGGAAAAGTGATGAATTTGGCCAAATGCGTCACGTTTTAACTATGGAGTTTGACAGTGCCGCTGCTTATTAAAACTAAATGATGCAACAGTGGTGCAAGGTCCTTGTAAAAAGCCCCTCAGTGTAATGCCCCATGGCATAGCTACCTCTGTTCTTCTTGCTAATCTGAGGCCATCTTGCTCTGTGGAGCCTCAAGGCTGACTGACTATAGCCAATTGTTCTGCCTTATCATGAAAGAAGAGGGGGAGTTTGCCAGCTGTAGTGAGAAAGATTAGAGAGATCAGTAGTGGCTGCCAGCTGCTGCCAGGTGTAGAACCTTACCAAGAAAGAAGAGCGGGAAGTTTGCCAGTCACTGTGAAACAAATCAAGCAGATTACCTAAACTGTGCCTGTTAGAAGTTTCTTCATATGTTTGATTGTGTATAGCTGCCAGCTGCTTTGGGTTTCGGCCAAGAAACTGAAACTTACAGCTTTGTCAATGGAATTACCTTTTCTGCTAAGTGCCATGTTTTAAAAGCAACTTTTATTGACTACTTTTTAGTATTTTATTGTCTTCTAAATTGTTCTTCTTTGTTACCCTCTTCAGTCATTTCTTCTATTATATATAAGCCTAAGGTAACTATAAGTTGCACCCCCACCACGCACATGTTTTACTTCAATAATTTTACTTCTAATGTTTCATTGATAATTTTATTGACATTATAGAAACTGCTAGGAGTGCAGCAATATCTGGGGTAATTAGCATTGCATGGAGAGGGCACCAGTCAGTTATCTTAGGCCACGGGCTATGGTTACTTGAAATAACTATAATGTAAATATGTTTCATAACCCTAAGTATGGCTAGGAAAATAATACAAATGTGGACTCAAATGAATGGTAATGATAAATGCAACAAATTGCAATGTTGAATTTATCATAAAGTATGCAGAAAATAAGTTATACAACTTTCTTTGTTGTAAGCGAAAATACCAGCCTGCTAGTTGTCTCTCCTGATTGGTCAGCCCTAACAAGATTAGCCAGTATGCTTTGATTAGGTGATAAGTGCCCTGCACTGAGCAGAGGTTATCTGATGAGGGGTAGTAAGCAGGCTGTAAGTGTAACTGTATTTATATAGCACTTACTACCCCTGATGAGGTATAAAAATGCTTTTTGATGAGTAACACACTACTCCTGAACCCAAAAGAATTAGTGGTTTATTATTACAGGGAAATATGAGTACAGTATTATTATTAGTATAGGGAGATATGCTGTTGAGCAGCGGACATGTGAGTCTGTTAGATGGGTTGAAAAGAATAATGGAGGGATAGAGGAGGGAAGGATCCAGAAGTGTTAATTTGGAGATCGTAGTAGTAAGATGAGGTTTGGGATGAGTAAAGGAGAGGTGGAGGATGGAAGAGTTTATAGAAAGGGATTAGGGAGATCATAGTAGTTGAATGGGGTTTGAGATGAGAATGGCAGAATGACATGAGACAACTGCTTTTTTGTCAAAATGTCTTTAAACCGGGCCATTTTAGAAACATGAGAATGTAAGGGATAGCAAGCATCTCTGTTGCCTTCCTAATAACAATGACACATGGAACTGCTCTGCTATAATGGTACATTCTGGGGGACAGATATTCACCTCTGGTGAGTTGTCAAGACCACCTATCTTCCCTTGTTGTTATAGGCTTCATCAGTATGGCTAGATGAGCAAGGAAACTGGATAGCACTAGAATTGGATCCAAACAGGTCCAGAAAGTGGAACACTATCTGTTGAAAAGTTACCTTAGATAACTGATGAAATGTAAGGTAATATGTCTGCTGAATCCGATTTGTCACAGATGGTGACCCAGCAAGGAAGGGGGGCTGGGTGAAGCAAGCTGAGGCTTCAAAAGAATAGTAGTCAGAAAGCAATGTAACCAGGTTTACCCTCTCACCTCTGGCCTAAGAAGGCTTATGAGAGGAATTTTCAGATGTCCAGAGTTGGTTTCGCTAGGTCTTTTATGTCTGAAGAGAAATCCACCATCTGGGAATGTTAAAGTGCTGTGATTTGTGGGACAAGAAGATGGCACACTTTGGAGGAAACGGCATACCTCTGGGTGGCATCCTGCGGCTCATTGGACAGGTGTGTCCACTGACTGCCCCCCAGGATGATGGAATAAAAGTGGCTGATCTGCACTGAATTTCAGATCTGCTGCCTGAAACCACAAGAAGAAAAAAGACTGCCCTGATGAAACCCTGGTTTGCAAGCCAGAGGCCTGCACTTAAGGACTACCTGTTGCACAATGGCACCACAGTCCAACCCTGTGTTGGGGGTGTATTGCTTTTGATAGGTGTGTACTTACCCCTGCAAACACCCAGCCTCTAACAATAACTCTAACTGTAACTGATGAATTTCTCTGGTTTTGTGCAAGTAAAACTGGAACCTAACTACAATATCCCTGTAACCTTAGGTTTTTTAAACTGAATTTCTAGGTTTTTTACATTTCTATTTCCTAAATATAGCATCCTAGTAACCCTTGTTTTTTACAGTGAATTTCTTTTTTTTTTTTTTTAACCAAAAGTAATATTCATTACTATACGTTAATCCAACCACCGCCACCCATGGCCTTGGCCCTGTGCTGCAGGGTTTGGCAGCAGGGCCTGCAGCCAACTCCCTATAACCACCCCACCCTTCAGCCGTGCTTTGTGGGGGTTGGCTGCAGGGCCTGCCCTGCGGCCAACCTCTCTAACCACCCAACCTAAAGCTGTACATAGCCTTTGCCGTGAAAGCAGGAGTTGGATGCAGGACCTGTCTCTCTGGGTGTGAGAATAGGTGTGAGAGGTTGTCTGTGGGTGTGCGAGTGGCTGTGAGATTGTCTGTCTGGAAGTGAGAGTGGGTGTGAGAGGGTGTATGCGGGTGTGACTATGTCTGATTGTGCTCCAGTAGGTGAAAGATGTGTTCACCGCCACAAAGGATTTCAGATTGTTTTTCAATATGGAATCACAAAGTAAATACACTTTCTTTGCCTTCTCTTGGAGCGTGGAGCTTCAACTAGGGCACCTGCTACATTTATATTTGTAAGTGCTTCCTATGAGGTTTAATTTTTGTGAAATGAGCATCATGGCAAAAACATAGGCTCACATTCTCGTTTATCCAAAAAGAGTCCACAGTTTTACACAAAATTTCTATCCAACTGGAGCACTTTCTGCTGGTTAGTTAGTAAGTACTACCTTGTTGGCTGAATGACCAGCGTAGGGGAGGGGTGCCCAATTCAGTACGAGAGCATGTGGCCCAACTCCCCAGGCTGGCCTCAGCCCTGGGGACACCATCCCAAGGGCCCGGCTTTATAATATTTTGGCCCTGAGGACTTCATCTCCGGGGGCTGACCATCTCTCCTGGATGCCCTCAAGGCCCCCACAGTCCCAGCCGGCTCCCTACTTCCTGCAGGAGCTGATATTGCTATCACAGACATGGAGCTGCTAAACATGCATCTCCCTGTTTGTGAGGGCAATAGTTTTTTCTTTTTCACTGCCCGCATGTCTACAAGCACGTGAACAAAGGAAACCTCCAAACACAGCGAGTGAGAGCTGGTTGACAGCGTTTGCTTGCTGGGGTCAGAGAAGTTGCTCTGACTTGGTGGGAGCTGTCAAATCTCCTGCCAAGTGAGAGCAATCAGCTATGTCCCGGGGTGGGCATCCAGGATATAGCATGAACCAGCCTTGGGGGGTGGTGGTCCCCCTCCAATGTTTGTATTTAGCCCCAGGGAGGTATTGGTCCCTGGGGCCAGAAGTCCACAATGGACCCTTTTTAATATATTATATATCAGCCCTGGGAAGGTGGTGAGAGTTATGTCAAATAACTATAACTCATGACCTAAGATAACTATAACTCTCGCCCTCACCATGCACAGTTTTCACATCAATAATGTTACTACAAATGTTATAGTCATATTATCAATGGTGTTATAAAAGATGTCATGATTGGTGTATTATCTGGGATAATTAGTAACTATAACTCATGTCATAAGGTAACAATAATGGAACACCTTCACCATGCACTGATAGTTACCCCACAAATTACGCCACTTATGACATCTTTGATAACATCATTGATAAAACCAATGTAATATTTGCAGTAACATTATTGATGTGAAAACTGTCAATAATGTTACTGTATCCAACCACCGTCGTGCACAGCCTTCGGTCGAGCGTGGCAGCAGTTGGCCACATGGCCATGTGGCCAACACCTATAAGCACCCAACCTTGCACCAGTCAAGCCTTCTCCTGCGCACAGTAGAGGTTGACCACAGGGGTTAGCCTGTAACTAGTCCCTGCTGCCAACACCCCTAAGCACCTAACCCGTTGCTGTGCACTGTCCTTTGCGCCTGCACTGTGGGAGTTGTCTGTGGCCTCTCTGGGTGTGTGAATAGGTGTGAGAGGCTGTATCTGGGGTAAGAGTGGCTGCTAGAACGTTTGTTTGGGTGTGAGAGTGCATACATCAGTGGTTTAGTGGGTGCATGAGTATGTGCATGGGTCTGTGAGTGAGTGCATCAGGGTGTCAGTGGGTCTTTGAGTGGGTGTGTGACGCTCTTAGTGGGTGTGTGAATAGGCGCATAACTGTCTGAGTGGATTTGAGTGGGTACATGAGGGTCTGACTGTGGCTGTCGGTGAGTGTATAAGGGTCTGAGTGGGTCTGTGAGAGGGTGCATGAGTGTAGGAGTGGGTCTGTGAGTGGGCACGTCAGTGTCTGAGTGGGACTGTGAGTGGGTGCGTAAGTGTCTGAGTAGGTGTGAGTGGGAAAATTGATGGAAAGAGAGACAGAAAAAGAGAAAGAAAGTGAGAGAGAAAGAGAACATTTTTAAGCTTTATTATCTCATATACTTAGAATTAGATATTTTTGTAAGATTTAAAGACATTTTTTTTTTTTTAAAAGTATATATTTTGAATTGGAAAAGAGTGGAGCTGAACTCAAATCCCTATAGCTCAGTGTGAATGTCAGCAAAGGCCCCACAAACAAAATGCTTTTTTCCCTGGGGGTTGTGGTCCCTGGGGTGTTGGGGGGGGCTACAGCCCCTCCTGCATAATATTAGCTCAACTCGCCAGGAACCTGGTGCTCCCCATGGCAGCGGGATGGGACCAGACGCCCCCCCCCTGCATACTATATTAAAGCCCTTGGGAGGTGGTGTTTGCCAGGCCAGTTGGGAGGGGCAGGAGCCCCTGCTTTTCTTTTTTTTTTTTTTAAGCCCCTGAGACTTAGCCCACCTGGGGGCATTAGATTAACAAAGCGTGGAGACCTTGCTTAATTTTATGAGCGGATTTGCGGATCCACTGTGACACTGCTCGTAATTTGTTTTTTTAAATGCTTTGTAGCTCTGGGATAAGGGGTCAGGGTGTTCGTACCCTGGACCCTTTATTTTATTCAGCCGAGTCCCAAGATGGCCGGTAACACTTCAACGACTTCTATTGCTGAAGTGTTATCAGCCAATCAGATCTCTGCATAAGATCTGCAGGGGTCGCAAATCATTTACGTCCCTAGATATACCAATTTGGATTTTCTTTAATTTCTCTAAAACTACTGAATGGAATTATGCCAAAACAAAGAAATAACTCCTTCTGGACCAGGACAGACCTTCTTGCCAAATTTGGTGTAATTCCGTCCTGTAGTTTTTGCATTATTGCTGTTCAAAATCCCTATAGAAAAATTAATGGGGAAAGGGTGTTTGGGACCCCCCCTTTTTTCTCAATCCCCTCTGGAACACCGCAATATTTTACAGGGAGCAGCTGATGGGACTGGCAAATGTTTCTGGAAAGTTTTGTGAAAATGTATCAAGCGGAGCCAAAGATATAGGCAAGTAAAAGGTTATTTTTCATATGGAAACTAGGGGCCTCATCACATGTTTGACAGTCACTTGACCGGCAGACTCATGGATGGCAGGTGGACCACTGCCAATACCATGGTCCGAGAGCCATATTTTGACTAGGCGGGTTGTGCCATGGTGTGACTGCCAGCACCAGTATCAGGGATCCCGGCGGTCTGGTGGTTGCGGTGGTCCTAATTCACCAGGGCAGCACTGCCCTGGGGATTACGACCTCGTTCTCCTCCAGCCATTTCAAGGTGGTAGCACCGCCATGAAAAGACTGGTGGAGAACGGGTGCAGGGGGCCTCAGGGGGACTCCTGCACTGTCCATGTATTTGGCAAGGGTAGTGCAGAGATCCCCCTGACCAGGAACATCTCAATGTTCACTGTCTGCTTCGCTGGTGTACCATGGATCCTACAGCATTGCCGTCAGCTCGATTATGAGCTGGAGACAGTGCTGTGGGCTGTTTCCCGCTAGGCCAGGTGGAGGAAAGTCAGGTCTCTGGCCCATTGACATAGCCGGAAACTCTTAGTGGCCTGAAGAGGAGGTAACCACTATGGCGACAACCTCCCGTAGAATTTTGGTGGATGACCTAAACTATCCACTGAACTCGTAAAAAGGCCCTAGGTCCTAACTATAACTACCTAGTGGCAACCACCACTATGTAATATATATATATATATATATATATATATATATATATATATATATATATACAGTATATAGCAGTCAATAGTTATAGTTAGGACCTAGTTTCTTTGGAAAAGCATTGTTTGACTCACCTATATCTTGGGCACCGTTTGACAAATCTTCATGACATTTTTAAAAAGAATTGAGCCCAAACATTTGTATGGAAAGTTTTAGGTTGATCCATCAAGAGAGGACTGAGAAAAAGAAGCAATCAAAAAGAATGTGTTTCCCATGTTAATTCCCATAGATGATTTAGACACTGCTTGTATTTGGTGTGCAGATAACCATTTTTTCATTTGGTGTAAATCCATTTAACAATTTTCAAGATATCAGAGAGAAAACTAATTTGTATATCTGGGGGTGCGGATCCAGGGAGATCTCCTGCTGAGATCTGATTGGCTGCCAACACTTCAAACAAGAAAAGTTGGCAGCCATTTTGGGATTCCACTTCAGCCGAGTCTAAAAAAAAGTAAAAAAAGAGGGGCAGTGTAGGTTTACTCTAGCCCCCTAGCCTTGGTCCTGGGGTCCCCATGAGACCACCATAAGGCTAAAAAGCATTTTTTTTAAATCAAGGAGAAATACATAGCTGGATCCGCAGATTTCTCCATCATTTAAAAAAAAAAAAAAACAGAGTCTCCCATGTTACTAAATGTTTTGGACCAAGGTGGGCACATGGGGCCCCCCTTCTATGGCTTTTAGATGTCCCAGGCACTACCACCTTGCCACAGCTATGCTTATTAAGTGTGCCAGTGGGTTGTTCCCCCCATGTCCAGGGGACCGTCATTTCACCAGAGAAATCAAGTGTCATGACATATGTGGATGGGACCCATGCAGCATCCTCATGCCCCAAGGACAGCCACCTTCCTGCAGAAATCAATTGTCATGATGTATGCAGGAGTGGGCTACAAGGCCCCCAGGGACCGCCACCTCCCAGGGGCAATAAAATTATGTATATAGGGGGGACTGTGTGGCACACCCAACAACATGGGGAACTCCACCTTCCTGGAGCAATGAATTTTCACGATATATATATATAGGAGTCTCGTGCCACCCACCCACATCCCTGGACTGCCACTTTCCAGGGTAATCAACTGTTATGATGTATGCTGGGGGTCCCGCATGGCACCCAACACCCTGAGAACTACCACATCTTTGGGGCAATCAATTTTGTTGATGTATGCCAGTGAGCATGTGCGGACCCCCTGCTTCCGAGGGACCGTCAACTCACCTGTATAATCAATTGTCATGACATATGTCGGGCCCCACTACACCCGGGGACTGCTACCTCCCTGGGGCAATCAATTGTCATGATGTATGTGAAGGGGGGCCGGCATGGCAGCCCACACCTCAGGGAGTGACACCTCCTGGGGCAATAAATTGCCATGATGTTTGCAGGGGAAGACCGAGAGGCACTGCAAATTCTGGCCACCTACCTTGGGAAAATAATTGTTAAAATGTATTCAAGGGGCCTGAGCAGCCCCCTCCACACCCCAGGGACAACCGCCTCCAAGGGGGAAGGAATTATCATGATGCATGCAGGGGACCAGAACAGCCATCCCGACACCAAGGACTGCCACATCTCCAGGGCAATGAATTGTCATGATGTAGGCAAGGGGCCCCACACAGCATCCTTGTGCCCTGGGTACCACGATCTCCCCAGTGCAATGTAGGGAGACCACATACCACCGCACACCCCAAGGACTTCCGCCACCCTGTGGCAATAAACTGTCACAATGCATGTAGGGGCAGGCCATGAGGCACCCTTTGCCCCGGGGACTGTCACCTCCCCGGGGCAAAGAATTGTCATGTATGCAAGGGAGCCTGAGTGGCATCCCTCGCACCCCTGGGTCCGCCTGGGCAATGAATTGTCATGATGTATGTGGGAGGTGCTGCATGGGCTCTACCTGTGCCCCCAGAACCGCCATCTCCCAGAGGCAATGAATTGTCATGATATATACGGGGTGTCATGCAGCACTGCCAGCAGCCCAGGGACCTCATTCTCCCTCAGAGCAATAAATTTTCATGATGTATGCGGGGTCCTGCATGGCTCCCCCGGCACCCAGGAAATGAAACTTCCATGGGGCAATGAACTGTTATGATATATGCAGGGGCCTGCATGGCATCCCCACCCACCTCAACGACTACACCTCCTCAGGGCAATGAACTGTCATGATGTACATCAGGGGGTTTGTGCAGCACCCCTCCACCTCAGGGACTGCCATCTGCTTAGGGCAATGAATTATCATAATATATGTGGGGAGGCTGTGCAGCACCCCCACACCCTGGGGACTGCCACCTCCCTTAGGCAATCAATTGTCATGCTGTATGCAGGGTGGCTGCACAGCACCCCTACACCCCAGGGACTGCCTCCTCCCCTGGGCAATCAATTGCCATGATGTATGGATGTATGTGGGGGTCTGCACAGCATCCCCTATGCCGCGGACACCGCCACCTCTCCAGGTCAATGAACTGTCATTATGAATGAGGGGGGCCTTCACAGCATCCCTGCGCCCCAGGGACTGCTACCTCCCTACTGCAATGAATTATCATGATGTATGTAAGGACTGGCAGTAAGGCACCCCCACAACCCAGGGGCTGTCACCTTCCTGGGGCAATGAATCGTCATGACCTATGTGGTGGGGGGCACACACCTGGGGTCTGCCACTTCCCCAGGGCAATGAATTGTCTTGATGTATGTGGGAGAGCCTGAGCGGCACCCCCTGCACCCCTGGTTTCACACATACTCCCACTGTGCCCCACCCTGTGTCCCGGGGGCCACCACCTCCCTGGAGCAATTAATTGTCATGATGTATGCAAGGGGTACTGTGCAGCACCCCCCCCTGCAACCCAGGGACTGCCACCTCTCTGGGGCAATGAATTGTCATTATGTATGTGGGGGACCTAAGCAGCAACCCCATACCCCACCACCTCCCAAAGGCAATGATTTGTCATGATGTATGCTGGGGGCCTATAGAGCACCCACGCACCCCAGGGACCACCACGTCCGCGGGCAATTCATTTTTATAATGTATCTAGAGATCCAAGCTGCACCCTTCATGTCCTGGGAACCGCCACCTCCCCAGGTCAATGAATTGTCATGATGTGTGCCGGGGGCCGGAGCAGCATCCCCATAGTCCGTGGAGCACCACCTCCCCAGGACTGTGAACTGCCATTGTGGATGTGGAGAGGTCCATGTGCCCCCATGCTTTTGGGGACTGCCACCTCCCTGGGCACTAAATTTTCATGATGTATGCAGGCTAGCCCATGAGTCACCCTCACGCCCTATGGACCACCACCTACACTGGGGAATAAATTATCATGATGTTGCGGGTAGCCCACACAGTACCCCCTACATCCCAGGGTCTGCCACCTTCCCCAGGGAAATTAATTGTCATAATAATTGTATGTGGGGTGCCACGCGTGCTCCCCCTGTGTCCCAGGGACTGCCACCGCCACAGGGCAATGAATTGTCATGATTTATGAGTAAGGTGCTGTGAGTGCCCCAACCTGTGTCCCGGGGACCACTGACTCCCTGGGGCAGTGACTTGTCATGGTGTACACAGGGGGCACCATACGGCATCACCCCCTGCACCTGTGGACCGCCACCTCCCCAGGGCAATTAGTTGTCATGAAGTATAAGGGGGGCCTGCACAGCATTTCCCACACCCTGGGGATTGCCACCTCCTAGGGCAATGAATTGTCATGTTGTATGCAGGGGTTGCCTGCAGCAACCCCACCTCCCCGGGGATTGCTACCTCCTCGGGCAATGAATTTTCATGATGTATGGTGGGGGGCCAAGCTGCACCCTCTGTGCCATGGGGAGCACACCTACCCAGGGCAATGAATTGTCTTAATGTATTTGGGGGGGCACACAGCATCCCTGTCCCCTTGGGACCACCAGATCCCCGAGGCAATGAACTGCCATGATGGATGCAGGGGGCCTGCAGGCCCCCGTGCCACAGGGACTACTTCCTCCCCAAGGCAATAAATTGTAATGGTGTATGTGGAGGGTCTGTTCAGTACCCCCACATCCCAGGGACCACTACCTTCCTGGAGCTTTGAATTGTCATGATGTATGCAGGGGGCCTGTGCAGCAACCCCAGTGCCCCAGGCACTGCCTATGAGAGGAAGGTTCTGACTATCTGGTCCGCCCTATTTCTTTTGCTTTTGGATCACCTGTTTTTTGACCTTTTACTATGAGGGAGCCTCATAGTTTGTGACTCAGCCACTATAAACTTGTGGTAAAATGGACTGCACATGTCTACCGCTGGGGCCACCTAGTTAAGCAAAGGCTGTGGTGACACAGCAAGGGTAGGAGGCTCCGGGCTAGTTACATGTGATCATGTGTGCACATGCATGTCCAACCATGTGAGGGTTGCATGGGGAGGATTCCTGGTGTGTGCAGACAAAGAACTCTGATTAGGTAGTCTGGCGCACAAGGGACCATGGGAGTGGGTGGTGACCTGGAGTAGGCATTATGAGATAGGTGTACACACGTGAGGGATAGTCAGTGTGCTTACTGTTTTGATTGTAGTAACACTCCATTGTAAGACAATGGAAAAGGCGGGCCTAGGGTGTAACCCCAGTTCCCTAGGATCCACAGACTCCAGAGTCGCATCAATGTACACTGTAACCTGTATTGAAATAATAATGCAGTAGGTTACAAAAGCATATTTGTACAGCTTATGAATCATCCAGGAATGTCATCTTTTTTCTGACTCAGCTCCGGAGTAGGGCCACTTAGTGCTCTGTCCGGCTGCAGGTGCATCAATCAGCCAGTTGTCATTCCATGCCAGGAACTGGGTCTGAGAGTCCCTGCCAGGAATGTCAGGGAGGAGGGTTTGAGTCTCTTAGAGCACATGTGGCAACTGACTGCTGCAAGATACCATTTTGAGCTATCCCAGAAAACTATGCAGGAAGATTGGGGCAAAGGCGGGGAAGTGATGTGGCACATCTAAATAGGCTAGAGGCACAGCCCTGCTGGTCACTTCTGCCCACTTAAAAGGTCTTGCACAAGGGAGGGCTCACTCTCTTGGTTGTGCTTCTCTTAATAACACTGAGACTGAAGGCGGGGGTCATGGAGAAATGGAAAGAAGATCTCCCTGACTGCACACTCTGGCACAGACTTTGCACCTGAATGACTCCTGACCAGTGGGGCACACTGCAGGGCCAAGTGAGCTGCTCCCGTATAGTCCCTGAAGTCTAGTTGGGGAAAGACTGGGCTCTGGCACAAGAAAAACATGCTGCCCAGAAGAAATGAAGGCCACTAGAAGAAAGGCTGGTGTAGGGAGTAAGTGGGAAAGGCCCCCTACGAACTGGGGAACCTTCTAGACCAGGAGGCCTGAGGAAAGTGCTCCTGGCAGCAATGACTCACCACCAGGAGAGAAAAGACACCAAGATCGTCCAAAGTGGCCCAAGCCAGCCTGAGTTATGAGTGGCGGTAGGTCAGTGACCTTTGACCTTTCCGCCGTGACTGGCAAAGTGCATGCGGCTCCACCACTTCTCTGCTCTGTACCACTAGGATGAAAAAGAAAAGTGGAGCCAGGGAGTATCATCACACGTCTCCGGTTAAAATGGTAGCCCTCAAGAGTGGGCTGAAGGGGCCTCAAACCCATACTGGGGCTCCTAAAAGAAGTAAAGACAGGGGATGCCGTTGGGCCCCCCCAGGAACATGGCCAGAGGGGCCCCGGACCACATCCCAGGGCCCCACCAACAAACGAAACCAGGGTGCACCATCGCACTCCCTGTGAAGATGGCAGCCGGCTGTGGGCAGAGCCCACAACCAATGCAGAAGCGGAGGCGTGCTATCGACTGGCATGAGGGAGCACTGTTGCACTCCTTCGAAGATGTGCAGGAGGGGCCCCACAAAGAACCAAGGCTGGAGAGTGCTGCTGCCCTCCAAGTGAAGATGGAGATGGGGCCTAGGACCCCATCCCAGAGCACTGCAATGAAGCAAAGCTGGGGGATGCGTTGCATCCCCATAAAGATGAGGAGAGGCACCTCATTGTGCACCACCGCCTTAACTGTAAGAGGGGCCTCAGACCCCATCCCAGGGCCTCATGGTGGAAGCAGAAGCAAGGGAGTGCTCTCATGCTCCCTGTGAAGGTATGGGAGGTCGGCTTTGCGTATGATCACTGGAGCGGGGAAAACACCAGAGGAGAGGTGGGGGGAGCACCTAAGTGCCTCCTCCACTTGCCCTCACCAGCATCTGCCTGCTGGAGCAGGCAGACCTCCAAAATAAGAAGTGCTGGCATCCACGGCATCACCACCCGACACTGGCCATGTGGTGAGCCAGAGGGAGTAGCCCTAAACCTCATCCCATTGTGTCATACCTGATGTGGTGGTGTCCAGGTATGACCAGACACCCATGAGGTATAAATTTGCAGAACGAGGCCACCAGGAAAAAGTACAACACCACAGTGAAAGGGAAGTGTCTTTCCTCAGTGCAGCGGGAGAGCTGCTCATCAAATAAGCAAGCTCCGTCGAGGAGACCCCCATAAAGCCTTGCAAGGCACTATTATTTGGGCCTAAAATGTGCACACTTTCAGCCTGTGGTAGCCCCAGGAAGATGGGGTTACCACCAATGGAAAGCAAATGGACAGCGGGAGCTGCAGGAGCAGCACAGTCTCCCCCAAACAGGACGTTTTGTGTCCTCACCTAGGTTGGGTGGGACTTGAAAATGATGACCTCCCAAGGGCTCCAATGTGTTTTAAACCCAGTCCCAGCTGGAACTGTTGTTTCAGGGTGATGGAACAACACCCTCTAGGGGCAAAGATCATGACTACAGGCTTTGTGGTCTGAATGGTGTTATTAACAGGATGGTTATAATGGTGATCACCCTCTAGGAGTGAAAGACTATAATTATAGGTGTTTTTATAGTAATGAAATTGTTTAGGGTCTATGGGTCCAATAGTAGCATATAATGCTAAATGTGTTTTAAAATGTATGGCTGCAGGGTTGTGGCTAAAGATAAGACTTGTGTGGGATCATATGAAAAGGCACCCTCTGGGGTGAAAAATGGTTTTACATTATGACAACAACCAAGTGATGTTCTTTAGGGTCTGTCAACTGTGTATCATTTTTCTATTGATGAATTCAATGTGGATTATGATGAACCTTGTCCCACACTCTTTAGGGATGTGCATAGGTCATGCTGAGAGTACTCCTAGCAAATCCAACCACTACAGCCTGCTTAGACATGTACCTCTGCAGGCCACAAAACTAATGACCCACCCTCCAACACTGCCACCTCCCCAGAGCAATGAGTTTTCATGATTAATGTATTGGGGGCTGTGCTGCACTCTTATCGCCCCAGGGACCGCCACCTCCCCGGCGCAATGAATTGTCATGATGTATGCGGATGGGCCTGTAAAGCACCCCTGTGCCCCTGGGGTCACCGCCTCCCAGGGCAATTAATTTTCATGATGTATGTGGGGGATGCCGTGGCATCCGAATGCCCCAGGGACAGCCACCTCCTCGGACAATAAATTTTCATTATGTATGCAGGGGTGCCCACGAGGCGCCTCCAGGGCCTGGGGACCACCAGCTCACGGGCCATAAAATTGTCATGATGTATGTGTGGGACCCATGCGCCACCCCCCACCACTGGGACTGCCAACTCCCCATGGCAATAAACTGTCATTATATATGTGGGGGGAGCGTGTGGTACTTCCATCACCCTGGGGACCACCACCTTCCCAGGGCAATATATTTGTATGATGTATGCCGGGTGGGCCTGCACGGCACCCCACCATCCTTGGGACCGCCACCTACTTGAGGCAAAAATGTTTAATATATGTGGGGGGTTCACAGCCCCCTCTCACCAGGGGGACCACCACCTCCGCAGGGCAATTACAATATAAGGAGGGGGTATACAACCTTCCTCCTGCAGCCATCAAATCTGACTTGTGCTGATAGAGCAGATGCCAATGAAGACAGATGCTAACCATCCCTCATAAAGATGTTTATGGGTTTAAGTCCCCTTTTGTTTTGCTACGGAGTCAACAAATGCAACCAGTTGTAAGGTCCTAGTTGGACACCTTTCAACAACGAATCCTGATGATGATCTGACAGACTGTTGATTGCCAATACAAACCGAAACATCAACATTACCTTCTCATTGGATGACCTTGATTGAAAGACCATGATATTGCTTGGATTGGGAATGTAAACTATGCAATTATTGTACAGGATTTAGTCAAGAGGAGGGTTAAACCCATTCCTGGATCTTTTGTATCAGACTATTGGAATATAATATTATGGTCTAGGGGGATTGTATAGAGTGTTGTTTATGATGGGACATACATTTGTTGTATCTGTTGTTTATTTTGCATTTTGTGAGCCCTATGGATTAGTAATATATTGGATTAGAACAGTACATAGGTGTCTTGTCCATTAATTGAAGATTGGATCTTTTTGACTAGTGTATTTTACAGATACTAAATCTAAATGATTAATCTAGCAGCACCTGTTAGTTAGATATTGTCTGTACCCAGTTCCTAGGGGAGTATTGTGTTGTCCCTCATTGGCTTGACTTTTAGTGATTGTCTTGGCATTTTTGTGATCTAACCATTTGGTGCCTACAGCTTGTTCCTGGGTCTCATGACTAAGTGTGAGTGGCATTTGCCTGAACAGACCATCTGGAGGGCAAATCAGGAAGCAGCCACACTTGCCTTTCACACAATGAATTTAACAGTAATGTATTTTGCATGTTGCCAGACTGGAGCTAGGGCAGGGGGGTAGGGAATTACAGATACATCTGTGCAGGGAAGCTTCAGGATGTTTCTCCCACTCCAAAGTAGGCTCTTAGCATTGTAAACTCCTAACCAGAATTTTCTTGCCACATAAATTGAAAATGAAACGTAATACAGTTTTACATAAGCAAGATGATTCAAAGCGCCATGCCATGAGTGTTTTGACACACAAGAGGAAAAAGATTTTTGCTTGCAATCCAATGTATCGGCAAAAGTGCAATTAGCCATGTAACAGGGATGATGTCCAAGGCGGTAACCAAACAGTCGCAAGGAGGGACAATTGTAATGTGTTTACCAATGATAACAAAGGATTTTTGAAGGACAAGGCCCTGAGTGAGCGATAGTGATGAGCGTGAGGTGGGCATGGTTAAAAAGCCCAAATAGATAACAACACGTCGGAAAAGCAGTGCTTGCACACTACTATGCTCAGTCTAAAAAGCGGACCCTCAGATCCACACTTCAGTTCACTTTCTGGATCTCAGGAAGGCAGCTCAGAGGACTACATTCTGCTCTGGCCTGCTGTGTATTTCAGAAAACTGCGTTGCTGTCCCAAGAATGCAGGGAAAGCCTGCTTTGCTCCCCAAGATTATATCCTTGCTGCTTGAGCCCTGCACTTTATCTTGAACCCAGAACTTCCAGAGTGATACCAAGTTGGCTGACCTACTGATCAGACCCTTAGAGACAGAAAAGGCTCTAATCATCTTGAAGCTGCATCTGGACCCTAGCTGAGTGGTTTCTGATCCTTCAATTGGTCCCACTCTAACCCTAAACCCTTGGAAGTGGTTCAAAAGGTGTTCTGCCAGCCTAGCTGCATCCCCATCAGAACCAACACAGTGTGGTGCATCTTGTCAAAACCCACTCAGCTTCCCTCTGGAACTGATGCAGTACAATGCAACTCACTGCATACCTCACCTTGCAGCTCCTGATCAGAACTGATGAAGTTTGATGCAACTTGATATGGCCTTTGCATCACAGCCCTCACAGCTCCTCATAGGGACCAACGCAGTATGATGCAACGTCCTGCATCAAGGACATGATGTACAATTCTCAGCAAGCCTAATATGGTTCTGTTATCTGGCCCGTGCTCTTTCGCCGTCCACCTTGTGACTTGGTCCTTGTCCGGCACAACCAGATAACCACAGTTGGTATTTTGTGCTTTTAAGCACTATTTTTACCTAAACCTTTGACAATGCACATATCAGGTTCTACGTATTGGATCGTTGTCATTTTGGTGTCAAATAATTTACTAAAACTTTGTCTATATGTCTAAAGTGGTTTGGCATTTTTCTGGACTTCTTTTGTGCTAAGCTATCAGGGAGTTAAACACCAGTTCATTCAGTTACTATTATTGTTCACCCAGACAGAGACTGTGGCAGTTGCTTGAGAAGGACTCACACCCTGCTCAATCAACAACCCAATTTCCTATACATAGTATACTGAATTTTGAGGTGTCCGCTCTTGTTTTCAACTGTAAAATTGATTCATATTTGTGCATTTTAATTCACATCCAGGCTCTTTAAAATAAAAATAAAAACTAACTAAATAAAGCAATGTGTGTAGAAGCGGGTGCTGATCAAATTTCCTGGGATGCCACTTTCTGTGATGGCTGCATGCATTGTTCTTAATTAGTATTACACTAATTATTTGTTGAGGAATTGAGCCTTCATTCTAAGAGGATGTGCCCATGAAATTTAATTGGAAGCAGTGGATTTGTGTCAGGGTATTAATCAGTGTTTAAATGTTTCTGGCTGGCTAAAGAAATAGAAGGCATACCATAAGGCTACCATCTGACCTGTCTCCTATATTCCAAAATGCACCCCTTGTTGTAGGGATGTGCTTCAAACTTTGGACTTTGGACATGTAAAATTGAATGTCCAGCCATGGTAAAATAAAGCTCATATTTCTTTCAAAACCCATTGTGAGGTAAGCAAACACATCCTCCTCAAAGTATAAAAACTAGTAACATTTGGCATCCTAACACAAAGCCTATATGTCACACACCTATGCAAATTCACAAGATAATTGAAACAAACATAACATATTCAGTAGTGTCCTGATCAGTCAGTCAGTCAAATTTCTTTATTCGGCAGAATGCCATAAAAGTACAAAGATTAAAACACAGTTACATTAAATATGAAGCAATATTCGACAGACATAACTCACATTTCGAGAATACAGAAAAAAACTATTTACAAGTAGGTGTATCAAAATTCCTATAAAAAAATACTTAAAATACAGTAGCGACATCATGGTCAAATAAAATCTAATGCAATTAAATTTTTGGTTAATAAACATCTGCTTCCACCAATTCATATTGTTTCCTGATTGCAAAGGCTGATCTAAAGAAAATAAAACAGAATAGCAAATTTGAATTGATGGCAGTTTTTGAACGTACATCTTTATAGGAGAAAATACATAATTTACGGAAAAAAGGTAGTATAAAAGTATGTAGTTGAGATCTGAACATATGAATCAAAAGTTTTCAAATTTAGAGCCCCCTGTAATCTCTGTGATTTAACCAAAGCATTTGAAGGCAGGGACTCTGGATGAGTGAACATACTCTCCATGCCTATATTCCAAAATGTAGTTTGCAGATACGTAAGCCATGGGATTCTATTAAAATTGTTTAGTTGAATGCAGTCGGTCATACAATTTTGTACCAGACTAGCCGCAGGATTAGACCAAGATTTCAACCACAGTAAAAGAGGAGCAACACCAATCAAATCTTCAATATGCTGTAAACCCAGTTCTTCATAACAAATAATATTTGCTATATTCTTTGGTACCAGCAATAATCTATGAACAAATGTATTCCCTATGCATTGAAGGGAATCTACTTTAGTCTGGCCCCACAGGCCCGCCCCTTAAGTAGTTGCTGATACACATTTCACATTATAAAGCCTAACAATTTGATGAACTGGTCTATGGCCTAGTTTGCGAGCAAAGAGAAAAATTGCTTCAGAATTTCTCACCATTTGATGGGCCTTAATAGTGAGAAGGGAATTCCATAACATGGAGGGGTTTAAGTGCAAACTTAAATAGCAAAAGGCCATGTCAAGTTGCATCTTTAGTATTTCGGGGACCAACAGTCATGGTGAGTGTTTTCGTAAAATTTACTTTTTGATCTAGATCTTGCATAAAAATTTGAAAGAGATCCAATAAACTTTGAAGTCCGTTAGCTGTACGGGCAATTAAAACCGCATCATCCGCATACAAAAGGACAGGAAGCTGCCTCAGTCCCATTCTAGGGAAATCCTTCCCATTTTTTACTAAAAAAACGTAGAGTCCATTAATATATAACAAGAATAAAAACGGTGGTAAAATACAACCCTGTCTAACACCTCTCATGGAGGGAAAAGAGGAAGATCTCTCACCATGCAAACCATACTGCACTGTAACCATTAAATCAGTGTATAATCATTTAATTAATTCTAATAGATTCCGGTCAACCCCCAGGGATTCCATAATTGGCCAGAGCTTCACTCTATTCACCCAGTCAAAGGCACTTGATAAATCAATAAACACCAAATGAATGGATTCTTTTCTAGCATTAACACATTTACTGAGGGTGAGGTGCAGGTTTAACGCGTGTTCCACTGTACCTAAACCAGGTCTAAAACCATAGTGGATTGTGGAGAGGCTTTTTGCCTCCGCTGCCCATTCTTCCAGCTGGGTCAAAATCACACTCCCCAATATCTTAGCAGTGGAATCAATAAGAGAAATTAGCCTATAACAGGTTGGGTCTTGCCTGTTTCCCTTTTTAAAAACTGGGATAATAATGGCCAATTTCCAGGAGGGGGAATTTTACTCTTTCCTGCACTTCTCAGTACATTTGTATCAAAGGGCTCCAGAAATCCGGCATAGACTTAAAGAGGTCAACAGGGACCCCATCCGGGCCCTGTGCTTTTCCAGGTCTCGATCCATTGATTGCTGCAATGACCTCATGTAACTCAAAAGACAAGCCTATTTTATTTAAGTTGGATTCCACAGGTCTCTTGTCACTACTTTCATCCCCCTCCAAAAAAATCTCACTATCAGGTTGAAATACTCTTGTAAAATGATTCACCCAAACCACTTAGGGTATCAAACAATCGTCCTCTTTATTATCCTGATCCATAAAATAAGGATGGTTTATCACCCTCCAAAATTGTGTAGTATCCTTCAATTCGGTGGTTACCAAAAGCTAATCCCATGCTATCTTTCTAAATTCATTTTTCCTCTCTAACAAGACTGCCTTATAATGGTCCCTTGCCCTTCTAACTAAATCCCGAGAAAAAGGGATCCATCTAAGGGCTGTTTTAGATCTCTATAGGCATTAGTATAAGGAGAGTTAAATCATCGGCAAACTGCTGGGGCCCAAGAGGTTCTGACAATCATCAGAGCCTCTGAAATAGCATAGCTTAGGTGCTCAAATTCTAATACAAATCGGTCATGATGTTGATGTTGCGACAAGCACATGTTAATGGAGACCACTTTTCGTTCAATGATTTGCTGATTGAATGTTTTAGGATCAACCTTTTCCCATTTCATACGTAGACCAGAATTTTTGTTAAAAGAAAAATTACTTCTCAATTCTCTATTAATAGGTGCTGATTTTGATTTACAAGCAAGTTTAATACATAGAGGATTATGATCGCTGGTACAATGAGGTATTATCTTAAAATCAGAAATTAAATCAAAATCAAGGGAGCTAATAAGGATATAATCGATAATACTCCCTTTGGAATTCCCCTTGAATGTAGGTATTTTTTGAGTAAGTGTGGCAGTCTTTTCCCTTGCATATACAAGATCAAATTTATAGATAAAAGAATTTAAAACTTCACCTTGTTTTGTGTGAATACAATGAAATGACTCCTCTCTATCCTCAATGGGAGTGCAGCACCCATGTAAAGCTTCCGGGTTACATAATGGCATATTGAAATCTCCTTCCCATATAATAATAAGCTCATTATCCTGAAACTTATCACAGGAGTCCAGAATATCTGTTATCTCCTCAAAACTTCTCATCAGGCACTCATGTGGATGTTGTTATAAAAATGTATTAGCAATATACCCTTACTTCCCTCAGTCAGCAGTGAAACAACCATAAATTATGGTGACGTCCAGATTAAAGATGCCTCACTTTTGGGGAGTTGGAAGGAGACGAGAACCAAAAGACCCCGACTTGCCCTACCCGCTTGGGAGGGGATTGCAGGCTGATGAACAGAGTAATAACCATCCAAATAAAAGGGGTCCATTGACAAGGTCTCCTGCAAGCAAATTACATCATGTGCAGATATGAATTCTAACCACTCAGAATTTTTTGCCTTTGATCGAAGGCCCGCAATATTCCAGCAGAGTAGAGTAAGCGAATTGGTCCCATCCCCTACCACTGTTTCCTCACCAGTACTAGCTGTTAAAGGGGTGTAAGGGACAATATCAATCTCATCAAGCCTGTACTGTGGTGAAGGAATATCAAGCCCAATACCCTCCACAAAACCCTCCAAGACGCCCCCTACACCCTTATTCAAATGTCAAACATTCTCACCTAGAAGGGTAGGGATCTGTTGGCGTTTGAGAAAAGAGTTATTTGACCACGGTTGAAATTTGGCTGCCCCTGAATTGCAATGGCGTTGTACTACTTTAGGGCTAACACCTGGGAGGGATGGATCATAAAAGTAACTAAGAGGGTAAATATGAATCCATTCTTCCTTCCTAGTACAATAAAACAAGTCAGCCAACGGGCATTTTACTAAACAGGGGTTGACAGAATTCATCACAACATAGTCACCCTCATATGCTTTCCTTGAGGGACTAATCCAGTTTACTCTATGTGCCATAAGAATCCTACCATTCATTTGATGTGTAGCGTTTGACCTTAACCAATGAGCACACTTCCTCATTAGTGCCTGGGTGTCTTCTTTATGACAAGGATCTAAGTGGGGCACATTAGCTAAAACCAAAACATATGGCATACAGTCAGGTGGAAGTTGCAATGGCTCTTCTCTGATGGAAATAGAATTATAATGAGGAGCAGATGGAAGGCCCTTTCCAGGCTCCAGAGAAGGGCTGAGCTCCAAAGGTTTCACAAGTGGGGGTCAGTGTCCGGTTAATGGTTGGGTCTGGGGTAAAACCTGGTCATTTGGAGGAGGATTGTGCGAGACTTCTCTCCTTTCCGGCACAGCCTCCTCCATATAAGGATTATCCGTATTAATTGGTCTTAAAACTGATTGAGACATCATCCTAATCCTACTAGAATGAAGATGATGCAGTTTTTTAGTTATCAAGGTAACAAGTTTCTCCTCCAAAGCTACACAGAATGGTTTAAGTATAGAATCAATTATATGTGTAATATCATCCTGTGAAACGTCCTTTTCTCCATTATTGGTTATGGGGATATCCGGTGGCAAATCAGGCACAACCAAATGAGAGTGAGATTTCCTCCTGGCCCCTGCATCATCTTTAGTATTTTTAGAACGGTCTCCTGCTTTTCTATCTCTGGTGGGGGTGCCACAGAAGGACAGTCAGTGTTAGGCTTATTATAAGTACTTAGGACTTGCATACAGGAAAATTCCATGCCAGGCAGGGGAGTATTGGTAGTAGTAGCTAACAAAGAGCCCTGTACCCCTTGATTAGATTTCACAAGCACAGTAGGCTCAAGAGGTAGTCTTTGGGTGGACTTGTGAACTGCCCCGATTTTTTCTTCGACCTGCACTAGTTCAGTTTCAATGGCCCCAATAACAGATGATAAATAACTAGAGATGGATGTTGAATTTGAGGGCCCTGGGCACCTTCCCCCTTTGGCATACTTGTCTTCCTTTTACCCATTTCAAAAAAAGGACCACAGGCCCTAGGGAACCAGACTCAGGTAAGATAGAGATAAAGCGGGCAGAACCTCCTATCTCAAGATAGACGACGGGCCTCCCAAATGCTAATCAGACAAAAAGGGACACAGTAACGCTGACCCGGTTCTGCCAAGCACTGACCTTTTTGCATTTACTTTTATCAGGAACTTTTGAGGTGTACCCTGCTCCTGCTGTTCAGTTATTCGGCTCTCGGCCCTCCAAAATGGCAAATAGCAAACTTCAGGGGGGTGGCCTGGCCCGGCCTCCTCCATTTGCTGACGGGCGAAGGACGGGCCCGCCCTTGGCCCGGGCCTTGCCCGGGCGCTGCCTGCACGTGTCCCACGATGTGGGAACTCCTAAGGCACTTTGAGCGCACCGGGATTGCTGGCCCCACCCCCTGGGTTGACGGTGTTTCTGGGGCACGGAGTCCCTTTGTAGGCGGCAGGCTGGAGGCAGCAAAACTTCAGTCCCGCGACGCAGGAATTCCTAAGGCGCTTTGAGCGCACTGGGATTGCTGGCCCCGCCCCCTGGGTTGACGGTGTTTCTGGGGCACAGAGTCACCCTGCAGGCAGCAGGCTGGAGACGGCAGAACTTCAGTCCTGTGACGCAGGAACTCCTAAGGCACTTTGAGTGCACCAGGATTGCTGGCTCCGCCCCCTGGATTGACAGTGTTTCTGGGGCACGAAGTCCCCTTGCTGGAGGCAGGCTGGTGGCGGTAGAACTTCAGTCCCGCGACGCGGGAACTCCTAAGGCGATTTGAGCGCACCGAGATTGCTGACCCCGCCCACTGGGTTGACGGTGTTTATGGGGCATGGAGTTCCCTCTATTGTCCTGATCAAGTATTGCTTGTTCATATAAGTGAGTCTTGTATAAAACAATTGGTCAATCTTAATACTGATTTTTTATAGATCTCACTGCAAATTGAATAGTCTTGAAACATTTTCAACATGAAACTGAGGTAAAGACAAACTAAAGAATTGGTCTATGGTCATGCAATTTGGTAAGTCTTGGAAGGAAGACTACATATATAAAGCTCCATCTTCTGATTTTTCAAGTTAACTTATAACACTTTTAAGAACCAATACACTATTTTTATTTGCAAACAAGGAATGTGCAATTCGCAAACTGACTGGCTTGTGAACAGGAATGCAATTTGTGATGCTAATATGTCGCATCACAAGTTGCACATTCGCAGGGGGTAGGAAACTGCTCTGCCTAATGAATATTATTTAGATACGTCACAGGTTGCTACCCCTGTATTGGCTGAGAATGCAGGAATTGCGACCTGCAATAGACAGAAGATCTCTTCCCCCACAACTCTATTCCCTAATTAGGTAGAAATGTTAAGTGTTTTACATTGTCATTGTTACTGTCAAGACCCACATTTTTGATGACTTCAGGTCTCACAGAAATGAAGTGGAATCTGCATGCTCTTGCTGAGTCTCACCTGCTAAAGATGGGAGATTCACCTAGCTGACTGTGGTCAAATAGTGTGAAAAGGAAAGCAAAGTTGTCAATAATTAGGGTCTTGTGATCATCTAGAACTTTTATTCTGCATCTGACTGTGTTCTGCTGTTGCACTACCCACACCTCCATGCAACAACCAAGAGGAAAGATCACAGCTACCATAAACACCAATCAGATCTTCATAATCTGATTTTGCCTTATCTACCTGTCCTGGTATTGCTTCACTGGCTAGCAAAGAGATGATGGCACTGACACCCATAATCATTATCAGGCAATGAAACTATTCGTGGGTATTTGACATGCTAGCAACCAAAGAAAGCAATATTTTCTTAGCACAATAATATGAACATTGATCCCAAATGGTATATGACTTTCAATGACTTTGGGTGATATAGGTTGTGATGGAAAAAACATACTCATAAATCACATGCCTTCTGTTGATGTTTGCCCTATGGGTCAAATGTTTATGCTTTCCTGAATGCATAGTACCTGCATTCCAGTATGTGTAGTGGCACAACAAGAATATGTTTAAGCTTTCTCACATTCCAAGAGTTACGCTCCATGAACATAATTAGGTGCAAGTGTGTACACTTTCACAACACGTTTTTTTCAAAATCACCAAGTATTAGGCTTTTTGGTTTCTTTTTGTTAAGACTGTGGATGTAGTCACAATTTTCTTGGTGTAGAACTACCGAGGAGGTTAGGTGGTCGCTTTCTGCAGTAAGTTAATCATTAACTACTCTGTTTGTGCCACCACATAACTTCATCTCTAGGGTTACACCCCTAACACTGTACTCAAAATATTCTCAAATTCAGTCCTGGTAAAAGATTTAACATTTGTAGAACAAGTTCCTTCTTTTGTTTGTCATCAAATTGGTTATTTGGCTCTGTTTCTAGTGGTAATATATTTAAGGAAAGGTTGACTTACTTGCATTTGCAAAAATGTTGGTAATTTAGCATTCCATCTTTGTTTTCAAGTGTTAAAATTAAGAAATGCATACTCAGTTCACTGGCCGATCCTTGCTATTTTTTCCTGTTTGTCCTGAGGTTTCCTTCCATATTACCTTTTTTACAAGGGTTAATGGGCCTCTGAACCTGAATGACATAAAAGTTGTAGATCTGATGCTCCAGTGGGACACCCTGCATAGACTCTAAGATTGAAGAGAACCTCCATTGGTTTCCACTCCCAGACGTCTTGAAGAGTAAGTCCTCCTGTACACAGTTACTAGCTGATGGATAGACTACAGTGTGTGGCATGAAACAGTTTCTCACAGAGGTGAAGCCTACCAAATTCCATTCCCTTATAATTTCATTTCAAAGGCCAGGAGAAAAAGGGACCTCTTGTTTAAATGAGCAGCTTCACCTCCACATATTATGTGCAATTGGTTTTGCAATACTAATTGAGAACATCAGAACATCTGCACAATAAGAATAGCTTGCAGCCACTATTGGGGCATTTTTAGTTGTGCTTTCCCGAGCTCATCATAAACATTTCTGTTTTTGTACAAATAGTGTTTACAAGATGGTGGAGGACAGCTGCCAAGAAAAAACAAGAGGGACAACTCCAGCAATGCTTCTTCCTTTCTAACTTCCTGTTTCAAAGACCACCATGAGGTTAGTATATACGATTTCTCATAGAGCAAGTCCATAAATTGTGTACTTGCCAGTTATATGTAGGCATTAGCCACCACTGTGAACTGTAGAGTGTGAGAGGTAATATTTTTAGAAGTCTCTACAGCTACTAAATTTGAACTCCAGTGTGGTTGGTTGGATTTTCAAACTGCAAAGTTGCATGGACTCTAACTGACAGTAGGCTGCTACCCAATTATCCCAGAACTGGATATGTAAGCTAAGGGTCCCATGTAGACCATGTTGCATATGTATCACTGAATAGATCGGACTGGGCTGTGCTGTTGTGTTTAATAATGTGTAGCTAAGGTGTGTTCATTTCCTATTGACTCAGAATATTTGTGAATGCTAGCTAATGCTTTGCCGGTTGACTGGCTTGTCAGTTTAGAATCTTTTCTCAGTCCAAGAATACCAGAAACAGGTACATATTTCATAGCCTACCTTTCTCACTTCACCAGGGACCTGAGTACGGACACTTCTAACTAAATTTTTCAACTGAATATTTAATTGATTCAAAAACATCAAATTAAATTAAAATTATTTTTAAATAGTTATTTGAAAACACACATCTAAAGTACATTTTAAAGTCTTCATTATGTAATAAAAATACTAAAGTTGTATATAAAACTAGTTTAAATTAATTAGTTTTTTAAAAATACAGTGACATTTATTTTTACACTAAAAACTGTTTGTAGTACATTAACTACTGTTGTGAGTCCTTTTTGGCTTCAATAACTTTAGAAATCCAGTTTTGAAATCGAAATGGGCTTACACTTTTGTGGGTGGGTGCATGTCCCTCACTAAATCCCTCCTTACCTCTCCCTTAACCCCTCCTTGCTCTTACCTAAAGCCCACCCATTTATTAGTAAGTATTACCCATTTTCCAATTACTCCCCATGTCCCTCCCACATTTACTACTAAAACATAGGTATACATGGGCGGAGATCTCCAGATCTTTACAGATTAAATATAGGAGAGGCAGAGACCTCCACATGGAAGTTTGAGAACAAGAATTTGCTATACGTAAATAGTACTAATGTAGTGCTATTAAACATACTCCAAAATGCAGGTCCCTTCCCTCAAGTTGATTTGCAAAGTGGCTTGATCACTGTTTTATTGTTTGTCACTGATATTTTCAATTTCAGTCAGTTGTCTGTGTGCGCAATTATTACAATGATGATCATAGGCGATTTTGGTAAGTTAAAATGATTCTTCGTATTACACTACTGTGTTCTTGATCATGTATCGACTGCAAACACTAACTGAACCAAATAAGCTTGTTATACAGGAGTGAATTATACTACCTTTGGGCCTGATTCATAAAGGGAATTTACACTATTGAGTATTTACATTTTTCAGTAAGATTACTCTTTTTTTTGGCTAGTCACAAAATTCAAGTATAAATTCACTTCACAAATCTAACTTACAATACTCCAACAAATTGAAGGACCTTGGGGCTATTCACAAACTGCAGACACAAAGTTAACTTACATTTTTAAGTAATTTCCACATATATCTTACTCCTGCTCTTTTGAGAAACTTTACACTCGATATTGTGAATTGCTAAAAGTAGTAAAGTTATTTAGAAGAGTAAGATTAAATTACACATGTAAATTACTCAAAAGTGCAAACTGCCTTGGTGGATAGCCCAGCAACTTCACTTTTCTTTCAAAAGTTTTCAAATATAAACAAAGCTTCATGCACATTTGTACTGAGTGGTTGTCGCACAGACAGGGTGCCACATCATTCATATGTAGCCACCCACAGGGTAATCTTAAAATGCGTTTTATGCGACCAGATGTGAAATGAATGAGGATATTTCTGATTTATGCTTTGTTCATCATGATAAATAGTTCTCTCTTTGTCGGAAACACTTCAAAATAATATATGCCTGTGCAGATGGATTAAAAGATTCTTTGTATTGAGATACGTTGCATAAGAAATCAAAGCATTCCCATTTCTCAGCAGTAACCGGAGATTTTAGATACTTAAACATATTTTGCCTACCTGAATTGATCTTCCCAAATCAGTAATGGATTCCTTTAGATATTCTTACCATGGAACAAACCACTAGACACAAGCTTTGTCCAGAGCCACCATATCTTTATTCTAATTCACTTTGCCACAATAAAAATCTTGAATAGGATCTAGTTTATTTAGATTCTGTATGTATAAATTTGATGTTTTATGATGAAGAGTGTTAGAAGGCTCCTACAAGGGAAGACCTTGCAGTCACCTGAATTCTTCCACCTGGAATGTAGTGGAATTGATGTATCCTCCCATACTTGCCCCATTATGAAAACTGGCATTTATTTAGCCATAGAAATTTCAGCAATGTACCAATCTTCTTCACCCCAATGCAAATGACAAAGTTAAATATCACCCTCTAGGCCTGTGTCATCTGGAAACACCAGTTGGTTATTACTACTCAAGTTGGATATTCATCAAAGTGCACCCTCAACTTTGGGAAGTCTGTAACATTTTAGAAGTGCTGCACTAAGCCAAAGACCCTAGGTTTTCACACTCATGTGACCTATGGACCTGATGTGTGTCCAGCCTGGTTTGTAATTAATTTGTATTTCAAAACTAGAGATATAGGTGTTGTAAAGCATGCAAGGTTAGTGAGAGCAGAACAAGGTAAAAGTAGTGGTGTTTTGCCTATCTCACAATTGTATGTTGTACAGGACCTGCTCTTCGCTTAATGTACAGTCTGGGAACTTCTGGGACTTGGACGTGTCCTACAATGTATCTCTAACTTTTGGCTCCTGCAACCACCACAACACGTTATTATAGTTGTTTCTCTTGTTGGTGGTCAGCAACACAGTCAGCACTCTGTTTAGAAACAGCCCAAGTAAAAGCTGCTCCCCCCTCTTGAGACCAGTGATCTCTTAGTTGCGAATGCAAAAAGCCCTTTCAGATGTATCAAAGGCATTCTGAATGCAATTTTAAGGAATCGCTAAAATAGCGATTCCTTAAAATTGCGACCCTGTTTAGAGAGTCGCATATTGCGACTCTCTAAATAAGAAATTGCAAATAAGGAATCCTTATTTCCGCTTTCTAAAGCACATGTATGAACCAATTCCTTAATGCGAATTGGGCATTAAGGAATCGCTATTACCACCAAGTTGAACTTGGTGGTAGCCATGTGCAAATTTTAAAAATGAATTTAAAATGAATTTTATAAATGTACATGTAAAGCACACATGCCCTTTTGGCATGTTGTTAAAAAATGTTTTGGGGTGCAGCAGAGGGGGCCTTAGGGCCCCAGCACCCAGGACTTTGCATTTCCCAAAAATGCAAATTCCAGTTAGGAATTCGCAATTTGGGACATGCAAAATGTTCGCAAATATGGGCCGACAGGCCCCATAGATGCGAATGGCAGCTGTACCGCAATTTGCGACTCGGTAATTTTTAAGAAATCACTATTACCGAATCCCAAATTTGATACATTGCATTTTGTGACTCAGAAATAGCAATTTCTTAAAAATGCATTCTTGATACATCTGGCCCTTAGTCTCCAAGGTTAGTTAACAGTAACGACTATGATAAGCCTATGCTGTCTGTTTGTTCCAGAGTTTGGGCATGTGAAAATAGCTCAGACAATCCATTACAAATGTTTGGAATAACTTGGCAACCCTACTTTTACATATTAACTAGGAAGGAACCACGTTATCAATGATCTATTGTATTCATAAACTTTTTGGGGAACAAGGTATTCCTACCATCTACAACCCTTTCATGCCAACCTGCATCACAAATGTCCGTGATTATTTCAATTTTCTTCTACTTTGGCTTATCTGACTACTATTAGTTAAAAATTATCAATACGCAGGGCAGACTCAGTATGCTTGGTTATATTAGACAGATTTTAACAATGTGGTCGTGTATGCTTGTTATTTTGATTTGTAACTAAAAACGGGATGCATTTTGTTATTTTGCTAACCTAAATATTCATTAATAGGAAAACCAAATATTAATTGAATTAATCGAATGAGAAACAGATTACTTCTTGGCTTGTAGCAGAAATATAAATTCATTGTAGAAGTACACAGCACGTTTTGATGCTGAGAAAAGATTTAGCTTGTAAATGAAGGAAACATTGTGTCTGTGGGTGGTGTTGCAAATGTGAAAAAGAAATATAAAATGCCTTTTGTACGGAGACATTCATTTAAATGACAAATTTCTTAGTTTCCAAAAATGAGTAGCATTACGTTTTACTGGAGGCTCTAAAGCAGTAATGGATTTTTGGTCAGTTTGATTTCACTTTATTTGCTGTCACACACACCTATACTTAACCTGAGCCTGATTTTTGATTTCAAGTTCTTTCTACATTCTTTCTTTTTTCAATGTCTTTGTTCTTCCATTTCTCCTTTTTTCATCTGTCCCTTTTGAGAAAGTGGATTATTATTTGAAGTAAATGGTAATCAACAACAAATAATAACGACACTATTTATGTAGGGTCCAGTAATGGTTCCAGTGACTTATATCCAAACTCAACCCCTGGCAGCTATGGCACAGAACAGACAAACTTGTCTTAAGAATTTTTTAAAGCATTTAGACGTACCAAAGCACTCAAAAAGTTGAAACCATAAAAAAAAATCCACTCCAATTTAATGAGCAAAATGACACTAAAATGACACAAATCCAATAAAAGAAGATATTAGTTTTTAAAGTTTTAAATAAAAATAGCACCAAAAAGGACCATGCACCAACTGCAGGCAACTGATTGTGCTAAGCTGGGACAAAGTTAAGTTTTGAAGGCCAAGCGCAATGGAGTGTGGGTTGGATACAAAAAATAGGTTGATCCTATTCAAACAATTACCTTCTAACTTAAAAGATTTTTAGAGAATGTAGAGTCCTCATAGGGGCAAGTCACACGCTGTATCTGAAGATGGGGGTCGTTGATGTACCAGGTCTCAGTGAAGCCATCAAAGAGGGTTGAAAAAGATTAGTGTGGGTAAAGTCTGAAGTTTGCATCTAGGAAGTCTTCAATGTCAATCAGATGCTTCTTGCCATCAGGTCTGGTGAAGATTTCTAGGTTTTCGGCTTACTATTTTCTGGAAGTCGGATTCCTTTAAGGGCACAAGGCTGCAGGATATAGCTGCAGAGGGGTCAACCTTAATGGATACCTGTCAGAGTCAGGCCAAGTGAATCTGATTTTCAGGTAGTCTTCTAAGTAAAACCCTTTGAAATCATTGCAGCTTGCAGGGTTAGGAGGAGTAGTATGCTCTGACACCAGCAAAAAAGTTCCAGGACCTCAGAAATAGCACTTTGGGGCAGGATCTACTCTACAGAAGCCACCAGCAGGCTGCAGGGCAGGTCTAGTTATGATTTGCCAGCTTGGCTCTCTCAGGAAAATGGGCTTCTCGCAGATTTTGTGTCCTTGTATCTTAACAGGAGGTTAACCAACTGTCCCTTGGAGTCCACTTCTTATTCCTGAGTACAAGTGGGAGCATGTCCTGAACTTAGGGTTCTCATCACAGATCACAACAATACATGCAGCCCTTCTTCTAGCTTTCTCAGTCTTCCACAGGTCAAGGGGTGCTCTGAAGAAGTGTTCAGGGATGTTACATTTCTGCCTGGCATTAACCTGTAGATGGGGTAACTACACAATTGAGAAAAGTTTTATATTATATTCAAATGGTTGGAGTAAATGTATGAACTGTAGATTTCCAACAGTTGCAATACTTCTAGTAAATAAATGAACAATACTTTGTAACGTATGGTAGCTAAATGTGTAACTAGTAAATAAAGCTCAGAAAACATTTTGGTGTTTAAATCATGAAAATAATTTCTGTTCAAATAAGGCACTGTACACACTGCGTGCACTGCTATTCTTTTTATGAACTAGGCAAAAAAGGTGTAGTCTGTCAGTCAGGAAGGCATGTGGAAACCTATATTTGAACTATTTTATAATTTTAACTTAATACTAAATAAGCAGATATTGTGTTGATCCTGGTGCTACATTAGAGTTTTTCCTATTTCTTTTGTATTCATATTTACATGGAAACAATGTTGATATTTTTCACTGAATTGCAATAAGTATATTTTTCCTGATTTCAAAGAGACCATTTTGTTATATGCTTTGTACACTCCCTGGGTTTAATGGTAATTGTTAAGAAACAGCGCAATGCTCAGTTCATGTTCCAGGATTTTTTTTTTTTAAACTTCAAGTTTGTCAGAAATAGCCACAACAACAGAGCCACAACAGAGTCTGCTCCTGCTCCTTCTGCTGCCTTCTTCCAACTCCCCTTGTTGCCTGGTTGCAGACATTCTCTGTGATGTACCCATGAATCCATTAGGTACATCACAGTTAAAGTCACACCACAGCACATCTTCCGCCCAAATGAATACTTAACAAAAATGAATAATAAGGACACTAAATTTACACAAATACAATAGGCTGAAAACATTACTGATGCTGTAAGGTTACTCCACTGTCTCCAAACACATCAGCACACAGTTTGGCTTCCACCAATTTAGTATTCCAATCACACCTAGCCAATCTAGACATGCTCCAAGCTTCCCCATTCTCTAGGATCACTACATTCTTCCTAGGTTCCTTACTGCATAATGGTCCTATACATTTAGACTCCTCTTTCCATGACCACCTAGTTTTCTTTACAGACACCAACTCTCCTGCTTTCCAGTTCTTGACCACTGCACCATGTTTGTTATCAAATCGTTCTTTATACCTCCACTGATGTACACGGACTCTGCGGCCATCCGCACTCTCACCATTACCATAGCATCCTAACTACTTGGGGAACAACTTAGACCCTGCCACTCGTCCTCTCAAACACTGAAATGGAGATTCCTTTGTCAAAAAACTTGGAGCAGTGCAATGACTTCCACAGGTTATTCCCTCAAAATATTTCTGAACTCTCCTCTTGTCATGGCTAACTGAGCACAATCTTGTATAAGTCCATTCATTTTTTCAACAAGACCATTGGCTTGTGGAGCATATAGTGCTGTACCCTGATGCTCAATTGACAAATCTATAAAAAAAAAAAAAAAATTCATCAGAAGCAAATTGCACCCCATTATCTGTAACAATCACTTTGGGAATGCCCTCTAAAATGAACACATCCTTCAAGAACTCTATCACAGTCTTAATAGTAATTCATCCAACACAACAAGCGTACACCCACTTAGACTTATAGTCCACCAGAACCAATACATATCTCTCATTCAGGTTTAGCAAATTGAAAGGCCCCACTATATCCAATCCAAGTTTGGACCAAGGTTCCTCAGGCACTTCCATGGGAGATAAAGGTACTATCTCACTACTTTGGTTTTATCACTGTTGGCCCACAACCAACAATCTCTCACTACATTTTCTGTTTCCTTGTCAAGCCTAGGCCACCAATATTTTTCTTGTAATCTAGCTTTAGTAAGATTCCTGCCTAAACGTCCTTCATGTGGAACCACAACCCTTCTGGTGGAACCACTGGTGGAACCACACGGTCACCTCTAAACACTTGATCATCTAAAATGCTTAATTCTTCTCTCACTCCCCAAAACTTTTGTACTTCCATATTCAAATCCTTCCGATCAGGTCATCCATTCACTATCATGTGCTTTATATCTGCTAAAACCGCATCCTTCTAACTCTGTCGACACCACTCCTCCTGAGATAAAGCTGACTCCATCACCCACAACACCAAAGCACTCTGCTCCATTGAGTCATTTCCTTCAACAGGTAATCTAGACAAACAGTCCGCAGTGGCGTTCCTCAGTCCGGGTAAGTATTCAATCTTGAAGTTAAACTCCAGCAACCTCTCCAACCATCTTTTAATCCTAGGAGTGGCCTTGTCTGACCCCTTACATGTGAAAATTTGCACTAATGGCTCATGATATGACCTTAGTGTAAAAGGTAGGCCCCACAAAAAGAACTTAAAATGATGAAAGGCCCACACACAAACAAGTGTCTCTCATTCAATGATGGAATACTTTTGTTCCGCTCCTTTCAGAGAACGAGAAGCAAATGCAATCACCTTCTCTTCTCCATTGTCTACCTGGCTCAAAACTGCACCTAACCCTTTGAGACTTGAATCAGTGGTGAGAATGGTTCTTTTAGTCACATCAAAATGGTTCAAATTTGGCGTATTGCCTATGAAGTTCTTGACACATACAAATGCCTTGTTGCATTCATCAGACCATACAAACTTGCTCCCTTACTTGAGCAACATCCTTAGTGGCATAACTATACTAGCAAAACCTTGAACAAATTTCGAATAGTATTCTGCTATCCCTAAAAAGGATCGAATGCCATCCTTGTCAACAGGAGCGCCCGCCTTGACAATTAATTCAGTTTGACTCATTTTGGGTTTAATGCCCTCCCAGATATGTCACTGTGTTAACTCTGAATTGACACTTTTCTCTTTTAAAAGTAAGGCCATTATCTCTCAGTCTCTCTAAAACTTCTTTTAACGTTACATCATGAGTCAATGCATTTTCACCATAAATGAGAATATCATCTTAAAAAAACAACACATTTCGAACCCCTTCCAGAATCTTCTTCATCAATCTCTGGAAACAAGCTGCTGCTGATGCTAACCCAAACGGCAACCTTTTGAATCTGAATGCTCTCAGTGGTGTCACAAATGATGTGAGATGTTTGGAGTCCTTGTGCAACCTCACTTGGTGGTAGGCTGCTGACAGATCCATCACACTGAAAATGTTAGCTCCCTTAAGCATGGACAATGTCTCAGCTATGGTGGGTAGAGACTGTCGATCCACCCATATACGTTGGTTCAAATCCCTCAGGTCAACCCACATACTGATCTTAGTGCCATTATCCTTGGTACCAAAACCACAGGGGCCAACCATTCTGACAATTCAATTTTCTCAATGTCAACATCCATCCCTTTGAGTTTGTCTAATTCCTGTTCCAATAAATTCAAAAGGAGGTTCGGTACCTTCCTCACTTTATGAACAACAGGCATAGCACTATTCTTAAAGATTATCTTGTGTTCGAAATTCTTGAGCACTCCAAGTCAATCCGTAAACACATCAGGGAACTCTCTGATTACATCCTCTCCATTACCTACATTTTCTAATAACATGACTTGATCAGTGGCATTCAGATTTAATATGATATCCAAATCTTTTTGGTGGAGCCAACCCAACAGGTTGTTACCTCTTTTAGCCACATAGACTTTCCCTACTGTCTCTCGTCCCTTGAAATTGATCCTCATAATGGTGTATCTAATGAGGTCAATCTTGGCTCCTCCATAGCCTCCTAGATTAATCTCAGCTTTTTTTAATTGTATATCCAATTTCCCAAAGATGCGCTCCCAATTCTTACCTTCCACCAATGTATATGGTGAACCTGAATCTGCAAGAACTGTGGCTTCCTTGCCATCAATAGTAACCTGGCATTCTGGCATTTTTATACGACCCACATAATTTCCCTTGATTTAATTGGCATTATCCTGCGATATGCGTAAAACAGCGTGTTGATGCACATCCTGTAATTCGACATAACTGATCTTAAGACTCCTGCAAACTTTAATGATGTGTCCCTTTTTTCCACACCCTTTACATGTTAAGTTCAGAGCAAAACAAGCAGGATTATTCGAAAAATGGGTTGGATTACCACAACTGTAGCACTTGGTTTTATAATTGTCTTGTGAGACTTTAGTTGACTTTTCTTTCATACTGCCCTTACTCTCTGTGTTCCTGATGCTTAGCATCTCCACTTGACTGGTGAGATCATACTCATCCTCTACTACACTGGTCGTGTTCACTTCAGCTACATTAGCACTGAGGGGTTTCTCACGCATCTCTTGAACCCAACCAGTGGTGTGTTCCATCCCTACAATGACATCCACTGCTTCCTTCAAAGTTGGGTTCTTTGCTAGTAGCTTTTCTTGTACTCGTGGATTGTTAGTGCAATGCACCAATTGAACTCTTATCAATGAGTCAGTGAGTTCTCCAAAGTCACATGTGTGTGCCAAGCTCTTGGAAGGTGCTATGTAGTTTCCCACTTTCTCTGTCTTTCCTTGCATTCTTGAGAAGAACTACTGTTGTTCCATTACTACATTTATTTTTGGGCCAAAATGTTTTTCCAACATCCTCATAGACATCTCAAAAATATCACCAGGTTCACCTTCATCTATTCCTATAGTAATTTCATCAAGGCTTTCATAAATATTACGACCTTCAATTCCTAAGTTGTGTAGGAGGACTGCTTGTTTTGTTGCTGGAGAGAATTGCTCTCCACCTATTGCTATATTATAAGAGTCTTGCATTTCCCTCCATCTCTTCCATGATAAGATCGGTTTCCCTGTCTCAGACAGGAACTGTGGAGGTGGTAACATGCTTTCTGCTGCCATTGCTACTATTCAAACAAAATTACTAATATTTAAGCATTTAAAATGAATGGTGGCAGTAAATTATTTTATTCTGTTGTGGCTGTGAAAATTTCTTCTTTTTTTTATTCTAATTGTTTTGTACCCACGGTACATGTAATTCTCTGTTGTCCCTTTATATTCCTTTGTTTTGGCAGTCTTTATACTGTTTCATTTGCTGTTTGTTTTGTACCCACTGGTACATGCAATTCCTTGTTGTCCCTTTTCTATTTTTATGGTTTTGACAGTCTTTTTACTGTTTCCATTGCTGAGTTTGTTATTATTATTTTTTTTATGATGCAGCGTCATCAGAGGTTCCTCGACGGTGACTGCATCGATTGAAGGGTTCGTGGTAAGTTTATTCTTCTACTCTCTCTTTTTCCCTTTAAAAAAAAATGCTTATACACACATATAAATGCGTGTATGACCACACGTGCTATGCTTTTATATAATAGAAAGACGCGGTGATCACAGTTGTGCGCTATGCCTGTGTTGGCAGTTTATTCAATGGATGCGGTAACCACAGGCCGGTAACCACACGTGCGCTCTGCTCTAGTTAGCAACAGAGCTCGCACACGTGATATCTGCCTTGTCAGGCAAAAAAAGGAAATATTGAAGAAAGAAAAAAACAGGTACAAAGGTTCAACAAAAATGCTTTGTCAAAAATAATTTAAGTCACTGGTTGGTGAGCGGACTGTGATTAAATCTTCACAAAGCTGGGTCCTTTGTCCTGATGTAGTTGGTTCCACTCATCGTCAACTTGTTAAGAAACAGCGCAATGCTAAGTTCATGTTCCAGGCATTTTTTTTAATCTTCAAGTTTGTCAGAAATAGCCACCACAACAGAGCCTGCTCCTGCTCCTCCTGCTGCCTTCTGCCAACTCCCATTGTTGCCTGGTTGCAGACATTCTCTGTGATGTACCCAAAAATCCATTAGGTACATCACAGTTAAAGTCACACCACTACAGTAATCCCGTTCTACAAAGTGCCTTTGGGGCACAGCCCATTCACCTAAAGTATTCCTACAGGACCAGTCAAGATGGGAGTAGAATTCATAGAGAAATGCACCCTTCCTTGTGGCACCTGCACTGCTCATTTAAGCAATGGGTAGAGTTGTACAGAAGTCGGGGCAGATTTATCAATCTTTCACGCAGTGCAACACAGCAGGTCACCTTGCTGCATTGTGCTGCGTGAAAGAGGAAAGGATGGGAATTTACCATATTTATCATTATATGGCTCATTCCTTTTGTTTTCCAGCACTGGCACACTTTTGGCTGCCTTGGCACCAAGATAGGCACCATTGTTTCATGTTGCAAGTGTATCTGCATAATAGGCAGGATTGTTTTTGTGCAGGATGGGACACCATCCTGCAGAAAATAATCCTGAGATGCATTTTCCTCTTTCTCTGTGGGCTGCAGAATTCAGCACACATAGAAAAAAGAAAAAAAACAAGGATAAACAAAACTATTTCACATTGCTACGCTTCACCTGGAGAGGTGCAGCATTTTGGCACATTCCCAGGTCTACCACTAATGGTAAATCAGGGGATGCGACAAAATCCATGGTTGAATGCATGTGAACACCCATGCTCCACCCTTGGAATGCTTGTGTGCCTCAGAGTAAGCAAGGCAGCAATTTGTGCTGGTTTGTGTTACTCTACATTTATCATGACATGCAGGGCCACACAAGGTGGCCTTGCATGGCTTGATAAATCTCACTTAGGGTTTGCATCGCCCTTGCGACCGCTTGGGTGGCAAGAGTGACACAAAACCTTGATAAATATGAGCCTTAGTTTCTAGTACTAAATAGGGATTCAGTATACTGACCATGGGCCTGATTCACGAACGTAAACCTAGGGCCTGATTACGACCTTGGAGAATGGGATACTCCATCACAAATGTGGCAGATATCCCCTCTGCCGTATTACCAGTTCCATTATATAATGGAACTTATGAAACAGAGGCCTGGATATCCATCATGTTTGTGATGGAATACCCCATCCACCAAGGTTGTAATCAGGCTCTTAGACTTTTGGTCTAAATTTAGACGAAAAGACTAAGGCCCGTATTTATACTTTTTGACGCTAAACTGCGCTAACGCAGTTTAGCGTCAAAAAGTTTAGCGCCGGCTAACGCCATTCTGAAGCGCCATGCGGGCGCCGTATTTATTGAATGGCGTTAGCCGGCGCTAGCAGACCGGCGCTGCCTGGTGTGCGTGGAAAAAAACCACATACACCATGCAGCGCCGGCGTTGGGGAAAATGGCGTTAGGGCGTCTTAAAATGGTGCAAGTCAGGTTGACCCCAAAAAATCGCCTCCACCCGATTTGCGCCATTTTTAACGACGCCCAGACGCCATTTACATGACTCCTGTCTTAGTAAAGACAGGAGTCATGCCCCCTTCCCAATGGCCATGCCCAGGGGACTTATGTCCCCTGGGCATGGTCATTGGGCATTGAGGCATGTAGGGGGGCACAAATCAGGCCCCCCTATGCCAAATTTATTTTTTTTTAAATAAAAAATGATACTTACCTGAACTTACCTGAATGTCCCTGGGATGGGTCCCTCCATCCTTGGGTGTCCTCCTGGGGTGGGCAAGGGTGGCAGGGGGGTCCCTGGGGGCATGGGAGGGCAGCTGTGGGCTCATTTTGAGCCCACAGGTCCCTTAACGCCTGCCCTGACCCAGGCGTTAAAATCCGGCGCAAATGCAGGGTTTTTTGCCCCGCCCACTCCCGGGCGTGATTTTTGCCCGGGAGTATAAATACGACGCATTTGCGTCGCAGTCATTTTTTTAGACGGGAACGCCTACCTTGCATCTCATTAACGCAAGGAAGGCGTTCACGCAAAAAAATGACGCTCTTTCCTCATACTTTGGCGCTAGACGCGTCTAACGCCAAAGTATAAATATGGCGTTAGTTTTGCGCCGAATTTGCGTCGAAAAAAATGACGCAAATTCGGCGCAAATGGAGTATAAATATGCCCCTAAATTTGCAATCCCAAGTGCGGAGATTCCAACCAAAGTGCAGACATAAAGATTCTTATCGTAACTTACTTTTGTGAATACAGAAACATCATAAACTTAGACTTTTAGTCTACTTTTTGACTGAACATAGACCAAAAGTCTAAGTTTACCTTTGTTAGTCAGGCCCCTAACTTTTTTAGGGCTTGAGCATGTCACTGCCACTCCCATGAGTGACTAGGAGGAGCACTGGTAGTCTACTAATGTTTATGGGAACCTATGCTTTCCGGAGCTGCAGGTACTAACCTCTGCTTTTCCACTAGTTATGACGACTTTGAGCAGAGGTTACAAAGAATTATGTAAGCAGCCTATTGATCTCCTGCCTTGGTTGCAAAAGCAGACTTATAGTTCCAGACAATGACCCATACACTTGTGAAATAATTTTGCTCTTCACAAGATTGTGTATATACTTCAAGTGACAATATTCAACACAAGACAGTTGGTACACGGGAAGCAGACAGCAGAATTATTTTTCACATGGATATTTGTTTCCTCATACTGAAAGAAACAAACAGAAAAATAAACAAAAAAATATTACTCATAAAAGCGAGAGGAGATTTAAAAGATATGCCGGCATATCTGAAATACAACCAATACCTATACCCATAAATCACCCTTACATTAACTTGTAACTAGAACATTAATATATTTAAAGAGCAATAAGCATGTTTTGGGTTTTGTGTGCTCAGCTGGAGAGAGTAGGTTTAGTTGCATAAAATAAGCCAAATGTTACAATGACTGCTCTTTGCAGGTCACGGTGCTGGCATTTTAAAATACTTCAAAACTCCAGAGCATCTACTTCAGCAGAGGAAAGAACTTTTATTTTAGAGGTTGCCAGGTTTTCCTGTGGGGGCTTAATGCTTCTGGGCCAAGGCAGTGAAGCTGTCATAGCGGAATGATTTATATTCAGATAAACAATAGTTCTACAGAAGGAACCTAAACAGAAAATGTCAATCTCAGCCTTTGTAGTGCGCTTAATAAAGATGTTTTGCACTTTTTGCCTCACTCTGAAAACTTTAAAGTCTGCATCCCCATGGCGAATCGCATAAAAAACACTAGATAGAATGTACTGGTATTTCAGCAGATTTTGTTGCAACCAAATGCCAAAGGTTTATCAGTCGTCTTAACAGCTATTGAAATAAAAATTATCAGTAGGCATGGGTGTGGACGAAAATTCCCAAATTCATAGTGTTGGACTTTTTTGCTTATGCAGGGTCATCCCCAATCTTTTTGCCTCCTGCCTCCTATTTTTTCTGACCTGTTGCTGTTGGCTTTTGAACTCTGAGCACTTTACCACTGTGAACCAGTGCTAAAGAGCATATGCTCTCTGTGTAAATTGTATTGTTGATTGGTTTATCCATAATTGGCATATTTGATTTACTAGTAAGTCCCTAGTAAAGTGCACTGGAGGTGCCAGGGCCTGGAAATCAAATGCTACTAGTGGGCCTGCAGCACTGGTTGTGCCACCCACATGAGTAGCTCTGTAATCATGTCTCAGACCATTGCAGTGTCTGTGTGTGCAGTTTTAACTGTAAATTCGACTTGGCAAATGTACCCATTTGCCAGGCCTAAACCTTCCCTTTTCTTACATGTAAGACACCCCTAAGGTAGGCCCTAGGTAGCCCCAAGGGCAGGGTACAGTGTATGGTTAAGGTAGGACATATAGTAATGTGTTTTATATGTCCTGACAGCGAAATACTGCTAAATTAGTTTTTCACAGTTGCAAGGCCTGTCCCTCTCATAGGTTAATATGGGGGCTACCTTTAAATCTGATTAAAGTGCAGATTCCCTTTGGGAGCAGATGGAAATGTGGAGTTTGGGGTCTCTGACCTCACAATTTAAAAATACATCTTTTAGTAAAGTTGATTTTAAGATTGTGTGTTTGAAAATGCCACTTTTAGAAAGTGAGCATTTTCTTGCTTATAGCATTTCTGTGACTCTGCCTGTTTGTGGATTCCCTGTCTGGGTCAGTTTGACAGTTGTGCTGGTTGCACCTCACACTAGACAGTGACACAAAAGAAGCTGGGGTGTAGTCTGCATTTCCTGATGAGCCATCTGTGCTAGGAGGGAGGTAAGGAGTGGTCACTTACACCTGAAAGGGCTGTGCCTGTCCTCACACAATGCAGTCTTCGACCCCCTGGTGAGTGTCTGGGGCCTAGCCTGGGCAAGGCAGGATTTCATATTTAAAAGAGACTTTACTTTGAAGTAGGCCTACTTCAAAGGAGAAATTGGGTATACGAAGGGCACCCAAAACCACAGACTTTAGATCACTTCTGGACATCAAGAGGAACCTCTCCCTGGAGAAGAGCTGAAGAGCTGAGGAGAAGTGCTGCCCTGCCTGTGACTGTGCTTTGTGGAGCTATCCTGCAGTTGCTGCTTCTGCCAGAGTAAGAGGGCAAAGACTGGACTTTGTGTGCCTTCCATCTTGTGAAGAAATCTCCAAGGGCTTGATTTAGAGCTTGCCTCCTGTTGTTTGAAGTCTCAGGGACAGCAAAGACTTCTCTATGCCAGCACCTGGAGTCTCTGGAGAGACTCCTGCTCTGACAAGTGGTGCCCTATCCTGTCCCTGGGCCCTGGAAAGGAAAACTGGTGGGAATTCAAGGAAATCGACTTCAGATGACTTCGGACCGATGCCGTTGCTGAATCCGGTGATCTTCGCTGGAACACAACAACCTTCGCAGGCCTGACATCGCTGCAGCCCCGCTGAAGTCCGCGACTCTGTGCAAGTCGCTGCACCACGTCCTGACCGACACCGCTCGAAGTGCACAGATTCAATGTTTTACACAGATGCCACGATCCCTGACTTCGCGCATCGGCTCACTCTTCACCAAAGGTACTGTACCTGGGGGTCTACGCGACTCCGTGTCTGGTGCCGCTGGTGTCGGATTGTTGGGAACGACTCCGTCACGACTCCGTGTTAATACCTCATCGAAGCATTTTGCGTTTCTAAGCGCCATTTTTGAGTTTAATCTTTAAGAATTCATAACTTGACTTGTGTATGTCGGATTTTTGTTGTTTTGGTCTTGTTTTGTTTAGATAAATATTTCCTATTGTTGTAAACTGGTGTTATGTCATTATGTAGTGTTTTCATTAAGTTACTGTGTGTTTGGTACAAATACTTTACACCTAGCTCTCTGAAGTTAAGCCTACTGCTCTGCCAAGCTACCAAAGGGGTAAGCAGGGGTTAGCTGAGGGTGATTCTCTTTTACTCTGACTAGAGTGAGGGACCTTGCTTGAACAGGGGGTAACCTGATTGTCAACCAAAAACCCAATTTCTAACACATAGATTTCCAATTAGACGATGATAAGCAGCTGGCATCAACATCCATGATTCACAAAGGCAGGCAGGTAGACAGAAAAAAGTCAACCTTGCTGGTTTATCTCTATATTTGGACGAGAGTTCCAACTCCTTTAAGATTCTCACAGAGTCTCAAGAATAATCCCAGGAATCAGTATTATCTCTTTAAGTCAAAAGTACTCCATCTTCCCGAAAATATACGGTGACAGATATTCCATCCGTTGAAATCTAAATCCTATTTTATCCAATGGGATTTAGATTTCAGCGGATGGGATTTTCGTCACCATTGTGACAGAGTAACCTGTGCTCTAAGTTGTAAATCAGGCCCATAGTCATGTGTCTGTTACATTAACAAATAATACAGAAATGTGCATTTGGATATGTCACTTTTTATCTTTATATTGTTCACAGTTTTCCCGTCGAGTAACCCGTTCTTCAACAACACTATAAAGAAGAGCAGAGGGCCTGATTTAGAACTCAGCCTACAGGGTACTCATCCCGTTCACCAAAATCATAATCCCATTATGTCCTATGAGATTTAGATATTGGTAAACAGAATATCTGTTCTCTTTGTGACAGCATAACTCCACTGCTGAGTTCTAAATCAGGCTCAAAGTTCTCCTTTCCTTCCTCCTCCCCTCTGACTCCAATCATCCTTACCCTCAATGTGTGTACTAGAAGAGCCAATATTCTTGATTCTTTTAGAACACATACAGAACCATAAAATATAGATATTTTAACAGCTTAGCCTTCCACTCCTCTAATCAAAATCAAACACAAATATGAGCATGAGAATACATATGTCTAGGTTATGGCATCATTGTCAAAAGACCAGTAAGAGAAATAAATGATCACAAATATAAATAGGAGGGCTGAGGCCTATAAAGAAAATGCATTGGAATGGCAATGTGTTATTGTCTGAATGTGGTGTGTTGTGTAGAGTGTAGTGCAGGGGGACACATATGTTTAAGGGACAGTGTGTGTGTGGCACTTACCTCTATTCCATAGCCCCTTCCATTTGTATAATGTCCATTGAATTCCGCCACATTCTCCCTCCATAGACAATCCATCACCATTCAATACACTTGCAGAACTGTAAAATCTAAATATGGCAGGCGGAACACAATTGGCTTGGTGGTCTTCTCGGGTACACCATCGAAGCAGCTTTGAAATACAACCACCAAGATCTAAATTAGGTCCCATGTTTTTAAAGCCTTTCTAAAATGCAAGTGAATGGTGGTCTTCTACAGGGTAATGTGCAGGGTTCCATAGCCTTGCCACCACCACCAAAAAGCACTTCAGGTGAGCACACAGAAATTTGGGAATTGTGAGAAAAAAAGGTGTCCATAGAGTGAAGGGACCTATTTTGAATGCTCACCTTAAACTTTCCCTCAGATACAAATGACTAGAATTATGAATAATATGGTGTACTATACAAATTTAAAAGCTAGCCTTTTAGTCACTGGAGGCCACTGTAGCATATTGAGTGTTGAAGAATATAAAGCATGGCAAGACAGTCTAAAAGCTAGCTTTACCACCATATTTTGCATATGTTTTAATTTCAGTAGCACCACCTTAGGTGAGCCACTCAGTCAAGGGGACTAAGAATAGTTTTCTAAAACATTAGCCATTGAGACGCACAAGCCAATAAAATCAAGTGATTACCTGCTTCATCAGTGTCAAATTCTCAGTGAGGTAGAAACCAAGATTATTTTTAAAGACTGAGCTGGGAGAAGGGAATAAGATCCAGTGGGGGTGGGGGGGCAGAAAGTAGAAGGGAAAGGTCTGACCAACCTAAATGGAGCCACCCACAAAGCCTCTGTTTTGTCAGTATTAAACACCAAATCATTGAAATGGAGTCAAGATAATACTGACAACAAACACCTATTGAATGCTCTAATGGAGCAGCCACTGTTATATTCGGGACAATATTTACTTGAGTGTCTTTATAATTCATGCAAGTGACACCAGAAGACCTGATTAACATGCCCAGTTTATATGGGGCTGAGGGTGGATCCCTGATAGACCTCTTGGTCCAAGGCTCAGGAAGACAATGGGAAGGAGATAAGCAGCTTGGTGTCTATCCTCTAAATAAGATCTCATCCATTGAAGGGCGGTTCCACCAGTACCAGTCTCTTTAAGCCTGGTATGGAGAATAGCATTTGAAAATGTATAGAATGACACAGACATATCCAGCCCCCTAACATTTTTCCCCCATTTGTCACTTCTTGCTGGTGCTTTTCTAACTCTGATGGTGGCCTGGGAACTTCTAACCAGTCCCAGGGCCTGTGTCCTGTGTAAAATGAGTATGCAAATTAGACTAATTATAATTGGCCATGTCATCCTACCTGTAAGTCTCTAGGTTATGGTAGGGCATGTAGGTTTAGAGACCCACACCTAGGTAGTGCCCCCATAGGTGCATTGCTGAGGTGCCCAGGGTCATTTTAAAGGCAGGCCAGCCTTGTTGGCTGCTTTTAAATTAAAGTTACATGCACATTCTTTTAGAATTAAATGTGCTTCCAAAGTCCTAAACTAACTTATTTTTACACATTCATCACCCTTGAGGTGTGCCCTAGGTGCCCCCAGGGTTTGGTGCAGTATTACTTTAAGCAGGGATCTAATAAAATATGTTTGTAAGCCCTGGTGTGGAAAAATAGCCAAGTTTGTTTTTTCCTCATTCTAATGAATAGGTTCCATTGGCTACAATGGGGGGACTTTATTTTAATCTATAAAGTCTCCAAAGGAGCTAGATGTGTCAAGGTTGGTCTCAAACTGATTGTTATAATAAAATCAATAACTTGCCAGTGTTGGAATTAATATAACTAGTTCAGGGAAAGAGTTTTAGAAAGTTACCAGTTCCAGCACTGTAGTGCCCTTCTTTGATTAGCCAGCCTCTGGCAACCTGGCCAGTCTGCCTTGATAAGGTATGAAGTGGCCTGAGCTGAACACAAAGGAAGTGCTTTGAGGAGGAGATCTGCCTCAGCGGATGGTGAAGCAGGATGGGGGAGAGCAGCCAAACTGGCCTTCAAAGGATGGAAGAACATTTGGAGTAGCTCAGGACCCCCCATATCCTGCAAACCCAGACAACCATGTGCCCTCTTGATTAGATTAGGAGAGATCAGGAGGGGGCATGTTAAGGATTTTTAGCCACACCATTGGGTGGGTTCAGCCAGATCTAACCTCTGGCATTCAGTTTCTGCCATTTTGTATTTTTAAGGAATGTTGCTCCCTGGGGTTGATTTTTGCCACACTTCACAGGAAATGGTCAACCAAGAGGGTATTGGCCTACCTCTGATTGAACAGTTTCCCCCCACCGCTTTCCACCAGAGGACCAAGGATAAATATGGCCAAGCAGCACCCATACCTCAGATCCCTACATGGAACAACATCAAAAGAAGAAGGACTGCCCTGCTGGACCCCTGACCTGCACCTGGACACTGCACTTTGAAGGACTGCACCAGCTGCACACTTGAGCATCACCACTAAAAGGACTTCAACTGGTTCAAGAAGGGACTCCCAGCTTGCTACAGGTGAGAAGTAGCTAACCAGAGTTCCCTGCATCAAAACCTTAAAGAACTGACCAGCTGACTAGTAGCTAGTGGCCATATTTGGATTTGATCCAGGTGCATTCTGGAGTCCTAATTCTCAAGGAGCAACTCAGAGCTTCTGCAACCTAGGGGTGAGCTGTGGACTCCTAAGGGACCTTCAAAGACCTTTTGGACTGGAGGAAGATCCAGATGTTTGGAGAAGACTGGAGAACTTTTGGAAAAAAGCTCCATAAAAAGACCGACCTGCCGAGATGGGTCAAGCCGGCCTGACTTGCAGGTTCGTCCCTCTGAAAAGCTCCAAAGTCCAAGACTTCTAGGATTTCACCAGGGGCTCCCAGAAAGTTGATACGATGACCTCACATCTAAATCAGCTTGTTGTGGGGGGGTGGAACGCTGTCAGAAGGAAAAAGCTCCAAAAAATTGACAAAGTCTCAACGTTAAAAGTTAAGAGTTGACTTACCAGAGTCCATTCCTCCATCTACTCCTACGAGGCCCTCAGGATGCAGAATCGGCAAGACCTGTTCCTCCCATGTTGTTAGTTGTGGGGGAAAAGGTGGGGGTCCGCTGCCAGTCGGCTAAACAGCAAGGTGGTGTCTTGAAACCACGGAACGCACCTTCCCCCGTAGGTCGTTCCACCTCTTCCTGATGTCATCCTGATTTCTTGGGTGCTGTCCCACTGCGTTGACCCTGTCCACTATTCTGCGCCGTAGCTGTATCTTCCTAGCTATGGAGGTGTGCTGAACCTGTGATCCGAATAGCTGTGGCTCTACCCGGACAATTTCCTCCACCATGACCCTGAGCTCCTCAGAGAACCTGGGGTGTCTTTGCCGTGCCATGGGGTGGTGTGGGTGATTTGTGGGGTGGTGTGTGTAGTGATAAGTGGGGTGATATTTAGTGGTGTGTTGTGTGAGGTGCGTGGAAGTTCTGTGGGTGATGGTATTGTGTGCCTATGGATGCTTGGTAGTTGTTTGTGGTGTCTCTCTCTGGCCTTCTCTCGGTAATTGTGGTCGTAGGGGTTTGTGGGTGATGTGGGTGGGTGTTTTATTTTGTAATGGGTGTGTGGGAGTGGTGTGTGTATGTGTATCAGGTGTGTGTGTTTCGAATTGTCCAATGTGGATGTGTTTTGTAAAAGTGTTTTGTAAAAGTGTGTGTATTTTGAGCGCAGCGGTGTGTACCGCCAGTGGAATACCCCGGTTGAAAGACAGCCACGTGGATTCGTGGGTCATGATAGTGTGGGCGTATTTGGTGTGGCGGACTTGTGTGGGTGTCTGAATTTTGGCGGATTCCGAGCTGTGGGTCATAATAGCTGTGGCGGATTTCCGCAGACGCGGCGGTGTGTTGCCGGTCTTCAGTACGGCGGTAAGGGGCTTTTACCGCCAATCTTGTAATGAGGGCCTAAGTCTGAAAGTAAACTTTTGACCGAGGCCTCCCGTGAGCTGTAGCCAAGCAGGGCTCCATCTCGGTCGGCCTCAAACTTTGACTTTGTCACAGTCGAGATGCGACCAGATGACTAGATTGGCGCTATTCATTTCTAAGTGCTAAAAAGCATTCATTCTTTAAAAAATCATATCTCCGGCTTCCCTTATCCGATTTTATTCATTTTGGTGTCATTTTAAAGTTAAAAATAATATCTACTTCTATAATTTGGTGTTAGATTCCACTCCAGTGTATACTATTCCAGTGTATGCCATTACAATATTCCCTACTCCAAGATAAGCCACTCTTCCCAATGCTACTCTACTGTACATGACTCCACTTAATGCTATTAAACTCTATGCTTCCCTACCCTACTCCAATCTGCCGCACTGCATTATATGCAATTACACTGTATGCTACTCCAGAATACATCCCTCCACACTATGCCAGCCCAGTCTATAATACTCCACTGTATGTCCCTCCACTCTATTCCACTCCACTGTACACCACTAAACTCTACACTATTCCAAATTATGCCATTCAACTCTACAACACTCCAGTGTATGCCATGTTGCACATCACTTCACTGTATGGATTCCATTGTATGCTGCTTAACTGTACAACAGTCCAGTCTACACCACTCCACTGTATGCTATTATATCCAACACCAATACAACACCAATACACTCTAAACTATCCCACTGTGCGCACTCCATGCAACTCCACTGTACAACACTACTCTATGCTATTCCACTCGATGCCACTCCACTCTACATCACTACAATGTATGCCAGTAACTGGCAGCCTTATTCCACTTCACACCGCTCCAATGTACGCTTCTCCACTGTATCTTACCACAGTCTACCCCACTACACTGTATCCCGCTACTGTCTAAAACACTCCATTCCACTGGATTCCACTCCACTGTATTCTACACCACTCTAATCTACTTTTCCCTACATCACTCCACTCTACGCCACTGCACTCTGCACCACTCCACTCTATGCCACTCCAGTCTAAACCACTGCACTTTACGTTAGTCCCCTCTGTGCTACTGCACTTTATGCAATTCTACCGAAAATTATGCTTGCTACACGCTATGTTAATCTACTGAAAACAAACAAAGGTTAAACATTTCTTGTAGTTAAGAAAAGTGTATTTAATCTTTCTACACATACCAAAATTAAAATACACAAACATTATAAATTCTTCAGTCCATTAATTTAAGATTTGCTCACCACCTTTAAATTTGTACAGTATAAATGTATTTATTCTTTATTATGAATTTTACAACCAGGGGCCTGAATTAGATATTGGTGGTAACAGTCCTGCCATCGACTTTTCGAATGAAAACCCGTCTGGAGCTGTGATGGTTCGACAGCCATATTTAAATGATGGTGGCCCCATAGACAAAGGCCTGCATTCAAACCATCATCTCAGCCAAGAAGGACCGCCCGTGCCGATGGCACAATAGGAAAAAGTGGCTGACAGTGGAACCCCTCCCACTGTGAAGACTTGAATGTGCTTGACCGCAAAAACAAGTAGCACTCCCACCTCCATGTTTGAGTTGGTGGATGGGGGAAGAAAGGGGGTTTCCATATTCAAACCCTTGTCTTCAACTGGATATGACTGGACAACACCTGCCATCGCTGCTTTCACCAACCCACATAGAAAACACAACTCCCATGTTGCTGGACTCTGATGCTTCCGGGTGCTCACCTAATAGCCACAGTCGGTGCCTCTGGAGTTGACCCATCACATAGGGGAAGCTGCTATTCCGCAGGATGTAAGCGTCATACACTGAGCGAGGGAACTTGGCATTAACATGGGAGATGTACTGGTCTGCCAAACACACCATCTGCACATTCATGGAATGATAACTCTTCCAGTTTCTGTACACCTGTTCACTCCTGAGGGGGGTACCAAAGCCACATGGGTCCCATCAATGGCACATATGATGTTGGGGATATGTCCCAGGGCATAGAAGTCTCCTGTCACTGTAGGCAAATCCTCCACCTGAGAGAAAACGATGTAGCTCCGCATGTGTTTCAGCATGGCAGACAACACTCTGGACAACACGTTGGAAAACATAGGCTGGGACATCCCTGATGCTATGGCCACTGTTGTTTGAAATGACCCACTTGCAAGGAAATGGAGTACTGACAGCACCTGCACTTGTGGGGGGATTCCTGTGGGATGGCGTATAGCAGACATCAGGTCTGGCTCCAACTGGTTACACAGTTCCAGGATTGTGGCACGGTCAAGCCTGTAGGTGATGATCACATGTCTTTCCTCCATTGTCGACAGGTCCACCAGCGGTCTGTACACTGGAGGATGCCGCCATCTCCACACATGTCCCAGCGGACGGTGCCTATGAAGGACAACAGCGAGCAAAGAGTCAACAAACTCAGAGGTACGTACCCACAGCTTACACAGAACACGAATCATAATCCGATATTTGGCCTGTATGAGTGTTGAGGCAAGGCCTAGGTATGTGTGACACAGTTAAAAATTAAGCCATGTGGGCCCCTGAAATAGCGTCTGCCTGAACTGTAACGAGGGACAATGGGATGTGAGGTAACTGCGCTGGCGTTTTACACCGTCGAGGAAGGTGGTCGAAGACCGTGGCACAATGCTGCATTGGTTAACATTGGACCCTATGGGTCCCAGGAGCCAATGACGATGTACGCCGGCGGTGACGGTACGCACCGCCGCAGATGTGAACGCCATCTTCTATCTGTTCAATCACTCGATACCTGATCTTCGACAGGAGAGGACCTACACTGCAAGTGCTGCTGTGACCTCGGTCTGGAAGAGACAATGGCTTGTGCGTCTTGGGAAAGGGCCCCTGCCTTCACATCGGAGGAGTTGGAGAAACTCGTTTATGGGGTCCTCCCCCAGTACATGCTACTCTACGGTCCTCCAGATAAACAGGTTAATACACTGGGAGCATGCTGTATGGGCTATGCCTGTGTGGAGTGGGGTGGATGAAAGATGGGGGGGAGATTGAGATGTGCATGAAACGACGGTGAGTGCATGTGCATCATGGCAAGGATAGGGATGGGGGCCAATGACTGTGACGGTGCATTTGGTAATAACTTTTCTTTTCCCCCGTAAAATTCATGTAGGTCAGCCCCCACCAGAAAAAATATATTTGGCGTGCCATGGCCAAGTACGTCCGGACCCTGGGGGTCTACCGCAGACGGAGCACCCACTGCCGTAAGAGATGGGAGGACATTCGCCGCTGGAGCAAGAAGACGGTGGAGGCCCAGCTGGGGTTGGCCTCCCAACGTGGGAGGGGTGCCCATCGCACCATGAGCCCCCTGATGTTCAGGATCCTGGCGGTGGCGTACCCGGAGTTGGAAGGGTGCTTGAGGGCATCACAGCAGCCACAAGGGGGTGAGTACACTCTCATTCTGCTGATTTTGCGCGCAATGGAGGTGTCTGGGTGCGGGAGGTGGGCTGTGGGTTTCCCTAGGCCAGGGCGAGTGTGCTAGTTAGGTCCCCTTGTTCTGGCAGACCCTGTGGCACCCCAAACCCACCTGTGTACAGTGCCAAGTACACCTAGTTAGGCTCCTGTGTCATCCATGTGTGCAGATGTCGTCCATAGCTTTGTAGGCCATGTCCCAGGGATTGAACAGTGGAGGCCAAGTCCGTAGCGTAGTGCAGGCGGCTTCTGTGTCTGTCGTGTCCACCAACGGTAGCGGTAATGCATGCACTCAACATGTCTTTCTTCTGTCGTCCACCCCTTTTGTGCTCTCCCTGTTCTTGTGTGCATTAGCATCATCAGGCGGAGGAGCAGTGGCACCGGAGCAGGAGGGAGCTGCATCCCACATGGCCCTGGAGGGCGACACTATGGACTCGGAGTTCATCAGTGGGACGGAGGGCGAGGGGAGCTCCTTCGGCGGGGACAGGAACTGACACCAGTGAGATGGACTCGTCCTCTGATGGGAGCTCCCTTGTGGTGACGGCAACATCTGTGCCCCCGCATCTACAGGTACAGCCGCCACCCACCCTACCAGCACCGCCCTCCCAGCAGCTCCTCAGCCTTTGCCCCGTGCCCGCTCACCCAGGAGGGTGGGCATCACCTTCGCCCCAGCCACCTCAGCCCCTGCCCCAGTCACCCCTGCTGCCCTCAGTGAGGAGGCCATTGACCTCCTCAGGTCCTTCACTGTTGGGCAGTCTACCATTTTGATTGCCAGCCAGGGTGTAGAAAGGCAGTTGCAACAAACAAATGCATTCCTGGAGGGCATTCATTCTGGTCAGGCGGCCCTTCAGCAAGCTTTTCAGACTATGGCCTCAGCACTGATGGCAGCCATAGCCCCTGTGTCTAGCCTCCCCCCTCCAACTTCCTCCACCCAGACCTAATCCCCTCTACCTCAGTCTATCCCAAGCATACCTTCAGACCAGCATGCACAAACGTCAACACACAAGGGAAGCTCTGGCAAACATAAGCACCACACATCCCACAGGCACTCACGCAAGCATCACACACATGCAGACACACATACATCCGCTGCCTCCACTGTGTCCCCCTCCTCATCGTCTCCCTCCTCCCTCCCTGTCTCGTCTACACTCACACCTGCATGCACTACATATACAGCCACTAATTCCATCACCAGCACACCCACCACCACACCCCGCTCATGTGCAGTCACCACCCCCACTGCCATTCACACGTCCCCTGTGTCCTCTCCCAGTGTGTCTGTGACTCCCCATCCCAAGATACACAAATGCAGGCACACACCCACCCAACAGCCATCCACCTCACGACAGCCTCCAGCACATTCACCTTCACCCAAAGTCACCAAACGAACACCTCCTACAACCACAACCTCTTCCTCCACTCCCAAACCCCCTCCAGCTACCTGTCCCAGTGTTCCCAAAAACTTTTCCTGTCCAACCTTGACCTCTTTCCCACACTTCCCCTACCCCGTCTGTCTCCTAGGGCCCGACTCTCCAGGTCCCAATCTAGCACCTCAGCCACAACATCTCCGGGACCAGTGGTGCCTGTAATCACCGGAATCTGGAGTGCACCGGCCACCAGGGCAGCCAGTGTCACAGAGCCACAGCACGGACAGTCCCCCACCTGTCAAGCATCAAAAGTTGGCCAGTGCCTGGCGGGAGAGGGGGAAGACTCCAGCCACCAAAGCCGCTCCCAGGGGTACCGGTGGGAGTGTGGATTCAGCTGCGACACCTTCCAAGGTCGGGAAGGGCCACAAGAAAGTCAGCGAGGCTGGGAAGAGCAGCATGGCGGAGAAGACCGCCATCATCCCCGCCTCCCAGGAGGCCACCGCCCCCAGCCCTGCTGCCCAGGAGGCCACCGTCACCAGCACAGCTGCCCAGGAGGCCACCGCCACCAGCCCTGCTGCCTAGGCGGCCACCGCCATCATCCCCGCTGCCCAGGAGGCCACCACCCCCAGCCCTGCTGCCCAGGAGGCCACCGCCACCAGCACAGCTGCCCAGGAGGCCACCAGCCCTGCTGCCCAGGAGGCCACCGCCATCATCCCCGCTGCCCAGGAGGCCACCGTCACCAGCCCTGCTGCCCAGGAGGCGACCGCCATCATCCCGCTGCCGAGGAAGCCACTGCCACCAGCCCTGCTGCCCAGGAGGCCACCGCCACCAGCACAGCTGCCCAGGAGGCGACCGCCACCTGCCCTGCTGCCCAAGAGGCGACCGCCATCATCCCTGCTGCCCAGGAGGCCACTGCCAGCACCAGCCCTGCTGCCCAGGAGGCATCCGCCACCAGCCCTGCTGCCCAGGAGGCCACCACCATCATCCCCGCTACCCAGGAGGCCACCGCCAGCACAGGCCCTGCTGCCCAGGAGGTGACCGCCACCAACCCTGCTACCCAGGAGGCCACCGCCACCAGCCCAGCTGCCCAGGAGGCCTCCGCCAGCACCAGCCCTGCTAGGCCATGAAGGACCACCATCACCAGCCCCAGCCCCGCTGGGCCAGACAGGACTGCCAGCACCAGCCCCGCTGGACCAGACAGGACTGCCAGCAGCTGAGTCACTGCAAAGGACCCCGCCGCAACAAGCACCGCTGAACAGAGCACCGCCGCCACAAGCACCGCTGAACAGGGCACCGCTGCCACTAGCACCGCTGAACAGGGCACCGCCGCCACTAGCACCGCTGGCCCATGAGCGCCAAGGGCATTGACGCTACTGAGTCTGTCACGAGCAGGATGAAGCACTCTGGAAACCAAGGCCCCTCCAGAACCAGTGGAGATTCACATCCATTACCTCTGTCCTTGGCAGGATGAAGAACTCTGGGCACAATGCCCCCTCCAGAACCAGTGGAAAAAGGCATCCTCTACCTCTGTCCTTGGCAGGATGAAGCACTATGGGCAAAAAGCCCCCTCCAGAACCAGAGGATTTTCCCATCCACTGCCTTTGTCCTTGCCAGGATAAAGCACTCTGGGCACAAAGCCCCCTCCAGAACCCGTGGAGAAAGGCATCCACTTGAGAGACTGTGGCTTTGCACTCCCCAGGATGGAACAGTGGGCAAACTACCCACTGTAGAGACTTGAGAGACTGTGGCTTTGCACTCCCCAGGATTGAACAGTGGGCAAACCACCCACTGTAGAGACTTGAGAGACTGTGGCTTTGCACTCCCCAGGATTGAACAGTGGGCAACCCACCCACTGTAGAGACTTGAGAGACTGTGGTTTTGCACTCCCCAGGACGGAACAGTGGGCAAATCACCCACTGTAGAGACTTGAGAGACTGTGGCTTTGCACTCCCCAGGATAGAACACTGGGCAAACCACCCACTTGTGAGACTTAAGAGACTGTGGCTTTGCACTCCCCAGGATGGAACAGTGGGTATGTGGTCCCCTCGTGGATTTGGCGTCGTGCACTCAACCGGCTGAGGTGCCCCCCCTTTCCCTTCCCCTTGATGTGCCTGTTTTATTGCTATCTGATGCCCCTGCAGTGTTCTCTCCATCATGTTTGGAGATTGAGTGTGGGCCTCGCCCCTACCGTGTGGGCCCAGTGTACCACGGACTTCAATGGAGCACTACCTGGACTGCTATTCTTGCTGTATATTTTGTTTATAGTGTATATATATCTTTTTGCGCCTGGATTTTAATGTATTACAATGGTTACACTCATTTCCTTTTGTCTTTGCATTCTTCCAGGGGGGGTTGGGGGGTGTAACTGTAAGGTATCATGCTGTATTAGTGTGTGTGTTGTCGTGGGTGATGGTGGGGGTGGGGGTGTTGCATATTGCGTGTGTGTGTCCCCTTCCCCTGTGTCTTAGGTGCAGTACTCACCGTGGTCTTTGCTGCCGGCGTTCGTGCTCCTGGTAGAGGAGCAAAAAGATAAGGGCTGGCAGGATCTGGAGCTCGGGTTCCATGGTGTCCTGATTCCTCGTGGGGATTGTAGAGGTGAGCGTTTTCCCTTCGAAGTCCTGTTTCCGCCGTGTTTGTGTTCACGGGGAATCCGTCCCGGAAAAGGTGCTGGATTGGTAGGTTGTGATACTGTGGGCGGTACATTGTCTTCCGCCTGTATGTTGGCGGTGACCGCCACGCTGTTTGTTTGTACCGCTGTGGCGGTTGGAGTGTTAAAGTGGCTGTCTTTATAGGCGGTTTCCGCCACGGTTGTAATTAAAAAAATTTTTTTCCGCCGGCCTGTTTGCGGTTTTACCGCCACTTTAACACCGACCGCCAGGGTTGTAATCACCACCTTAGTCTTTTTTCTGGGGATTTTCTTCAAGGGACCAAGTCGCCAGTGCAATCCGATCTCCTGGAACTCTTCCTCGGATACGCGTCGCGGGATCCTTCGGGCGAGATTTCTACCTTCGGACTTAGTCGTTTTTTTTAAATGAAAATCCTTTGACTGAGGCAAACCTGAATCTTAATCCGACGTCCCTTGAACCCTCTTCGGATACAATGCCTGGAAGGTCCCAGTCAACTTCCTATGTTTGGACTTAGTCACTGTTTTGGAGATGTTCTTCACCGGGACAAACCTGCAGATCAGGCTGGGTCACGGTTGAGGCAAGCCGGCTAGAGTTGCTGCAGCGGGCTAGTCCCTTTATGGACCTTTTTTTTAAAAGTTCTCCAAACTTCTCCAAACTTCTGGATCTTCTTCCAGGTGTTCCTTTGAGGATCGTTTGAGGTCCACAGCTCACCCCAAGGTTCCAGAAGCTCTGAGATGCTCCTTGAAGGTGTAGACTACAACTCCCAGAATGCACCTGACGCAAACTCCTTTTTGGTCACTGAACAGTGGTCAGATGGTCAGTCTCTTCAGGAGTTGGTGCAGGGGACTCTGGTTTGCAATTTTTCACCTGTAGCAACCAGGTTGAAAGCCAGGCAAGGTCCTTCTTGTGGTGATGCCCAAGTGTGCAGCTGGTGCAGTCCTCTAGATTACAGTGTCCAGGTGCAGGTCAGCGGTCCAGCAGGGCATTCCTTCTTCTTCTGTAGTTCTTCCTTGTTGGAGTCTGGTAGTGATCTGAGGTGTGGGTGCAGGTCTGCCAGTTTTATCCTTGCTCCTGGGTGAAAAACAGGGGGGTCCTGGTTCTCCAATCAGGTGCAGGGTCCTTCCCCCTGTGATGACCACTTCATGGGGAGTATGGCAAAAATCAATTTCAGGGAGTAACATTCCTCAAAAATCCATCATGGCTGAAAGTGACTTCTTGCTGAGCCCACCCAATGGTTTGGCTAAAAACCTTAAACACACCCTTCTCCTGCCCTCTCCTAATCTAATCAGGGGGGCACCTAATTGTCTGGGTTTGCAGTATGTGAGGGAGGTGCTGGGCTGCTCCAAATGTCCTTCCATGTCCTTGACCAGTTTGGCAACCCTGCCCCCTTCCTGCCTCTCCATCTTCTGAGGGTAGATCTCCTCCCCCAGGCACATCTCTTTGTATGGAGCCAGGCCACTTACCACCTCATCAAGGCAACCTGGCCAGGCTGCCAGAGGCTGGCCAATCAGAGCAAAGCTGCAAAAGCACTGCAAGGCTGAGGTTGGCAACTTTTCAGGTAAAGTTTAAAACTCTTTACTTGAACAAGTTATATTAATTCTAACAACTGGAAGTTGTGGGAGTTATTATAACAATGAATTTGATACCAAACTTGAGGTATCTTTTACTTAAGGGGACTTTTAAAAATAAAATAAAGTCTGCCCATTCTACCTTAAGGATGCCATTCACTACAATGAGGGAAAATGAATTTGTCTGTTTTACCTCACCAGGGCTTATAAAACAATTTTTTATAAGGTCCCTGCTTATAGGTGATTGGCACCCAGCGCTAGGGGCACATAGGGCACACCTTAGTGGTAACTTATATATACAAATACAGTAGTTTAAGCCTTTGGAACTACTTTTAACCCCTTCGCTGCCAGGCCTTTTCCCCCTCCTGTGCCAAGCCTTTTTTTGGCTATTTGGGCCAGTTCGCGCTTAGGCCCTCATAACTTTTTGTCCACATAAGCTAGCCAAGCCAAATTTGCGTCCTTTTTTTCCAACATTCTAGGGATTCTATCGGTACCCAGACTTTGTGGGTTCCCCTGAAGGAGGCCAAGAAATTTGCCAAAATACAGTGAAAATTTCGTTTTTTTTTTTTAAATGGGAAAAAGTGGCTGCAGAAGAAGGCTTGTGTTTTTTTCCCTAAAAATGGCATCAACAAAGGGTTTGCGGTGCTAAAATCACCAGCTTCCCAGCTTTCAGGAACAGGCAGACTTGAATCAGAAAACCCAATTTTCCAACATAAATTTGGCAATTTACTGTGACATACCGCATTTTTAAAAAAAATGTTGCTTTCAGCCTCCTTCCAGTCAGTGACAGAAATGGGCATGAAACCAATGCTGGATCCCAGAAATCTAAACATTTCTGAAAGGGAGACAAAGTTCTGAATTCAGCAAGGGGTCATTTTAGTAGATTCTACAAGGGTTTCCTACAGAAAATAACAACTGAAAAAGAAAAGTATTGAAATTGAGGTGAAAAAAACAGCAATTTTTCTCTACGTTTTCCTCTGTAATTTTTTCCTGCAATGTCAGATTTTCTAAAGCAATATACCGTTACTTCTGCTGGACTCCTCTGGTTGCGGGGATATATAGGGCTTGTAGGTTCATCAAGAACCCGAGGTACCCAGAGCCAATAAATGAGCTGCACCCTGAAGTGCGTTTTCATTCTATACCGGGTATACAGCAATTCATTTGCTGAAATATAAAGAGTGAAAAATAGCTATCAAGAAAACCTTTATATTTCCAAAATGGGCACAAGATAAGGTGTTGAGGAGCAGTGGTTATTTGCACATCTCTGAATTCCGGGGTGACCATACTAGCATGTGAATTATAGGGCATTTCTCAAATAGATGTCTTTTTTACACACTCTTATATTTGGAAGGAAAAAATGTAGAGAAACACAAGGGGCAATAACACTTGTTTTGCTAATCTAGGTTCCCCCAAGTCTCCCGATAAAAATGATACCTCACTTGTGTGGGTAGGCCTAGCGCCCGCAGCAGGAAACGCCCCAAAACGCAACGTGGACACATCACATTTTTTTAAAGAAAACAGAGGTGTTTTTTGCAAAGTGCCTACTTGTAGATTTGGGCCTCTAGCTCAGCCGGCACCCAGGGAAACCTACCGAACCTGTACATTTTTGAAAACTAGAGACCTAGGGGAATCCAAGATGGGGTGACTTGTGGGGCTCTGACCAGGTTCTGTTACCCAGAATCCTTTGCAAACCTCAAAATATGGCTGAAAAACACATTTTCCTCACATTTTGGTGACAGAACGTTCTGGAATCAGAGAGGAGCCACAAATTTCCTTTCACCCAGCGCTCCCCCAAGTCTCCCGATAAAAAAGATACCTCACTTGTGTGGGTAGGCCTGGCGCCCGCGACAGGAAATGCCCCAAAACGCAACGTGGACACATCACATTTTTTTAAAGAAAACAGAGGTGTTTTTTGCAAAGTGCCTACCTGTGGATTTTGGCCTCTAGCTCAGCCGGCACCTAGGGAAACCTACCAAACCTGTGCATTGTTTAAAACTAGAGACCTAGGGGAATCCAAGATGGGGTGACTTGTGGGGCTCTGACCAGGTTCTGTTAACCAGAATCCTTTGCAAACCTCAAAATTTGGCTAAAAAAACAAATTTTCCTCACATTTTGGTGACAGAAAGTTCTGGAATCAGAGAGGAGCCACAAATTTCCTTCCACGCAGCATTCCCCCAAGTCTCCTGATAAGAATTATACCTCCCTTGTGCGGGTAGGCCTAGCGCCCGCGACAGGAAATGCCCCAAAACGCAACGTGGACACATCACATTTTTTTAAAGAAAACAGAGGTGTTTTTTGCAAAGTGCCTACCTGTAGATTTTGGCCTCTAGCTCAGCCGGCACCTAGGGAAACCTACCAAACCTGTGCATTTCAGAAAACTAGAGACCTAGGGGAATCCAAGATGGGGTGACTTGGGGCTCTGACCAGGTTCTGTTACCCAGACTCCTTTGCAAACCTCAAAATGTGGTTAAAAAAACACGTTTTCCTCACATTTCGGTGACAGAAAGCTGTGGAATCTGAGAGGAGCCACAAAATTCATTCCACCCAGCGTTCCCCCAAGTCTCCCGATAAAAATGGTACCTCACTTGTGTGGGTAGGCCTAGCGCCCACAAAAGGAAATGGCCCAAAACACAACGTGGACACATCACATTTTTTCATAGAAAACAGTGCCTACCTGTGGATTTTGGCCTCTAGCTCCGCCGACACCTGGGGAAACCTAGCAAACCAGCGCATTTTTGAAAACTAGAAACCTAGGGGAATCCAAGATGGGGTGACTTGTGGGGCTCTGACCAGGTTCTGTTACCCAGAATCCTTTGCAAACATCAAAATTTGGCCAAAAAAACACTTTTTCCTCTCATTTCGGTGACAGAAAGTTCTGGAATCTGAGAGGAGCCACAAATGTCCTTCCACCCATCGTTCCCCCAAGTCTCTCGATAAAAATGGTACCTCACTTGTGTGGGTAGGCCTAGCGCCCACAAAAGGAAATGGCCCAAAACACAACGTGGACTCGGACACATCACATTTTTTCACAGAAAACAGAGGTGTTTTTTGCAAAGTGCCTACCTTTGGATTTTGGCCTCTAGCTCAGCCGGCCCCAGGGGGGCAGAAATGGCCTAAAATAAATTTGCCCGCCCACCTCCCCAACCCCCCCCCCGGGAGCGACCCTTGCCTACGGGATCACTCCCCCGCGTGACATTGGTGCCAAAAAAAGAATCCCTGGTGCCTAGTGGTTTCTACCCCCTTGGGGGCAGATTGACCTAAAATCGGCCAATCTGCCCCCAAGCGGGGCAGAAATGGTCTAAATACAATTTGCCCCCCAGGGGAGCGACCCTTGCCTAATGGGTCGCTCCCCATCTCTAAAAAAACAAAGAAACAAAAAAGAAACACAAAAAAATAATTGCCCTGGCGCCTAGAGGTTTCTGCCCCTAATAACAATAGGCCGATCTGCCCCCAGAGCGGGCAGAAATGGCCTAAAATAAATTTGCCCCTACAACCCCCCCCGGAAGCGACCCTTGCCTACGGGGTCGCTCCCCCTGCGTGACATTGGTGCCCAAAAAAAAAACCCCGGTGCCTAGTGGTTTCTGCCCCCCTTGGGGGCAGATTGGCGTAGCATGGCCTAAATACAATTTTCCCCTCCAGGGGAGCGACCCTTGTACAAGGGGTCGCTCCCCATCTGTAAAAGAAAAAAAAGAAGAAATCCCCGGTGCCTAGTGGTTTGATCGGCCTAATCAAAATAGGCTGATCTTCCCCCCAGGGGGGCCGAAATGGCCTAAAATAATTCCCCCCCCCAGGGGAGTGACCCTTGCCTAAGGGGTCGCTCCCCTTGCATGAAATTCACAAAAACAAAAAAAACTCCCTGGTGTTTAGTGGTTTCTGCCCCCCTTAGGGTCAGATTGGCTTCATCAAAATAGGCCAATCTGCCCCCAAGGGGGGCAGAAAAGGCCTAAATATAATTTGCCCCCTAGGGGAGCGACCCTTGCCAGTTTCCAGAAAAAACAAATCCCTGGTGTCTAGTGGGCGTTTCAAAAGCCGGATTGCAAGCAATCCGGCTTTTGAAACGCTTGGAGAGACTTCAAAGGGAAGGAAATACATTTCCTTCCCTTTGAAGCCTCTCCGGGCCTCTCCGGGCCTCCCCCACGTGATCGAAATGCTGAGCTTCCAGCGCGATGGGGGATGCCCTGTGACAAATCAGCGCGCTGACGTCACAGGGGGCGGTCAAGGGTTGAAGGGGAAGGGCTTCCCCTTCCATCCCTGCCTTAGGGGGGTGGGTGGGGAGCACAGGGGGGGAGCGCTAGCGCTCCCCCCAGTTCCCGTGCCTTGGACGAGGTGACCTCGTCCAAGGCACCCGGGAACCAGTGCCTTGGACGAGGTGACCTCGTCCAAGGCACCGAAAGGTTAATTCCAAAGTCAAATTTGCATGTAACTTTAATTTAAAACAGCCAGCAAGGCAGGCCTGCCTTTAAAATGACACTGGGCACCTCAGCAGTGCACCTATGGGGGTACCACCTATGCTTTGGTCACTAAACCTACATACCCTACCATTTACTAGGGACTTAAAGGTAGGCTGACTTAGCCAATACAGAGCACATGCCCTGGGACTGGTTAGCAGTTCCCAGGGCACCATCAGAGTCAGGAAAACACCAGCCAAAAGTTAAAAATGGGGGCAAAAAGTCAGGGGGCCTCTGCAATCAGCCTTGTTTCCCCACAGTATATATATATATATATATATATATATATATATATATATATATATATACATATATGTATATATATATATATATATATATATATATATATATATATATATATATATATACATATATATATATATATATATATATATATATATATATATATATACATATATATATATATATATATTTCTTTTTTTTAAAGTCTAAACAATTTAAATTATTTAACAGAGGCTAGTTTAGTTCCCTGCCCCTATTACTTTCTTTACGTGCATGTTGCAGTACTAGTGAGTGACCATGTGCAGTTCTTCAATAATTTGAAGGCTGGGGTCTACTAAACTCAAAGCTGATTAAGATATTAGGGATGCAGTAACTTTAGAAGTGTAGTTTATGAAAAGCAATGGTCTTCTCTTTTGTGGGTGTGTGGGTGTGTTTTTTTTATTTATCATACCCCTCTCTAACCCCTCCTTTAATTTCTCCAACCCCCTACCATTTAGTAGTATACATTCTGTTCTAGCCACTTCCTGTCTCCCTATGTCCCTCACACATTTACTGCAAAACAAATGTGAGCAGTGATCTCCAATTTGATGGTGATGGTGATCTTTTCACAGAAATATTAGGCGAGGCATAGGAGGAGGTCTCCACCTGTAGGTTTGTGAATAGTATTAGAGGTATGTGAGTACAACTACTGTTGTACTACTATATGTACTACAAAATGCAGATTCAGAATTTTCTAATTTGGACTTTAAAGGAACCAATTTTTGTTTTTCAAGCACCATCTGTCATTTTTTCACAGAATTTTATTTTTATGGAGTAATATTTTCATCTAGTTGCTTTTATGGAATATAATTCTTTTCTAGTGGATTTCTTACAATGTAGTAGCACATCTTTTATAACGTATTGATAATGTTCTTTTTATAAATTACATTTCATTTACTACTATAGTTTCTGACTTCATGTAGCAGTCAAACACAAATAAATAAACTGAAACTGAAAACTAGTCCCTTTATATGGGCAGACCTACTTTGTTCCTAATAGTCTCTATGACAGTCTCATTCCACCTTGTTACATGTCTCTTCCAATTCCAATAGGTTATACCACTCATTCAAAGATCTTGAATTCCTGGCTTGCCAGCAATTAATAGGTGACAGTGTATTGGCAATCCTTGTCAGTGAGTCATGTTTTTGAATCAAGCATGGGCTATGTCATTTGGTGGCTTCTATGCAAATGTAATGGGGTTCAGCTCATTAAGCAGAACCATTTCCCATGATCTTTGAAATATAAGATTATTCTAAGGTATAACCATATTAAACTCCACAAAACCAATTTTGATTTTTTTGAAGTGATTCTAAGTGATCTATCTAAAATGGGGTGGGACTTGTGATCTAAAGCAGATGATATAGCAAGTGGTAAAGTGGCTAACACATGGGGTGACATGAGCTAACATTGTTAAACAATGTGCCTGTCACATGCCGGGGGAGTGATTGAGGACAGACAAATAGTTGTGAAGTATCATCCCTTTTAGAAGCTTACAATATCCCTCTATACAGTATTGGGGGTTATTACAATCTTTAATTTCCCTGACAAATAATTCCAGTTTACAGTCATACCTCAATCGTTGGAAACGTAAACAAGCACTACCTCAAAAATTTAACCTCTTCTATGACTTGGTCTTGTTCTCCAGAAAGTAGAACAGAATAAAATTGCATTTAGCATTGTCAATTGTGCATTGGGTGCACTGTAGAGATTTTATTGATCTTTTCCAAGTTCCTAAATCTATCACCCTCTACAGCAGTACTATGTCTATGTCCATGTCTTTTAGGTCTTAGGTTGCATAGGACCTACAAGGGCTAAATATCAATAATGAAGAGAAGGAAATAGCCTTCTTTCAATGTTACCAGTTGATACAATTTAGGAAGTGACTGACAGTCTTCGTGGTTCTTTCACAAACAATGATTTGTTAGTTCCATCAAATGACACCCAGAACAGTTGTCTACTTAGTTACTTGTAAATATGGCCAGTTCATTATGCAAAATGATTTTTCAGTGCCCAGTGAGAACATGGCCATCAGATACCAAATTACTTCATCCCAGTTTAATAGTCAAAATGTGCCAATTTAGCACAGTCTGTGTTGGCAAAAGTTCATAATTCTGTGGAGAATTTGTTTAATCTAGATAGTATGTCTCTTGGTAACCATCAGCACTGAACAAAGAGAATGGTCAAAAGGAAGATCATTGAAGAGTGTTTTTTCTGTCTTTCTGAAATTTTATATTGTCCTCTTGCAAAGATTTCTGTAGAGGACTCCAATAAAGCATAATGAGAGCAAATCGTAAAGCATAGTTTCCACTATGTGAAGTATTGGTCTGCTGAGCTCAGAGGGAATTGTATGCTCTCTACTAATTTTTGGCATTAGAGAGAACTTTGATATAAGTGAGCATCCCCTTTCCCTGTAGCACAAATTCAAGTGTGAAGACCTCTGCTTGTGTGATACAACTCAGCCGTAATCCAGCAGCATTTGCTTAATGAAATCTGTTGTGATTCTAAAACATGAGTAAGAAATTTAGGGCCAGATGTACAAAGCGTTATTCCTGCTCCAATGTACAAAAGGCAAAATGTGATTCAGTAACTTGTTACCTAATTGCTGTTTGCATTTGTGATTCAGTACTTGCAAGGGGCGTGTTTATGGCGTCCCTACCAAATACTGATTTGGTGTGATATGTATCACTGCTTTGTGACCGAATTCCAGTTGCAAAACAGTAATAATATACTACCAATATAACTCTGGTGGTAATCCATACGCAAAGGATAAGGGGTCCCCAATGGACCCCTTCATCTTTGAAAATGGTAAATAAAATATTTTACTAAGAGCAAGAGGAAGTCCCTAGAACCACTGCCTACTCTTAAAAAATGAAACTTCTTGGTTTCATTTTTTTCTTTTTAAATGCACTCAGTTTAATTTTAAGAAAATGGAATTCATTTAAAAAAGAGATTGCTTTATTTAAAAGCAATCACAGACAAGGTAGTCTGCTGACCTCAGAAGGACATCATCTCTGTGATGGCTGTGATTCTTAATGGCTCACAAACTGTGACCTACTTCATTAATATTCATGAGGTAGGTCAATTTGCGACCTACAAGGAACCCCTAGATGAAACTCAATGAGTTTCATACATTATGATTATCAATTTTCTAATTGTGATTTGGAGAGAATCGCAATTAGGAAAATGGTATTCCTTATGTTTGTACATTTGGCCCATAGTTCTAAACAATGGAATGCAAACACCTTGAGAATCAATTCAAGTACTGTACAAAGCTGATCGCTAGAATTGAGATCTGCTGCCCATCTGTATCGCTGTTAAGGTTAGCGGGAGCCTTTGGCTAGGCAGATTTTAGCCCGAGTCCTACCTATGCTGAGTAGTTATTGCTTTAAACATTTTCAATTGAAAACTGGACATCTTAGAAAAAGTGAATTATTGTTGCCATCAAGCAACCTAATAATAAAATTATGAAACCAAAATAATTCAATGTTCTCTTTTCCTTTAAAATTAGGATCCTCTTTTAGCTGGATGTTTTCACAGTTTGAGCATTATTCTTTTATGCTGTCGAGAATAAGGGGAGATTGGCAGAATTAATTGTTATCCTTTCCATACTGAAGTATCATATTTCATTGTTGCTTTCTGAGGCTCAGCGGAATTCTATAATCACACCATGATACATTTCATAGGAAACTATTGCTTTCATACGAGTGCACCCAAGGGGAAACAGACATTGTCTCAATCAAAACAAAGCAGTCGGAGTTTGCTGAATATTACCACGCTTCACATTTCATTTAATGGATTTATTGTATCACGCTTTAAATAAATTGCAATTTTATGTACACAGGATTTGGTTTATCTTTCATAAGTTGTAGCCCATGGATATCAGCCAGGGCTGTCCATACAAGATACTACTGCGTCTGCGGTTTTGTTGATGGGTCAAGTACACAACAGCGGGAGAGATTATGGGTCTGATCACAAAACATTTTTGGCTGGTACTATTTTATATCCTCCACCACCATAATTTTAAAGCAGGCTTCTGAAGGTAGTAATGTGCGACAAGAAACTTTCTGCATATTGGTTGTGTGGCATTTTGTTGTGGCAGTGTTATATTCTATTGGGCTGCTGTGTATTTGTGTTGCATTATTGCAATGTGATTTTGTTAAGTTGCTTTCTGTTTTGAGTAGGTTTTAAGCATGTGGTTGTTATGTGCTCTATTATGTCTTTATTCTGTTGTAATATTGCTTTGTGTTATCTATGGTGTTATGTTCTCTTGCATTCTTTATATGTGTCATCAAATGATGCTGCTAATTAAGACACCAGTTACCTCCTTTATGTGAAGTGACCTTGAGTTCTAAATTAGAGCCCAAGAGCTCACTTTAGTGCTCACTTTGTGTGATATAGCCATAGGACTTTTACTAACCCTTCAGCAACAAATTGATGTCTGAGGTCTCTTGTGTAGGACGTAGACTGAGACAAGGGGCCAACCATGTGATGTCACTGCAAGTCACAGAATGTATGTGTGTGTACGTGGGATGTATGTGTGTGTGTGTGCACTGTTATATCCCAGATTCAATTGATATCCATCATGCTGGAGACATAAATGTATGATGACTACAGATACTTGCATGGATTCTAGTACACAAATCTACCTAAGTGACACTTCTGGGACAGGGTAGCATGAGGATGTTAGAGGAAAAACCTTTGCACATCAACGAATGGCTTCCTCCCCTGATCCAGTTATGAACTCTGGTGCCCTCCAAAAGAAAGAGGCTAAGGAAATGCTAGGCTACTTCAATATACAACGTATCTAATGGGACCATCACCTGACTACTTTGCAGGCAGTCTATACAATGGAGCTCCAAATTGGTTCCCTGTCAAATAGAGTGAATGCACATCAGACACTCCAAGCAAACCACTTGTAATACATGCAGAGCAGACACATATTCTTCCTGAGAAGGAGAGAATGACCCTGTTGAGAAAGACTAGGCATGTGTTTTACCAGTTTAGGCAAAAAGAGCCTTTCCCTTCCACTATATTCATTCACTGCCACCTCAGCCTATCTAGGGTCCCACACCAGTACACTGGAGGTGCCCAACAAGTATAGGTGGCTGACTGTTTTTGTGGGGGGTCGAAAACATGTTTCTAACACTCACTAACCTGGAAAAAAGCCCAGGAGGTTAGGGTCTCCAGAGCCATGGAGGGTATATTTTGCCTCCACACCACAAAATGCAAGCTTAATTTTCTGTCTCCTTTGAATAACACCCTTCTGAAAAAAATAAGGCCCAACTCTGCTAATGCACTCTGGTTAGCAAAGGGATACTACTCCCAGCTTCCATAGTATTGCAGACAAATACATTTCTTCATTATAGGATTTTGTTTCTAGAACAGCTGGCTGTAACACACAGAGAACTGTGAATCTATTACCAAACATATTCCCTAATAATGAACTCTATTGATCCATTCTGAGGATGAGTATCACCAGTATAGTTAAATTAAAATATTAAGGTGGAGCAGAGGAGAGGAAGGCACAGAACCGGTGGACTAGAAGTGTCATACCATGCAGACACTACAACAGAGAGGATGCCCTTGGAAGTAGAATCATGGTCTAAAAGAGGATGGACTAGTTTGAAATCTGTCCGACAGGAAACTGAAGATTCAACTTAGAGCTGTGTAATTAATTCATATGAGCTACTGCTAGACAATAATTGCAATGAAATGCAATGTTTGACAGTGTGGTGAAGTAAAATGAAAGGAGGATTATTTACAAGGACTGAGGTATGATTTGTTGTGTCATGAGAACTCAGACCTGGTGCTAGGCTTTCTTCTTTCATTCTATTTTCCTCAACTGGTGTCCACTCCACGCTAGGGAGTCCTCTATGTAATAGTCAGTTGTATTGAAGATGTGGGGACAGAAGTGAGGATGTGCTGATAGTTTATAATACTTGAATGACACGGAAGTGAAATAAAAGGCAGGTGAAATCTCTAAGTTCACATGTCAAAATTACAGCATCACCCCTCATGTATGAGATTTGTTCTGGAAATTAATGCTTGACAGTGGTATGGGCTACAATAGATGGGAAATGTGTGCATCCATTTGTGGATGGTGTTAGAAATGGGGTCTTTGGCTGGTGGTCAGGTTACCCCCTGTCAAAGCAAGGACCCTCACTCTAGTCAGGGTAAGTCACCCTCAATCCAAATGATCGTGTGTCCACCCTCTGGTAGCTTGGCACTGAGCAGTTAGGCTTAACTTAGAAGGCAATGTGTAAATTATTTGTGCAATAAATCATACAATAACACCATACATCACCACAAAAATACACCACACAGTGTTTAGAAAAATATATAATATTTATCTGGATAAATGCAGGTCAAAATGATCAAAGATGCAATAAGTAAATGTAGAGATATCACTGAAAAGTGCTATAAAGTGTCTTAAGTCTTTTAAAAACAAACAAAGTCTCTTTCAAGCACAAAGTACCTGGTTCGCGTGAAAAATCTCCGCAAAGAACAGCAGAGGAGAAGTGTGGAAACGAAAGGGTGTGCGTTGATTTCTCAGGCCGCACACAGCGATGCGTCATTTCGTTTCCACGCAGGGATTGCTGTGCGTCGATTTCTGGTGCTCGGTTTTGGTTCCTCTTTGGGTTGCAGGGTTTTCAGGTGCCCTGGGGATGATGTGTGGATTTCCTGTGCTGGCAGAACGAAGTCACAGGAGCTGCATTGATCCGGTGAGCGTTTCGTCAAATTTTCTTCCGCACGGCAGGCGCTGCGGCGACTCCTCTCTGGAAGTCGTGCTGCGTCATTCTGGGTCAGCTGTGTGTCAATTCAGTTTCCTGGAGCTACCTGGGCGCTGCATTGATCTTCTCGTAGCGAAGTCAGGCTGTGTTGTTCCAGTTCGGCGTGCGGTGAAATTTTCACCACGGGGCAGGCTGTGCGTGGTTTCTGGCAGGCTGTGCGTCAAATTTCACTGCAAAAGGAGTCCTTCTTGAAGAGATGAAGTCTTTTTGGTCCTGAGACTTCAGAGAACAGGAGGCAAGCTCCAGCCAAGCCCTTGGAGAGCACTTCTTCACCTCAGCCAGGGAGCAGCAAGGCAGCAGGGCAACAGCAAGGCAGCACTCCTTCACAGAAAGCAGTCAGATGAGTCCTTTGGGCAGCCAGGCAGTTCTTATTGGCAGGATGCAGGTTCTGGTTACACGTTTCTTCTCCAGGAAGTGTCTGTGAGGTAGAGTGTCTACCCCAAGAAGTGTCTAAGTTTGTAGGGTCAGAGACCCTGCTTAAATACCCAAATATGCCTTTGAAGTGGGGGAGACTTCAAAGAGTGGCTTAGAAGTTCACAAGGTCCCCTTACAGTTCCATACTGTCTGCCAAGGTCCCAGTAGGGGGTGTGGCAGTTCTTTGTGTGAGTGCAGGCTACTGTCCTTTGAAATGCAAGTGTCAAGCCCTCTACCCTTCCAGCCCAGGAAGACCAATTCAAAATGCATATGTATGCAAGTGAGGCTGAGTATCCTGTGTTTGGGGTTTGTCTGAGTGAATGCACAAGGGAGCTGTCCACTAAGCCTAGCCAGACGTGGATTGGAAGGCAGAGAAGAAATGCTCATTTTCTAAAAGTAGCATTTCTAAAGTAGTATTATAAAATCCACTTTCACCAGTCAGTAGGATTTTGTATCACCATTCTGGCCATACTAAATGTGACCTTCCTACACCTTTCAGATCAGCAGCTACCACTCAAAACAATGTATGAGGGCAGCCCCAATGTTAGTCTATGAACAGAGAAGGCCTCACAGCAGTGTAAAAACTAATTTAGGAGTTTTACACTACTAGGACATGTAAACTACACAGGTACATGTCCTGCATTTTGCCTACACAGCACTCTGCCCTATGGGTTACCTAGGGCATACCCTAGGGGTGTTTTATATGTAGCAAAAAGGGAGTTTTAGGCTTGGCAAGTACTTTTAAATGCCAAGTCGAATTGGCATTAAAACTGCACACACAGGCCTTGCAATGGCAGGTGTGAGACAAGGTTAAGAAGCTACTTAAGTGGGTGGCACAACCCGTGCTGCAGGCCCACTAGTAGCATTTAATCTACAGGCCCTGGGCACATATAATGCACTCTACTAGGGACTTATAAGTAAATTAAATAGTCCAATTTGGTATGAGCCAATGTCACCATGTTTTGAAGTAGAGAGCATATGCACTTTAGCACTGATTAGCAGTGGTAAAGTGCGAGGAGTCCTAAAGCCAGCAAAAATGACGTCAGAAAAAGAGAAGGAGGAAGGCAAAAAGACTTGGGATGACCCTGCAGAAAGCCAATTTCCAATAGATGGCAATACCACAAGGCTGATGTGTGAATTACCCTTGTGGTGGTGAGCTATATGACTGATATGACTTGTAGTGGTGAGTTATATGACTGGCATTATATTAGGATTTGATAAAGTAGATGTGATACATACGTTTTTGATGGGAGTCAGCATCACTCCATGGTTATTACAGCATATAGGGGGTCATTACAACCCTGGCGGAAGGCGGAGAACCGGCGGTAAGACCGCCAACAGGCTGGCGGTCTTACTTTGTGGAATTATGACCATGGCGTTTACCGCCATGGTCATCCGCTGGTTCTCCGTTCCGCCCGCCGGGCTGGAGACCTGGGTCTCCAGCCCGACGGCCGTCACTATACCGCCGGCGCTATTTGGACCCGGCTTACCCCCGTGGATTTCCAGTGGTTTGAACTGCCATGAAATCCATGATGGTAAGCACTTTTAGTGCCAGGGAATTCCTTCCCTGGCACTGATAGGGGTCTCCCCCACCCCCCACCCCCACTCGACTCCCTCACCTACCACCCCTGCCACCCCCCAAAGGTGGCAGGGCCCCCCTCCCCACCCCGACCCCCAACATCGCTTCACCCATACCCACATGACACGCACGCAGGCACCACCTACATACTTACACGCACACATGCCGACATACATGCCTACATCCACACACACAGTCATACACGCACACCCACATTCAAACATACACACACACATCAATACAGACATACCCACAGACATACACGCACTCATTCCCCTACACACAACACCCCTGCAGGCATACACGCACTCACACACCCCCTCTACATACACACACGCACACCCCCATGCACCCACACAACACACAACACCCCCCCGCCCCCTCCCCTCACGGACGATCGACTTACCTGGTCCGACGATCCTCCGGGAGGGGACGGGAGCCATGGGGCAGCTCTGCCGACACCAAACCGCCAACAGAACACCGCCACAGCGAATCACAGGACGTGATTCGCTGGGCGGTGTTCTGTTGGCGTGGCGGTGGAGGTGGAGCAACCTCCACTTCCCCACCTCCCGCCAGTATGGCTGTTGGCCGCTCTCCGTCCGTAAAAGGACGGAGAGCTGCCAACGTTCATAATAGGCCGAGCGGCAAACCGCCACCAATGGCGGTCTTCCGCACGGCGGTCCCTCGGCGGTCTTTAAAAAAGACCGCTGAGGTCAAAATGACCCCCATAATTTTTAGATTACTGCAGCTTTAAAATATATAGCAGACATGTAGTGGAGTTTATACCTCAGGAGAATAATAAAAAATACATTTCTTTGTTTTGTATAATACTTTTCTTACTTTTTTAATTTTTAAGCAGATTGAACTCTAACTAACAAGCCTATTCTTGCTTTTCAGTCAGTCAAAATAACTTTATTTTGGTTACAAGAGCCTTAAAAGCACATAGCAGCAATAAATACAAATAAATACACAATTTAAATAAATATAACGATACGTATGGCTGATAAAATAAGAATAAAATAGAGATAAAATACACTCACGCGATATGATGGAACAATCTTGTTGGAACCATTAAACAGATAAAAATTTCCTCTAACAATCCAACAAGCTACGAGGACCTTGGCGACGGTGATCACTAACGTTGGCCGAGTGTCTGATCTGAGGATTCGGCGGGCTATTTCAGAACTGCGGACTCCCAGCAGTCTGCCTGCCGGGCCAGCCATTTCCTACGTGAGGCAGTGTACCCGGGGCAAGCAAATAGGACATGAGGGAGGTTCTCAATGGGGGCTTTGAAGTCTGGGCAAGTGGTTGATTCTTCGTGTGACCAGCGGCTGGTAAATGGTCTTAGTGGCAGCGTGCCAATGCGAAACTGAAAGTACAGTTTCCTTTCCCTGGGTACCGTGATTATGTCCCAGAAAGCCTCGTACTTGCATGTCTCTTTTAAGTTATTTAGTATGAAGTGCGGCCCCCAGATCTTCGGAGTCTACCATGTGCCAATACAGTTTTTTAAGTTTGCTTTTTGAGGGAAAGGAGGAGGTGGTTGCTGAATTCCAGAGTTCTATAAGCCCAAATGAGTAGAGTAACCCCTTGATGTATCTAAGCCAGGGGATGCTATGAAGATGGTCAGCTTATAAAATGACCTGCAGGGCTGCAGTGAAGGATTCGAGCTCTGGGGTAGTCCAGAGACGCCACCAGTACAGAAGAGGGCATACGCGGGCTTTGTGACCAATGTGTTTCATACCAAGATCCTTAAAAAGGGGGAACAGTGGAGTGTTTGGCGGGAGGGACACAAGGTTTCATAGGAAGTTGTTTCCAGGGATGAATATATCTTGGATTTTTGCATAGCCCCATAGTTCAGCCCCGTAAAGCGCTGAGGTCACAGCCTGGGGTTCGTATATCTGGATTACTGGGCGAATTGGTTTTGTATGTGAGAGGTGAAAATCCTTTATTAGTACCCCCGTTGCTTGCTTTCCTATGTGTGGATTCCAAGACATGTTATTAATCAATGCTATACCCAGATAACTGAAGGTGCCCACCTTCCCAAGCGTGGTGCCCTCTAGTGTGAACTTCCCTCTAAAGGATCTATGGGGATTGAGGGTCATTAATTTAGTTTTTGAGGCGTTGATTTCAAGTCCCCGCATGGAGCAGAATTCCTAAAAGCACGTGAGGAGTTTCCTTAATCCACTAGGTGTCTTGGATATCAGGAGAGTGTTGTCTGCAAAGATCAAGACAGTGGATTTTTTGTGTGCCAAGTGATGGTGCGTCAGCCTCTACTCTAAGCAGAGAGGGGACAATGTCATTGATATACAAGGAGAAGAGGTTGGGGGCAAGGACACACCCTTGCCGCACACCCCTTGATACCTGGATTCTATCAGTTAGTTGCCCCTTGTTGTCCCACCTGACGCGTGCATAGTTGCCCTTGTGGAGTTGTATCAATAGTGCTAGGATGTGCTCGGGAATTCCCATTCGGGAAAGAGTGTCCCATAGTTTGTTGTGGGGTAATAGATCAAATGCAGATTTCAGGTCCACAAAAGCTACATATATGCTCCCTTTGCCAATGAGCACTGTTTTCCAGTATGAAAATAGGAACCTGAGGGCTTGCTCAGCGGTAGATATTTTTTTCCGGAAACCAGCTTGGAGGGGACTAAGGATATCATATTCAGTCATCCAGTCTTCTATCTTCACCAAGAAACAGTGGCAGAACACTTTTTGCGCACACTCGATTAGACTGATTCGCCTGTAGTTGCACGGGAGTGATCTGTCACCCTTTTTAAAGATCGGGACAACAATAGCCCCTTTCCAGGACTCAGGGATTGGCGCCCCAGATGCTATTGCATTTGCTATGATGGTGATGTATCTTGACCAGGTTGCAATATCAGTTGAGAACAGGTCTGCTAGAACACTATCCCAGCCAGGGTTCCTGCCATACTTTATAGCACCTAGGGAATATACTATGTCCCTCATTACAACCCTGGCGGTCGGTGTTAAAGCGGCGGTAATACCGCCAACAGGCCAGCGGTTAAAAAAATGAGATCACGACCATGGCGGAAACCGACAACATAGACAGCCACATTAACACTCCGACCGCCACGGCAGTAGAAACAAACACTGCAGCGGTAACCGCCAACAGACAGGCAGAAGACAAGGTTCCGCCCACTGTATTACAAGAGGCCTATCTGCCACCTTTTCAGGGGCAGTACCAACGCCATCAAAAGCACGGTGGAAACAGTCTGTGGAATGGAAACCACTCACCTTTCAAACCCAACGAGGAACCAGGATGCCATGGAGCCTGAGTTAGAGGTCCTGCCCATGTTGGTTCACCTCTTCTTGTATCAGGAGCAGCAAAGATGCTGGCAACGACCACAGTGAGTACTGCACCAACCAGGGGAAGGGAGGAGGGAAGAGAGTGACACACACACGCAACACGCAACACCCCCACCCTCACCCTCACCCACAACAACATACACACAAATACATGCAACAACATTACACATACACCCCGTCATCCCCTGGAAGAACACAAGGACAAAACTAAATGATTGTAACAAGTGTAATCATTGAAAAATCAGATAGGCCAAAATTAAAATATCAGTATATACAAATATGTAAACCAATTACACAAGTCCGGATAGTAATGAAATCATTGTCCGTGGACCAGTGGTCTCAAAATGCATTGGCAAAGCCCACACATGATACCTGACTCGAAACGGGGAGAACACTGCTGGGGCAGCAGATCGAAAATAAACAGGCACCTCAGGGGGACGGGGAGGGGGGCACCTCAGCCGGATGAACAGACGATGCCACTGCTCCACGAGGGGGCTCCATGCCTATTGATTGGTCCTGGGGAGTGCAAAGCCACAGTCTCTCAAATCTCTCCAGTGAGTGGTTTGCACACTGATTGGTCCTGCGGAGTGCAAAGCCACAGTCTCTCAAGTCTCTCCAGTGGGTGGTTTGCCCACTGCTTTATCCTGGGGAGTGCAAAGCCACAGTCTCTCAAGTCTTTCCAGTGGGTGGTTTGCCTACTGCTTTATCCTGGGGAGTGCAAAGCCACAGTCTCTCAAGTGGATGTCATTCTCCACTGGTTCTAGAGTGGGCATTGTGCCGAGAGTGCTTCATCCTGCCAAGGACTGGGGGAGTGGATGCTTTTCTCCACTGGTTCTGGAGGGGGCAATGTGCCCAGAGTGCTTCATCCTGACTAGGACTGGGGGAGTGGATGTGATTCTCCACTGGTTCTGGAGGGGGCATTGTGCCCAGAGTGCTTCATCCTGCCAAGGGCTGGGGGAGTGGATGCCTTTCTCCACTGGTTCTGAAGGGGGCATTGTGCCCAGAGTGCTTCATCCTGCCCAGGACTGGGGGAGTGGATGATTTTTTCCACTGGTCCTGGAGGGGGCATTGTGCCCAGAGTGCCTCACATGCAGTGTGGCAGGTCCTATTCCCTCACCTGTGTGTGTGTGCCACGAGATTGCCTGGGAACAGGTAGCATGATACTCCATGGAGGCAGAGGCTCGCTCCACCCTGCTGCGACTTCGCCTGCCACCTGCAAGTACAAACAGTGCTGGGTGTCGTGCCTCATGTATGCTGTGCAGGATCCAGGACGTCTCCTGCAGCCTCGGACGGCTGCCCACTGGCGATGATAGCCATGTCAGCTGTGGTGGTACTGTCTGAGCACGTTGCGGGGCTGGTGGTTCTGGCAGTGTCTGTGGCAGAGATGCTGGTGGTAGTGAATGTGTCAGCACCTGTGGAGAGACACAGCAGGACGTCTCCTGCAGCCTCGGATGGCTGCCCACTGGGGATGATGCTAGGGACTGTTGCTGAGGCAGCAGACGTGCAGGTGGTGGTGCAGGTGGCAGTGTCCACCGCCGTACAGGTTGCTGTTTTGGTTGCCAATAGGGGGGACTCTGGTTCCTCACCTGGAGGCTCCGTGCCGTGTCCTGACTTGCCCTTCGCCTTGTGTCCCTTCCCCACCTTTGATGTCGCTGCTGGTCCCTTGGCAGTGTCCCCTTTTGGCTTGGAGGAGCTCTTGCTGGGTGGTTGGTGCGGCTTCTCCCTCCGGCACCTTCTTCACCTTGGCAGGTGGCGGAATGGGCTGATCATTGGCCTCGCTAGGTGGCACACTGGCAGCCCTGATGGGTGCCACCCGCGATGTGACCAGACTTGCTGAGACCACAGTGCTGGAGGATTTGGTGGCTGAGGTGCTGGGCTGGGACCTGGACAGCTTGGCCCGAGAGGAAGGACGGAGGGGGAGGTGTAGGGAAGAGGTCAAGTTAGCCAGGAAGAGTTTCGTAGACACACTGGGACGGGAAGATGAAGGGGGTTTGGGAGTGGAGGAAGAGGTAGTGGTTGTTAGGAGGTGTACGTCTGCTGAATTTGGGTGAAGGTGGATGGGCCGGAGGCTGTTGTGAGGTAGATGGCTGTTAGGTGGGTGTGTGCCTGCATTTGTGTAGTTTGGGAGGAGGGCTCACAGACACACTGGGAGAGGACACAGGGAATGTGTGAATGGTAATGGGGGTGGTGATTGCACGTGAGCGGCGTGTAGTGATGGGCGTGCTGGTGATGGAGGTAGTAGATGAAGATGTAGTGCATGCAGGTGTGAGTGGAGGGAGGAGGAGGACGTGGAGGATGGGGACACAGTGGAGGCAGTGGATGTTGGTGTGTCTGCATGGAGATGGTGCTTATGTGAGTGCCTGTGGGATGTGTGGTGCTTATGTTTGCCATGTCCACTCTTGTGTGTTGATGAATGTGCATACTAGTCTGATGGTGTGCTTGGGATAGGCTGAGGTACAGGGGATTGGGTCTGGATAGAAGAAATTGGAGGGGGTAGGCTGGACACAGGAACAATGGCTGCCATCAGTGCTGAGGTCAGAGCCTAAAATTATCTCTGTTGGACCTCCACACCAGCATGAATGCCCTCCAGGTATGCATTTGTTTGCTGCAAATGCCTTTGAACACCCTGGATGGCATTCAAAATGTTTAATTGCCCAACAGTGAGGGTTCTCAGGAGGTCAATAGTCTCCTCACTGAGGGCAGCAGGGCTGACTGGGGCAGGGCCTGAGGTGCCTGGGGTAAAGGAGATGCCCACCCTCCTGGGTGAGTGGGCAAGGGAAACTCGATGAGGGGCTGCTGGGAGGGCAGTGCTGGTAGGGGGTGGCAGCTGTACCTGCTGTTGCGGTGGACACAGAGGTGTCCGCCACCGCAAGGGAGCTCCCATCAGAGGAGGAGTCGCTGGTGTCTGCTCCTGTCCCCGTCGTGGAGCTCTCCACGCCCTCTGTCCCACTGGTGCCTTCGGACTCCGTTACTTCACCCTCCAGGGCCAAGTGGGTTGCAGCTCCCTCCTGCTCTGGTGTCAATGCTCCTCTGCCAGATGATGCTAATGCACATAAGGACAGGGTGACAAAACAAAAAGGGGGGGAAGACAGAGGGGACACATGGTCAATGCCTGCAACACCACTACCGTTGGCAGACACAACACACAGGGAGCAGCACTATGCACTAAGCCATGCACTAACAGTGCAGGGGAAAAGCACATGCCCAAGGGGGACTCTGTCTAGGCCCATTTCATGCACAGCTGGAACCCATGGGAGCCTGACTAGGTGTAGAGGGCAAATACCACCTTTGGGGTTGGAGTGGGAATGAGCCTGCAAATCAATGGATCTACCTTTGCGCGTCTGCCCTGGCCTAGGGGAACCCACAGCCCACCTCCCCCATCCAGACACCTCGCTAAGTGTGCAGAGTCAGATGAATGAGAGTGTACTCACCCCTTTGTGGCTGCTGTGATGCCCTCAAGCGCCCATCCAACTCAGGATATGCCACCCTCAGGATCCGATATGTCAGGGGGGTCATGGTGTGACGGGCACCCCTTCCACGTTGGGAGGCCATCCCCAGCTGGGCCTCTGCCGTCTTCTTGCTCCAGTGGCGCAGGTCCTCCCATCTTTTCTGGCAGTGGGTGCTCCGTCTATGGTAAACCCCCAGGGTCCGCCCTCCCTTGGCAATGGCACGCCAAATACCCTTCTTCTGGTGGGCACTGACCTAGAGGAATAGTGAAGTAAAAAAGGATGTTACTCTCCCGTACAGTTCTCACACATTGGCCACAAACCTCTCACCCTGTCCCAGAAAAACATACACTCACCATCCTCACATGCTGGCCTGTCCCCCGTCTCTTCCATCCATGATACTCCATACAATCATGTCCCATCCACCATTCACACGGTTCACACACCTGTTTGTCTGGAAGACCGTAGATTAGCGTGTACTGGGGGAGGACCCCATCCACTAGTTTCTCCAACTCCTCCGCAGTAAAGGCAGGGGCCCATTCCCCAGACACTGTAGCCATTGTCACTTCCAGACGCAGGTCACAGCAGCACTTGCAGCACAGGTCCTCTCCTGTTGAAGGTCAGGTATCAAGTGAGGGAACAGATAGAAAATGGCGGTCATGTCCGTGGCGGTGCATACCGTCACCGCAGGTGTACATTGTCATTGGCTCCTGGAACCCATAGGGCCCAATGATAATCAATGCTGAATTGTGCAGCGGTCTTCGACCGGCCTACTGTGACGCTGCACAACGCCAGTGCAGTTACCTCATTTCCCTTGGTCCCTCCCTACAGGTCAGGCAGCTGCCATTTCAGTGGGCCACATGGCAGGCCAAGTAACTGCATCACACCTATTTAGGCCCGGAATACGGACAGACAAACACACATAGAGATAATTTCATGATTGTGCTAAACAGCCTTGTGAAACCTATGTGGTGTATGACCCTCTGTTCACCCTTCTCCTCCATAGGGCACTTCCGCTGGGGCAGGTGATGAGATGTCGACATCCTCCGGTGTACAGACCTCTGGTGGACCTGTCGTGCAACAATCGAGGAACTGTGTGCCCAGTTGGAGCCAGACCTGATGTCAGCTATCCGCCATCCCACGAGTCCCCCTCTAGTGCAGGTCCTGTCTGTGCTCCATTTCCTGGCAAGTGGGTCAGGGATGTCACAGCCAATGTTCTCTAACGTGTTGCCCAGAGTGTTATCTGCCCTGCTGAAACACATGTGCAGCTACATCGTTTTCCCTCAGGTGGAGGATCTGCCCACAGTGAAAGGTGACTTTTATGCCCTGGGACATATCCCCAATATCATTGGTGCCATTGATGGTACACACGTGGCATTTGTCCCCACCACCGCAGGAATGAACAGGTGTACAGAAACCAGAAAAGCTACCATTCAATGAATGTGTAGATGGTGTGTGTGGCAGACCGGTACATCTCCCATGTGAATGCCAAGTATCCAGGCTCTGAGCATGACGCTTACATTTTGAGGAATAGCAGCATCCCTTATGTGATGGGGCAACTCCAGAGGCACCGTGTGTGGCTAATAGGTAAGCCCAAGGTCCCCACACAGTTTAAATAGGTGTCTGGGTATGGGAGATTCCCTAATTTTTGGAGGATGTCTAACAGTTGTCCCTCAATATCTGAAGGTGACTCAGGTTACCCCAACCTGTCATGACTACTGACCAAAGTGAGGAATCCTAGGACAAGGGCAGAGGAATGCTACAATGAGGCACATCGGCGAACTAAGAGGATAATAGAGCGCACCTTCGGCCTCCTGAAGGCCAGATTCCGGTGCCTCCACCTGACAGGTGGATCCCTATGCTACTCACCGAAGATGGCCTGCCAGATAATTGTGGCATGCTGTATGTTGCACAACCTGGCTTTGCTGTGCTAGGTGCCTTTTCTGCAGGAGGATGGGCCTGATGCTGGTCTTGTAGCAGCTGTGGAGCCTGTGGACAGTGAAGAAGAGGAGGCAGAAGAAGAAGATATAGACAACTGAAACAACATCATCATGCAATACTTCCAGTGAGACACAGGTAAGAGGATGGCACTGCTTCCCTCATCTCATACTACTGTAGGACATAGCATAGATCTGCCTTTTTACCTCTGTGTATGGACCCTGACATGTCACTTTTCCTTTCCAATTCACAGATTTTGGACCCACTTTGTGCCCTCTGCTATGTTTACTGCTGCCCAACAACTGTGTAACATTGGTATTTGAACATGTACATTGACATTGCTATATTTCTGAGAGGTTGATATTACACATTTGTGAAAGTACAGACTGACTCCAGATTGATTTGGGATTCAAGAGTGTTTATTTCTGTGCTAATAAGTGGAGGGGGGTGCAATGGGCTTGGGTGATGGTGGAGAAATGTCCATGGTGGAGTCAGTCTCTTGGTCTCATAGGTGCATTGTCCATGGGGGCATATGAAGGGGAGTGATGGCATTTTAAGGTGGACAGGGTGACAAAGTGGGACAGAAGGGTGACAATCAGGAGGGTCTTATTTCTTGGCGGGGGTCTTGGCAATGTTCTCTGTCTTGTTCCTGGATCTCAGGGACCATTTGCGGGGTGGTTCTCCTTCTACAGGGGGTAGGGTGCTGGTGGCCTGTTGGTCCTGTGGTGGTGCCTCCTGTCCACTTTCACTGGTGGAGGTGGAGGGCTGTACAGCATCCAGGCTAGTGTCAGGGGCCCATTTGTGTACCACTGTGTCCCTCATGGTGTTGGCCAGGTCTGCCAGCACCCCTGCAATGGTGACCAGGGTGGTGTTAATGGACTTCAAGTCCTCCCTGATACCAAGGTAGTGTTCCTCCTGCAGCCACTGGGTCTCCTGAAACTTGCCCAGTACCGTGCCCATGGTCTCCTGGGAATTGTGGTATGCTCCCATGATGTTGGAGAGTGCCTCGTGGAGAGTGGGTTCCCTGGGCCGGTCCTCCCCCTGTCGCACAGCAGTCTTCCCAGCTTCCCTGCTGTCCTGTGCCTCTGTCCCCTTAACCGTGTGACCACTGCCACTAACCCCAAGTCCTTGATTGTCTTGGGTTGGTGGGTTTGCCTGGGGTCCCTGTAGTGGTGGACACACTGCTGATTGACGTGTCCTGGGGACAGTGGCATGGGCCCACTGGATGGGTGCTGTGGTGGTGTTTCCTGAGGGGGGAACCAACTGTCCAGAGGTCCCTGATGGACAAGGCTGGTCATCCTAATCCAGGCGTGCAGAGCTGCTGTCATCACTGTGAGCCTCTTCTGTGGGGGGATTGGATATGTCTGGCATCTCCTGTCCGGTGACATTGGGTATGGGTCCTGTTGGGGTTTTAGTATCTGTGTGTGCCATCTTGTGCATTGGGTGAGTTACCCTCTACTCCTGTGGTTGCATTATTGTGTTTGCCCTTGTGTGATTGTTGTTTTGGGGTCTGGGTGGGTATCTGTACTGGACATGCTTTGGTGATGGTGGTCCATCCATAGATGTTGCATCCAGGGCCTTGGTATTGGGATGGCTTGATTGTGATAGTGGGGCATATGTGAGGTGTTGGAGTGATGGGGGTGAGGGTGGGGGTATGTGATGGCATGCAGGAGGGGTGGGGGGACATAGTAAATAAGATATGACTTACCAGAGTCCAGTCCTCCTACTACTCCTGCGAGGCCCTCAGGATGCAGTATTGCCAAGACTTGCTCCTCCCATGTTGTTAGTTGTGGGGGAGGAGGTGCGTGTCCACTGCCAGTCCTCTATACAGCAATCTGGTGTCTGGATACCACTGAATGCACCTTCCCCCATAGGTCATTCCACCTCTTCCTGATGTCATCCCGTGTTCTTGGATGCTGTCCCACTGTGTTGACCCAGTCGACTATTCTCCGCCATAGCTCCATCTTCCTAGCAATGGAGGTGTGCTGCACCTGTGATCCGAATAGTTGTGGCTGTACCTGGATGATTTCCTCCATCATGACCCTGAGCTCCTCCTCAGAAAACCTGGGGTGTCTTTGAGGTGCAATAATGTGGTGTGGATGATGAGTGAGGTGCTGTTTGTTGTGCTGTGTGATGTGTTGTGTTGGGGTGTGTTGTTTGAGGTGAGTGTTGTGTGCCTGTGGATGCTGGTATTGTGTTTGCTATTCTCTCTCTCTTTCAAAAAAATGTCATTGTAAAGGTTTGTGGGTAATGTGGTGTGAGTGTGTGGGTGTGGTGTGTGTATGTGTATCAGGTGTGTGTATTTCGAATTGTCCAATGTGGTTGTGTTTTGTTAATGTGTGTGTATTTTGAGCTCAGCAGTGTGTACCGCCAATGGATTACCGCAGTTGAAAGACCGCCGCGTTGTTTCGTGGGTCGTGATAGTGTGGGCGTATTCCTCTTGGCATGACGGTGTAGGTTTTGGTATCGCCAGTTTATCACTGACCTTTGGTGTGGCGGACTTGTGTGGGTGTCTGTATTGTGGCGGATTCTGAGATGTGGGCCGTAATACCTGTAGCGAAATTTCCGCCGCTGCCACAGTATGTTGGTGGCCTTCACCACAGCAGTAAGTGGGATTTACTGCCAGGGTTGTAATGAGGGCCTATGTCTTTTTGGGAGAACAGCTGAGGCACTTGAGTGGTGGGTGCTGAAGTAATGTTTAATCAAGGGTCCATGTGCTCATGAATGGGGCTATCATGATCGTAGGAGTACAGCCCACTGAAATGGTCTACCCAGTCTTTTGGGGCGTGGTTAGGTGTTATGTTCAACCCACTGCTTTCTGGGCCTCGCGCTGCCAGGGACCAAAACAGACTACAATTCCTCTCGAGCGCAGCATCGCTGGGTGCTGTCCACCACTTATCATCTTGGTCACGCTTGCCTTTGCGTATGGCTAGCTTGTAGGACTTCCTAGCTAAGCGGGTGGCGTTGGCATCCTTGGATTTGATGGCTTGGATTAAATGCTTGTTTGAGGACCGGCACATTTTATTAAACCAGAGATGCCTACCCTTAGGTCTCTTGCCATCATGGGCTGTCGGTACTGAGAAGTGGGCCACGATGCCCCTGAAGCATGAGGTGTGGGTTAAACTTATTTCCTCATTGGGGATTGCGGGACCCTCCTCTAGGTCCATTAATGCAGTCTTTAAGGTGCTATTAGCTGCATTCATGAGTGCGGGCCTAGCCACAACCTTGTCCCACTTTAGGTGACGTTTGTCATTAACCAGACTAATGCCCTCTGGTGCTGTTGCTGAGGAGTTAATTATGGGCGGGTAGCTACCCAGAGCTGGCATACGGACAGAGAGAGGATTGTGGTCACTTTCAGTTCTCTCAATGATCGTCATGTAAATGACTAGGGGCCATAATCTTATGTCAACTAAACAGTAGTCGATTCTACTGGTGTGGTTGGTTTTGTTAAATGTGTGATGGCCTTTGGCATCTGATTTGGTTCTGCCATTTAATGCCCTGAGCCCAAATTCCATGGTCAGCGATTTTACTTGGACAGCGGCCCGCGTCCATCTCTTGAAGGGTGGGATAGTCAGGGCAGGGATACACCAAGCTCAATCCTCTTCGTCTGTGGACCTGAGATCGTCCCAGTCTAGAGGTTCGAATGTGACATTAAGGTCACCTGCCACAATGGTTTTATGATGGCGGGGACAGTTTTGCAGAAAGGCTGCCAGGACACAAAGGGTTTTGGAGACTTGACCCCTCGACCCCTCGAGTGTAGATGTTAAAAATGTTCACAACTTTGTCAGGCCCAGATGATAGGCAAAGACCTAACAGGTCGGAGGAATCAGTGGATAACTGTGATATACGACAGTTAAGTGATGTTCTAACCCAGGTGGTCAAGCCTCCAGAAGGCCTGCCCCTGGTGCTGGGCAAAGCAGGGAGATGGAAATTTGAATAGCCTGTTTGGAAAAGTGGATCAATTGACCATGTCTCCTGAAGAAGGTATTTGTCGTGTACTTCGATAAAAGAGGTGAAGGATGGAAGTGGGAGGATAGATTTCAAACCTGCCACGTTCCATGAGACAAGTCGTATCCCAGTGAGTGGAGGAGCTGTCCTGCCAATGGCCTAGTGTTTACAAGATTGGCTACCAGGGGTTGGTTTGGCAGGTGAAGTTGAGTGGGAGGAGGGGAATCAATGCCGCTGTTGACCAATGAGACCTGGGGTAAGTGGCGATGTTCCTCTGGTGGAGCTGGCCTGGCCCTGATGGGGGAAGTGCTTGAGCGCTTAGCTATCGGTTCTTGATTTGGTGGATAATATTCCTGCAAGGTGAGAGATGCAATGTTTTCGTGTTTGCACAGTAAGTCGTCAGGGGTTTGAGGGGATATGTCTTGAGGGGGAACATGAGTACTTGCAATGACAGTGTTGGAGACTGCAGCTGACCCAGAGACTGTTGATATATGTGAGTTGCACGGTATATCAGCATAGATTCCAGATGGAGCGTTAAGTCAATCGTTCTCACTGAGGGCAGATACATTGTTTGCTAGGCAGTGGCTGGGGCAAACCCCGTGGTACGCGGGTGGCCTAGTGTATTTGAACTGGATGCGCGAGCACCATGGTCCTGTCCCTAAGTGTCAGTTTTAAGATGTCAAAATGTGTCCCCGGGTCAGGCCTTCTTGCTACATTAATTATATCCTCACCTATTACAGAGCGACAGCCTCTTACGTGGCGGATCCAGGGAATTGCCTTGTTTCTGATAGAGTCTGCCCCTTCCCTTTGTGTCGGTGAGTTTAACTTGGGAACGTTGACAATTAGAACTAAATTTGCTGATTGAAACCAATCAATTGCAGGCTTAGCAGGGTATTTTGGGGCAGCGTCGCTCATGAGTTTCCGGATTTTGTGATAGTCGTCTACTGCATTTCCTGCGCCTAAGCTGTTGTGCGAAGGAGGCTGGTAGAAGTTCTTGGTCTTACCACCGGCTGAGAGGAGGCCATCACAACTGGGTGCTGCTAGTTTGGGCAACTTCATTGAGATGCCTGATAGGGTTGTAATTGGGCTTTGGGTGTAGTTCATGGTGGCTGTGGCATCTGGAGGAATTAGCTGCTTTACTATTGCAGTTAAGGAGTTAACCATAAGCTTGAGTTCTGATACCTCCCTTTTAGTTCTTGTATGCATTGAATGTGCTGTGTGTTTATGTGAGTTAGGTGTGTGTTTGCGGCTTTTAGCCCACCCACCCTGGTACCTGGGTCGGGGTCATCATGTGGGTCTGGGGTATTAATTAAAGGGCTAAAGCGGTTGCTGCACTGGATGGAGTCATTAGAGCCCAGTAGTGGCTCATTCACTGAAGATGGAACAGCATGGGTGATGACATTCCTGCCCTCTCCCTGCCCTATGGTAGCTGTGTCCTGTTGTCCACGTTTTACAAATATCTCAGCAATTTTCTTTGGGCCTGCCCTCCTCTTGGTTGGGGAGCACTCTCCCCCAATTCCGTTCGAGTCATTTCCCTGAGAAGCGGTTAAAATTCCTTCACATTCACCAAGAAGAGTGTCAATCTTGTCCATAACGCAGTTACTAGCTGCATGCTTGTGCCTTTTCTGCTTCGTTTTTAGCACTGTCCCTGCCCAGCCTCTATTGCTTTCCTTTTACCCATCTGGGACTGTGGTTGGTGATCAAATATTCTGTAAAGTATTAATATAACGATGTAACCTACAGGGTGGCACAGTATTAAAATAATATATAAAGTGAGGGTCAGTGATGCCTACTTGAAAGGTCAATGTTCCGGGCTCAAAGCAGCTTGGGATATGTAGCCCCTCTCAAGTTTTTAGCATGTCCCTCGCGCGAAGTGCCCCCACGCGCTTTATAGCACTCGTTGGTATCAAGTGGGTGCAGGTGCTCGTGAAAACGGCCACCTCCTGGGGCCTCAAAGCAGCTTGGGATATGTAGTCCCTCTCAAGTCTTTAGCGTGTCCTGCGCCTCGAAGTGCCCCCACGCACTTTATAGTGCTTGTTGGTGTCAAGTGGGTGCAGGTGCTTGTGAAAATGGCCGCCTCCTGGGGCCTCAAAGCAGCTTGGGATATGTAGTCCCTCTCAAGTCTTTAGCGCGTTTCATTATAGGGCAGCACTAACATTGTGACACATGTCCGCTGTCGGAGTTTACTTATGATCTAATAGGGAGAGTGGATTATAAAATCTTATGAAGAGTTGGGATATGGGATCTTGGTAGCATAAAATAAGTAATTTTGAATTTGGGAAGTAACCAATTAGTTTTTCCCATTGGTAGAAGTTTGTTCTATGAGATATTGTGACATGTGGTTTGAATATGTATTAAGAATGACTTAAGGTGGCAGCCCCTACATTCCAGTCCACTGGATGGTGTGACATGGTAGAAGGAAGTTCCAATTACTGTGGTTAGAGGAATAAACAGCGATTTTGATTGAAGGGGTCTGAACTACCAGTGCATCTTTTATGTTAGGCCAACACATGACAAGAGTTTCCTTTTTTACCCTGACAGAGGTGCTTGAGAGGTTTTATTATATATAAAAGAATAGGCTAAGATGACATGCGGATGGTAGGAGGTAAACCCATATTGAATACGTAGGAGAAAGAATCGCCCAGATACACCATGCCCGAGTAAGGTTTGTGGGAACATTTTTACGGAGTGGCGCCACCAGCAGCGGCAAGACTTAGACATGCCCTCACTAGTCTCAGACAGCTACACAAACGTCGCCAAACAAGTCAGCAACACCCTGCGGGCTGCGGCCTACCATGTCAGCACAGCCACCCGCTCCCCACATGAGAAGAATAGAATTATGTTTTAAACGGACTCATTAAATTTATCATGACTGTGTATGGCGGTCGGCAGAACAGGGCTGCCCCTGCTGAGTGACAGCAAATGAACATGCAATTTGCGGCGTGTGTGCAGCATTGATTGGACAGTGAGGGCTGTCAGTCAGTGTGGAATGTAGTTTGGAAGTTTGTGGAAAAGGGATCCAAATTATTTATAATCTATATGTACTACAACATGTGCAGCAGCCAGCAGCAGCATGTGTGTGGCTGGCTGTGAACTGCTACTAGTGATGACAGAGATCATGTTGCTTGGTTGCACGGTGCACCACTCTGTGCACAATGCACGCATGATATACTCTAAATTGGTGGTGTTGGTGTGTCTGCTGTCCATCCTTAATGGCTGTGGTGTTGGGGCAGAAGGGTCAATCTCATAGTGCACGTGAAAGCACTACCAATTGATGGCCCTGCCAAAAATTATTGACCTGCCTCCACTGCACAGTTTAAAAGCTGCAATGGTGCATGCACGGGCCCTCTCTGGTGCGCAGTGGCAGTGATGCATGGGTGGCTCTTGTGCATGGCAGATGTTGACTTGTGTATGTCCTGCCCAGAGTGAGAGATTGGGGCCCGGGTCAATCATCTCACTCATTGTGTCACACTCACCAAGCCAACTGAGACTCCACCCTTCCTGTTTTCCTGTTATGTGGGTGCCACGGCCCAAGGCCACTGGATGCCTCCAAGGGCCAAGTGCCAAGTCCAACAACCTGCTGCCGCGGCTCCCAACATTGACGTGCGTAAGACAAGGTAAAGTGTGTGCGCTGCTCCGCGGCTGCCTGCAATTTAATTCCTAATTGTACTTAAATGGTCGTTACCAAGCCCATAAGTTAATTTAATTTGATTGTTTTAATTTTGCCTTTCCTTTCCTTAAGTTTCCTGCATTAATCTTGTCACTCTCGTGGCTGTGCTCTTCTTTGCTGGCTCGCACACAATTGCACGCACTCACAGTGGTTGAAGTAGTGTGTGTGGGCGAAGGGAATTTATTATAAAAATGTGCACCACTGGTGAATCTACAAATGTAAAGGGGGCTTTGGTTTTGAGCAGCTACTGGCTTATTTGATGGAATCAGTGCTTAAATTGTAAATAAAAAGGTGCCGGTGCCCAAAGCCCACCTATTAAACATGTGGCTACTGCAATTAAATGTGCGAACACAGAACACTGAGGCAGCATAACCCTGGAGCCATCTCTGGCCTCTTCAATCCATTTAAAGCCATTATCTGCCCATTCAGCTTACTCTTGCAGCTTTCTGCTTTCTCCCATTGTGATGCTTTTTAGTTTTTCTCTTCCTCCGTCTTTCCCATATGTGCCTTTTGCTCGCAGTAAATGCTTGAGGCAAAACAACAAGTGCCGGCCCTCAAAAATAAGTGCTGGTGCTCCACACTGGAATCAACAAGCACAAATTAATCACTGGATGGAATCACATGAAGGTTTGTGATGACAGAGGTATTGTTTTTGTGTGATAATGCAAGGGTGTTACCAGTTGAGCTGTGCAGTGCGTGCTTTGCAGGGCAGTTAAATAAAAATAAATCATTAACTACAGTTTGGGTATTACTTAAACCATTTTATCTGATTTTTTTTTACACATTTGATGCTTTAAAATGTTTGCTTCAGCCTATGATTGCATTATTTCAGTGTTAAAAGTTTGGGCTACTTTTTGGGCTGGGACAGGTTCATTTTGGGCCTACTTTGGGCTGGTTGTTCAACACCTTTGGGCTTTAGAAGGCTTTTAAAATCTGGCAACACTGTTGTTACTTAGTTTTGCTTAATTTGTTTGAAACTGTGACAGAGGAGGGGTGGGAGACGTGCACCCAGGTGTGTAAAATACAACAGCAAGCTTTTGTTTAAACATTGTTGTGTGTTAGAAAACATACCTCTAATTGTGGCCGCCATTTGGGGTTCCTTTTCCCAATACCCTTGGCTTCTGAGTGTGATATGCTGGGTTATTAACCTGTTCTATACCTTGGACGAGATGATCTTGTCCAAGGCTACAGTTCCCCTGTGCCTTGGACGAGATCATCTCGTCCTAGGCACAGGGGAACTTGGGGGAGCGCTAGGGTGCCCCCGTGCACCCCCTTCCCCCCCCCAGGTGGGGATGGAAGGGGAAGACCTTCCCCTTCCACCCCCGCCCCCCCACGGCAATCCGATGACGTCAGCGCACGCACAGCGCCCTGACGTCGTCTAGTGTTGCCGGGCGCGCTGGAAGCCATTTGCTTCCAGCGCGTCTTCGGAGAAGGACATCTAAGGTGAGTCCTCTCCGTTTTTTGGGGGGCGGGGGTGGTGAAAACAGACACGGGGGAAAGGAAAGGGTTTTTCCTTTCCCCCTGTGCCTGTTTTCACAAGATTCCTGCGCCACGATCGCGGGCAGGGCCCGCGATCGAGGAACAGGAATCTCCACTAGCCACCAGGGATTTTCTTTGTTGTTTATTTTGGGGGGTGACCCATTGGGCAAGGGTCGCCCCCCCCGGGGGCAATTCTTTTTTGTATTTCTCCCCCCCCCCGGGGGCAGATCCGCCGAAAAATCAGGGGCGAAAACCACTAGACACCAGGGATATTGTTATTTATGTGTATTTTGGGGGTGACCCCTTGGGCAAGGGTCGCCCCCCCGGGGGCATTTTTTTTTTGTATTTCGCCCCCCCGGGGGCAGATCTGCTGATTTTTCAGCGGATCTGCTCCCAGGGGGGGCGAAAACCACTAGACACCAGGGATGTTATGTTTTATGTGTATTTTGGGGGCGACCCCTTGGGCAAGGGTCGCCCCCCCCGGGGGCAATTTTTTTTGTATTTCGCCCCCCCTGGGGGCAGATCTGCCGATTTTTCGGCGGATCTGCCCCCAGGGGGGGCGAAAACCACTAGACACCAGGGATATTGTTATTTATGTGTATTTTGGGTGACGACCCCGTGGGCAAGGGTCGCCCCTCCGGGGGCAATTTTTTTTTTTATTTCACCCCCCGCCCCCCCGGGGCCAGATCTGCCGATTTTTTGGCGGATCTGCCCCCAGGGGGGGGCGAAAACCACTAGACACCAGGGATTTTATTATTTGTGTGTATTTTGGGGGCGACCCCTTGGGCAAGGGTGACCCCCCCGGGGGCAATTTTTTTTTGTATTTCGCCCCCCCCTGGGGGCAGATCTGCAGATTTTTCGGCGGATCTGCCCCCGGGGGGGGGGGGGGGGCGAAAACCACTAGACACCAGGGATTTTATTATTTGTGTGTATTTTGGGGGCGACCCCTTGGGCAAGGGTCGCCCCCCCCAGGGGCAATTTTTTTTTGTATTTCGCCCCCCCCGGGGGGGGCGAAAACCACTAGACACCAGGTATTTTGTTTTTATTGTTTATTTTGGGGGCAACCCCTTGGGCAAGGGTCGCTCCCCTGGGGAGCTATTTTTTTTTCTGTTTCGGCCCCCCCGATGGCAGACCAGCCATTTTTTGGATGATCTGGCCCCGGGGGGGTGGAAGCACACTAGGCGCCAGGGATTGTGTTGTGTGTGTGTGTGGTGTGTGTTTGGGGGCACCCCTTGGGCAACGGTCGCCCCCCTAAGGTGGGGAAAATTCGTATTGGCCATCTCTGCCCCTAATTTTGTAGGCCCATCTGCCCCCAAAGAGGGCAGAAACCACCAATACGGCAGGGTTTTTTTTGTTTTGTTTTGTGTTGTGCTGGGAAGGGTCGCCCCCTGAAAGGGGTCACAGAGGTGTTTCCCATTTCTGCCCCCTTTGGGGGCAGATTGGCCAATTTTTTTATGCCCATCTACCCCCGAGGGGGGCAGGATCCACTTAGGTACCAGGGACAACTTCTAAGTTCTTGGTGGTGGGGTGTTTGTCAACTGGCAAAGTATTTGTATTTGTGATTATAACAATTTATTTCTTCTTTTTCTTCTAGTTCAACGCTTTTGCTTCCTTTGCTGTGGATCTTTGCGGTTTTGGCAGTAGTTGTCCTGTGGTTTGCATAGTTGCATGTTTTAGGTAAGCGAAAGCTATTTACTCCAAAGGAGTATTGTTGACATGCATGAATGACATGTTTGTAGGTAGTGTACTAAATGCAGTATTGTGTGTTTGACATTGTCCTTAGATTTGAGCACAGTGATGTTTGTGTTGTCATATGTCTAATTTGCTTTTTTCTTTTTTCTTTTTTCTTTTTAGTGGGATATCATTGGTGATTGCTGTGTCTGCGCAGAGTAGTTGCTTGGTGAGTAGCTATTTCAGGCAACTGAGTGGTATAGTTTTTTGTAGTACATAACTCTTTGTGATAAAGCTACACTTTGTTTATTACTTATTTTAGTGCTAGTTTTTGTTGGCAATCCATTTGTTGTTAGGATCATGGCTAGCCGCAAAGTGACCGCTCAGCAGGTTGTTCGCATGCTCTTTGAGTCGTCTTCAGACCATGATTACGACACTGACTCTGCATCTGAGGCAGAGGAGGAAGCAGGAGATTCTGGAAGTGAGTTTTCTGTCCGAGAGTATTGTTCTGATGAGGAAGCTACTCTCAGTGCAGAAGAAGGGCCTGTGTTAGAGGAGGACATTGATGTGCCAAGAGTGCAGCAGCCTGGGGCTGAATGGTTTCCCATTGGAAGACCTGACACCTGGATTGCCCCAAACATGGAGCAGCCACAGTTACCTGCATTTACTGGTCTCCCAGGGTGTAGAGTTAATACGGAAAACTTTCTGCCTGTCCATTTCTTTCACTTGTTTATGGACGATGTATTTTTGGAAGAGATTGTGGAGCAGACAAATGTGTATGCAGAGCAATATTTGCGGGACAACGCTGCCAGACTTAAGCCTCAGTCTAGAGCTACTCATTGGGTTCCCACATATCTGGAAGAGATGAAAAGGTTTTTAGGTTTGTCTTTTTTGATGGGGTTGATCAGGAAGCCGTCACTGGCTTCTTATTGGTCTACTAGTCCCTTGATGGCAACTGCTATATTTCCTGCAACTATGACACGTAATCGGTATTTGCTTCTTCTTCGTATGCTGCATTTTGTAGACAATGCTTTAGCCTTGCCACGAGATCACCCTGATTGTGACCCCCTTTTTAAGATTAGGCCTGTCCTTGATCATTTTGTAGATCGGTTTGGAGAGGTCTATGTTCTAGGCAAAGAGATAAGTGTGGACGAGTCTTTGGTCCTTTGCAAGGGGCGTTTAGTTTTTAAGCAGTACATTCCAAGTAAGAGGGCACTGTATGGGATTAAATTGTATCTGCTGTCAGAAAGCAGTACAGGATATGTGTATAATTTCCGGGTCTACACTGGTAGGGATTCCAGTATTGACCCTCCTGGTTGTCCGGCCACTTTTGGAGTTAGCGAAAAAATTGTGTGGGAACTTGCTAGACTGCTGTTTAACAAAGGTCACCATTTGTACGTGGATAATTTCTACACTGGAGTGCAGTTGTTCAAGGAGTTGTTTAGGGTGGACACTGTTGCTTGTGGCACAATCCGTTCTAACCGGAAACGCTATCCAAGGGAGCTTGTCTGTAAAAAACTTGAGAGGGGACAGTGCAGTGCCTTGCGGAATAATGAGCTGCTAGCTCTGAAATTTTCAGACAGGAGGGATGTGTACATGCTATCGACCATACATGATGAGAGTACTTCCCCTGTGGCTGTTTGGGGTCAGGTTGCGGAAGTGCGCAAACCTGCGTGCATTTTGGACTACAATAGGCACATGGGTGGTGTTGATAGAGTAGACCAGAGGTTGGAACCTTACACTGCTCTTCATAAGTCTTATGTGTGGTATAAAAAGTTGGCCCTACATTTATTTCATTTGTCAACTTTTAATGCCTTTATTGTATACAAGGATTGTTCACCTGAGTCAAGGATGACATTTGTTAAATTTCAGGAGTCGGTGATAGAAAGCCTTATTGTGGTGGAACCGGCAAGAGTTCCTAGAGTAGAAGTGGTGGAGGATGTGGCTAGATTGAAAGATCGGCACTTTCCAGATCACATTCCTTCCACTCCCAAAAAAGACATGCCCACAAAGAAATGTAGAGTATGTGCCCGGAGATCAATCCGGAGGGAGAGCCGGATGTACTGCCCCGAATGCCCTTCAAAGGCTGGGCTGTGTGTGCCCAGCTGTTATAGAAGTTACCACACAAGGAAAAACTTTTGGGAAATACCGTGAGCGTAAGCTGTCTGTTTTATATTTTCATATGTTTCACGGTTGGCATCTGTCGTGTATTTAGTTAGAGCTTTTGTGTTTGTAGTTTTGTGCTTATTTTATAATTAGTAGTTTCTTTGTTGTTTATAAATAAAAAAAGTGATTGCAGTGTGCATGGGGTGGCGCTTGGCTGGCGGTATGCGTGGGGTGGCGCTTGGCTGGCGGTGTGCGTGGGGTGGCGCTTGGCTGGCGGTGTGCTTGGGGTGGCGCTTGGCTGGCGGTGTGTGTGGGGTGGCGCTTGGCTGGCGGTGTGCTTGGGGTGCGCTTGGCTGGCGGTGTGCTTGGGGTGGTGCTTGGCTGGCGGTGTGCTTGGGGTGGCGCTTGGATGGCGGTGTGCTTGGGGTGGCGCTTGGCTGGCGGTGTGCGTCGGGTGGCGCTTGGCTGGCGGTGCCAGCCAAACGGCAAATCAGCTGGTGTGATTCTTGTATCAGGCATGTGGGCGTATGTAAGTGATGGGCCCTTGAGTGGCGCGGTCTGTCGATGTGAGTGTTGTAATGTGCTGGGCCCGTGACTGGCGGTGTGAATGGTCTTGTGCGTGTCATGTATGAAAGGTGTGAGAATGGACTGTAAAGCGGTTGGTGCCTTGTCGCGGCTTTACAGCTCACGAGCTGTGAGTCATTAGTTCACTTTTTTGCCTTTCAGTTATTAGCAGTGCATTTCATTTTTGTGAAATCTCTTGTTAATAAAATTTGATCCACTGAACCATGACTCACCCTCGTGCCAAATCCAACCAGTATGTGTTGTAAAAAATGACAAAACCTGCTCCGCTGTAATCAGGCGTCGCAGCACACCTGTGACACGCTAGGTGCCTCGGGTGGGACCCCGATGATGAAGCATGCCACCAACTTGGTTGGTGGGTGAGGGGTCTTCTTCACATAACCTAAGTGTGTTTCTTTTCACAATTGTAGTGTTTGGCACATCACGGACGTCTGTGCACACATCAAAATGATATATTGCAAAAATACCTGTGTTTGGGGGGGAGGGCCCACCTATGTTTTTGGTCCTGGGTGCGGCCTTCATCTAGGGAAACCTACAAAACCCAGAAACTTTTTAAAACTAGACACCCCAAGGAGTCCAGGGAGGTGTGGCTTGCGTGGCTCCCCCAACATTTTCTTACCCAGACTCCTCTGTAAACCTCAAAATTTGCATAAAAAAGCATATTTTCCTGACTTTTCTTAGTAGGATCACCGCTCCAGCACAAAATTCCTACTCCCCAGTTTTCCCCTCAGTCTCCCAAGTAAAATGACACCTCACTTATGTGGGTCCCCAAAGCAGAGTCTGTCTAAAGATGTATAAAAGAATATGCCCTTATAAAGTCGCTGTGCTATCCCTTCTATCTCTTCAGGTTTTGGGCCTTATTCTGTTGCAGGCACCTGGCCCACCCACACAAGTGAGGTATAATTTTTATCGGGGGAATGCTGGGTCGAAGGAAATTTGTGGCTCCTCTCAGATTCCAGAACTTTCTGCCACAGAAATGTGAGGAACATGTGTTTTTTTAGCCAAATTTTGAGGTTTGCAAAGGATTCTGGGTAACAGAACCTGGTCCGAGCCCCGCAAGTCACCCCTCCTTGAATTCCCCTAGGTCTCTAGATTTCAGAAATGCACAGGTTTGGTAGGTTTCCCTAGGTGCTGGGTGAGCTAGAGGCCAAAATCTACAGGTAGGCACTTCGCAAAAAACAACTCTGTTTTCTTCCAAAATTTTGGATGTGTCCACGTTGCGCTTTGGGGCGTTTCCTGTCGCGGGCGCTAGGCCTACCCACACAAGTGAGGTATCATTTTTATCTCGAGACTTGGGGGAACGCTGGGTGGAAGGAAATTTGTGGCTCCTCTCAGATTCCAGAACTTTCTGCCACAGAAATGTGAGGACCATGTGTTTTTTTAGCCAAATTTTGAGGTTTGCAAAGGATTCTGGGTAACAGAACCTGGTCCAAGCCCCGCAAGTCACCCCTCCTTGGATTCCCCTAGGTCTCTAGTTTTCAGAAATGCACAGGTTTGGTAGGTTTCCCTAGGTACCGGCTGAGCTAAAGGCCAAAATCTACAGGTAGGCACTTCGCAAAAAACACCTCTGTTTTCTTCAAAAATGTTGGATGTGTCCACGTTGCGCTTTGGGGCGTTTCCTGTCGTGGGCGCTAGGCCTACCCACACAAGTGAGGTATCATTTTTATCGGGAGACTTGGGGGAACGCTGGGTGGAAGGAAATTTGTGGCTCCTCTCAGATTCCAGTACTTTCTGCCACAGAAATGTGAGGAACATGTGTTTTTTTAGCCACATTTTGAGGTTTGAAAAGGATTCTGGGTAACAGAACCTGGTCCGAGCCCCGCAAGTCACCCCTCCTTGGATTCCCCTAGGTCTCTAGTTTTCAGAAATGCACAGGTTTGGTAGGTTTCCCTAGGTGCCGGCTGAGCTAGAGGCCAAAATCTACAGGTAGGCACTTCGCAAAAAACACCTCTGTTCTCTTCCAAAATTTTGGATGTGTCGACGTTGCGCTTTGGGGCGTTCCCTGTCGTGGGCGCTAGGCCTACCCACACAAGTGAGGTATCATTTTTATCAGGAGACTTGGGGGAACGCTGGGTGGAAGGAAATTTGTGTCTACTCTCAGATTCCAGAACTTTCTGCCACAGAAATGTGAGGAACATGTGTTTTTTTAGCCACATTTTGAGGTTTGCAAAGGATTCTGGGTAACAGAACCTGGTCCGAGCCCCGCAAGTCACCCCTCCTTGGATTCCACTAGGTCTCTAGTTTTCAGAAATGCACAGGTTTGGTAGGTTTCCTTAGGTGCTGGCTGAGCTAGAGGCCAAAATCTACAGGTGGGCACTTCGCAAAAAACACCTCTGTTTTCTTTCAAAAAAATGGGATGTGTCCACGTTGCGTTTTGGGGTGGTTCCTGTCGCGGGCGCTAGGCCTACCCACACAAATGTGGTATCATTTTTATCGGGAGACTTGGGGGAACATAGATTAGCAAAACAAGTGCTATTGCCCCTTGTCTTTCTCTACATTTTTTCCTTCCAAATATAGGAGAGTGTGTAAAAAAGATATCTATTTGAGAAATGCCCTGTAATTCACATGCTAGTATGGTCACCCCGGAATTCAGAGATGTGCAAATAACCACTGCTCCTCAACACCTTATCTTTTGCCCTTTTTGAAAATACAAAGGTTTTCTTGATAGCAATTTTTTACTCTTTATATTTCAGCAAATGAATTGCTGTATACCCGGTATAGAATGAAAACGCACTGCAGGGTGCAGCTCATTTTTTGGCTCTGGGTTCCTCTGGTTCTTGATGAACCTACAAGCCGTATATATCCCCGCAACCAGAGGAGTCCAGCAGACGTAACGTATATTGCTTTCGATAATCTGACATTGCAGGGAAAAGTTACAGAGTAAAACGTAGAGAAAAATTGATGGTTTTTTCACCTCAATTTCAATATTTTTCTTTTTCAGCTGTTATTTTCTGTAGGAAACCCTTGTAGGATCTACACAAATGACCCCTTGCTGAATTCAGAATTTTGTCTACTTTTCAGAAATGTTTAGGTTTCTGGGATCCAGCATTGGTTTCATGCCCATTTCTGTCACTGACTGGAAGGAGGCTTAAAGCACAAAAAATTGCAAAAATGGGGTATGCCCCAGTAAAATGCCAAAATTGTGTTGAAAAATTGGGTTTTCTGGTTCAAGACTGCCTGTTCCTGAGAGCTGGGAAGCTGCTGAGTTTAGCACTGCAAACCCTTTGTTGATGCCATTTTCAGGGGAAAAACCACAAGCCTTCTTCTGCAGCCACTTTTTCAAATTCTTTTTAAAAAACCGAAATTTTCATTGTATTTTGGCCAATTTCTTGGCCTCCTTCAGGGGAACCCACAAAGTCTGGGTACCTCTAGAATCCCTAGGAAGTTGGAAAAAAAGGATGCAAATTTGGCTTGGTTAGCTTATCTGGACAAAAAGTTATGAGGGCCTAAGCGCGAACTGCCCCAAATAGGCAAAAAAAGGCCTGGCACAGGAGGGGGAAAAGGCCTGGCAGCGAAGGGGTTAAAAAGTGCTTGTTTGTTTACTGCTATATATCAAGGAGTTTCTTGTCTTTTGGCCACCTGTTAATTCATGGCCTCAGAGGATAAAACATTGGATGACAGAAAGCTTTTATTTGCACACTGTCAGACATTATGACTACATTTACTCTGTGGTCACCCTTCGGGCATCATTCCTTATTAGTAATGACCTGAGAGCACAGCGTTTTAGTGTGACAGGAATCCCTTCCTTGAATATTGTTATGTAATGTGAACAATTTTTTTCATGTGGTCAACTATAATTGGTGACAATTGAGTGATATATTCTTGGGTAAAGGAAAGATTTGGTTCACATGCTGGCAAATATTGGTAATATTAATTTTCCTGTGGCCATCATTCTAGCGTCACTCTTCATCAATTGTGACACCGGAGAACAATATTTTAGGCTGACAGTAAGATTTCGTTTACACACTGATGTAAGATGAGAACACATACTCTCGTGTGGCCTTCTGTTCAGAATCATTTTGCACATAGTTGAAGGGATAAACTATTCTGCATGAATTTCTAACATGGGGAATAACGTTAAGATTTTAATGATTGTTAATGGGCAGCATTGAGGCACAGAATCTAACGACCGAGTTTCAGGATGACAGATAGAACTGGAATCAGCCTAAGTATATGGTGGATATCGATTGGTTTCCTATGATAAGGGTAAAGATGTATTGATGAGGATAGATCATAAAGAAAGGATTCTATTGTTTTAAGATTTCGCAATGGCCTCAGGTGAACTATAATGATGTTTACAAAATAGCACATATGAAATTATGGTTGGAGTAGAATCGTATGATGTATTCCTTATACAAATGGACCGGTGATTCAATTGATGAAGGTACAATATTCATATTAATTGATGGACCTTCTTGCATTTCCTGCCTTTGCATCAATGTTGAGCAAAACTTAAATGTGTCTAGGTCATTGCTCATGTTATAAAATTTGATGTAATATGGAAAACAATTACCACATGCAATAAGGGTCTCACATGGGGGGACAGGAAGATATATGATGATTGTTATTATTTAATAATGGGACGTTTTAAAGATGTATTCCAGTGACAATGGGACATTTGAATGGTCACATATGATTGATTTAGATATATATCTGACTGATTTACATACGTTTGGAGTAACTGTCGTACAATGTAAGAACACGTTTGAATCACATAATGTACCCTCTTTTAATTGCACTATTCATTTTTGTCTAAAGTGATAATGTTTTTGATTTTAATATGTTTGATTTTATGGGGCTAATTACATGTTATATTATATAACTTTTGTTTTATAAACCTGAAGAAGTCTCTGGATGGGACAAAATGCTTTGGTTACTTTAGAGAGGAATACATTTATTGAAAGAGGAATATAAATGAAGAATTAACTTTTAAGAAAAATAAATTAATTGAGGACCTATTCTCTTTATGTGGCTGAATATGGACTTCCTGTAGACTCACTTGAATCAGGAATATGCTTGACGTCCTGTAGAATTGAAGTTGATGTTATATACAATTATACATGTACTAACGAATTTGCTGGTATTGGTGCTTGGATGCCATATTTGCATTGTTGTATGGGCTTTATCTTTAATTCTGAGGGTGAGAAGGACTGACCTTCCATTCCAGTGCACTAATAAAGGTAACCAATTTTCCTACATTGGTAGGTGTGGCGTGTTATGAGCCTCAGTCCTTTGTAAACTATCTGTTGTGTTATTGACTATGCCGACACTGTTGGTAGGTTTAACCTTTGTGGGATAATGGAATTTGATGATGATCGTGAGACCCTATTAGGGGACTTGTTTGCTCAAGAAAAGTTAGAGGGCAAGACCAAAAGTCTGTCACAGGTCTGAGGGACAAATTCATCAGACTTGAAAAATTTAAAAATCAAGCGTTACCATAATGGTGGGATGGGGCCACTTAAAAAAAAGTATATGGAGAACAAGAGGATACCAAGTTCTGTATCCTTATAGTTTCAAACTTTGAAGACTTAGACATGGATTTTTTAGATGAATGGTAGGAGCGTCTCCACGAGGCCACCTATGAAATGATGAAAATCTTAGTCATACATTCTGAGAGGAAGGTGACAAAAACTACCAGAATAAATAATAAACTTGAAAAAGAAATCAAAGAGACCAATTTACATAAGGCAATGAAAAATAATTATGTGATTCATAAGGAGGAATTAGCCAGTTATCAAGTGTACCTATGGGACAAAAAATTAAAGAAGATTAAAAAGGATGATGCTGATTACTCACAGGGAAGGATTTTTTTTCTCACAGAAGTATGATGACATGCCATTGAGAACTGGAGCCATCAATGGTGGGAATTTTAAACATCAAAGTGTCTCATCAAGTACCATCTCTAACTCTTCCGTTGAAACTTATCCAGGTGAGAGAACGAGTAGGGAGGAACCTGACAATTAACTTTCTATGTTTTTGTAAGTGAAGAACAGAGATATCAATTCAAAAACAGAAAAAAAGCACAGGAGAAAAGAGGAGAAGAATCAGGAGGGGAGGAAGGAAACATAAGGTCAGGGGTACAAACCAGACAACAGTTGAGGATACAATAAGGAAAGAAGAAGGTCCAGTACCAGCCCTGGCTTGTGAAGAAACAGCAAATGAAAATTCAGAAAAAAATTGGAATTGTGTGCTTTTCTTCTTAAATATTTACAACTGATGAGTTAAATATATTGTGCATGATTCACAAAGGTAAACTTAGACCAAAAGTCTAAGGTTAGAACTAAAGTTTAATTTTACTCATAGTAAGGTTACACTTCTGGTCTAAGTTTAGACTTTTGGTGTAAGTTTGGGCCAAAAGTCTAAACTTAGAACAAAGTCTAACTTTACTCGTAGTAATCTGGATTCCATCTTAGTGGATCTTCTTATTAACATTATTTAGGAAGGATTGTAGCGCACATGTCCTCATTTTCAGTTAAACATCACTTATCTCCAGCTTAACAGGGGCAATTTCTCACTCTTTAGCTGACCGTTTTTTCTGTGTACAAGTCCTTTAATCACTAGACTGCTGCTTCTCTGAATGAATGAATGGAATTTATATAGCACAGACACTTGCTGAGAGAGGGTGCCCTGCAACTATCCATAAATCAAAGACATATTACTAATACTGCCTTAAGTTGTTAGAAAAAACAGGTTTTGGGTTCCTTCCTAAATAACTATTGCTATAAGTCAAAAAGAATGTACCATGATAGCTGCTTCACAAAAGGTTGGAAACAAGAATGAACTCCTCTTGCAGTTTTTACATAGTGACACTTGAGAGTTAGCAGGTAGACTGTGAATAATGTGATGGTCAATATGGATATCAGAAAGAAAAACAATGAGACTGAAAAGGATAACTTTGCTGCTGGTTATGTTCCCAGCAGACAAATTGCCTCTGTAACTAGTCTTTCTGAGTTGTCTTGCAACCAGTTAGTTCACAATACTGCACCGTTAAGTGGTGGAGCAAAGTGAAACTATATCAGACATCGGGATGCTGGTAGTTGTCCTGGTGATAATCGTAGGTTTATCAACAGTCCATTCATAGGGAGCTGTCCTAATTTATAGCAAAATACTACTATGATACAGCGTTGCTGCTCTCTTCTCCAACTCTGGTGCTCGGTCTGGCTGCCAAGTGCCTCACATGCACACTTCTGCATGTGCAAGGTTGTGTGTGGCATGTCTAGTATAGGTTTTCTAGTGGAAGTGTACTCTTTCAAATCATAATACTATGCTTAGATATATATTAAAATAGTTCCCATGCTGTATGGTTGCTGTACAGTGCAGGACACATAAAAGGTGTGAAAAGTTAGGAGAAATAAAAACATTTCTCCTTCGTAGCATCTCCCTTGAGGAGGCAGTATATTTTTGGTGCATTGTCCTGTTTACTATTGTTAGTAGATAGGGCTTTCCATCTAAAAACATGCACAATACCATAGGAATTCCTGTCATGCACTCATCTGGTTCCCAATGCAGAGATGATGTTGGACTCCCTATCTCTCCAGAGGACAGCAAATGATCAAAGAACCACACCCTTAAATCATACACTGCCCCGGAGGGGGTGGAGGGCGAGGTTGGGATAAAGCAAGAAAAGATAGACTTGCTTCACTGAGTCTGCTCTGCTGCCATGCAATACTGCATAGGAGGGTCTGTAATCCCTTTTAGTGTGGATGCAGGAGTGGTGCACTAGAAACAACAAGAGGAGTTGTTTACTAACAGTTCTCAGCACATAGGGCCTCATTACAAGTCTGTCAGTCTCTCGACTGCCAAACTCATGGTGGTGTAAGGACAGCTGCTGTCCGAACACCGCATTATGACCACGGTGGTTATGCCATGGTGAGACCACCAGCATTGCCAGGATTAGTCGTCCTGGCAGTCGTGTCGGTTCTAATCCGCCAGGGCTCCACTTCAAGCACCTCTGACCTCGGGCTTACGACTAAGTTCGCAGCCAGCGATTTCATGGCAGTCTCACCGCCATGAAAATGCTGGTGGAGAACGAGTGCAGGGGGCTCAGGTGGGCCCCTGCATTGCCCATGCACTTAGAATTATTGACAATTATTATGAGCCAGGCACAATGCTGTAGGCAGTTTCCCGCTGCGCCAGCAGGCAACTCGTAATGGGCACACCGGGGAGGCTGCCACAATGGTGGTAAGCTACCTGTCGGAATTTTGGCGGATGAGCTTTTCTGTCCGCCAAAATCATAAGGAGGCCTACAGTATTTAAACAATTATTTACAATAATGTCACTTACAGGTTTCATCACAAAAAATGCTTGAGAGCAGGTACAAATGAATGTAAGCTGGCGTTTCTGGCACACTCAAGAATATCGTAACATACAATGTTCCGTTCCAAAAGTTGAATGTAAAGATTGTGCACTCTCTGTCTTTCCAAGATCTTGATACACATTTGCAAAGAAATACTGATGTGGAGGCATTCAGTTCAGATACAATTAAAGTTTGAAGCACCCAGGAGATAAAGGGGCATATTTATACTCCGTTTGCGCCGAATTTGCGTCGTTTTTTTCGACGCAAATTCGACGCAAAACTAACTCCATATTTATACTTTGGCGTTAGACGCGTCTAGCGCCAAAGTTCATGGAGTTAGCGTCATTTTTTTGCGTGCACACCTTCCTTGCGTTAATGATATGCAAGGTATGCGTTCCCGTCTTAAAAAATGACTCCGATGCATATGCGTCGTATTTATACTCCCGGGCAAAAATGACGCCCGGGAGTGGGCGGGTCTAAAAAACCCGCATTAGCGCCGGATTTTAGCGCCTGGGTCAGGGCAGGCGTTAATGGACCTGTGGGCTCAGAATGAGCCCAGAGGTGCCCTCCCCTGCCCCCAGGGACACCCCCTGCCACCCTTGCCCACCCCAGGAGGACACCCAAGGATGGAGGGACCCACCCCAGGGACATTAAGGTAAGTCCAGGTAAGTATTTTTTTAATTTTTTTTGGTGGCATAGGGGGGCCTGATTTGTGCCCCCCTACATGCCACTATGCCCAATGACCATGCCCAGGGGACTTATGTCCCCTGGGCATGGCCATTGGCAAGGGGGCATGACTCCTGTCTTTGCTAAGACAGGAGTCATTTCAATGGGGGATGGGTGTCGTAAAAAAATGGCATAAATCGGGTTGTGGCGATTTTTTTGCCTCAGCCTGACTTGCACCATTTGTGGACTCCCATACGCCATTTTCCCCCTACGCCGGCGCTGCCTGGTGTACGTCGTTTTTTTTAACGCACACCAGACAGCGCCGGCGGCTAACGTCATTGAATAAATACGGCGCCCGCATGGCGCTTCAGAATGGCGTTAGCCGGAGCAAATATTTTTGGCGCAAAACTGCGTTAGCGCAGTTTTGCGTCAAAAAGTATAAATATGGCCCAAAATGTCTGGAGCGTTAGGACTTTTAGAAACATAGAAACAATTCAAGTCCAATCTCCAAGAATGGGTTATCACTTTTAAAGAACTCAGTCTTGTCTTAATCTTAAACATAGCTAAGGATTAGTGTGCACTAACCTGAGGGTGAAGTACTTAGTCTTGTCTTAATTTTTTGCAACTGGAATCTGAAGGAAGACTAGAATATACGGTGCAAGAAGCTCAAGAAAAAGTGGAATTTTAGTGCTGGAAACGAAGACACTGAAAACATCAATGGAGTCAGGATCATGGTCTCACCTGGAAGGCTTAGAAGACTTGAGCGCTGCAGGGTTCCGGCGACTCAGAAAGTGAGTGCAGGTAAGATGTTGGACACAAGACTGGAATGAGGCCAAGCCCCAATTCAGGTTCAGACAAGGTAATTATAACTGATGAGAGAAATTGTTTCAGAAGGGCACATGTCTCACGTGAGAGACTGGAAAGTTTGAAGAAAACCTGAGAGAGAGCACATGTTAAAAAAACAATGGATATGGACTTTGCAGATAGAAGTGCAACTGGCAGTCGGAAACAATTAATCAATAGCAAGAAGAACCAGACAGCATTGTGGTTAGTGTCAATAGGTCATGGCAGATGGGGCTAATTACCTAGGAAACATGTGATTCTTTAGCAATTCTAGGTGAACAATGGTACAGGAGGTTCAAGGGTTCAAGTGCTGTAAAAGGCAGAACACGGATTTCAGGAGGCTGTGAGGCAGCACAGGGGCAGGTTTACATGAGCACTGTGCATAAGGCCCACAGGGCAGAGGGCACAAGAGGGTGTTGTGTCAAAAGAGAGGGTTTTGGCACAAGACGGGGTCTTGTCAATGACAATGTACCTTGTATGGGATGCCCTTTTGACACAATGTAATGCAAAGCAGAGCAAGATGCTATTTGCATTACGTTCTGGGCTGCTTTACCATGCAAACATATTTTCACTGAAATACTTTAGCAGCACTTTGTGCTAATTTGTGTAAAGTTTTCTGGCTTTGCTCTGCTACAAACTGTTGATACTTTGTCTCTCAATATTGGTTGGTGGTTCTGCATACTAAGGGTCATGTTTATACTCCGTTTGCGCCGAATTTGCGTAGGTTTTTTTTACGCAAATTCGACGCAAAACTAACTCCATATTTATACTTTGGCGTTAGACGCGTCTAGCGCCAAAGTTCATGGAGTTAGCGTCATTTTTTGCGTTAACACCTTCCTTGCGTTAATGATATGCAAGGTAGGCGTTCCCGTCTTAAAAAATGACTGCGATGCATATGCGTCGTATTTATACTCCCGGGCAAAAATGACGCCCGGGAGTGGGCGGGACTAAAAAACCTGCATTTGCGCCGGATTTTAGCGCCTGGGTCAGGGCAGGCGTTAAGGGACCTGTGGGCTCAGAATGAGCCCAGAGGTGCCCTCCCAAGCCCCCAGGGACACCCCCTGCCACCCTTGCCCACCCCAGGAGGACACCCAAGGATGGAGGGACCCACCCCAGGGAAGAAAAGGTAAGTTGTGGTAAGTATTTAAAAAAAAAAAAATTGTGGCATAAGTCACCTGGGCATGGCCATTGGGCAAGGGGGCATGACTCCTGTCTTTGCTAAGACAGGAGTCATGTTAATGGCGTCTGGGCGCCCCAAAAAAATGGCGCAAATCGGGTTAAGACGATTTTTTTGCCTCAGCCTGACTTGCCCCATTTTGGGACGCCCAAATGCCATTTTTCCCTACGCCGGCGCTGCCTGGTGTACGTCGGTTTTTTCACGCACACCTGGCAGCGCCGGTCGGCTAACGCCATTCAATAAATACGGCGCCCGCATGGCGCTTCAGAATGGCGTTAGCCGGCGCTAATTTTTTTGGCGCAAAACTGCGTTAGCGCAGTTTTGCGTCAAAAAGTATCAATATGGCCCTAAATATGTAGCAGCAGCTATGTGTTTATATTTTTGGGTTGTGTTATTCAAGTTATTCTTGGAGATAATACTGCTTTTGCAGATTACCATAATGCTGCTAGGATTGAGATGTGTAGGAGGATGTGCAAGCACAGTGATAATGATGATGCCAAGACTGGGATATGGAGGAGAAGGTGTTAAAACCTCAAATGTTTTCTGTTCAGCTGCACTACTGTATTAATGGCGAAGGGAGATAAAATAAGAGGATACACTTATTCTTGCTCTGGGTCTTTATCAGACCTCTTTCCTTTAAGGTCTCACTAAATGTCACAGCAAGCACATTGGTTTGAGGTAAAAGGATGTAGACAGTGTCACATATTCTACCTATGTCACCTTAATTTAAGCTAACATGATTTTGTCCCCCCCAGGTTTGATGCATCTTATTCAGTAAACCACATTCCTTAAAATTGCTTATCAGGCCCTTTATTTTCACTGGGGTATCAATGCTCACAGTGGCTGTAGCCTCTTAATCTCTTGTTACATTTCTTTATTTCGCCTCTTACAAGAGAATTTTTCAGGGTCCAATATTCCAGCAGTAGCTCTTCCCACCCTTTTACAATATATCTACCACGTTGAGAGCAATACGTTGACATTGCTTATCAAACCTCTTGATCTCCTTTCCATGTTAGTGAGGGCCTGAAAAATGTCAGCATTTTACTCTTATCTGAGTCCGGGTCATCTCATGCGGTCAGAATGAATTAATTGTAGGCCTGCTGCAGCTGTTGATAAGGGCATAACATTAAGCACCATACAATCCAGGATAATATTATTTCAGCATTTTCCTTTATTGTTAGCAATAGAAGAAGTTGCTATATTGTGTTCCAGGAGTGGATTATTCTTATTAAGGATATGATCACTCTTGTTGGTGCATTTTGATTGACTTATGTGTATTTGGATTCTTGCCTATTAAATCAACATTGTCAATTCAGACTTCTCATGGGTGGCAAAGTATAGTTTGAAGTCATGTATGCCTGCTTGTAGATTGACTACTATCTCCAATCCTTGCGTAACAAGCCAGTCCCCTGCCTGGGGGAGCTATACAATCCCCTGCATTTCCCACATAATATATTTGTGTATACATTCAACTTGTTTTTGTAAGCAAGACTTTTCTAACAAAAAAATATATTTCACATGGGCCAAATCCTCACTTTGCCAAATGGTGATGTTCATTGACACATGTTAGAAATTTGGTGACCCCTACCAACTTAATGAATCTTGATACACCAAAACTCTGTTTTGTTAGAATCTCGGTTCATCTCCCTGCATATGCAGCAGGCAGCCCCTCTGTGTTAAGCAACTTTAAATTAAAAATGTAACACCATAAAATTCCCAAACCAATTTAGGAAATTAGAGAAACATAACTTGCATCACAACAGTAAGTTTATACATGTGTGTAAGTTTACAAATCTTTGCTATTCACAAAGGTATTTTACTAGTAGGATATTTACATAAACATAGTCTCAGCACCTAATAGGATAGGAACATTCTTTACCTTTGTGGATCAGACCCTTAGAGAGCAAAAAGACATCAAGATCATAAAAAATAAAATAAGGAAAAGCAGAGAAATAGAAAGGACTATTGAAAAATATCAGTTTGTGGTTGACTGGGAGTCAGAGACAATTTCAAGTGCATTGTGATGGATGTTGAAGACACCAAGAGGGTCATCCTGGTCAAGGATATTACCTTTGGATTTAGAATCTGAAATGGAAGCCAATATTGAGGAAGGTCCGAAGCTGAAGTCTGCGAGGGTTCCTTGAAGTCAGATTCATTGTCGTTGAACTCCCATTGAAGCTATTGGTTTTGGCAACAAAAAAGTCTGAGTTGGACAACAATGGGTTTCATTTCCACTGAGGGTGTGTCACCAGGGGGATAGATTTCCTGCCTAGCCCTGGTCCCATAATTTGACTATGGACTTTTTTGATTTCCAAGGGCCTCGTGTAGTGCAAGGCTGGAAGCTGTAATCATGCAGGGCTTTGCAAAGTTGAAACACCTTTATCACAAGGTCACTTTGAACCCATTTTAGTGGAGCAAAAAGCTCTGAGCTGGACAACCTGGTTATCTTGCACACCTTGCGTGTGAACTTCCTGACAAAACCTCAGCACCTTGTCAGAGTCGTCCGGGGATTAAAAAATTACTCCCATTTATCTCCAACTGCAGGGAAAGATCTTTCCAGTTAGTTTGTTAGCCATGGGTCATATGGAACCCGACTGCTAGCCACTAGGTCTCTCTCCAGCCAGGTCTCCTGCAGGATCTAGTATTCTATGGTCAGCTAAACTGTCTTGAAGCCAGGAGTGCTTTTGAATTTTATGGAGCTAAAGCAAGCATACAATTGACAAACCACCTAACCTTTGAGAGCATTTCAGCCTCTGGGTCACTGCAGGAGACATGAGTACTTAAGTCTTTGAGTTAGCCCTCTTCTTCCAGAAGTGGTCAGGAGTCAATAGTTTTCTTTGTTCCAGCAATACCTTATTATTTAGATGGAGGCTTCCCAGGACTAGCTATTTTCTGGGGAGTTGATAGTTATGATGGCATATTTATCCTGTGCACTTACCAGTGACTGCGGTTATTCTGCAGGCCAATTCCACCTATGTTCTTTTAGTCCCCAACTTCCTTTTATAGCACTTCCCCTTTGCCTTGCAATACATTTTCTAAGAGTCCATGTTTAATGATAGCATAACTATTCTACCACCAGGCATGCCTGTCTTCTCCTTCTTTTCCACTCTTCTATTTGGATGAGCTGTGCTCCTATCTGACAGGACACCAACTGATTCGATACCCAAATGCAACTGGAGCCTTGCTGTTTATGAGGGTCTTGAGAAATACTTGGAGAAGCTACTTCCTCACATAGCCAACATGAAAAAAATATTGCCATGGCTGTTCTTTGTTCTGTCAGCTGTTCCCATCCACTTGCAGATAGCTCATCACTGGTACATAGTAAGCAGCTAGCACAACCCTGTCCTTCCTTGGCTCAGATACAGCCAATTGTCTTCTGAGCCAAGGTCATTAAGTCTCCAAGCCAACGGTGGGTATTCCAGCTCTAGAGGTGGGATCAGTCAATCAATAATTGGATTTGTAAAGCACATCTTATTACTCCAGGGTGTATCCAGGTGCTCTGAGTTATTTCTGTCATCAGTATCTACTCCTCAAAGAGCCAAGTCTTGAGCTTTTTCCTGAAGTCAAGGAGGTTGTGCACGGAGTGAAGTTGGGGGGGGGTGTTCCAGGTCTTGGCAGTGAGGTAGGAGCGTCCTCTGTTGAGGCATGGGATGAGTGACAGAACTAGTTTTAAGCAACCTAAGGGGATAGGGAGTACACTGCCTGACAACCCAACACCCAGTTCACTCAAATAAATTATGGTAAATGCGGTGTATAACAAGACTAACTTCAAATAAAAATCTTGTTTTCATTATAGTTGGTGCAGCAGTGCTGTATATCTTTAGACATGTGTTTCAGGATAATTCTAATTCTCTAGTAGAGGTGCTGGCCATGCTGTTCAGTCTTCTCAGGTCTCTCTACCCCTCACTAAGCGTAGGTGCTTCAACAGAGTTCAACAGCTCACTACCTCAAAGGATCTTAATCAAACAAAGGGAGATGGGAACACACTGCCTGACATCCCAGCACCCAATTTACTCAGATACAGAATACTAAACATAGTGCATGATAACACTATTCGTTTCATCATGCTTGGTGCAGCCAGTACTATGTATCTTTAGATGCATGTTTAGGATACTTGTCCTTTTTCAGTAGAGAGTAACAGTTCATTTGAAAGATGCTAACCATGCTGCTCACAGTCATTTCAAGTGTCAGCACCACTCACTGATCACAAGTGCCCCATATAAAGCTCACCAGCTCAAAGGAGCCTAATCAAACAAAGGGAGCACACTGCCTGACACCCCAGCATCCAGTTCACTTAGAGGTACTACTTTTTATATATCGTGGTGCATGCTAACCCTGAATTCAATTAAAAGTCTTTTTTTTCACCATGGTTGGTGCAGCCAGCGCTATCACTAGGCACATGTTTCAGGATAATTGTCCTTCTGCAGTAGAGAGTCACACTTCATTTTAAGGGTGCTGATGGCCATGTTGCTCAGAGTATTCTCAGGTCTCTGCACCACTCACTGAGGAAAAATGCATCACCCAGAGTGCATCAGCTCATCAGATCTAAAATGCCTCTAAGGAATATTTTTGTATTGGCAGGTGTCCCTTCCTGCACAAAAACACTCCTGCCTGTAACAGACGCACCTTTGCTCTCTGGTGCATAGGTGCCTGCTTTGGTTCTAGGCTACAGATTGTGCACCAGTGCAGGCAGAGGACAATAATGCACCATATCTTGATAGATATGGCACATTCCTGCCCTCACCCTTTCATGCAGGACATGCTGCGTTGTGTAGCCTAAAACATTTAAAATCGAGCCTAGGGTTTATACTGAGCACACACAGATATTGTATAAGATTTGCTGATCTTAATTTTAAGTCTGTAGGTTAGAAACCGAACGCATATTTTTTGTTTCCAGTCTGTGGAATTTAATTCAGGTTCCCCAGACTTTCTTTAACGTTTAAATGAAGGGATGGTAATATTTTCACCTGCTAAGATCAATCACTCAATCAATCAATCAATCAATTAATCATATTGAACTTGTACAGTACTCTGATGCTTTGAAGAGAAGCGTCCCAGCACTATATAGCAAGAAAAAGTAAAATGCTTGTGAGGGGGCAAGGTGATCAAGCCCACTTTAAAAAAAAGAGTTTTCATCCTCTATTTAAAAGCGGACTCAAAGGGAGCCTTCTACCATCGAGAAAGCAGAGCATTCCAGAGTTTGGCAGTCAGAAATTCAAAATAACTACCTTCTTTCCAAGTCTTAAGAAATGTTAGGAACTTGCAACAGTCTAAGGCTATTCAATCTTAAAGTTGTAGATTGTTGGCAAGAATAAAGTCTTTTTTAAGTAATGCGGGCCAAGTCCTGAGACTTTTCTAAAAGCCAAGGTGAATGCTTTACGTTTAATGCGCTTAGTAATCAGTAGCCAGTGTATACATTTCAAATGAGGAGAAATTGACTAAAGGTGTGGTATTCTTAAAATCAGTCTTGCTGCTGCATATTGAAAATCTGGAGTCTGTGGGTTACAGAGGCAGGGACACCCAATTAAAGACTGTTCGCATAATCCATTCTAGATGTTGTCACTGTGTGGACAATCATTTTACTAGTGTTCTCTGGAACCAAATGTAGCATTTTCGTTAGAGATTTAGCTGTTCAAAACAACCAGTAGACACCTGTTGCATTTGCAATGAAAAAGAGAAATAACAATCTAATAAGATTCTTACATTTATGGCAGTGGAGGCAAGGTTGGGGTGGAATTATGTTCCTTGGGTCACCATTTGCAAAGAGCAGGTAGGCATTCCGAGCTGAAAAAAAGGATTTCATTTTTAAGTCATTTCGAGCTGAAAAAAATATTTTGATTTTATAAGAATTTAATTTAGGAAAGTTGTCATTCATCTATCCTATCTCGTCCTGCAAGCACTGTTTAAAAGTAGTAGGGCATTGTTATTATACTCCAGAAAAGGCAAAAGGAGCTGGGTGCCGTCTGCATAAGACACCACCACCACACCCCAAGATTCAATCAACTTAGTCTGCGATTCTAAATTTAGATCGAAAAGAGTGGGACTCTGGGCTGAACCCTGGGGGACTCCATATCTAGATGTTAGATATCATTTCGTTTGACAATTCTGCATGCTTAATTAAAAATAAAAAAATCCTGGGTTTTGTGATATTCTTCAGTGTGTGCTGGGTGCTGAATATGATAGATATTCCTTCTTTGAATTCAGCAGGCCACTATACAAGTTTCCGGTATTGACCTATGCTCTTGCACTTCTAGAAAGCATAGGGAAGTCTCATCACAGGCTACAGGTTCTAGAGAGCGAGCTGGCCTGAGATGAGCAAAGTGAAGATGATGTTCTGTTCACGGACGACACAGAAGAATGAAAAATACCCAGTGACTCATTTGTGTGGAATTTGTTTGGATCCACCTGGTGAAAACATGAATGCAAGCCTATACTCAAGTGGGACTTTGTCCATGAAAGCAACAACAAAAAATCAAGAATTCTGGTAAAATGACAAAGGTCAAGATTGCTATAAATCAAGAAGGGCAGAAAAAGAGAACTCTTCAAAGAGACGTTCAAGAGCAAAGTGAAGGAAATGAAACACCTCTACAGTTCTTCAGCATTTACTGCTCGAAAAGAAGTACAAACATCTACTTAAGCAAACAACACTTTTTTCTATTAGTTGATAGGCAAACATATTAACATTTTCCACCTTACTTTTTTATGATGCGCAAGCACCACAATTGTTTGTGAATTTTCATTACAAATATAAATATCCGTTTGCCACTGAAGTTTAGATAAAATTAGATCAGAAATCGCTTATTTTGGAGATAACATTCCTTAAAAACATAAATTCATGAACATTTTCTTCAATCTGTACAGTATAGTAAAATCATCTTAAGAAGATAAAAATAGTAATCATGAAAATAAAGGGGTAATAAATTGCAAGAGACAATATTTCATAATATGATCCTCAGATCTATTAAAAGAAAAAAGGCTACAAAGGACTTGCAATTGATGCTACACAGATTTAAACTGCCAGTGCACATTAAAAGAGAACCTTAGAGGATTTTGTGAATCCGTTGGCATCTGTAGCAGACAACAGACAACAAAATGAGTCTACCCAGACTTAAACTGCAAATGAGGGTAAAACTGATTAAAAGGGATCAATATGAACAATTAGATCAATTGTCATTAATAAAAAAAAAAAAAGTTTCCGCATGCAACCTGTTGGACCTGGCCCTTTTACAGGGTCATTCCCCAGACTTTTTGCCTTTTACCTCCTGATTTTTCTGACCTTTGTTGGCTGACGTTATGACTCTGAGCACTTTTTCACTGCTAACCAGTGCTAAGGTGCAGGTGCTCTCCCATCTAAAGATGGTATGATTGGCTTATACCTAATTGCCATATTTAATTTACCTATAAGTCCCTTGTACAGTGGTATCCCTATACCCAGGGCCTGTACATTAAATGTTACTAATGGGCCTGCAGCGCTGCTTGCACCACCCACTGAAGTAGCCTTTCAAACCTATTTCTGCGCAGGGTGTGTGCAATTTTGTGCCACAGGGACCTTGCATCTAAATTTACTTGCCAGGCCCAAAACTCCCCTTTTACTACATGTAAGTCGCCCCTACGTTACGCCCTAGCTAGCCCTATGGGCAGGGTGCCATGTATGTAGAGGACAGGACATGTGCCAGGTTGCGAGGCCTGTCCTGGTAGTGACAAACAGCCTAACTTGGTGTCTCACTGCTGCGAGTGCTGCCTTCTCATAGGATTGCATTACAAATTGTGTAAGGGGTATTGTCTGATTTATGAGGGGTAGTGTAGGCACGTTTTGTATGGTTGTGATAGTATTAAGAAATTCTGCTTACTGGTGTAGGTGTATTTTTTATTACTATTACAGAAATGCCACTTCTAGAAAGTGCACATTTCTCTGTGCTTTTGACTCTGGTGTTTTTGCAGCTTGACTCCAATTCACGTCTGGGCAGACTGACAGTTGGGGCTTTGTGCATACTTTTCAGACAGCCTGTACACAGGGAGGGTGGAGGTGTCACAGAGGTGCATATACATATTGTATAGTTTTCCTGGGCTGAGAGAAGGGAGAGGTGGGGCACACCTACATTTGTAAAGGCTGTGCCCTGCCCTCGCACAATAGGGTAATTTACCCCCCACTGATGTTTGGAACCTGTGCTGGAGGACAGAAGGGGCACTCCCAGAACCAGTTGTAACTGGTTGACACCCCCTCTCCTCATTGACAAAGTATTAGTAACTTGTGTAACATTCTGACAACTGCTAAGGTAGCAGGGTATTACTGACGTGTAATGTTTTGTCTAAATATGTTTTGTGCAATACAGTTTCTTTTTACATAGCTCAGTGTTGTGTTTACTTTGTGGAGTACATCTTGCGTCACGTGTGTTGTGTGTGTTGTGCAAACGCTTTACACATTGCCTCTGGTTTAGGCCTGACTGCTCGTGCCAACCTACCCAAGGGATGAGCAGGGATTATCTTGGACGTATAACTCCCTTGCCCTGACTAGAGTGGGTAGGTTCTGCCTGGCTTAGGTGTATACCCTAGCCAACCAGAAACCCCATTTCTAACACAACCCAAAAATGTTTTTGTAAGACGTGCTCCACACTTAAAAGTTTAAGCCCTTTTGCTTCTTGATAAGGCCTACAGCAAACAGATAGCTATTCATGGTAATCACAGTGTAGGAAGTGGTATCGCCCTTCAGTTCCCTTAGAGCTTCAAGGTATCCACCTGAGGCCTAAGCGAATACATAAGTTATTTAGGCTTTGCGCCGGCAAGAAGAGAAACATGGGAAACAATTTCTTTAGCATGCAACTGGTACATGGGGCAGCTACGTTTGACATCAACAACTCTACCTTTTTTCTATTTTGATGTGAATTATCCGATTTCAAGCATGTCATGTTGGAGTTTTAAATGCAGAGGGCCTGATTCAGATATTGGCGGATGGGTTAATCCAGCACAACTAATATGGATATCCTGTCCACAGAAATCTAAATCCCATCATTTCCAATGGAGGTTAGATTTTGTGTGGGCGGGATATCCATCACTGTTGTGACGGAGTAACCTACCCACCAATACCTAAACCAGGCCGAGTGTCTTAGCCAGCTGATGTTGCGAGGCATACAAAAACTCCTCAAAGTGGGGTCCGAGCTTACAGACCAAAAATTGAGGTCAGCCTCCCCACAGTAGTACTTCGGTGGAGACTTTCCCAGAAGCGGGATTTCAGTTGATTTTTCGAAGTAGAGTTTAAAGAGCAAGGGTCAGACCAAAAACAGCCAAGACCTATTTTGGAGAACCATGATTAATCGTGCCTGAACCAACAAAAGGTGATGTTCTTATTTAATTCCAAAAGTTCAGTCACGGCCGTTCAATAAGGCATGAGGGGCCAGATGTAGCAAACAAAAAAAGATGCGACTCGCAAAATGCGACTCGCTAATCGAAATGCAGGTAAAATAACAGGGCCGAAATAGCGACTCGCACCCGGAGTCGCAACGCAGTGAGCGAGTCCTCCGATTTCGAGGTCGCTTTTTGCGAGTGGGTGTCGCAAATTGCGATTAGCTTGTTAATTGCTTACAGGTGCTGCCGAACACTCCAGAAACCACTCCAGAACACTCTGGAAACACTTCCTGGCACATGATGATGACATCACAGCCAGGAAGTTTACTAATACACCTGGGAGGAGGGAGGACCACACCCTTTTATAACTGCTGAACTGCACACAGGAGAAACAGCAGCTGCCATGGAAGGAACTCCAAGGAAGAGGAAACTGAAGTTCTCAGAGAGGGAGCTGGAGGTGCTGACAGACGAATGATGTCAGCACTATGACCAATTATTTGGGAAGGCAGCCCTAAATGTGTCAGAAGCCACCAAGAGACAGCTGTGGCAGGACATCCAGGACAAGATCAATTCCCTGGGGGTGAGCCACAGGAGTATTGATGACATCAAAAAAAGGTGGTATGACCTCCGCTCCCGGACCAAGGAGAGGGTGACTGAAAGGCTCCGGGAGATGAGAGGCACAGGAGGGGGACCATCGTCAGTGCCACCACCCACACCCCTGGAAGAAAGGGTGGAGGAAACCCTGGAGCAGGAGGCAGTATCAGGATTTGGGGACCTGGACACCTCAGAGCCCAGCACATCAACCGGTGAGTACCATGTGACATGCCTGTACCCCTATCAATGCCATACCCCCACCCACCATGTACACAGGGGCATGCTCAACCAAGATAGCTCAATTTCAGGGTAGCAAACACCAGAATGATGCATTATGGGAAATGTAGTCAAGTAGGCAGTTCATAGGCAAATGTTTATTAGGAAGTGTGCAACAGATAGTAGACACTGACAGTCTGTTCCCCATGTCCCACAGGTCTCCCACAAGACACCACCACAACTCAAATCAGCCAGCCCCATGAGGACACCTCAGGACCCGCCAGCACTCCCACCTGCACGGCCAACATCATCCCTGCAGTATCCACACCTGCTGCAAGTGTGTCCAAAGAGGCTGCGCCAGGAACAGGCAGGAGTGAGACATTGGAACACACAGGGCAGCCACCACTGCGCAGGCGACGCAGGTCCAGGACATCAGGGCTGCAGTCTGCATCCGGCCAACTACCTCCCAGCACCAGTGAGGCACAGCTGCTGCGTGGTCAGCGCCTACAAAATAGAATTTTAGGGAGGATTAGTGGTGTGCTACACCGCTTCGTGCGCACTAACGAGGCCAGCATGCAGCAACTGAACTCCAGGATGGACATGATAGTGACAAACACTGTGAACCTTGCCCTAGCCATGAGGGAACTGGCGGCAGGGCTACTGGCCCAGGCCGAGGGTGGGCGGCGCAGGGACCGTCAGCTCCTGCACAGACTAGACAGGATGGCCACATCCATCGGCAGGCTGGCGATGAACACCACAGGCCTGTCGAGGAGGACAGTTGGCCTCCAGGTCGAAATGGGCCATTTCGCAGGGGATGTGGCTAGGGGCCTAGGACGTCTCACCCACGTCATAGACTTAATGGAGGCACGGCATCTGTCCAGGGGCACAGGGGAAACACCCCAGGACAGTGAGGAGGGCTCGCCAGTGAGCAGTGTCTCTGCCACTGACAATAGGGTGCTCAGGAGTACCAGGCAGAGCACAGCAGAAGCACCAGGGACCAGCCAGGCTGGCAGGAGGCGCAGAAGGACATAGAGATTACCCTGGTCCTGTTGAAGTGGCACATGACGTCAATGTGCCACATGCCTGGTTTGCATTTTCATGCCCATGAACATTCATTACTTGTATATAGTTCTATTTCTGCACTAATTAAATAGTTTTTTTGTTCCACTTAACAAATGGTGTTTTTGGTCAATAGGTGAGTATGGTTGGAGTTGACACGTACCTCCCAAAGTATTGGCTTGCGATGTGTTCCCGTCTCAGTCTTCCTTGATTAGCTATACTCCGATCCCCATGATGGCGATGTGGTTGCTCTTGCTCTTCATCATCAGGATCTGGGTCTGCAGGGGTGAGAGGTAGCCCACGTCGGGTGGCTATGTTGTGAAGGATGGCGCATGCGACTACAATTTTGAATGCTGTAATGGGGGTATACTGGAGGGCACCTCCACTGCAGTGGAGGCATCTGAATCTTGCTTTCAGGAGTCCAAATGTGCGCTCAATAAGGTTCCTGGTCCTCTTATGTGCATTGTTGTATCGCCTCTCACATTCATTGGTGGGTGTTAAAAACGGAGTCATGATCCATGGCCTTAGAGCATATGCACTGTCACCTGTTGGGCACAAAAAGTACACTGTTAGGAAGTCCTGGTTGGTGTGCACAGTGACCTGTCTGTATGTCTGCAAGGTGTCTGTAGCTCTACCTAGGAGGTATCCGTCTCCAAATTCCCCACGTTCCAGGCGTTGATGTATCCCACTATGCCTAAAAATGTAGGAGTCATGGGTACTGCCTGGAAACTTAGCTAAAATGTCAATGATGACATAATGGGCGTCACAAACAACCTGAATATTCAGTGAGTGGGTACACTTTCTGTTGCGGAAAAGATGTTCCAGGTTTCCAGGAGGGCATATTTGAATATGTGTCCCATCTACACATCCTATGACATGGGGAAAGTTTGCAATCCTGTAAAAGTCCAGCTTGTTGCTGTTTATTTCTGCCTCATTCCTTGGTAGGTATATGAAGTGAGACATGTGTGTGACTAAGGCATCTAGGAAGGCCCTGAGGAACCTTGACACTGCACTTTGGGATACCCCACCTGCCACAGCAATGACCCCCTGATAGCTCCCTGAGGCCAAGAGGTGCAGTGAGCATAGCACTTCCACATGCGTAGGGATGGCGCAGCCACGCAGAGTCTGGTGTTCTAGCTGTGGTTTCAGTAAATCAATTAATTCTAGTATGGCTGCGCTGCTAAGGCGGTATTTATCGTATATCTCTTCCTCAGTTTGCTGAAAAAGAGTCTGCCTTGTTCTATATATCTTCTCCTGTCTGTGGCCCCTCCTCCTCCTCTGCTGTGCGGCGTGGACTCTCCTCCTCACTGCTATCAGGTATATCTCCGCCATCTTGAGTAACCCAGATGCTTTCTGGGTCTCCTTTTATACTTTGGTTATGGTTACCACCTGCTCTGAGTTAGTGGTAAATTGCAAGTGCAAAATGGGCTTTTTGCGACTAGTCGCAATTTGCGAGTTGCTATTGCATAAGCTTTGCGACTCGCAAACTGAGACTTGCTAATTGCGGGTCGCAAAATGGGGTCGAAATTTTTGCGAGTCGCAAATGGCTCGCATCGCTTTTTGCAAGTCGCAAATGGTTTTTTTTAATCCCATTTCTGATTTTGCATAGTCGCAAATAGCGATTCGGGCCAGTTGCGACTCGCAAAAGTTTGCTACATCTGGCCCGAGGTCCTCTACAGTCTAAATCTTCACCCAGTAAAGAAGTGGCCGTAGCACTGCTATTTGTTCTACTCTCTTGAGCACTACATCAAAGAACTTGGGAACAAGGAGGCTACTTTTTGGAAGATGAAGAAGCGAACAGAAAAAGTTGTTCTCGCTCTAGTTAAGAAGTTCAGTGTTGTGAAAGTCCCAGATTTCAGCACCATATAAAACCACGGTTTGAGCTTTTAGCTTATACAGATCAATGGCGAAAGTATTTCTCTAGACAATATTGCCTGGTGTGTTTTTAGCCGTTGCCATGGCTTGGTGTTAAAATATTGCCCCTTGCTTTTGAACATAAAATCAGGAAAAATAAATAAAAAAACTAAATCAATGACAGAAAACAAAAGAGTTCCCTGAAAGAATTGCGGCACTTCTCCATTCTTCTTTCACACTTCTTATAAACAGTGTCTATTATCGAAGGACCAATTATGTTTGGTAAACGGACTTTTAGTGATCCCACTTTTAATACACATTTGTAGTGACATTTATTTTAACACACATAGGGATAGGTGCATTAGTAGTAACAAGTAATAATGATTTAATCATATAAATATTAATTTCACCCTTACATTTGTATTTAATGTATTTCCTGGTTTCATACTCTGCAAGAATGTTTTGCAAAAACACTTTGGTGTAATTCTGTGATGCTGGGGCTTAAGGCATGCATTCAAGATAGAGTGATGTACTTTCTGTTCACCATTGTAGTACATTTAACTCAGTTACCATGACAAAGAATGAAAAGCCACCATTTTTAGAGCTTTTTGGAAAGGTGACAAGTTTCTGCATCAAAATTGTTACATTTGTCATTGGGAAGCTTTTTTAGGATACAGCCTTGGTGGGAGCCTCTGTTGGAAAGTTGCTTAATACAAATTTTTAAAAGTAAAGATGATGCTACCAAAAGTGGCCAGGGACAACGTACATCAAAAGTGTTTTTACATCGTCGGTGATCAGACACTTGGCCTGTCTACCATGTTGGGTGGTACTTCTCAGCATTTTAGGGTCAATTACTAAAATATTTGTGAGAATCCAGTACCCCTCCCATGGTGACATTTCACAGAGTAGAGCTGACAGCATTTCTGTTGAACTTACCTCCACAAATTGTCAAAGTTGAACGGTGCAGCCAAAAGAGTTTCCACCAGTAGGACTTCCTGTTTCCACCAATCCCTTAGTTGGGTATATTCCACTGTAGGTGTGGACCAGTGCATCCCAAACATTTTAGCACCATGACCGATCTTTTAGAATAACAGACTTGTGTAACCCACATAACTATAATGGCCAAGAAGTGGGTGATATGTTAGTGTAACTAAAGCATCATGAGGTTCCACAACTTCATTTACACACAGCTAATTTTCCATTGAAATGGCCACTAAATTTCCACAGACATACAGATTTACTCATAAAAACTATACTGAAGACAAAAGATAAAGTGTGCAAATCATGTTTCTGTAAATAAATATAATCAGTGCATCAAGTAAAGTGTCTCAATTTGTTTTGTTTTTATTAAAACGTTTGCTTCCACCACACTTCAGAATTACAAAAAGTGTGCTTCACTTTTGCTTTCCCAATAGCTGAATGTGTATAGTTAATTTACAGGTATTTTCATTTTCTTGTGTGTTACAAAAAATAACATCCTACAGCCTTTTCACTCACACTCTCTGTCACCCAACAACATTGTCACATTGTCACATAATTAATATTACTTCCATTTCTCTGACTACAAAGAGAGAAGAGTTTGTAAACACCAATCCCTGTGTTAAAAATGTCAAGAAGTTATTTGACAGAAGGCACAGGGCCCCACTACTAGTTTGTCAACTGGACCGCCAGACCGCCAGACCGCCAGACCGCCATGTTGGACGTCCTGAAAGACTCCCATGCCAGCGGTCCTTCAGACTGCACTATTACAAGTTACACACGCAGGACTGCCAACCAACAAGTAAAAATGGCAGACTGCCAGCAGGGCAGCAGTCTGGAAATAGGCAGTCTGACCTTCAACACCATCAGCACCACAGCCAACCACTGAGCATATTAGAATCACACAGTCACTTCAAGGCAGTCAGCGAATGGCTATCCGAACCATGGCGGTTCATGGTCAGCAAAGTAGCAGACCAGTGCACATTGGATGAATTTGAAAACAACACAGCCACATAGCTGGAACACGTTGGCACACTTGACACACCTGCAAACAACAGTATAAAACACACCACTTCACAGACAACAATCCTTTGCACTTCCAATGTAAAACACAGAAACCAGAGCACCTTATTTTCCACAGACTACATAGATTAGGCACCTTTTGTTCACCATCCCATAGAACACCCTGCACCCACTTTTGTCCATATACACCCTTTTACACTTCCGCTGTTGAGTAAGTCTCTGCCACCCGTTTATTTTTTTCCACCATGTCACGTTCTAAAAATCAGCATTTTTCAGAACGTGAATTAAGAGTCATGGTGGATGAAATCATAAGAGTAGAGCTACAGTTGTTTGGAGCACAAGTCCAGCATACTCATCTCAGTAGGAAAATGGAAATGTGGGACAGGATCGTTGACAGAGTAAATGCTGTAGGCACTACCCTGCACACAAAAATGGACATCAGGAAGAGGTGGAACGACTTTAGGGCAAAGTCTATTCCCTGGTATCCAGGCCCCAGCTGCAGGGCAAGAAGACTGATGGTGGCCCTTGCAGTGACCCAATACATCTCTTTCCCTGGATGGAGAAGGTCTTGGCTATCCTACATCATGAGGGCATGACATGAATACCTGGGGGAGTGGAGTTTGGTAAGCCACAACACAAGAAATGTCACAAAATGTTACATCATGCATGCTCATAGATCAGCTTTTGCCACTGTCTTGTGCATGCACCCCACCAACATACAATACCCAGAGTATCTGGGTGTTGACACTCTCAGTCTGTATTGTTGGACCCAAAAGCTTAGCTACTAAGGCCCATCATATGCCTCATGTCCAAATGAGGCTTGTAAGTCTTTCAATATATAATATATAATACCCAGACTCATGGTATGTCTCAACAGGTAAATGTATGCCCAAATCTAAATGCAGTTTGCATACAGATATATGATACCCAACATTTGTATAATGTGTGTAGTACAGGGATTGACATGACTAACTCCTAGGAGGCACTGTTTCACTAACTTCAAACACCACCAGCCCAGTGGTCACTTGTCCAAATAATCCTGTGTCCTAACTTTCAATTGAAGTGTTCTCACCTGGGAGGATATCATGTTTATAGTGTGTGTAGTACAGGGACTGACATGACGGCTAAGGCCAGGAGGCTCTATTACTGGTACTCCAACCAACAGCCGAGTGTTCTCCTGTCGAAAGATCTGTTTGTCAACTCACAAATGAAGTTTACTCACCTAGGGGGATAACATTTGCATAGTGTGTGTGGTACAGGGAGTGACATGACTACACCTTCCAGAAGGCATGGTGTTTGTAATTCCAACCACCAGCACAGTGGTCACATACCCCAATACATCTGTTTCTTAACTCTCAATTGAAGTTTACTCCCTGGGGACAGAACATGTGTATAATATGTGCAATACAGTTATAGACATGACTGGAGGCTGTAATGCTATTACTCCAACAAGCAGCCCAGTGTTCACTTGTCCAAAAACCCTTTTTCAACTCACAAATTAAGTCTACTCATCTGGGTGGATAATATTTGTATAGTGTGTAGTCCAGGGAGTACCATGACTGCAACTCCCAGCAGGCCGTGTGCCTGTAACTCCAAACACCAGACCAGTGCTCATTTGTTCAAAGACCCCTGTTTGTCAACTCTCCAATGAAGTATACTCACATGAGAGTGATCAAGCACAGATCATGCCCAAATCAGAGACTTATCTGTCAACATTAGCTCCATCTTGTCTTGCTAACCCAAGATGAAATATTTGAGGACAGGAATGACACCTAACCCAGTGTGCATAACAAGTATTCTTAAGGTCTCAAGATGCCTCACCAGATTGGTATTGTCAGCAAACACATGCAAACTGCACTGTGCACATGAAGAGTCCAGTGACTTATACAACAAAGTCCTGGGTTTGCCTGCATCACATTCAACTAGGCCTCCAAATGGCCAAAGCCATTTGTTGCCTAGCCACTGTTCTGCCTGCACTGGTGGCAAGATGTAATTTTCAGGCCATCCTCCCAAATGCAAATGTTCTGCACATTGCAGAAGCTGCTTGATGCTAAATGAATTGGCATGATTTACATGTCAGGTCAATACACCCAATACCATGGTTACCTGCCACAATAGGGTTAAATGCAACTTAACTTTGTACAAGGTCCGTGCTTGCTGTAACTCTAAACCGTGGGAGGTAGATGTCACAATAAAACCAGTAAAATTGTTCATTTTTCGTCAACAGGTCGCGCTGCCTCTAGACACACAGAGGCCACAGCACCCTTCCACTACCCCCCTGGATGAAGCCCTCAGGGAAGAAGCCACTCTTGGACGTCAGGACATCTAGGACGGCTCTGGCTTAACTTGGCGACCTTGTCAGATGGCAACAGTGAGTCTCACTGTGCCCGCAATTTCACCTCTCGTTCTTGTTGCCTCAACATCACAGGCATCCATTCGCCCTCCAACCTGTGTACCTAACACAGTGTCTACCATCTCGTGACCCCAAGTCCTAGATCCTGAGTTGCAGTGCAACACTTCAGAGAATGGGGGTCCAGGAGCAAATTGGAGAGGGTACCCTGTGGCAAGGGCACAGGCACGTGTGAGTAGGGTCCATGGAAGGGATGTTGTGGGCCAGCGGAGTGAAGCCACTGTGGTTGCCCTTGGCCAGGACACTATCAGCCACATCTTGGGGGTCTGTCAGGTGTCCCAAGCTGTGATGGGCCAGGTGGTAAATGAACTCTGGGAAATCAAGCTGCTACACAGGGACTTGCACAGAGACATGCGGGAACAGATGGAGGCCCACAATAACAACATGGCCTCCCTAACAGGGGTGCTGGGGGATATATACACAACCCTAAGCAGGACATTTCAACAGCACCCCTTCTTCTGGCTCATCAACACCAGGCACATCAACATCGGTGCCAGCCACTGGAAGGGAGGTCCTGCCAGAGGAAGAACCAGCCCCAGACACCCCTGCTTCTGTAGCAGCAGATTACCCCACGCAAGCGGGGATGTCCAGCAAGGAATCCAGGAGGTGCGGATGGCAAGACTCCGCCACAGACAGCAAATTACCTCTTTCTAAAGGACCTCCTTTGAGTGCCACCCATTCATTCTGTTGACTGATCCTGAACCATTTACCAGTTTAAGTGGGAGGAGTACTCTGGACTATGGTCTACCAGTGCTGTGGCATTTACTGCAATGATTTCATTCACCATGCCTGACCCCTTCACTTTACAATTTTGCATCTTTCTGTCCCACATTTATTTTATCTATTGACATTGTAATAAATCCACCCATTACAAACTTATTGTGTGCTTGCTTACATTTCACATTTACCTATCTAGAGATATAAGACCATGTGAACCATATGATGAAGATACAAGCTACTTGTGCAAGCAGGGATATGTTACAGGTATACAGTGTCCAGCTCATGATTACAGCCATTACACACCAACAAACATATAAGTATCTGGTTAAACCACAAATGTTATTATAGTGTTCAGTGCATAGGCTCTCAATGTGTCTTTACTATTGGAAATCAAGACTGAGTGACTCATACTGAGTAAATTAACATATTGACAGGTACAGACCCCCAGACCATGGAAGGAATCGGTTTTGTCAGACACTGTCCTGTAGAATAGACAAACATTAAAGTGGTTGATGTCAGCAGCTTGAGCCCTATCACATACCCCACCAAAGTAATTCAACATGAAATAAGTCAGTGTGACGGAAAAATGATTTGGTCAAAAGCTAGGACTACATATTTTCTGACCACATAATGCATCAGGCCCACCATAAGACACAAAACAAGTGCAATGGGCACTTCAGTACCTCCACCCAAACACTGTGCAAACTGTCTTGGTACAGGTCTCATGAAACCAAACTCTGCGACCTATTTTACCAGTAAAAATCCATGTCTACTTTGTATGTCAGAACAGCCTCAGATACCTGCCAATGTCACAGCTCTAAAATGCCCACATGAAGATTTCATGGTGAAGGTACACCTCTACAAAGAACAAAACAAGGAGAATAGGCTTGAAACCATATATATGATACAAGTCACATTGCAAGCAACTGGAAAACAAAGTACATTGCAAGGAAACTGACACAAACAAAGCAACATCATCAAGGTGAAGATGTGTCAAAAGCTATCTTATGAGGCGGCGTTTGGCTGCCTTTTGCAGAGTGTCAGCTCCCTTGCTGTTTCTAAAAGACCCAACTCCACACATTCTCAAAACTACAGTTAATTGAACAGTCACAGTCATTACATCACATGACATACTTACACTCATGGAAGTAGTTGTTGATGAGATCTCGCAGATTGGCTCCTTCCTCTTCACCACTGTCATCCTTACTTCGCATTTAAAGAGTCTCACATGGTGGCACTGCAGGCTCTCCCTCCTCTGGGATGTAAAGGATATTCCTCTGCAGGACGATGTTGTGGAGAATGCAGCATGCCACAGTGATCTGACATACTTTTCTGGGTGAGTAGAGAAGGGCTCAACCAGTCCTGTTTAGACAGCAGAATCTAGACTTCAGGAGCCCAATGGCCCGCTCCACTGGCTGCTGTGTGCTTCCAAGGGCTTCACTGACGTGGACTTCCACTGGTGTAGTTGGATTCCTCACTGGCATCAACAACCAAGATCGGTTTAGATATGCAGAGTCTCCTGTTAAGAAATGTGACATAAGTGCAACAATAATTCACTTACTTCATGATTGTAGCACCTAACATTGCACACACACAATCAGGACAGACGTGACTTACCAACCAGCGGGCCCTTTCTGGATGCAGTTGTGACATCAAGTTGGGGTATGGTGCTGTTCCGCATTATGAAGGAATCATGAGCTGACCCTGGATAATGGGTACAGATGTTTGAGATGTAGAGATCTGTCAAAGAGACAACTTACACACTGATGGAATGGAGCTAACATGTGTGCCATCAATGGCCTCTACCACATGTGAGAGGCGGGCAAAACCATAAAAGTCAGCCTTCACATTGTCTATATCCTCACATTGTGGGAACCTGATATAGCTGTCAATATGTTTTAATACTGCTGAGATGAAATCCTTAAACACTAACTGAGCATAGGTTGGGGCATACCAGCAGATAGAACCACTGTATGTTGGAAGGACCCTGTGGCCAAATGCAGTACTGACATGGTGTGTACAATGGATGGTATGCAGGATTCATAACTAGTAGCTGGTATCAGATCTGGCTCCAGGGCTTGTCAGTTGTATCTCCCAGTATGGGACTTAATACAGGCTGTGGAAGAGTCACTGCGGCTATTTAACTGTGGCACCATGCCCACTCCTTGTAAACCAGCATATCCTGGCACGTGGACAATATGATGCTATAGTGGCAAAACATGCCCTGAATGCCTCATTCCATTGACTAGATTAGAAATAGGTACTGAGGTGCATCCCAGATATAGTCCATATTTGCATTGCTGTCAATGTGTGTCTTTGACTCATGACAGGTCCCTTACTCCCACAGCTCTATTTTTACCTTTACATAAGTCATATCTGCCATGTGCATACTTATTGATCTGGCTCCAGCTGACGGCATAACTCCACTATTGTTTGCTCATCCAGGCAGTATACCATAACTATATGCCATTGCTCCATTGTCTGAAGGTCTGACAGTGGACAGGAGATTGTCACATCCTCCCTGTCCCAGGGTATCTTTGTGTGCCAAGACATGATTTGTAATGTTAGTGTGTCCACAGCAACATACATGACGCATTCCAATACTATCATGTGACAAAGCATTTCTGACTAGATGGACATGACACCCAGTACACATCACAACTGGCAACTCCACAAGTGTTACATATGACCCCCAGGATTGTCAACACATTTGTCCACATGGATTTGAACACAACTCAAAGATGTGCTACACATTTGCCCCTCGAAATGTGACTGTATTTTCAAACCACCAAAAAGACCATTGGAGGAGGCGTACCATGCACAGCCATGAAATGCCATCTGGGCCCTGCAACACACTACACTGGTGGTTTTATAGAAGGGCCTACATGACAAGACACGATTTAGCATGTTTGTGAAGCTACAACACATATATTGTAGCTGTGACAGTTTACAATGCCAATTACTGCATTTTAGGCCGTCAGAATGGCAGATGCCTGACCTACTCCACTAGACATTGGGAACCATCCGCGACCCCTTGTGGAAGTCGTCTGGGCGGGAGGCGGTTCCAATCACGTCAAATACAGCCATAGGCTAGCGCTATTGCCTATGGCGCTTATGTCTCAATGACTGTGTCCGCCGGCAGTGATGCCCTCGGATGTGACGGATGTGCACATTCACTCACTTGACTCTTGACACTGCTACCAACAACACCTCCCTACCTGAGCTGCTGTGTGCCACCTCTGGGAGCAATCAAGCCATGCCCAGCAGGTGATAAGGACCATGCCTTCTCTCCAGAGGAGCTGGAGAGGCTTGTTAATGAGGTCCTTTCCATGTATGGGCAGCTCTAAGTCTCACTAGAGGAGCATGTAAGTACATAATGCACAGTTTACTGCATCTGACACCATACTTTCCCTCCTCACAGGCTACTATGTGCCCCTGTGTGCCAGTTAGACTTCTTATGTGGCTGTTGTTGCAGTCTGTGTGGTAACCATGGGATGTGCATTGTATAGACATTGGTTGGACAGTACTAAATGTTAAGTTCAGTCACATTGTGTTGTGTGAGTTTTTGTCATCCTAGATCCTCCTTGTGTTGGATGCATATAACTAGGCATGGAGACTTTACTGCCGTCCAATGACATCTTTTTCTTCATGATTGTTGTGAATGTTGTTGGACAGCATGTATGTGCATGATAGCATGAGCTATGTATACATCTTGTATGCACCATTTTTAGGATCTATGTGAGCAATGTGTATAGTACCACAGATCTTTCAACCCACATCTGCCGTTGCAAGGAAGATGTTTGGAATCTATATCCTTACTCATTCTACCCTTTAGGTTGTCACACAAACCACATGCCAAATTGCTGATGGCCATATGATGTACCGTCATGCATGGTAGTGATGGAAATGTGAGTGAAATGTAGGTTCTGCCTGCTCATCCTACAGAGACCAGGGCCTGCCAGTTGTATCTTCCAGTATGGGACTTAATCAAGGCTGTGGGAGAGTCACTGCAACTATTTAACTGTGGCACCATGCCCACTCCTTGTACACCAGCCAATCTTGAGATGTGGACAATATGATGCTATAGTGGCAAAACATGCCCTGAATGCCTCAGCCCACTGACTAGATTAGAAATTGATACTGAGGTGCATCCCAGTAGTAGTCCATGGGCCACATGTAGCAACATTCAGAATTGCAACCCGAAAATTGCGAGTCAGAGTGAGTCGCAATTTGCGAGTCGCAAATCCGAATGTTGGATGGTGTCCCTGACACCATCTGCGATTCGCAAGGGGGTCGCAAATGTCCACCTCATGAATAATCATGAGGTGGGTCGCAATTTGCGACCACCTTGCGAATGGCGGTCCTCACAGGGATGGTGGCCTGCTGCGGACAGCAGACCACCATGTCTGTGACTGCTTTTCAATAAAGCAGTTTTTTTTTTTAAATGCAGCCCATTTTCCTTAAAGGAAAATGAGTTGCATTACAAAAACGAAAAATTAAACGTTTTTGTTTCATTTTTTCAGAGCAGGCAGTGGTCCACAGGACCACTGCCTGCTCTAAAAAAAAGTTTACAGTGCCATTTACAACGGGGAAGGGGTCCCATGGAGACCCCTTCCCTTTTGCGAATGGCTTAGCACCCATTTGAAATGGGTGCAAAATGCGACTGGTTTGCGACCGCGCTCGCAGTCACAAACCAATCCTACATTGCTCTGCTACTCGCAATTAGGAAGGGAACACCTCTTCCTAATTGCGAGTTGCAAACCCGTTTTGTGATTCGGTAACCAGGTTACCGAATCGCAGAATGGGGTTTGTGCATTGCTATGTGCTTTTTGCATGTCGCAAACAGCAAAATTCGCTGTTTGCGACGTGCAAAAAGCTTGCTACATGTGGCCCTAAATGTGCATTTTATATCATTGTCAATGGGTATCTTTGACTCATGACAGGTCCCTTACTCCCACAGCTCTATTGTCACCTTCACATAAATCCTATTTGCCATGTGCAGACTTATTGAACTAATGACAGTGTGTTTTATTCCTGGGATCCCATTATATGTGAATCAGTAGCTTAGTCACATAGCAGAAATTGAACAATCCATGCCTTTGTATGTTGGATGCCATCTCTGTTGGATAGGCACATATGTCCAAAGTAGTGTTCTGTGGTACAGGTACATACCACAGAACTCACCCCGAAGTGTAGGATAGACACATATGTCCAAAGGAGTGTTCTGTGGTACAGGTATCTACGACAGAACCCACCCATTGAAGTAACATAAGTCTGCATTTGTTAGGCCACATGTCCACACATGGACAAGGAACACACTTTCTGTATTCACAATTCCAGTCCCTTCATTGTCAGTCAAATGTAATGGTGAAGTCTGTACTATGGAAGTTGCCTGTAGGGACTCTATACAATGAGACAATCTCACACAATGTGAATGTGTTGGTCTATCCAGGCCTGAGGAGTTTACTCTTCAGAAGCCACATTGGTGTGTAGTGTTTCATTGTGGCTCACATCACATGACAAGTTACTGGAGCATGGGCAACCCGATGTGAGTAGGCTTGCTTAGTCATTGTAGGCCATGAGCAAGGTAGTGAGATAGTCTGCAGATGGATACAAAGGTCTGTACTCTTGCCCTTCTGCTTATTGGTGTGTGTGCTTTACACTTGTGGTGTGTTGACAAACTGAAAAATTCTAGCCTGGTATTTCAGACATTTCCATGCCTCGACCATGTGTGCAGAAATTTGTGATTGTAATCTCTTGATATATCCCTTGCATCCATGCAGGTAAAGGCCCATCAGAAGGAGGAGATATGGAGAGCCATTGCCCGGAATTTGTGGATCCTGTTGCAAGGGGGGGAGGACCTGAGACGCTGGGCCTGTAAGATTGTGGAGGTCCAACAGGAACTGTTCTCCCAATGTGGGTTGGGCACTGGTCGACCATGAGCCTCCTAATGTCCCACATCGTGGCTGTGGTGTACCTAGACCTTGATGGGCATTTGAGGGTAGCACAGCACCCACACAGGGGTGAATACAGGGCATATTCCTTCCTGTCACATTGCCAAGTTAATGTGTGTGATGAATCCCTGATTGATTGATTAAGGATGAGCCATGTGTGACACAGGAGATGAGTGACTGTTTGTGTAGATTTGTCATGTGGCGCATACTGATGAGCCTTGCCCATTGGTCTGGGGACCTGGGACGGAAATGTGCACAATCCACAAACAATTTGCTTTCCAGGGACAACACATGGATGTGTACATTGATCATTCAAGTATGTTGTTATAGTGGGTGTAACTTCCATGCAAAAGACGACTTCTCCTCAGTGTTACATGCCAAAGGAAAGGAAGGGATGGATCACTGTCCTAAGCCGTGTGTCTGTTAAAATCAGTATATTGGCATCTCCCACCCAGAGGCTACTTGTCTTCAGCGTGTGACTGATGCTGGTGCCTCACTACTGCCTGTAATGTGAAGATGGTCATCATACATGTGACAGAGCATACCTTGGTCTTCGGGTGCAGCTATGGATGAAAACTTTCCCTTGGTAAATGGGGAATGTCCATTGACATGATTTGTGTGTCATCACTGTTGCCAACATCCTTGTGACTACATTTTAGCCTGTATCCCTTTTTATTAAGACAAAATATGTGCAGTGCTGTTTCTAGCATGGTCAACCTGTGTTAATGGGATTATTCCTGTATTCCCTCACATATATGTGCATGCCAACCTGTGTGTGGAATAGGACATTTGCAATGGGGTACATTTTATGTGGTGCCATAGGCAGGACTGCATCACCATTGATTGTTGGCTGACACATACCCTCAGCCATCATTGCATTACATTTGGCATGTACAACTGCAGTAGCAATTAGGGACAAGCAGTGTATGACTAGATTTTTAAGCCATAATGTGCATTTCCAGGCCATTCATGTGGCATTGTGTAGCAAAGTACACTGTACATGTGTAATGGGGAAAGTTTGTAACCTGACTGTTGGCAAGCATCATGGAGTGACTTGCAGTTATGTTGAAATCCCATGTGGTTGGTTATAACCATTCATCTACAGACAAACTGGAGACAGTGATGTAGCTTCCCATTGGACAACATGTTGTACTAAAAGTACTTGCAAATCTCTGGGCGTCTCCAACATACAAAGGACTAATGGTGTCTACTGATAGTAAGAGGTGCCAGACATTAGTGGTGATTTCCCTGGGGCTTGCTGATTCATTGTGTGATGGATTTTTGGGACATGTCTCCCTGTCAATTTGCACAGTGTATCTGCAGTGTACATTTCCGTGACAAATGTGTGGCATATCTGAGCAACATTAGTACTACGGTCATGACTCCATTGGAACAATTTGATCTTGATGAAGTCTGCATTGTTGATATGTTTCCATCGTGACATGAGTAATTCAATGTCACCTTCTCCTGGCTACTGTACTGTTGTCAGCAACATGGCATGTGATGGGAGCATCATTTCACATTGTTGTGTTTATGTGTAGGTGACAAATAAATGTTTGTATGAGCTTGTGTGGGATATTTTGGAATTAACTTGGCATTGGCCTACTATTGTTTGATGCCAGGTAACTGAGGTATGCTCCATGAGGCAAAGTATTGGGGGTGATGTGGTCTCCTACTTGTTCAATGGTTACTGTGTTTGCACAACTTCAGCCATGCAATTGCAGATGTTTTAGTTCCAGATTTTCCCCTGGACAAATGTTGACAGTTCAGATGGCATGCATATGGCATAGTACATGTAGAGGCCATTTTGGTGGAGTTTATTGCTGGGCCCTACTTGACATCGTAGAAATAATTGCGAATCAAAGCTGTGATCAGGAACATGTGGAGACCCTTATCCTCTTTTCATTTGCAGCATCATCCCAAGCAAGTAAAGGAGACAAGGCACAACCAAGTGGGGAAGCATCTGGCCACAGTACATCTGGTCAAGACACCTCCAACATGGAGGGCCCAGAGGGTGGGAGGAGTGCACTGGAGGAGACCAGATCTACATCCTCTTCATCAGATTCAACTTCCTGTGGCCACTCCCTGGTGTAGGCGGACCCATCGGAATTACTCTTGTACCACTTTATTCGCCACCCCCCAGTTCTATCACCAGTCTCCCTGTTTCTCCCCACCCAGATGGAAGTACCCACTCACTCAAGAGGTTGGGCATCTTCTTTGAGAAAGCTATTGACCTCTGGAGGAACATCTCTGTGGGTCAGACTGCCTTTGTGAATGTCATCCAGGGGTTGGCCAGCCAACCTGAGCAAACCAATGCTTTCCTGGAAGGCATTCATAGTGTCATGGCTGGTTTACAGAGAACTTTTCACTCTCTGGTCTCCTCACTGATGGCAGGCTTCTACCCCTACATTCTGCCCCCCTCTACCTCCCTCTTCCTAATCCAAATCCCCTATTCCCCTTCCTATCCCAAGCACACAGACACATCCACATGCACCCACCTCAACACACACAAGCAGCACACATAAACACAAACACCACATGATACACCGGCATACAGGCATTCAACATACACCCGTAAACATGACATCACCCACCACTTCCCCAGATACCCCACTACTACCACTGACTCACACACTCCATTCAGTATATACACAGGCACCTCAACAACAGCCAGTGGCACATCCACCACACCCACCCTACCTGCAGACACCACCCAACAGGCACACACTCACATCCACCACATCTACCATACCCACAGACACCATCATACCCACAAACACCACCCCAACAGACACACAGACATCCACCACAACAGACACACAGACATCCACCACATCCACCATACCTGCAGAAACCACCCGAACAGACACACAAACATCCACCAGTCCCATTTTACACAGCACTTCACCTCCCAGTCCCCCAAGATACACAAATGCTCACACTCACACACGCAACAGACAACACTCAAACAGAAGCATACCTCACACACCCAAGATATCTACAGCCACTCACCAGACAACCACTCCCTCAACCTGCAAATTCCCAACCCTTTCTGATGACCATCCCTGTGTTCTGAAGGAGAGTTTGCTTTTGGACCTTGCCCTTTCCTCTGTTACCTCCAAATCCAAGAGGCTCTCACCCACATCCTAACGCACCCCTTCCACATCAAAATAATCCCCTCTCATACCTGCCCCCCTGCAAGCACCCATACGGCCCCATGAAGAAGCCCACCACTCCAAAGAACCAGTCCACCCCTCCCAAACCCAAACCCAACAGTTCCAAATCTGACTCCCCCACAAAGAATGATCCCTGAGGTGCCTGCCTGCCCACTTGCAGCCACTTCTTGTGGAGGTTCCCTGTCACTGATTGGAGTCAAGTGTGGGCACAATCATGTGCATGGGCATTACTTGGACTGGCAAATGGCATTTGTTCTTATGCATTTTGCATTAATAAACCCAAGTAGTTTTGTTGGATTCACATTTGTCCTGCAATTCTTTATCTACCTTTTTGTTGTCCCTGAGTAATTTGTGTTGTCTGCCTACAGTTGTGTGCGTTTCACCCTGATTGCTTATCCATTTTCTGTTGTTTGCAAAATCTGACTTTATGGGCAGTGCTGGTGTCACTGAGGAGAAGGGTAGATGTTGACTGTATGGATATGTGTTTGTTAATGCAACTGTGGTGTTGTTGCATTGTGCCATGTTTGGTATGGTGAGTATTTCATTTTGTGTTGTCCAATGTTAGCATGTATGGTGTTAGATGTCTCCCCCTGATACGGATTGTAGATTTGTGTGGCAGCTGGAGTTTTGTTTGTCAAGACATGCAGCATGTTTAAATGTGGTAGCTTTTTTTGCATTTGACTGTGCATGTGCCCATTGTGCTCTGTGAACCTTGCAGCTACTTCTTCTGAGTGTATGTCCTCTGCTGTTGCAGCTGTATTCGCTTTCTTGACTTGCACTTTCACATTCTGCAGATAGGCATGTCACTTGGCTCTAGTATTGTTTGTCCCTGAGATACGTGAAGGGCCAGTTCCTGTGCAAATGTTATTTTAGGGGCATGTGCAAAGTGATGTGTCCCAGTACAGCATCCTTCCCTGAGTTTTCTTGATGCCCCCATCCCTATTGTGCAGGTATTGTTTGCATTGTGAGGTTTGGATGTATGCCTCTCTGACTATTGTGCATCCCATTATCCTTCCATTGAGTTGGAATATGGGTGATGTGCGAGTCCATTACAAGGATGTTGAATGAGAGGGGTGTTTTTGCTCCATGACACATCCATACATATGTGTGTTGAATATGATGACAGTGCATGACGTGCAATGTGAGGATGTCAGTTGTATTGGTAGATTTGATATTGCTTTGTTGTTGCTCTTCTGCGATGCAATGTTGTGTACTCTTCACTGCCCTGGTGCAGACATGTGGTTTTATGTAAGTTGACAAGGCAATGTGCATGCCCTGCCCAAAGGGGGTGTATAATAGCTGTGAAAATGTCCTTCTTTGTGAATGACTCCGACTGTGTACATAGTGACAAGTCTACTTGGTGCAAGTAACATGACCCCATATCATGTGGACGATGGCGTAATGATCTGTTGTTGAGTATAATGACACTGGTAGGTGTGTGTACTTACCGTCAGTTGCATCCATGGTGGTGTGGATCTTGTGCATCTTCGATGGGCATCAGTAGTGGCAGGACATATGTGAGGGGATCCATGGTGGCACAGGACGTGTAATGCTACCTGCAGGTGAGTTGCTCCCTTTATGCTTTCCACCTGCTGGAACATGGTGGTTAGACCACCACGGTCACATTGGCGGTGTGCAACATCGTAATGTGTTCGGCAGAAACACAGGCTCCGTCGGCCTGTTTGCCCTTCCTCACTGTGGTCTGCGCTGCCTGGCTGTGCCGATGAAACCACAGCGGTCTTAGCTCCATAGGCCCTCAAAGCTCATAATACAGTGGTGCGACTGCCAAGTCAATTGCCGTCAGACCACCACCATCGCCATGGCAGTGCACGGATTGCCAAACTCGTAAAGAGGCCCATAGTCCGACATTTGGAATATGTCATTGAAGTGCAGCAAATGTGACAAGTTAAATACAGAGTTTAATGGTAACTTTACTTATTGCTTCGACTTTAATGATCCACTAAAAATCAGCACGCAACAGTGACCCAGAGTTTTGGAAACACCGGTATTGACTAAATATCTGCCAGTTACACAGCAGATCGGCAAAAATATAAACAATCCACTCAAAATCCCTTGAAGCAATTCAAACTCTGTACTTTCCACAAAAAAAACACCTGAAAAGGATTCTGAAAAAAGAAACACTCTAGGAAACCCAAAACATTTTTAAGTAAAAACCATTGGTTTATAAGAAACCAAAACTGATTTTCGTTTGTAAAAAAAAATCTAAAATTCCCGATTCCCATAGAAATTGTTTTTAGACAAAAGGGGGTCGTTATGACCCTTGCGGTCTTGAGACTGCCAGGGTTCTGGTGGTGGTCTGACTGCCGCCAAAACGGTGGTCCGACCACATTGGTGGCCGTCTGACCGCCACATTATAACCGGATTGCCGATGCTGGTGGTGTGAATCCTACAGGGCAGTGTTGATGGCTGCGCCGCCCTAGAGAGTACAACCCCCTCTCTGCCAGTCTTTACATGGTGGAAGCACTTGGCATGGGCAGTGCAGGGGCCCGCATGGCAAGCCCCTTCGCGCTTTGCAGACAGTGAAAAACGCCTGCTGAAGTGAAAATGACCCCCAAAATGTTGTAAAAAAATGCTAAAGACCCATCCGTACATACATTACAGTTCCAAATAGACATAACATTTAATTTAATCATCAAAACCTAAATGGCATCACATAGTTTAACGTACCAGATTCATACATTACTAAAACAATGTCAAAAAATTTAAAACAACGAAATAGTTCAAAACAGTAAAAAAAAATCTAAACACACCGAAAAGTCACAAAGAACACTATACCCAAGTTCACCCTACCCTCAAAACCCTTAAAAAATCTTTAAAAAAGGACTTACCTGTTCGGTGAACAGCAGCACCTCATCACAACTTGGCTCTTGGAAAATAGGCCCAAAATAACACCAACAGACTACAAAAAGAAGGTAGTCATAAAAAGTCATGCCCGCCAAATGAAAGTGAATTTCCCTAAAGAAATGAATGGGAAATATTGTGAAAATGATTATTAAATGTTAAAAAGATGTGAAAATGTATTAAAATGTAAAACATCTCAAACAATGTTCTTCAAATTATGATAAAACTGTAAAGTATAAATTAAATGACAGTATAAAATATATTAAATTATCTAAAATATACTAATAAAGACTATGTGAAAATAATGTGACAAAATGTACTTAAAAAGTTAAAAATTGCAATCAAAGAGATACTATTTGAAAATGTACACTATACAAATGTACATAAAATATGCTTTACTTGTGTTTTTTTTTTAAATTAAAAACTACAAAAATTTGCTTATGTACCTGACTTATAATTGTTTTTATTTTTCGGAAAAATATATATTTGTCAACATATAAAACTGTACAATAAATTAAAAATATAAAAAAATAAAATGTTAAATTATGTGCAACATCTTTTTATTATAGTAAATTTGGGGAAGATGTTGGACACTAAAAGAGTGACATTTACTATCCCCCCGCCAATCTAAACCAAATTTAAGAAGATGTTAGACACTAAAGTGGCGACATTTACTATTCCCAATCCAATCTAAACTAACTTGAGGAAGGTGCTGTGAACTAAAGGGGTGACATTAACTATTCCCACTCTAAACTAAACCAACTTGGGGAAGGTGTTGGACCTTAGTGGGGTGACATTTACTATTATCACTCGAAACTTTTTGACCCAAAAGCGGCGCAAACTTACAAAATACAAGTGTATTTTGTGAGTTTGTGCCACTTTTGCGTCAAAAAATGACACAAATGCGGCCATGAAAAAGTATAAATATGGGCCTGAAGGGCTGACATTTATTATTCCCACACTAATCTAAACCAACTTCGAGAAGGTGTTGGATACCAAAGGGGTAACATTTGCTATTCCCGCTGCAATCCAAACTTACTTGGGGAAGGTGCTTGACACTAAAGGGGTGAAATGTACTATTTACCTACAATATCATAAAATAAAAAAACTTTAAATACACAAATAATACTTCACATTCTCATGTTTTTTTGTAAATTACAAAATTAACAAAAATAATATACTAAAACACACTAATCTAAACTACTAACCTTCATTGGTAGAAATTGGGTCCATAGTTGGCAGCAGTATGTACCCAGGCCAAACAGGGACCACAGTCCTAGTCAGGGCAAGTCAAATGCAGAATGCAAATTAACCTGTGCTCTTTCTCTGGTAGCTTGGCACAAAGCAGGCTGGTTTAACTTAGAAGACAATGTGTAAAACATTTGTGCAAAGCTCATGCAGCAATCACAGTGAACCACCACAAAAAGACTACATCCCAGCTTAGAAAAATAGAGTAGGTTTATCTGA